>NC_083734.1:61834016-62530204 GCF_028564815.1 Eubalaena glacialis | reverse complement strand
CGCGCACCGCAGCGAAGAGTAGCCCCCGCTCGCCGCAACTAGAGAAAGCCCACGTGCAGCTACGAAGACCCAACGCAGCCAAGAACAAATTAATTAATTAATTAAATTTTTTTTAAAAAGAAAAAAAAATTCCTTTAAAGAAAAGCCTTCAAAAAGGAACATTTATGATTTAGTGTTCAATTTGATTGATATTTTCTGAGATCAAAAGTGATTGTTCTGAGACCAAAATCAGCTACCAAGTGACCAGATTAGGTCCAGAACCCAAGTTTTTGGTTTCAAAGCCCACCCTTTGCCCCCCCTTGCTTGTTCTCCCCCTCCCACCCACAGCACACTGGGAGCATTAGAAACACTAATTTAACTTCGTGCTGAGATGAAACAAGCCTTTTTTCTTTTTCACAATGGTTGCGCTTGGCCAATGTCCATTTACTAGTTTCTTCAGTACTTTGCGTGTCTCGTGATCTAGAAAGGCTAAAAAGTCTAGCCCTTATTCGTCCTGGGAACGGTGTCTGTTTAAAAATGTGCTATAAGGCATCAAAGCTTCACTTCATAAACCATCCGATAAGACATTTTATAGGAGAACAGCGCTTGCCCAAGAGCGGTACGTACAAGGGCCCGCTCTTGGGCAAGAGTGTGGAAGGTGGCGAGGGAGCTGGGAGAGGGGCCTCCTGGCATTGCTATAGATGCTCCCCAGTCTCAAGCTGCCCCCGTCCATACCTGGGCCCTCGGTCTCCTCTCTCTTCTCTAGGGAGACGGTCTTCTGGGCAGTGGGCAAAGGGTCCATGAGGAAGCTGCCGCCTTCCAACCTCAGCTGTTGCTAAAATCAAATAAGGAAATCCTTTCTCTCTGGAATTTCATTTCTTTCCCGTCATTTGCATGGTTAGAGGAGCCATCTGAGGTTGACCTTCCCATCCCTGTGGAGCTAGCGGGTCCTCATTCCTGCAAGTCTTTGAGCAGTGGTGTCAGGGAAGCAGGAGGGAGAATGAGAGTTTGCATAGTGCAAACCTGTTGTTGGTATCTCGTGGGTCCTTTGTAACTGCAAGATGCTGTGACAAAATCTCAGGATGCAGATAAGCAGCTATACTTGGGCAAGAGGAGGGAAAAGTGGGAAGCGACCAGACAGACCCTTGATGTCCAGCCAGGGTGCCTCACGTGGGGACGGGATGAAAACTGGATGCCTTCAGGAAGACTCTGACGCATAAGGGTCTGGCTTCGCCGTTGCTGGAGTCTCTGGGTTTCCACTTGGAGAGGATGGACGCGCAGCTGAGGGCTGTAAATGGAGTGTTGCTGGTTCCAGGGCAGCCCGAGAGATCCCTCGAGAAGGAAAGGATCAGACCCCCCCTGTTTTCCAAGTTTGGGTCTCCCTGTCACTGAAGACGGATTCAAAATGTCACATCTCACTTTTTGCTTGAAATAAAATGCTCCAAGATAGCATAATATGCAAATCATATCTCAGGGGCCAGCAGCTTCCGGACCCCTCAGGACTCATCAGGAGGCAGGGTTACTTCAGAATAAGCCAGAAGCCCTCATCTCTTCCGTAGTTTGCACATAGGTTGAAAAAAGGGGGCTCGAGAGCGCTGGCTGTGTTTACTCTGAACCAACCTAAAACATGCCAGCTTTGAGCTGAAAATGTTCATGCACGGATCAGTGCTAATGGGAAATCATCTGTGTTCTGAGGGCAAGCCACTTCGACAGGCATTTCTCCCTGAATGCTCACAACCCTTCTGTGAGCTGAGATGTCACCGGCTCTTCTGTACAGATGGAGAAATGAGGCTGCCAGGCTGTTCGCCAAGAAGAAACGATCCTGGTGGTAGAACAGGGACTCCAGCCCAAGCCTGTCTGGTGAGGACCTTTCCTCTAACCCGGAGAGAGTGGTCAGTGGTCCTCACATTAGGATCATCTGAGAAGCTTTTAAGACACACCCAGGCCTGTTGCCCACCCAGACCAATTAGATACAATGCTCGGGCCGGGGCTGGAGCCTGCGAATGAAAGCTGGGAGACTGGCCTGGATTATTCTAACACACGGCCCGGACACGAAGCCCTGCTGGAGGACCTCCCAATCCCAGACCTGAAAGAGACGAGAATCCCCTGGGAGGAGGGGCTCCCCGCCATGTGCCAGGGCGGACCGCTAGATGAGGGTTCTGTTGGGCTTTGAAGCGCTGTCTGTGGGATGGAAATGGAGTGAGGTTCCCGATGAACGTGGAGGAGACGCACCGCTGTCCCAGCGCCTGCTGTTAGGGAATCAGTGCGTGGAGGCGGGGCCTGTGAGCTTGTCTGTCTGGCTGCCGGCCCACTGCTTCAAAGTCAGTGCCGACCAGGGGATCCCACGGGCTGTCAGGCGGTGTCATCTTCCCTGCAGATGCCTTTCTGTCACCCATGAGCCCTCGCACTGAGAACGAATCACACGTGCCCACGGGTCTGCCTCTCGCAGCCTGAGCTGAGGCTTCCCCAGAGGCCCCCCTGTCACCAGGCCCCGTGTAGCGCCTCTGCCAGCCCTGGTGCCAGCAGGGCGGCAAAGGCACTGTCCTCAGAGGCCCTGCTCGCCCCCCTGCAGAGCCTCACTTAGGGTTAGCTTAGGGCTAGGGGTTAGGGGTGGAAACCTGCCTCAGGGTAGCTATAGGATTAAAGGCAGGAACACAAATACTGAGCCCGTCTGGGGCCTTGCACCCCATAAACGGTGATGGAAGCCCCGGTGATGAGGAGGAAGAGGCATTTACTTTCCTGGTGTCCTGCCCCCTCGTCCACCCCAGTGTCTGGATGCCGTCTCTTAGGAAAACATGCAAAAACGCTGAGTGCAGGGAAAGGGACATGCCCACTGCCTGTCGAGAGCATCCTGCAGCCAGATGTTTCCTGATCACCCCCTTCACTCACAGCTCACCTAGATCCGTTCATTCCCAGGCAGGGGACGATGGGGGCCGAGGAAGCTGCTCTTCCTAACAGCCCACCTGGCCCGGGCAGAGCGTGAGGAAGGGAGAGAAGCCTGAAGCCTGAGCCGGCCTCAGATCCTGGTCCCGCCTCTCCTCGCTCGGCCGCCTTGAGAGCCGACTTGGGCGTGTGGGTTTCATCCAGTCTCCCGTGTGACGGGGCCAGAGCGCCTACCTGGCACAGGGGGGTGCCGAGCCCAGCCCCACCCCATCGCCCTGATGTGTCACCCCTCCGAGGCAACGCGGTGCCCCAACCCCGATGAAACACTTAAGTCTCGAGTCCCAGGCTGAGCAGAAGCCTGGGGCAGGCAGGTTGGTGAAGCCTTTTATCAAAACCCCTAAAATTGAGTCCTGCAGGCAGTCGCCCCCTTCCTTCCCCTTCAGAGCCTCCCCTCCGACCTCAGCTTGTCCTCTCCGCCACTCCAGTGCACATCCTCTTTCCAAGTGTAAAGCACTTTAGGGTCCATCACCAGCTGTTTCCAGATCCTCAGGAGCGTTTTATAAACCAATTCACTCAAATAAGGATCCCATTATACCGTGCTGATTCACTGTGTCTTCCTAATGACCAAAGAGACAAGAGGTTGAGATGAAATTTTTCCGGTTGAACATCAATTGGACTTTTCAAACTTCATTTCAAAGTTCTGTTTTGAAAAAGCAGCAAATGTTGCATTAAATCTGCAACATATGTGGACAATTCAGATGCATCGTCTTCAGAGGCATCATCTCTCCTGGGTGACCTGAGAGTTGTGGTGGCTTCCCGGTAACAGTAAGTGGCCCTTGTCTTCACGGAGTTGGCCAGCGTGGCGGAAGAGAGGAGAGGCTGGCCCTCCAGCCCACTTACGTGAGATTTAACCCCCCGTGTCTTGTTCCTCGGGGAATGAAGAGACACTGCCCACGGATCCCATGGACACAGAGTTCAAGGAATTCCATTCCAAGGGACCACCAAATGACAAGCATCCCAGGCCCTTGTGTTTCTGTGGGGAAGCAGAGGACAGAGATCTGTGGGGAAGCGGAGATTTGCAGACAGAAGACGCAGGGCTGGAGGCATCTTGGGAGATCCTCAGGCCTAAGCCAGTTGGGATGGATGGGGTAAGGCTGCCATGTTGGACTTTAAGAAGGAGGAATTTGCCCAAGTTCACAAAACCAGAAAATTGCAGAGCTGGACCTGGTCTGACCTGAAGCCGTGACCTTGGGGATTCATCTGGTCAATTGAATTAGCGGGCAGCTGAAGTGCCTTTTCCTTTCATTTGTTAAAAAACAAAGGGAAATTGGGACTTCCCTGGTGGTCCAGTGGTAAAGAATCCACCTTCCAGTGCAGGGAACATGGGTTCGAGCCCTGGTCGGGGAACTAAGATCCCACATGCCGCAAGTAAGCCCGCGTGCCAGAACTACTGAGCTCGCACGCCTCAACGAGAGAGCCCGTGTGCAGCAACTACAGAGCCCACGCGCCCTGGAGCCCGCACACCACAACTAGAGAGAGAAAACCCGCTGCCACAACTAGAGAGAAGCCCGCACGAAACTAAGACCCGACGCAGCCAAAAATAAATAAAGAAATAAAATAAATATTTTTTTAAAAAAGGGAAATTGACAAACCGCTATAGTTATAGAAGGCCAACTTAGGCCCTGGAAGTACAGACCAGGCACAGGCCCTGGAGACCAGCTCAGATGGGCAGGGATTTCTTGATGGAGAAGGTGTGAGGTATGAGGGAGAAAATGCAGGATGGCTCCAAAATGTTTGGCCTAACAGCGAGAAGCACACAGTTGCCCTTACGTGAGATGGGAGAACACAGGGGACACGGGTTCGAGCCCTGGTCCGGGAAGATCCCACATGCCGCGGAGCAGCTAAGCCCATGTGCCACAACTACTGAGCCTGCGCTCTAGAGCCCGCGCTCCACAATGAAGAGTAGCCCCTGCTCGCCACAGCTAGAGAAAGCCCGCGCACAGCAACAAGGACCCAATGCAGCCAAAAATTTTTAAAAAATTTTTTTAATTAAAAAAAGTTCCTCCCAGAGCTGGAGCTCATGACCACAGAAAGGGAGCTGGGTCCCATGGCAGGGCCCTTATGTATTTGAAGATAAGGAAACCAAGACCAAATTGTGGGAGGAACTTACCCAACATCACACAGCCTGTTAGGGATAGACATAAGATTAGATGTAAGGTGTTTAATTTACTCTCTACCATGCAACTACTTCCAAATGGGGATGAATCATTTTCCATAGGTTGCTGTGTTTCTGGGTGAAAAGGGGTTTTTTATTGTTGTTTTAAGGGCATGTTAAGTTCTTTGAGAGCAGGAATTCAGTTCAGGTCAACATCTGTTGACCTTTGATTTTGTGCAAGGTGCTTTGCTGGCCCTGGTGCCTCACAGAAGTATGGACGATGTGGTCTCTGTCCTGAAGGGTCCCTGGTGTTTACCTCCATTCCCTGCCCCTACAGATGCTTAGGAAATTTCCAGGTAGGAGTGGGCCTGGCCATCTGCCTGGAGGCCATCCTCCGTGGCTCCTCTCTACGCCCCACACAGAAACGTGCACGTGCCCTAGGTGTTCCTACACATCAGAGTCTTCTTTACACCACGGTTTTTCTTATTCCTCTGGACAAAGAGGATGTTCGTTGTATAAAGACTAGGGGATAAAAAGCATAAAGAGTGTGTTGTGGGCTTCGCTGATGGTGCAGTGGTTGAGAATCTGCCTGCTAATGCAGGGGACACGGGTTCGAGCCCTGGTCCGGGAAGATCCCACATGCCGCGGAGCAACTAAGCCCGTATGCCACAACTACTGAGCCTGCGCGTCTGGAGCCTGTGCTCCACAACAAGAGAGGCCGCGACAGTGAGAGGCCCGCGCACCGGGATGAAGAGTGGCCCCCGCTTGCCGCAACTAGAGAAAGCCCTCGCACAGAAACGAAGACCCAACACAGCCATAAATAAATAAATAAAAATAAATTAAGAGTATGTTGTATTCCAGCTCTCGTAACGGTGGAGCAGCTTGTATTGAACTAACTCTCTGGAAGAGATCAGTGAAAAACTCTTGACAAAATCATTAAAAAAAGAAAACAACAACTATTTTTGGAATTCCCTGGAGGTCCAGTGGTTAGGACCCTGCGTTGTCACTGCCGAGGCCCCAAGTTTGATCCCTAGTCAGGGAACTAAGATCCTGCAGGCCGCACAGCACAGCCAAAAAAAGAAAAAAAAACTCTAATATTTGGAGAGACTGGAGAGTGGCCAAAATCAGGAATAATCTGGAGGTAGTCAACCTCTGAAAGAAGGAAGCAGCACGGGGAGCCGCAGTTTTGTTGTTTTCCCCCTAAGGGCAGTCTCCAGTCTGCAGGACCTGGGGAGACAAGAACTCAAGCAAAAGCCCATACTCTTATTTCTCTGAGGTATCAGAAGACACAGTGGGGCTGCCAGGTGGCCAGAAATTGAGGAGAAATCTAGGAAAAGAGGGAGCCACAGATGGGAAACCTCAAAATCTGCAAATGAACTTATCTCCAATTCTTGACTGATCCCTGAACTGTCAATGTGTGGAGAGACCCCAAGGAGCACAGAAAGTAACTGCTGGAAAATGCAAGTGCGGAGCAAGTGTCTCAGCACAGCTACCACAGGAGAGATACAGGTTAGGGTTTGAGTCCCATCAAGTTAGCTGCCTGCTTAAAAAAAAAAAAAAGCTGTGATCATCAAAGGAAGATAAAATCCAAGCTCTACAGTGTTTAAAGCACAATGTCTAGTATCCAATTTAAAAATTTCAGGATGTGAAAAGAAACAAAATATTATCTTAGTCAAAAGAAAAAACAATCAAAAGCAATTGACCCCAAAATGACTCAGATGTTGGGATTAGTAAACAACGACTTTCACGCAACTTTTATAATTTTGTTCAAGGACTTAAAGGAAAAGATAGTCACAATGAATTTAAAAATGGAGACTCTGAGAGGAGAAATAGAAAAAAAAATTTTTAATCAGAAATTCTAGAGCTGAAAAGTGTATCTGAAATGAAAATTGTACTAGATGAGCTTGATGACAGATTTGGAGAGAGTGAAGAAAGGTCAATAAACTTAAAATTAGATCAATAGCATTTAATTTGAAGAAAACAAAAAGTATATTGCAAAAAACGAGTAAAGCTTCTGTGATTTCTGGAACAATAATGTGGGTTAGAAGATATGTGTAATTAGAAGCACAGGAGAGAGAGAATAAGGAAGAAAAAATATCGAAGCAATAATGGCTGAAAATTTGGTAAATTTGGTGAAAACCATTAAGTTACAGATCAAAGAAATTCAGCAAATCCCAAGCAGAATAAACAGTACAAAGAAACCATACCTACGTACATCATAGACTATTGAAAACCAGATATAAAGAAAAAATCTTGAAAGCCACTGAAGAAAAAAGACATTATAACTGGGAAATGATGTTACGAATGAAAGCTAGCTTCTCATCAGAAACTCTGGGGGCCAGAAGACAAGGGATCATCGCTGAAGTGCTGAAAAGAAAAAATGTGAGCATCCTTTCAGATTGCCTCTCCCTATCTGCCTGGCCACTTCCACAGCATGGCTTGGGAGCACTGGATGTGTGTGGTTACTTCTATGCAATGTTGTCACATCTTTGTCTATTTTGTTTCATTTTGTTGGTTTTTTTTCTTTCCTAATAGATATTTATAGTCTGATTAAGAAGACCAAGGAAACATATAAGAAAAGTTAAAATATATGTTTAGGGAATGTTTTTGGTTGGTTTTATTTAGCTTTTTATTGTGGTATAATTTGCATGCAGTAAAGAACACAAACTTTAAGTGTACAGCTAGATTAATTTTTATACATGTAATCATCACCCAGACGAAGATGTAAAACAAATCCATCACCTCGGAAGGTACTCTCATGCCCCTTCCCAGTCAGTACCCACCACCAGAGGTAATCACTAGTCTGACTTCTATCACCAAAGTTAATTTGCCTGTTTTATACTTCATATAAATGGAATATAGCATGCCCTCTTGTGCCTGGGTTCTGTTATTCAACAAAACATCTGTGAGTTTTAGCTATGTTACTGTTTGTACTAGTACTTAATTCCTTTTTATTGCTGTGTAGTATTCCATTGTATAAATACCCCCCAATTTATTTATCCTTTCACCTTTTGGTGGATATTTGGGTTCCAGTTTGGAGTGATTATGAATGTAACTACTATGAACATTATCGTACATGCCTTTTGCTGGACGTGTGCAATCATTTCCCCTAGACATGTACCAGAAGTCGAATTACTGGGACATAGGACAGACATAGGCTTAGCTTCGGTAGATATTGCTAAATGATTTTCCAAAATGGTTGAACCAATTTACGCTCCTATCAGAATGTACAGGAGTTCTCGGTGCTTCGTGTGCCTGCAAACACACGTATTGTCAGTCTTCGAAATTTAAGCCATTCTGGGGGCTGTGTAGTGTTAGCTCTTGCGGTTTTACTGATAATTTGCATGCCGCTGGTGAGTGATTATGCTGTACCAGTTCGTCACCCCAGCACTCAGCATGGACTGAGGCGTAGAGTAGGTCCTTGTGCTGGCTGGATTGAATTGTGGCAGCTCTTCACCAACCTCCACCCTGTCTCAGCTTCACAGAGAGACTGTGGAGCAGACTTTTTCAGGAGTCAGAATGGGAAATTGGGGGGAAGTAAAAGTATCCCCTGCCTTAAGGCTCTGCCTTTAAAATAGGGACAGTGTGTCTACATCTTTCTTCCAAGGGACGTAGAATTGGGCGTTGTCCTACGATTCTTCACGACTTCCCTGTACAGTGAGATCACTCAGGACTAGCCCTGTAAGTCAACCGTGAGAAGGAAAGTGGTGTCCAAGTTCATCATCTCAAGACAGTAGCACGGCTAAGGTGAGAACTCAGGTCACCTGGCTGAACCTAAACCCCAGGCTGGTCTCCTGAGACGCAGAGCCTAAGCAAGCTGCACCTGATGCCCCCAAGACACCACGCACTCTGATACTACTGTGTTGGGGACGGTAGCCCTTTGCCAGGGGGCAGATGCGTGGGGAGCAGCTGCCTTGGCCTCGGCCCTGGATTGGAAAGGCTTGCTTCTCATCCCCACCTAGATATTAATCACGCCGCAGACTGCCGGCCTGTTCCCAGCTGCATTCCTTGACGGCGCGTGTTTTAATAAGGCCCGAGCACTCCTGGCAGGCTGGAATTCGCTGTGTGGATTCACCAGACAGGATTACAGAGGGGCTTTTCTTCGCTGCACCGGGCCTGGGAGTGGGTGTGCATTTCTGCTCCAGCACAGCATCTCCAAGCAGGCTTTCACTTTCTAAGAAGGATGCTACCCACTGAGCTATTCAAAGTGGGTAAATGAGAAAATGGGTTAATAAAATACATGCTAGCGAAAAAGAAAATAAGATTAAGGGCTGATGTTTGGGCTGGGAGTGCTTTTCTGGGCTCCAGGAAAAACAGAACAAGATGATTTTTTTTTTTTTGGCCCAAAGGACGTCATGCCCACAACACCACCACTAATCCAATTTTCCTGTTCTAACAAGTATTTTATCAACACCTTTTTAAAAGTTCAGTTCTCATACTGGCGAGCCACTAGTTCCACTTTATAGATATATTTTCAATTTCTTTGGCAGAGTTGACTATATACAGTGCTGATTTGCCCGGAGGCAAGGGTAAGGGGGTACATTTGATATCATCTTTCTACATAAGCACAGTTTGAGGGGTTCTCACTTTTAATGGCCCAAGAACCCGTGAGTTAATTACAGGCGCTTAGGTGGTGCGGTCACTGTGAGGGACCAGCCAGCGCCGGGGGCCTGGCCCTTCCCAGCTGGGTTAGAGTTAACCTTGTCCGGTGAACAGGCAGTGATCTTTTCTCTCCTGAATCAGGAAAGGGGGAAGGGAAGACACAGGGAAGCTAAGAACTGAGGGTTTCATCAGTTAAGACTCTTTCCCAAACTTTCAAGCCGAAAAGGTTTTTGAAGAGTTTCAAGCGTGTTTTTGCAAGCCGTTAAAAAAGAAGAAGAAAGGTTAAATCTAAAAATTGCAGTTCGGCAGAGGCAGTATTCCCGGAACTCCACGCATTGCTTGTGGTATTTTTGAAAAAAGAAAAGAATTTTGCTTTGAAAATGTCATACTCCAAAGAAGTCTTTATAAGTTATTTGTAGGGGAGTTGACTCCTATTTAGTTGAATGGATGATACGAGTCTGCCTTTAAAGATATTTCAAACTGTTCCAAACAGTCTCTCTCCTGTTTTTTTTTTTTTTTTCTTTTTTTGAACAACAGAAGACCTACCAGTAAATCAGGGTAGGAGAAAAGACATTTCCATTTCAATGGAGAAATAATAATTACAAAAATGTTAAGACACTAAGGCTCATGCCTGATCATCTTCTCAAAGGATCTGGAAACGGCTGCGGTTCTGCTGGGCCCACAAATCTCCCCAGATGTGAAGCCGGCATTAGGGTGACTTATTGGAACTTCAGGGAGGAGTTGCCATCATGCCATCAACGACTGTTCTAGAAAAAGCACTCTGCCTCTCTTTATTCTTCCGCCTCAAACAGCCTGCCTTCCTCCTGCCCTTCAGGGGCTACTCAGAGCAGAGAGGAAGCGCTGTCATGTCCCCGACTTGTCTCCTTGGCGTCCAGGGCAGGCATGGCATACAGGCGGTGCTGACAGGGCGCCTGCCAGAAACGGGCGGCACCAAGCCGGAGAAGCTCTCGGAAGCGGGGAGCGGGCTGTTGATAACGGGGTGGGGGAACATGTGTGTGTGAAAGGCAGGTGATGTGGCAGGATGTGATCAGGACGGGCAGCGAGGACACCTGTGACCGCACTGGAGCAGCACTGCTTATCCAGAGTGATGGCGGTTGCCTGTTCTTCTCCACGTGGGGCGTGATGCTCACAACGTTTTCGCTGAAAGAGGCCTTGGAGAGGATCTAGTCCAACCCCTCACTTTACGGAAGAGGAAACTAAGAATTTCAGTGGCTTGGCCAAGGCCACAGGGCTAAGCAGCGATGAGTAGGACTGAGCTGCTCAGACGGCCCTGACACAGGTGAGCACTAGAATAGACGCAAGCGCAGGTGGGCCTCCGTATTCTCAGGTTCCACATCCACGGAGTCAGCAGACTGAGGCTTTGAAGCCGCGAATATGGAACCCGAGCATACGGAGGCCCGCCCGTACTCTGCCATTGAAAGTGAGGGATTTGAGCACCCTGGGACGTTGGTGTGCGCACGGGGTCCTGGAACCAATCCCCCAGCGGCACTGAAGGACTCTGGTCCTCTCTTCACTCTTCTCTAGTAGGACTTCGGTCTCAGCACAGTCTCAGCCCATCACACACAGGTGCTCAGTGAGCGGTCGTAGAAACATGTACGTGCACAGCCTCATGAGGTCACCTGCGCGTGACCCCTTCCGAGAGCAAAGGTCGAGGCAGGGGCGTGAAACAGTGGGTTCTGGCAAAGATCACCGGAAACTGAATCCTGTTTTCCCATTGACTTCCTCTGCTGTCGTCCTGGTGGGGATGGGAACCTCTCTGACTGATCAAACATCAAGGCCGTGGCTTTGATCTCCTCTAGCCCCGTCCTATTTCCCTCGTGCCGGCATTAGCGATCTGGCCCTGGTCAGTCGTACGTCTGCGATGGGCCGCGGAGCCCAGATGAGATAACGAGGGTGGATGGACACAGTGCTGGGCGAGCAGAGCCACTCAGAGGGTCACAGTCTGCTGGGGAGGGGTGCTGGGGCCTGTCGCCAGCAGTTTGAGAACTTGGTAGCATTCGACTCCTCCCAAGTTAAGAATGTCTCCTTCACCTTCATCTCCTCCTCTGTAGCTTCTGGGTCAGGGGTCCCAACCCCCGGGCAGCGGTACCAGTCTGTGGCCTGTTAGGACCCGGGCCGCACAGCAGGAGGTGAGCGGTGGGCGAGTGAGTGAAGCTGTGTCTGTATTTACAGCCGCTCCCCCTCGCTCACATTACCGCCTGAGCTCCGCCTCCTGTCTGCGTTATGGTGAGTGGTATAATAATTCATTATATGTTACAATGTAATAATAATAGAAAGAAAGTGCACAGTAAATGCAGCGCACTCGAATCATCCCGAAACAATCCCCCCGCCCCCGTCCGTGGAAAAATTGTCTTCCACGAAACCAGTCCCTGGTGCCAGAAAGGTTGGGGACCGCTGCTCAAAGGCCAAGGATCCCCGACTCAGAACCTCCTTCTCCTGGTCCTTGGGCTGATGGCCGACAGTGTCTAATAGAATCGGGTTGCGCTTCCCGGCTTGACCAGTAGGTGTCCCTGTTTAACACGTGATGGGCTTCACCCTGGGCCTGAAAGTTTGCCCCGTCCTTGAGTAAACCCAGTGCACATCCGGTCTGGGCAATCCTGCAAGATGGAGCTTGTGTAAAGCAAGGGCCACTGTGGCTCTCCTCGTCCCGCCGCCTCTCCCGACCAAGCAAGTCTGCAGTGGTCCGAGTGGCAGCCACGACCTCTCGGCGCTGCCCGTCTGTTCCAGGCAGCGTGCCAGGACCTGGGGGTGCAGAGGGAGACGCAGTGCCCACTCTCAAGAAGCTCCACGAAATGCACCCATCTTTCCTGGGTCTGTGCACACAGAACGACAACGTCTGGAGGAATACTGAGTACCAAGTGCCTGCGACAATGAGCCAAAGACACCGCACTGCCTCTGACGATCACGGTGGTTCTGAGACAGGGTCCCGCCCCGCCCACCTTGCAGACGAGGAAGTCGAGGCACAGAGCGGCTGGGAAAGCTGTCCTCGGCCGGTACGAGGCAGGGCGAGCTGTAGACTCAGGCTAAATGGTGGCTACGGGGCAGTGGGTGCGACTTCCAGTGAGGCCTGCGGATCTTAAGGGCATTCCTTACTTCCACCAAAGTGAAAGGCATCCCGGAGCGGGCCCTCTGCACACACACACCACCCCCTCCAGTGGGCAACTGGGCCGGGGAAGGGAGGCTGTGCCTCCTTTGAGTGCTGACCTGAGGCCCGTTCTTGCTTTGAGGCCAGAGCCGGGTGGAAGCTTATTAAAAAGAATGTCCCTGGCTCTGGGCCCTCTCATGCCTCCAGCAAAGCCACCTTTAATAGGGCCTGTTCCTGACACGTCCTCTCATCACACGCTCAGCCATCCTCTCTGAAAGCCACTTGAAAGGAAGGCCTTTTACTCGGTTCCTAAAGTAACACCGTCTCTGTGGCCTGCAGCATCTTTTGGAGAACCCTCTGGGTGAATTCAGGGTTAGCTTCACTTGGTAATGAACATCCATTTTTCTCCTGCTGCAGAAATGTTTGTCACATTAAAAAAAAAATAGCAAGGTACAAAGGGGGAATATTGGCATACCCCAAAGGGAAAGATGGATGAAGGATGCTGAAGAATCCAGCCAAGCCCCGACCCCGGCTCCCCCAGAACATCCCCCTTACCACGCTGGACTGCTAGGGCCTCTGTGCCCGCCCACGGCCTCCCCCAAACCCCTTCCTGCCCAGCCCCGCCCCACAGATTTACATATCAGAAGCCAGGATTAGGCTTTCTCAAAACCAATAATTAAAAATAAACTTCCTATCAAATCTTCCTTTTGTGAGGAGAGAACACTGAAAGAAATGTTTTCAAAAGTATTTTAGAGCAACCCAGGGCATTTAAAAGCTTAAAAAAAAAAAAATCCATGCCTGCCATAAATTTTTTTTCCCCTCTTATTATAAACAACCCCAAGCATCTTTACTTTCCAATGTGCAAAGATTAGAAAACCACTAGGAAATGGAAAATCCTGCCGTGAGGAGGAGCGATTGCGATTATCCCTAATGTGGGCCAATGTGGGCTTCCAGGGCTTTTTCAGCCTTTTATTTCTTCACAGTAGAAATGTCTGAGCAGTTGTAGTTCTGGCAAAAATGCAAATGAAACCCTCCAATTCAAGTAGAAGTTCCTCCAGGGTCTGTACAAATCATATTAGAAAGCAGCTTTTATGTATCTAGAATAATTACACTTGATTTGAAGGAGTTTGTTTTCTGTTAAGCTAACTTTAGCATCGATGCTAATGGGGAGCAGCTGTACCGCCGCATCCCAGGCCGGGCAGCACCGTTCTGCTCACGTCGAAGTACGTGTACGTGTTGACATAGATGTAGCACGTCAGAGATGATCACGGCCGGGGACATCTGCCACCCCCTAAGCGACCCCGAATTTCTGCGCCTTCTCACTGGCTGGGCCCGGGCGATCTGCCCCCCTCCCCTGGGCCGCCTTTACGCCCATTCCCCACCTGCCTCCCCCAGAGCAGGGTGGCCCAAGGCCCTTGCCTCCTTCTGAGTGACGGGCCCACATTTGTGACCCCTCTGGTTCCTTTAGATCCAAGAAATGGAAGAGTGACCTAAAAGAAATGAGGGCTGAAGCTTTAAAGGATTTACTCTCTCAGAGAAAAAGTTCAGTCCCTGGGAGAGAAGAGCCCTAGGCCTTTGGAGAAAGTATGAGAAACATTTTGATCTTTTCACATAAACCACTCTACTTTTCAAAACCTGCTGCTTTTTCTTTTCCCAGAGTGCTCGCTGAGTCTGTGTATAAATAAGATGGAAGAAATGAAAACCCCAGACAGGTTCATTTCACATGGAATCATAAGCATAAACGTTGGGGTCTCACAGCAGTGTGGCGGCCCCCCCGGCCCTGGCAGCAGGGCCCGACTCGAGCTCTGGCCGGGGGCAGGCGTGCAGCCTTTGCTCCCCAAGTCTCACGCGGGGGCCCCCAACCACCTCCCTGAAACTCAAGCACCGTGGCCCCAGCTCTGGCCCTGGGTGCAGAGAGGCCTGACACCGGGCAGGCCAAGGGCAGACCTGTGTGTCTGAGCCCCCCGGGCCGCCCGCCCCCAGGCCGGGGACACTTTCCAGGGCCGGGCTTGGCTCTGATGCTGAGATCACCATCAGGGCCCGGCACAGGGAGAAGGGAGCTTTCCAGACGCTGGACACAGCAGGGCGGGTTTTCGTTTTATTATTTCTTTTCTAATGAGGAGAGGGGGCGTCATAACAGGGGCAAAATGTGAGCTTTCAAGTCCTCCGTTGGCGGGGCGTGTGCGTGTGCGCGTGTGGGGGTGTGTGTGTGTCAGGCTGCCCGTCGGAGGGGCGACTCTGGAAATGTGCATCAGAGACGGGGCAGGGCTGCTTCTTGCAGGAGGCGGCTCCTTGGTCCAGAGCAATTGGGAATCTGCAGAAATGGCCTCTTCCCCTGTGTGTTTTCATCTTTCTAGGTAGACAAGCGTTCCAAATGGGATTCAGTGAAAAAGAGAAATGAAACATTGCCAACGTTAGTTAGCACCCGCCCCCGTTTTCTTCTTTCTTTTTTCTTTTCTCTCTGCATCTCTCTCTCTCTGTGTATCTCTCTCTCTCTCCCCCTCTCTCCCTCTCTCTCTTTCCCTCTCTCTTTCTCTCTCTCCCCCCTCTCTCTCTTTCTCTCTGTCTCTCCCTCTCTCTCTCTAAACAGGGATACACAGGGCACATAATGATCCTGAAAGAGCTTCTGCCCAGAAAGCCCGGGAAGACTTTTGCAAAAAAACAAAAAAGAAAAGAAAAAGAGTTGTGATTTTTTTCCTCCTGACAGTGAGGGTCTGGGTGAGCCTGACTTTCCTCTTTGGTGGGAGAAGCTGGGATGCAAGTCCCGCCCTCCGACAGCCTCTTGGGGGGACACTTCCTGGGGGGACACTTCCTGGTGCACGAATCCTCAGCGCGCTTCCCCCAGTGTCACGCACCAGGACAGACATCAAAGCCCTAATTAAACCCATTCTTTAGTTGCGTCTTTTTGCTTCATTACTTTCTCTTCCCCTTTGATGAGGGCTGCACCTCTCTGATCGCCCCCAAATTATCCCTTTTTCTTTATTTTTCAGAGGATCTGAAAATCGCTCCCTGGGATGTTGTTATGGGGCTTTTCCCCTCCTTTCCTTTTTCTTCTGCAAGCTGGGGACTCAGTCCCTTCCCCTACCCGCCCCCTAGCAGGCCCACAGTTAAAGGGATATTCGCACCTTTCCCCTCCCGGCTGCTCTATTCTCATGAAGTTTCCACTGATTATTGTCCTGAAATTCCTTGGTCCAGTCATAGATAAAAGGATAATGACTTCAAAGAGAAGAGTTAAGAGTTTAACCCCAAGCTAAGAGAGTGGACAGAGAGATAATTGAGGGTAATAACCCATCACAGACTTGCTTTCAAAGGATCGCCAAGCTGAACTCTCAGGTGGCTTTAATTTTATTAACATTTGTAGCCGCGGACTTGAGAAGACGGTCTGGAGCCATTCCGAGCTTCAAAGCTCCAGGTAACACCCCGCCCGCCCGGCCGGCCGGGAACCTGACATCCGTCGGGGCCTGCGGCTGCGCTCACAGGACGGCGGCGATGCCTGCAACCCCGAGCTTCTTAGCCAAACCGCACACCCAGCGCCCCCGGGGCCGGGTCGGGGGGAGGCGAGCGGGCATCAAAGATCCCGCGGGGGCCCCCTCCTCAGGATGGCAAAATCGAGAGTCCAAGTCACACGAAGACACGAAAAAGCACGGGGGCTGTCCAAGGCCTGGGAGCCCTCGTCCGCTGCTCTGGGGTGGGTTTTGCTGAGGCTGGGGACCCCACTTCCCCGGGAGCCCAAGTCCGCCCTGTACTGGTCTGGAGCGCGGGCAGTGGTTGCGGGCAGAGCTTCCTTCACCCTCAGGGGCCTCGCATCTCGGCTCCTAGCCTCCTCTGAGATACCCACCCGCATCCCGCGCCCACGGAGAGAGTCAGGCCCGTCGACCCGGCGCTATCTATTTAGGCACGTGAGAAGATAGCGTTTTGAAAAGGGAGGCGACCTGCCCCGCAACCTCCAGCTCACCGGCGGCGGCAGCAGCACCAGGACGGCGGCAGAGCTCCGACCCACACAGCAAACGGCGCAGACCAGACCCGGGGAAAGTAAACTAGAAAACTGCCCAAGGCAGACCTGCCGTTTAGCCTGGACCCTTGGCACCTGCCTTGCTAGCATCTCTCCAGAGCCTCCAGGCCGCCCTCCAGCCCTGCACACTGCGTGCTGCCCCTTCAGTAAACCCCAAAGTTGAGAGGGGCCTCTTCTCGGTCACTGTGGCCGCTTCGGTCGGTCCTGGTTCATTAGGCTGGTCGCCCAGCTCCCACCCCTAACCCCCAGGGTTGGAGGGGCCTTGATAACCTTCCAGGTCACTGGAATTGCGTGGCTTCAGGCTGTCCTCTTGGCCGTTAGAAGTTTAACAAAAGGCCTTTGAAATGGATCGACACTTGCACAGCTGCCCGGGCAGCAGCGATAGCCTCTCTCTGCTGACCCGGGGGCAGGGCTCTCGGACCACATTCCTGGGGCCGAGGCTGGGGGCTGGGGGAGGGCTACTAGAACACCTTCCCTGCTCCCCAGTCGGCCCAAAAGGACCACCGACCACAGCCTGTCCATCTGCAGCCCTCACTCCAGTCCTTACAAAAGCCTTCTCTCAAGAAGTGTAAACGACTGCTACCCTAGCAAAAGGGACCTTGGCAGCATCTCAAGCTGCGGCCCAAAGTCCTGCAGTGGAATTGCATACTTGGGCCTCGGGTGGAAGAATTGGGGGCGGGGGCTGAAGCGAGCCGGGGGCCCTTGTGCAGCGGCCCATGTGCCGGCAGCTGCCCACCCCTTGCAGAACGCCTGCCTTGGGAGATGGGGCGGCGAGTGGGACCAGGGACGGGAGCCAGCTGTGGCCCCTTGGGTTTAGCATCTTTTAACACCTGTGATCTCTCGTCACCTGGTCCCCAGTAGCGTCTCCTTGGTCACACACCCTCCAAATCATGCCAGTGGGGATGCTCCATCCGTTCTTTGCATTTGGTTGGTTCTTGGAAAATTGTGATGAATTTTCAGTGTAGCCCGGTAGTGCAAAATTATATATATTATTTCTTCCAGAATCCAATCCAACATTTGTTTTAAAACTCATCTGCTCATTTAGATATTACACACTGCAGCCTACGTGCTCCCGTAGGAAAGAGGGACATCCTGCACGCAGCCCCACCTTCCCACCCCAGGAGCTGCGTGGACAGCTTCACATTCTCTCACCCAGAGCCCCTGGTCAGCAGAGACGTGCCTGGGGTCACAGTCACAGGCCTTGGCCCTGAGACAACGAGTCCACGCGTGAAACTGGATGCTGGGAATGTGAGCATCGCCGGCGTTTGATGTTCGTGACGTTGGAACCCCGGTGTCTCGATTTAGACACACGTGTGGTGTGTTTCATGAACCCAAACTTGTTAGGCACACAGACGTGCGTTCAGGTCCAGACTCGGCCATTTACTGCCCAGCTTGGCAGGGACAAGTCCTGTAGCCCTCGGATCCTCCGTCTCTCCAGTGGCGTGGGACGAAGTACAGTCCCCTGTGAGGCAGGCACCTGCCCTGTGTGCAGCTCTGGGCAGATAAAAATGACTGAATCTTGTCCTTGCCCTTAAAGAGCTTCGGGCCCAGATCTCCGGGGAGAGGCCCCCTTACCGCCCAGTGGGACGGGCCTTGGATGTAGACACAGGGGTCCCAGGAGGGCCTGGCCCCGCTGAAGAACCCACAGCGAGATGGGGCACGAACTCTGCCGGAGGGAGAGGTTCTCTGAGGCTCCACTGGTGCCCCTGACGGTTCAGATGTTACAATCTGTTTTGACTTTTTTTCTTGCAACCGTAAGAGTCCAAGACAAGTAGTAAATGGGCCTGGAGCATGAATTTTGATGCTTTAGAGGGAGTCTTTCTGCCTGCGAGTTTGCCAGGGAGAGAGTGCAGATGGTCTGCTAAGGGGCAGGAGGAGAAAGGGGTCCCCTAAGCACATCTCCCGAGTGCTGAGTCTCCAAGAGAGGGGCAGTGGCTTCCCCGCCGCATTCTAACGGGGGAGAGGTTGATTGGGGCTGAATGGCTCTAGAGCCCTGTGGAAGGCTGGCCTGGCCCCGGAGGGGGTTGGGGGGGCAGCGTGTGTCTGGCTGGCTGGGAGGAAGGGTGACGAGCTAGCTGGCTCGGGGCCTGGTTAAAGGCTTATCAAAGTCTTATCGACTGGCCGACTTTGATCTCTTATCTTCCAGCCCGAAGAGGTAACTCAGATGCTCACTGATTAATTGCATCTGGGTGGAGATCACGATACTGCCTTTGCGCGGTATCGGTGCTTGTAGGGACAGACCAAGGTCTCTGTCAGTATCCCGCCTGAGGGTCAAAGTTCTACCCCGTGCACCTTCTCATCATTTGCATGAAGGCTGCAAAGGCAGCTGGGGGCCTGGAGGGGATGCTCAGTAAATGTCACTTTCCTCCCTGCCTGCCTGAGTCTGACATTACTCACCATTTCAGAAGTGGAATATGCTTGAACATTCCTGGAGAACTTTCCCAGACTGGATTCCCATTTTTATCTCTGTAACAGTCTTACAGATGGGCAGGGCAGGTAGGGCCATCCTGGTTATGGGGCTAAATGGCACTGAGTCACCGATGGAGGGGGACCCGCCCTTGCCCCACATTCAGACAAGCAGTCAGCGCAGCCCATGGACGGGCTCCAGGCTGCGGAAGCTCAGCTCCGATTCTTGCTGTGAAGCCCGTTGTAGCCACCGATGTGGTTCATTGTTAGCTCTGAGCTCGGCGTGGGCCCAGCATTCTTTTCTCCACCACGGCCTCTGCCCTTTCACAGCTGGGAGGACTCTTTTACAGCCACAGTTCCCCGTAATCCTGGAAATGGATTTTGGACTATCCTTGACCTCCTTGATTTGAACCCCGTAAGTTCCTCCCAAGCACGAGCTCCCGGCTGGGCCTGACCGAGCCCGGTGCCCGTGGTTTGCACAAGGAGTCCTTGGGCAGTGTCCTAACTGGAGCAGGTGACTGTCACCCAGTGTCTGCTCGCTGAGCCCTCACCCCCCTCGGGCACCGGCTTCTTCCTGCTTTCACCCTCAGCTTTCCCGCCTGCATCTCTGGTGGAAGCTGCTTGAAGCCACTTTGCCCGCAAGCGTGGAGAGCATGTCTGTGTCCCCTATCCTACCGCCACCCCAGCCCTTAACCAGTGACCAGCACATGCGGGGGGCGTAAATACCCCAGCTCCCTCCTCCCCAAGCCAGGATGACCGCGAGGGCTGGCCTCCAGATCGGCCTGTGGATTGGACCTAAGTTCCCCTCCACGAGACACCGCTGGACATCACGGCCCCCCCCTGCTCCCCTACGGGTTTTCCCTGAGACTGTTTCCTAATAATTCACATGAACGCCCATCTCAGGGTCTGCTTCTGGGAAGCCCGACCTGAGACGGTTGCTGAAGTCCAATGTGAATATCTAACCAAGGACAACCTCTTAGATTGTAACGCTCTCCCATCGGGGTCTCTGCATCTGGAATCCCACTCCTCATGGAATCCGGCCCCTGACAGTCCACAGAAGGCACTTCCTAAAACGCGGCTCAATTACACAGCTTCCCCACTAGCTGATGATGTGTTTCTCTGTAAAGTCAAGGCCAGAGGATCAGGTTTCCCCTCAATCCAGCCACGCCAACTCCCCTCTGGATACCCGCATTCCTCTCGGCGTTCTGAGCTCCTGTGGTGAGATCCTGCGGGGAGCCAGCCCCTCCCCCGGCTGTGTCTCGCTTCCAAGCCTTTGATGCTGCTGGCCCACCTTCCAGGGCTGCCCCTATGTCATCTCATCCTGGGCGGGCTCAGCGCCCTCTCTCACCACCCCCCCACCCCACGGGCATCTCCACTTTGGCCCTTACCCTGCGGTTGTCACACCGTCCGCTTCTGGGTTCGTCTCTCACACACTGAGGGTTCCAGGAGGACAGAGCCTGTGTCTGACCGTCTCCGACACTGTCCCTGAGCCTAGGACAGTGCATGGCCTGTGGCAGTCACCTGCAGATGGGGGTCAGGCTGACCTGGCCACGCTTTTTGAAACTCGGTGCTCTGAACTGAATTGTGTCTCCTCTCAAGTTCATACGTTAAACCCCTAACCCCCAATGTGATGGAGTTTGGAGGCGGGGACTTTGGGAGACAATGAGGGTTAAATGAGGGCATGAGGGTGGGACCCCATAATGGGATTAGTGCCCCTATAAGAAGAGCAAGAGGACAGAACTCCCTCTCCCTCTGCCATGTGAGGACACAGTGAGAAGGTGGTCATCCATAAGCCAAGTAAGAAAGCTCTCACCAGGAACCAAACTGGCCAGCACCTTGATCTTGGACTTCTAGCCTCCAGACCTGTGAGAAAATAAGTATCTGTTGTTTAAGCCACTCAGTCTATGGAATTCTGTTACGATAACCAGAGCAGGCTAATACCCCCGGCACAGTCAACCCAAATGTATACATTTCTGAGTGAGTACAAAAGCACCTGCACTGGAATCCAGCATTAAGACCTGCTAGATTTTTTTTTTTTTTTAATGATAGGAGAAAAAATTAAGGCATTTCTGTCCATTAATTTTATCTGCATATGATGACAATGCTACCGCCCATTTGTTTTAGGGTATCTTGGTGCAGGCTTGTCTGAAAATCAGTGGACTAGCTCACCAAGCCCAAAACCTGGCCTCCTGAGTCTCCAGAGCAGAGCTCTGGGCCTCCGTGCAGAATTCTGACACGGTGACAGGTGCAGCCTGCAGCTCTGTCTGGCACCACCGGGTCAGGGAACTAAGGCAGCTCTAAGGCCAGACTCTCCAAATGCTCTCACTCCATGATCCCACCTTATCTATTTTACCCCCCTTTCCTGTTCTACTTTTAAATTTTTTGTATTATTTGCATGTGATATACGAGGTCAGCAGGGAGGCAGGTATCCCCAAAGCCAGACAGTGTGGATCCTTCAGAGATGAAGGCAGGGAGGCCAGCCTGGAGGAGGACGCGTTCTGACCACTCTCAAGGCGCGTGGACTTGAGCTTCACCTTCCTAGGCTCAAAGTCACCTTTTTTTCCCGTTCTCTGAGGGCCGGCCAGAGGGGTGGTGTGCACTTTCTTACTCTGTCTTGAGTGGGGGGATTGGGTGAGAAGGGGTCTCCCAGACCCCGCCTGCTCCGTCTGCACCCCTGGCCACCGGGCAGGCCTTGTCTCCTGGGCCTGCGGGACTCCAGGGGGGCGCCCCCCTCCCGCAGTGCCAGCATGTTGGCCGGGGCTTTGCTGCCAGCAGCGGGCACTGCCCTTGCCAGGAACTCGTAGGGGTGATCCCGCAGCCAAGGCTTTGTAGCCCCTCATGGAGAGCGAGGCTGCGTAGCTTCCCCTTCAGCTGATCAGGGCCCGTGGGCCTCCCCCCACCCAAGGCCATCAGCCCTTAAGAAAGCAAGTGCTTCTCCGGTGCTCAAGATCCTTGCAGGGGGCTCCGCCAGGGCCCACGGGGGCAGAGACCCAGCCCCAGCCGTGCGGAAACGTCTTCGGCCTTCCCCGCAGAAAGCTTTGGGGACGAGGGCAGGGGAAGAGTTAAGTTCTGGGCTGAGGCTTCAGTGTTCAATTTCTTTATTTCCTGTTGATGACATTATTGTCTTCCTACAACCATTGACACATGTTGCTTTCATCTGTTTCATTTCAAGACATGAGTACACTCGCTGGAAACTATGCTTAATAGCTAAACTCAAAACATTTGGATTTCCTTTCCTTCTTGACTCTTGCTGGAATGCCGCATTCTCTGCTGGGCTGGTTTTTTGGGTGGTGGTGGCCTAGGTTTTTTTCAGCCACCATTTTTAAACCAGCAAAGAGCGGCTGCCTGGCCTGTTGCCTCCGGCCCATCTGTTACTTAGGGGATGCTTCCCTTGGGCGGGGGTGGGGAGGCCAGGGTGCATCCACCCCCTCGTCATGGTGGTTGCCCAGCATCTCGTGGCCTCTTCTTTGGCCCAGCTCCCTCCCCTGCCTATGCAGCTAGGGGATGGGCGGGTGGGTTCTCCCCGAGGTGGCTGCGTCCTTGAGCTCCTTGACTCACGGCTTAGACCTTCTGAACAGAGCCGCCGGAACAGAGCGGTGAGCGTGTCAGTCTGGACCCAAGGACTGCGGGGGACAAACAGGCCTGGCTGCCTGGGCATGGCAGCTGGACAGGCCTCCCCCTGGCGTGGCCTCGGATGGCAGGCGCCGTTGGAAGCAGGCCAGCCTCATCTGGTTGGAATTGGGTTTGACACATGTTTCCAAACCTGGTCGCAGCCACTCACCCTTCGCTGGGCTGGGGCGGCGTCGCCTGTTGACACAGTCTGCAAAGGGAGCGAGTCAGCTCAGGAAGAGCCTGGAAGGGGGCCGCCCACCTGGCCTGGGAGACTGCCCGGAGCTCAGCAGGCCCAGCGGCACCAGGCTCACCAGAGCCTCTTAGACATTTTCCTACGGGGAGGCCGGGGCGGGGGGCTGCAGCACAGCCTGGCTCTCTAAGGCAGAGGTGAACATCCACAGGGCCCCTACTGTATACGCGGACTCTCACGTCCACCTTCTTGTTTCACCCTCCCTGTAACAAGGTGGTTTATTCCCACTTCACAGTTGAGAAAATGGAGGCTCAGAAAGGGCAAAGTCTATTCCCAAGCTCACACAGCTTTTCAGTGGTGCAATTGGGGCGTGAGCCCAGGCTGCAGTCTCCTTCTGGCTGTATCACACCTGTCCCCTTCCCAGCAGCCTGGGGTGCGGGTGCGGGTGTGGGTGCGATACCATTCAGCCCGCCTGGTTGCCCTAGAAGGGCCCATGGACCCCTCCCTCCTCCTCTTCCCCCACTTCGCCCACCCTGGGCCCTTTCTGCCCAGCAGATCCGCATTTCAACCGGGTAGGAAGCAAGTTCACCAAAGCTAACAGGTAGGCGAGCGCGGTTGTGTGCATTCTGTCCAGGGCGAGAGGACGTTTGCAGCCACCCTGGGGCCCTTTCAGGTCTGCAGACCTGGCCAGGAGTCTGAGATGGCAGGAAGTGTGGAGAACAAAACTTTCAAGGGAGAAGCCTGTGTGGCGAATAAAGGTGCTGAAGGGATCATAGGGCCGGGAAACATAGCACTCTTACCGGTTCAGATTCACCAACACAAGTCCCCTCGCTGGGGAAATGGACTTCAAATTCTATAAAACTAATTACGTATTTTCCTCCATTTTCTCATCTGGTATTTCCAAGCCGTTCGTTTTCTGGTTGTGTGTGTGTGAGTGTGGGCGTCTGCGTCAGGCAGTACAGGGACCCAGATGCAGTCTGAGGGTGCGAGCAGCATGGGACAGAGGATGCCGAGCTGTCTTTCAAAGATGACATTTCTGAGAGGGCCTGTTGGCCTGTCAGGTTGTCCCCAACAAATGGAGATCCTGGGTTGCTTGGGCCTCCAAATGGCCTTGAACTGCAGCTCTTCTGCAACCCTGGAAAAACGGGGCAAGACCAAGCTTACTTAAAATATTGTCCGGGTAGAAAAAGGCATTTCAAAATGGCAGGGTCGGGACTTCCCTGGCGGTCCAGTGGTTAGGGCTCCGCGCCTCCACTGCAGGGGGCGCGGGTTCGATCCCTGGTCGGGGAACGAAGATCCCGCAAGCCATGCAGCATGGCCAAAAATATAAAAAAGATAAAGTTAGGGAGGGTTAGTGGTGGGCGCCAGGGAATTCCCTCACCCTCCCCAATCACACGTTCAGTGGGTGAGAACACGCGGCCGACTGGACAAGGAATAAAGTCCTCTCAGTTTGGTGGGTCCCATCCTTAAGACGGCAGCGCCGGGCAGATGCCTTCGGATATTAGGCCCGTGAGCCCTGGCTCCTTTCACTCGGAGAACGGGAAGCTGACGCTGGACCAGGGCTTTTACGTAAACGCCCCTCTGCTAAAGGGTGCCGCCACAGCTGGCAGAGGCCACACACCGTCCCGCAGGGAGGTTCGTGCCGCCGCTGCTTCCAGCCCGGGCGCGGCCACGGCCCCAGAAGGGCACCTAAACAAGTGGGGCTGCATCTTCCCAGACCGCGGCCCCCCCCCCGAAGTCCCTGCCTCCTCAGCAGAGCCCACCTCTCAGGGAGCTGGGCGACCTCGAACTGCTGACTTAGCCCCTCTGAGCTTTCAGCTGTGCTGGGCTGGCGGCAGCCCTGTGCACCTTGCAGAAGGGCTGGGGGGATGGAGAGACCGACGCAGAGGCTGGCCTTCCCACACACTGTGTTCCCACCCAGCCCCCCCGCTGCTCACCACTGAGCGGGTGACCTTCGTGAGGAGTCTGGAACCCTCTGGGCAGGATGGCTTCTCAGGCTGTGATCTGGGCAGCCACGCGGCCCCGTGACGGGAGGGCCCCTGCTGGGTTTAATGTCTACTGTCACCATCTTGAAATTCCTAGTAGCGGTCGGACAGGGACTGAAGTTGTGTTTTCACTGCGGCAGGGCCCGCTACATAATCTTCTGTGACATAGGCTGATAACGGCGGTGGTTAGGTGAGGACTCAGTGAGGTGAGCCGCTCGCAGGGGCCTGGCCGCCAGGAGGTGCCGCTTCTCCTCTGCCATCTTTTCCTGGTGTCACCTGCCGCTTGCCCTGGGCAGGATGCTCCCTCCCGTTCTTTCCGGTGCTCTCGGAGGGCGTCCCCTCCTTGATCTTCTCTATCTCCGTGGACTCCGAACCAAGGGTTCAAATATCTAGGGCACAGGGACCCAGACGTGGCACTCACAGCCGGCTCCTCGGAGCCCTTGAAGCCCTTATCAGAAAGGAAACTGCTAACGACTCTGTCTCTGCTTTATGGCCGCTGGCTCTCTTTATGGCCCTTTTACTGCCCCAGCCCCAAGGGTTCAGACGTGCCGCTCTTTGTGGGGGAAGATGGCGCCAAGGAGGGAGCCTCCCCACCTTCCCTCAGGGGACGGGGACGGGGACAGCCCTTGGATTCCCTGGGGCCGGGCAGGGTCTGGCTGTGGCGACGCCTGGCGAGGCCCCACGGCGGCACTTGCTGGACTGAGGGTGGTCACCCTGCCCGCGTCTCCAGGGCCGGCTTCCTGGGCCTCACGTACCCCCGAGCAGGAAAGTAACACTCCCGGCGCTAGCATCGCTCTGCTGTCTCCGCGCCCGCCACCGTGGCAGGCGCTTTGGGCCTATTCTCTTGATCCTCATAACACCCTGGGCCTATCAGGTGCCAGCACTGAAAAGTGGCAAAGAAACCAAAAAGGACAGCTTGAAAATTAGGTCATGAACGACCCTTACCAAGTAGTTATTTGTCCTTAGCTCCATTTTATGGATGGGAAAATGAAGGCCTCAAAAAGATATATAAATAGGTAGGTAGGTAGATAGATGATTGATAGATAGATGATAGATGATAGATAGATGATAGATAGATGATAGATGATAGATAGATGATAGATGATAGATACATAAATGATAGATAGATGATAGATGGATAGATAGATGATAGATAGATGATAGATAGACAGATGTTAGATGATAGATAGATGATAGATGATAGATAGATACATGAATAGATGATAGATAGATAGATGTTAGATGATAGATAGATGATAGATAGATGGTAGATAGATAGATGATAGATGATAGATAGATAGGGCTTATTCAAGGTCACACCTCTATGGTGGTGGGGTCAGGATTTGAAACTTGATTTATCTTCCTGACTCCTGAGTCCAAAATGTGCTGTTCATTAATTCCCCTGATCCTTCCTTCATTCCACTGTGTTGGATTCGGGAGAAATGGAACGCTTGGTCCTGGCAGCTTTGGGAGCTCCGTGTCGGTCAGGTTGTCCTGACAAGCACCCCTGGACAGATCTAGCACTTTGTATGTGTGAGACAACAGCCCAGCACAGGCCGCGTGGTGAAGTGTGGGAAAAAATACTTCTGTGATGGGGTGACCGTGGCTTCTTGCCTCCGTGTGTTCCCCTTTGTCCCCATCTCTTCCCAGCCTTGGGTGCCCCTGGGTAAGGCCCACCTCAAAGAGTATATTTATAGGGGAAACACCTTCTAAACTGGGTGTTGGAATTTTAGGGGGGGCTAAGAAATAGCACCCCTCTCCCCTGCCCCAGGGCACAGCGGAGGGAGAGCAGACACACGGGTCAGGCGGATGGAGGTGAAGCGTTAGCAGGTGCCCGGCAGGGACCAGCGACAGGGCTCCCCAGGGCCAGGTCCCCATCAGGCACGCTCGCCGCTTGGCACTGGGCTGGAGAGACAACCTCGAACCTTCCGGTCGGGCCTGTCCTCGGGAGAACGGGGTGACGGGGGCACTCTGCAGGTCCACCCCGAAGAGGGAGGGGCAGAGCTGGAGAGCCCCATCATCTTCTGGGACCAGCGCCCCCCCTGTGGAAACTAGAGGAATAAGCAAGGCAAGCATGCCCCCCTGCAGGGCGTACGGCCAGGACGCAGCCCCCCAGCTGACCAGCAGAGGACGGAGCTCGCCTGTGTCCACAAGGGTGGCTGGAAGACGTGGTCAGCGAGGAGACCTCCCAGCGCCTCCATCCCGAAGTCTTTGAGCTCTGTTCACAGAAGTGGGCAAGGCCACGCGTGGAAAACCCAAAACTGTCCCCCTTGCCCTCCCCCGCCCCTGCACGTCCCTCCAGAGTCAGGAAAACAGGGAATCCCCGTGCTGGGCCCAAGGCACCCGGTAAGGTCACCCAGCCGCTGTCCCTAGAGAGGGAACTGGAATCTGACAACTGCTGGCCAGGGGTCACCGCAGGGCAGCCAGACATCCCTCCAGGGCCTCCCTCCCACCTCCCTTCCGTCCAAGGGGCAGCAGTAGACGCCCGCCACACAGGGCGCTGGGCTGGCTTCAAAGATGGTGGGAGATGCAGGTGGCTTGCGTACCCCCTTGGTGTCTGTGGACGAGGCTCTGCCCAGAGGCCTCTGGGAAACCGAGGGCCAGGAGCCTCCGGGACGCATAGACCAGGCACCTGTAGCAGGAGGAGAGCACAGAGGGCCGGAGAGGAGCGGGGGCTCCCTCCTGAACCCCGTCATGCTCCGCCGACCTCGCCTCACCAGACCCACCGCAACGCCAAGATGCCACCCCAGCCGCGCCCCAGAGGCACTCGAGGCCTTGGGCGGGTGAGACCCGCCCGCATCCCACCGGCTGCACCAGCGGCAGGACGTGCACCCCGGCAGGAAGACGTGACACGTCTGGGGCCACCGAGACGCTCACCCCGAGGATTCTCGTGAGACAGGCCTTTTTGCCAATGCAGAAAATGAAGGAGGCTGGAATCTCCACCGAAAAGGTTCCATGACACACAGCATCCCGCAGGATTTTAACCTCGAACATTAAAAAATTGTTAGAACGGAGAGCACCAGCAGGCTGAGGTGGGTATCTGCTGCCAATTGTGCGAAGCTCTGCGGAAGGCGCTGTGTGAAGATGGTCCCCGCGCTCCCCTGACCTCACCCCGTGGGGCCCATCTTCCTGCCCTTGGGAGGAGCAGCGAGAATCATGTAACACGTCAACACACAGCAGAGTCGTGGGCACTGATGCCCTGCAAGGCTGTGCAAAGAATGATGGACCGTTTTCAAGCGCCAGGAAGTCACACGGTCGCCGCAGTAAGAAGTCAGCTGGCTGCAGCCCCGAGCCGCATCCTCGGGAAGATGAGATGTGTCCGCCGGCCTTGGGAAAGCATCTGCGCCAGGAAGCGGAGTGCGTACATCTTTCAGAAGCTACATTTACCAGCTAGAATGTGTCCGCGCAAACGCCACCTTACCTGTGCCAGGATTTTAGTCCCATTCTAGAGTTAAGGGAAGGAGTCTCAAACAGCCCCAAAGACTTGCAGGCCGTCCTGGTCGGGGAGCCGGGCCCGGCCCAGGCTGCCCTCCCCAGCCCCCCATAGGACTAACTCTCAGCCGGGGCTCAGTGTCCCCGACCGGGGCTCTCACCACGTCACTGTATCACCTCACTTAACCCTCATGACTGGGACTTCTGTTCCTCTCATTTCATGCTTGGGGAAACTGAGGCACGGGGACGCGACAGCTCTCCGGTGGGGGGGAGCTGAGGACTTTCAGAGCCTCCGTGTTGACCTCTGAGCCACACTCTCCTGGCTCATAGTGACACTTCAGGATTAAAGAAACCCCCCCCTCCCCGGGGCCCACGAGGCCAGTCTGCCCACCTTGCTCTTGCTTTCTACGGGTTTCCGGAAAAGGGCAGCATCCTCCTGCCTGGGGCCTGTGCGGGTCCCGCTCCAGCTGTCCCAGCTCCAGCCACCCCTGGGCTGCAGTTCACTGGCTCCGGGGAAGATTCTGGGGTCTGGGCTCTTCCTCCCCCCGGCTTTGCCTCCCAAGGCGATCAGAGCCCCATCTTGTGCCCCTGGTTTCTCCTGCCTGGCGCCTGCACAAAAAATATCGACACAACTGTTGGGTTATGAAGTCTCCCTCCGCATCCTAACGCCCCCAGACAGGCTGCTCAGGGCGGGCACCACGGCCTCCCTTCAACTCTGGGGCCTCGGTGCCCAGGGGTGGATGCCCGCCTTCCTCTTCCCGTCCTAGATCCTGAGAGCAGGCCCGGCTTCTGGGGCAGCCCAAGGGCACGCAGGACCTCCATTGTCTTGTAGAGTTTAAGGTTGACACCTTTTCACAGGGAAATCCAGAGTCCGGATGCCCTGGGGCGGGCTGGATGGGGGGGAGGGGCATGGCCCAGGTCGGGGCCGAAGAGGTCGGAGCTCAGGGTGGGGGGCTGGGGAGGGCCGGGTCGGTCGCAGAAAAGCCAAGTTTGGGTGAAGCGGCTGCCCGACCTACACGAAGCCGCTGGCTGCCTAGGAAAAGCCCAAGTGGACAAAGCCCTGGCGGCCACCCCTCGCCCTGCCCGCCCTGGTGGCAGAGCTCGCCCTCGCCAGTTTCACAGTCTTGGCCTCTGGAAGCCTTCCTGAAGCTGGGGGCTCCCCCGGGGCCGAGCATCCACCTGGAAGACCCTGACACCCCCCCTCCCGTCCCCCCCATCTCCACTCAGCAGGCAGCCGTCTCACACCTGCCCGAACACCTGGCCCACTGTTCTCAGGTCTTCTCTGAGCTTGGAATAGAGATGGGGGGAGGGGACGGAGCCCCTCACTCTCTCCCTATTGGTGACCATATTTTCTGGCCCCCAGATCAAGCCACCAGGTCTTGATCATTTTCTTTTTTGTTGTTTTAGATTTTTGAAACTTTTAATTTTTATTTTGGTCTTACAAATGATCATTTTAAAATTGACTCTTCTGTAAGAGGTCTTGATCATTTTCTGATTTGTGAATTAATGGATTCATGTGAAAAGTTTTGATCTTCTTGAAAAAACAAATTCAGTTCTGGCCCAACTCTTCAGACAAGGAAGATTGGGAGCAAGATTCCACCAACTTCAACAGAAGACTGAGGCCAGGAGACCAATCTTGTAGCTGATAATATCTATTCCCCTCCCCCTGGACTGAGTATTTCTTTTTTGCAGAATTGATTTTTTTTTTTCAAGAAGATCAAATATTCCACTAAATTTTTCCCTAACATTTTCTAAGTGTTGGGGTGATTCCTCGAGATTCTCAAGACGGATTGCCCAGTTGCAATCATTACTGTATCTTGTTCTGTGCTCGAATTATTGGGGAAAGTGGTTATCAAGAGAACATTAGTAACAGGTGTGAAGTTCAATTCACACATTTTAATTTATGTTTGGGATACTAATGTTTTTGCTAAGAAGCCATATCTAATATGCAGATAATTTCTCCTTGTCTGTTCAGGGGACCTACTCTTCATGGTACCCCATCATTAAGATGATCATCAAAGAACAAAAAAAGACTTCTCCAAAGTAGTTCTGGGCCACGCCATTCAGGAATTGCCCCTCACCCCCATCTAAGTTCATCGACAGGAATTCTGAGAATTACTCTATAAAGGTCGTCACCATTCCAAGAATTAGCCCCAAGTCCCTGCTACTTTTGGCATCGTTTTTAATCCCAAAGATATTCTCATTAGCATCTCTCTTCGAGGTTCCCATCACTCCAGAGGGAAGATTCATTTCCCTCTTCTAAATTCGAACGTGATAACTAACCAGTAACGTTCATATTTACCTTCTAGACCAATAAGTTCTGTGTCTCCATTTAGGGGAGAACATTCTTGGGAAAATGTGACAGCAAAGTAAATGTTTCTGAGTGTGATCAAATGTCACTATCCCATAACCCACTAAAATCTCAAAACGATTTTGGTGTTCATTTCATAAACTGCTTGGCCAATTCATGCTGGTCACCGCCCCCCATCAATGTGCTGTTATGTAATGAGGTGCAAAAAAGATTCCTGTCGCCTGTGTGTATTGCAACTTGGTTCTCAGCAGCAGCAACGTTGACTGACAGGGCAAAAGTCTTATCAGCGGGTCTGTTTTTGCCATTCCCCTTCGCAAAGGACGCATCTCAGTCTGTGGGTCCAGAATCTGGGCATGGCTTGGCTGGCTGCCTCTGGCTCAAGGTGTCCCACAGAGTTACGGGCCAGCTACCATTTGGGCCTCCAGGCATCTCCAGGCTTGGCTGGGTAGGAATCCTCTTCCAAGATCACTAGGTTGGTAGGTAGCAGGCCTCGTCTCTCTCCACATGGGCCTCTCCACTCCACAGGGCTGCCTTATAATCCTAAAAAAGTATCCGAGACAGAAGTCCTAGTCTTTTCATAACCTAATCTCAGAAGGGACATCCTGTCACGTCTGCCATATTCTATCTGTTGGAAGGGAGTCAGTAAGTCCCACTTGAAGGACTCGGAGGGAAGGAATTACACAGGGCATGAAGGCCAAGACGCAGGGGTCATCGGGAGCCACTTTAGAGGCTGCCGACCACGGCTGTCCTTGACGCAGCGACTAAAGGCCTGACTCTGACGGGGGCGCTTCCGAGACCCGGCTCCAGCGCCCAGGCTGCTCGGCCCGTGCACGTGTTTCACCAGTTGTTCACTATTTCACAGGTCGCCTCTGTCCACAATGCAGTTCAACCGTTTATTAAGTCCCGACCTTGTGCCAGGGGCTGGGGTGCAGGTGTCATAAAACACGGCCCCTTCGTCCTGGAGTTCGTGGTTGAGTGGTGGACCCAGAAGCACAACGACCTGAGTGTCCTGCCGAGAGGTGCAGCCCGAGTGCCCGGGAAGCAGGAAGAGATGCTCCCGGTCTGGGCAGGAGTCGGGCGAGGCGTGAAGAAGCCAGAGAGGGTGGCCGGGTGGCCAGGGGACTCTTGAGCGTAAAGGCACAGAGGAAGGAAAACGGGCGCTCCGTGTGGGGTGCTTTTGGTGGATGTGGGGGGCAGCACGTCCCCACGTGAGCTGGAGATCAGCCCGGCCGACCGCCCCAAGCGCCACACTCAGAGCTCTGGGCCTCATCCTGAAGGTCCTGTGCAGCCAGGGGAGGATCTGGAGCCAGGAAGGCCGCAGGGAGTGCAGAGCGCTGTCTGTGGTAGCATCATGTAAGGCGGCCCTGGGACCGGGGGCTGTAAACTGCAGGCGGAGAGGACGGTTAGAACATTCCATCTTCCTGACAAGAGATGAGAAGGGTCAGAGCCGAGTGGTGGTTGCAGGTATGGGGAGAGGGTGGTGCTTTTAGGCAATTTTTAGGAGGCAGAATGATCGGGGCTGGGCGCTGGATGGGGGTGCGTGGGGCAGAAGGGGTCTGGACGCAGCCCGGGTTGCTCGCTGAGGCGGTAGGGATGCTGGGGCACTGCCTGACGGAGGACGCCTGGCTTCCACGAGGCACAAAGGAAGTTCCGTTTGTTTTAAGAGCCTTACATTCGAGAATCTGTGACCGGCAGTCCACAGTGGGCAGGATGAAGGAGGCCCATGAAAGAGGTGGAGCTAGAGGGCTGGGAGGTCCGGGTCTCGGGAGAGCGGGGCTTGGAGCCGTGGATGGGGACAGAAGACTGGCCCAGAAAACACCTTAGGTGGCAGGACCCGGAGAGGCAGGAGAGGGAGTCGGTCCTTGGTAGAGAGTCCTGCCCGAGAAGCGAGAGGGACTTGAGAAGTAGGAGAGCTGCAGGTAAGCCAAGCCATATACACAGATCCAGATGGGCCCACGTGACTCCACGTGGGACGCCTTTTACCTGGCTGCCGATGGTTTTCGCTGGTGGAGGAGACCGTGAGGGGGAGGGAGTGTAGACGCGAGTGTAGACGCCTCTTGAAAGATGTCTGTCAGCCAACTTCTACTACCAGTGCTTTAATGCCAGGGGGGCAGGGGATGAGGACCTCGCTAGAGCATCGGCGCAGACCTGACGGAGGGAAGATTCCACAGGGAGTGAAGTCCAGACCCTCGCCGGGTGTTCTGGGGCAGCCTGGGACCCTGCCAAGCGTCCTGGGCCACCGTGGCCCATCCTTTGAGCCGGGGAGGCACTCCGTAGCTGGCAGAGATGCTGAGAGCAAGTCAAGAAACACTGATGTGAAAGAATAAAGGAACCAATTTCAAGCCTGGCACAACTTCACTTTCCAGAAGTTGTTTAAAAGGAGCAGGACGAAACCTCAGGAGCAGAGAACAAAAATGTCTGTGGAGAGAGCTTAGGAACACAGACCTGTTTGTTTGCAAAGTTTCACATGTTGCCAGTTGGAGTGCTGACTTCAGGGATTTTTTTTTTTTTTCCTATCTATCTTTCACTTCCTTTTCTGAAAATAACCTTTGTGTGTGTGTGCATCTGCTTGACACTTTGGAGAAGATAAGTTCAAAACTCAGAACCTCTTTCTGGATTTGTTTGAATACTGATGGTCTCTTCTTGTTCCACGCTCAGACCAACTCCTGAAAGTCAAACTCCACAATGATTCCTGGTGGGACACCAACGATGCCAGCAGTTTGTAGCTCCATTTATAATAAATATTAAAAGCACTTGAAGGTAAATCAGATTAGGAGGTTTTAAATTATCGTTTTGCTTAACTGTGTTTTAAATTGAACAGACCGAAGACGATCATTTTTATTAAAAATATGCTTCCCCCCCAATGCTGCTAGGGATGGGATTTCCTAAGGAAACCTCACTTTTTCGATTGTGGCTTCAAAATCTCCACCTTGACATTCCCACTCCTCCCCCACCCCTCTGCAAATGGGAGGAAGTAGGGAGAGGGTGGCAGGAAGCTGAACCCATCTTTTCCTGTTCTTTTCCTCCTCCCAGATTCTGTAAAAGCCAATTCTCCCTTAGGTGCACCAACCCCACTGAGATGCACGTGGAAACATCTGTCACCATTAAAGACTTGGTGGAACCCCCCAGGAGCCGGCTGAAGGGAGCCCACTTCTGGGGGTCGAGGCCGTTCATTGGTAGGAGCTGAATGACATACGCTTCCGCGGAATTTCCAGCTCAAGCCCTGTGACGATGCTTTTAGGAAAGCATCCCAAATTATTATTCTTCTTCTTTAAAGTAGCAACCTTCCTTTATTTAACTCACTTGAGGATATTTGATTACCTTCATAATTGTAATCATTAAGATGGCTGATGACTTTTTTCGCCTTTTTTTGTTGTCATTTAACTTGGTGATTTACTTTTTTTAATTTTATTGGAATATAGTTGATTTACAATGTTGTGTTAGCTAAATTCTATTTATCAGCCCTGCCATGGAAGCCAAAGACTCAAGCTGCTCAGGACCCCCTCTTAGACAGCCCTGCCTTGGGTCGCCTCACCATAGTATGGGGGGAAAGAGGATGGAGCGGGAGTCAGGACCCTCGGAGGTTCTAGCTCAGCTGGGAAATGGGCCAAGAAACCTTGGGAAAATCTCCTCACCTCTTTGCTTAATTTTCCTCATCTCTTAAATGACGGGTTGGGTTAGATGACATGTTAAGGGCTCCCCTGGCTAGAAGAGGCTGATATTTGGGGGAGTACTGGATAGGATGCCTTTGAGAGCCGGCAGGCAGCACAGCCCCCAGTGCCACCCGGCTCTGCTCCTCTCCCCTGGGAAGTCAGCGGGGGGGAGGGGCTGTCACCTCTGCAGGACCTCCCTGCTCAGCTTCCAGGCCTCCGGCCCAGAGTGTGGCTCCTAACTGGAGGGCATCTTTGCTGCGGAGACGGGAGTTTCTTCCCAGAACAGCTAACAGGCTATTGAGGAAATGGGGTGACTGCACAGAAATCACTGCCATGTTCTGAGCACCTGCGATGTGTTCAGCATCGTGCTGGGTGTTTACCTCACAGCAGCCTTTCGAGGGGTGTTCCCTGCACTTCACAGGTAAACACACGGGGCAGGGCCTCAGAGCGGTTAGGTGACTTGCAGTCTCCAGAAAGGTTACCTGAGTGTCTCTCCACCCCGCTCCCCAAACAAAGCTACATTGTCTAAGGTGCCACTTTTCCAAAGAAATAAAAGACAAAGTCACGGAGTCTTAAAGAGTGATGTCCTGGGTCCGAGCTCCTCTGAAGTCGCAGCTGGTGTGACTTCCCCTCCAGAGGGGTTTTTGTCAGGCTGACTAAAGATTGGAGATCTGGCCAGATGCCTCTCAGGGAGCCCTGAGTTTTCTGGGATTCTAGGATTTCAGCCCAGTACATAATTGCAGAAAAGAATTACTCTCTGCTTTATTAAACTTGTCTGCACTTAGGCCAAGTGGGCTGTCGATCCCCGGTAGGGTTTGTCTTTAAAGGAGGCGGGAGCGAGCCTGTGCAGAAATCCATCACCTTGCTTTCCAGTTTCCAGGCAACCGCGCAGGATTACAACAAGTCACATGACCTTGCGGCTGCCAGGAAGAAGGGGAAAATGGAAAGCTGTGCTATCTTGAGAAAGGGGCCGGGTATAAGCAAAGGACTTTGGATTCTCCTCCAGAAATGTTATCAACAAGTAGTCGGAGACCTGGAGGCTTGAGAGGGCTCCCGGCTTCTGGGCCCCCAGCCCAGCCCCACTGCTGGGTGGGAAATGTACCACCAGGGGACAGGCGAGGGGTAAGCTGGGGGGAGGGGAGTCACTGGCCCAAGGTGACCGAGCACCTGTTCTGGAAACCAAGCTCTCCGAAGGGTTATTACTGAGAGGACCAAACTGAACTCAGCCTTGCTCCCGTGGCGCTATCTTCATCCGCGCTTCTTGTCGCTACAGCCCTGGGCTAACGAAGGAGCAGAAGACGAGCCCTTGGGTTAAAGCCGAGCCTGTGATGGTTAGGGCTGGCGGGGCGGGGGGTGGGGGGGGGGCAGTGGAGAGGAGGAAAACCACCCATGAAGACCAGCTTTCCACTTCCTTTTTGAAAGCCTCCTCTTTCTGATCATTGTTTATTTTGATTTTGAATGTTTGGAGTTTGCAACCTCCCCTCCCTCACATTGCGTGCGCGTGTGTGTGCGCACACACACACACACACACACACACACACACACACATGCTGTTGTTGTTTATATTGCAGACGCTTTTATGGCAATTCATCCCCTTCTGTACACACTTTTGGCCCTAGGATCACACCCTCTGTGGCTGAAAGACTCCTGGGAACCACAGGGACAGCTTTGCTCCTGGCTCTCCCGGGTCACCCAAGGGGGTGGGTGTGCAGCACTCTGAAAGGCCGGGCTGTTGGAGGGAGCTGACCTCAAGTGGACTGGCTTCCAGTTTCCTTGCACCCAGCAGCTGTCCCAAGGCAGGGCTGAGTCATCTGGCCACACCCGCTCACTGGCCTTCCTGGTTTGCCCCAAGGTGGCCATGTGTTTCATAGCCTGGACCACTGGCTTTATGCCAGCCTGGCCACCTGGGAAGGTGAGCCCAAGGAGCAGAGCGTGGACACAGACAGGCAGGTCTTGGGGAGGGAGATGCCACCCCCCACGGTGCCCAGGAGCTGGCAAGTCTGGCAGCGTGGCTTTCCAGAGCTCTGGTCCCTTGTCACAGCCGGGAGAGCATCTTCCCTGCTGCTTGTTGTGTTCCAGCAGGCCACGGGTGGTGCATCCTCTTCCTCGTTTCCTATGGAAACCTAAACAGAGAGAGAAACACATTTCTTGCATGTTTTAAAGTCCGAAAGGCCTAATGAAGGTTCGAGGCACCTCTGCATTGAACAGGGTTTGTCGTCCATTCAGTTCACTAGGGAAGTAAATAAAGAAAAAGTGAGTAGAGTTGAAAGCCACAGCTCAAAGTATGCCAAGCTCTTCCTCTCACCTCTGGGACAAATTTGGGCTCCACCTTTATGTTTTTTAAGAGGAGGAAAAATCAATTATTAGCTCATCATATGAGAGATCATTCTATAGCAACAGACAAGTAAATAATGTTCTGGGTTTGTAGTATGTTTTCTTATTACTTTAAGTGAGAAGGTTGTACCTCCTAAACATTTTTGGATGGATGTTGGGAAGGATTCAAAGGTGACAGTGGGGTGAGGAGTTTTCAATACATTAAAACTGAGAGTCGATGGGGAAAGAAGACATCCCATGTCTGTTTAATACGTAACGTATGGGAGGATGGGGGGATGCTTCCAAGAGAGTGTTGCCTATACAGTTGATACAGAAAGACGGTCGATGTACGACGTACGTGCTGGGAGAGTCCTGATGGCCAGGTTGGGAATTTGGGGTTAAATCTTCAGGAAATTGAGGCTTGCTTCCCAGCGAGGTGTCAGGGCCCCTCTCCAGCACTCAGGCCTCTGCTGGCAGAGTCACACCCCCATCTTCACACATCCACAAACTACGCACCTTGACCCTAACTCACACTAACTCACACTCAGAGGCAGGAGCGCACAAGCACGCCCGTGCCGTCTGCGTCCAGGTCCGCGTCCCTCCTGTGACACTTGGCCATCCCATCCCGGGATTAGCCACTCCTTTGACAAGCTCCTCCAAGCCCAAATTCCCAGGGAAACTTGAACAGAGGTAGAAAAGTGATCGATGATAGAAAAAAACAAAACAAAAAAACAAACAAACAAAACTGCCTGCTTGCAGTTCTTGCGATGGCCAGGATGCCACAATAAACTGTTGCTTTCCCGAGCTGGGGAGGACGGGGCAGGCCGGGGGAGGAAGCCAGAGCAAAAAGGCCAGAGCACTTGAGAGGCGGAATCAGAACTCGGGCTGGGAGCGCCCGGGTGGCCTCGGGGGCCTGGCGGGGGGCGGGGGCGGGCTGGGTCGGGCCGGGGCGGGCGCGGGGCGCTGTCCCTTTAAGGCGGGAGGCGCGGGCCGGCCGAGCGCGGCAGTGATTGGCGCGGCGGGATCACTGGCGGCCCGGGCCCGGCCCGGGGGAGTCGGCTGGAGCCGGCTGCGCTTTGATAAGGTCCTGGCAACTCGGTAACCACCCGAGCGCCGGGAAATAAAAATAACCCCTCGCAGTCATGGATCGCCGGGCCGCCGGGCGTCCGAGGCGCCCGTCTCCCCCGGCGAAAGCTGTGCTGTAAAAGGTGGGGGCGGAGGCGCGGCCCCGGCCGAGCCGCTTCCGAGCCGGGCCCCCCCGGGCCGGGGGCGAGGTCGCGCCCAGCCGCGTCGCGGGCGCAGGGCGCGGGAGGGGGTCCGGCCCGGCCGAGAGGCGGCCGGGAGGGCGGCCGCGAGCCGGACGGCCCCGGAGAGGGGCGGCGGGGGCCCGGGGGCGGCCCGGAGCGCGGCGGGCGCGTACCTCCCTTTCAGGACCGTGCGCCGGCTCGCGCCTTTGAAGTGCACAGTGAAATCCACGGCGCAGTTTTTGTTGGAAGCGCCCGGAGGACGTTGGGTGCCCGGAGTGGCTGCTGGAAGCGGGGCCCGTGTCGAAAGCCGGGCCGGGCGGGGGCCGGAGGGGCCGAGGGCGGCCGCGGCGGGGGCGAGGCCCACTCGGATCTTCCGCAGAAAGAGGGGCGGCGGGGCGCGCCTCTGCCCTCTCCCTCGCCGCCGGGTTCCCCGCACTCCCTCCCCGGCCGTGCGACTCCCCCATGTTCCCCGACGCCGGGACCGGCCCGGGGGGGCCCGGGGCCGCGGCGGCGAGCCGATCCGGGGGCCGGGGCCGAGGCCCTGCCCGGGGCGCCCGCGAGGTCTGGGCGCGGAGCGCGCGCGCGGACCCCTGGTGAGTGCGAGGCCGAGGCGGCGGGCGGCCCGCGCGCTTTGATGTGCCGGGCGGCCCTTTGAAGTGGGCAGGCCGGCTATTTCGGGGCGCGCTCCGGGCGGGCGCGGAGAGGGGCGGCGGGCGCGGCGCCCGGCGCTCCGGGGGGCTCGGCCGGGGTGGCGGGGGCCCGGCGGAGAGACTTGTGCGAGTGGCGGCCGCGGCGGGGGCGGAGCGGGGGCAGATCCCCCTCCCCCGGGGGCGCCGCGCCGGGGCGGTGCTGGATGGGAGTCTGGGTGCGAGTGTGCGCCGGAGTGCCTTTGGGAGGTGGGATGAAAGGGTGGTGGCGCCCCCCGCCCCCTCCCCTCCCCCCGCCCCCTCCCGCCTCTCTCTCCTCCCCTCCTCTCCTCCCCTCCAGTCCTCCCCTCCCAGCCCCGGTCCGCGCAGAGGGGCCCCGAGCGCCGGCCGAGGCTCAGTCTGCGCGCCCGAGCGGCCCGAGCCCGGGGCGCCCGCGTCCCCCGCGTCTCTCCTGCCGCCCGGCCCCGCGCCCCCGGCCGCTCCGGCCCCTCGTGCGGAGAGGCCGAGCCTCCGCGCGTCGCCATTGCTGGACCGGCTGCCGCTTTCCGCGCTTCTCCTGCGGGCGCCTCCGACCCGGGCTCGGGGGCTGCGAGCGCCCACCGGGGCTCTGGACGCGTCGGGGTGGATTGGGGCCGGGGGGCGGGCCGGGGGGGCTCGGCGGAGATGAGAGCCGGGCCTCGGGCCGCCTTGGTCTTCCAGGTAACGGGGCCGCCCCACCTCCCCTCCGCCCGGGGAACGCGGCGCTACCGGCGGCCTGAGGCCCCGCACGGGGGCCACGCGCGCCCACCCGGAGCCCAGGGTTCCCGCCCCCGGTTCGGGGTCGCGCCCCCCGCCCCGCCGGCCCGCCCCTGCCCTCTCCCGAGTTTGATCCTCCCCTTGCTGGGGAAAGCGGCTGGTTTACTGGTTAGATAAGACTTTTTGCTTTTGGGAAAAAGAGGCTTGAGGTCAGCCGAGTCTGGGATTCCTGACACAGGCAGTGGTAGCGTGAGACGGTTTCTGATCCGGTTTTGTAGGGTTTGCGGCTCCAGGAGGCGGGGGGCGCGGGGGCGACGGGTCGTGAGGCTTCTCTGCTCCCTGGCAAAGTTGGAAGATCAAAGCCTTGTCTGAGTGAGTGGATTTCTGGTTTGGGGGAGCCCGGAAGACCGAGGTGTAGACTGAGCCGGATTCTTGGCGGGAGGCGGGGGCGCAGCGAACGCTTCCATCTGGGTTGCGGGGCGGGGGCTGCAGCCGGGAGTCCGGGCGCCCGTTCCGCCCTGTGCTGGGCGGGCTTTCCTCCTCGGTCGAGGCTCTTCTGAATTTTTAAGGAGTGGGAAGGGGGGGCGCAGGGGGAAGGGGTGGGTGGGGGGAATGGGAACCAGATGCCGGGGACGGGCGCGTTTGGAGCTCGAGTTATCTGTGCGGAGAGCCGAGTGGGGAAATTTACCGAAATTGGTTTCACCTGCACACAGCCCAGCGGCGCGGGGTGCGCGTCTTTGGAGTGGATGCTGTCGGGGCGAGGGGAGGGCCGCCCTGCGTGCGCCCGGGTCGGTGGGTTTTTGGAAGCTGGTGTCTTCCACCTCCCGAGCCCTCCGCCCCCCTCCCCCCCCTCCCCGCGCCCCTTCCCCGCCCCTTCCCTCTCCCCCCTCCCCCCTCCCCCCCAAGCGTGCAGGGAGCTCAGATTTCGCCTTTGAAAAAGCAGCGTCTGATACTTTAGATGAGCACCTCGCAGATAGCTGGGTTGCTTGATTTGAATTTGAGGAGTTGAAAAGCCTGTTTACTTTCTTGCTTTGATGTTGGGTAGATCTGGTTTTGATTATATCAATACCCTTTTCTCTCCCTCTACCTCCCCCCCCTTCCTTTTCTTCCCAGAAAGGAGGCTCAGATGAGTCCCTGCTGACTTGAGAGAGAAAGAGAGACCACGCTGATTGCTGAGAGGAACTGGAAGGAGAAAGAAAAAATTCCTCAACTCAGCGAGAAGAACTCACTCGCCATGAGCAGCGCTGTGTTGGTGCCTCGCCTCCCAGACCCCAGCAGCAGCTTCCGCGAGGATGCCCCGCGGCCCCCAGTGCCGGGCGAAGAAGGGGAGACCCCACCGTGCCAGCCCGGGGTGGGAAAGGGCCCGGTCGCCAAACCCCTGCCTGTCTCCTCCAATGCCAGGCGGAATGAGGACGGGTTGGGGGAGCCGGAGGGGCGGGCGTCTCCGGATTCCCCTCTGACCAGGTGGACCAAGTCCCTGCACTCCTTGCTGGGTGACCAAGACGGTGCTTATCTCTTCCGGACTTTCCTGGAGAGGGAGAAATGCGTGGATACCTTAGACTTCTGGTTTGCCTGCAATGGATTCAGGCAGATGAACCTGAAGGATGCCAAAACTTTACGAGTAGCCAAAGCGATCTACAAAAGGTACATTGAGAACAACAGCATTGTCTCCAAGCAGCTGAAACCTGCCACCAAGACCTACATCAGAGATGGCATCAAGAAGCAGCAGATCGATTCTGTCATGTTTGACCAGGCGCAGACTGAGATCCAGGCAGTGATGGAGGACAATGCCTACCAGATGTTTCTGACTTCTGATATATACCTCGAATACGTGAGGAGTGGGGGTGAAAACCCAGCCTGCGTGAGCAGCGGGGGGCTGGGGAGCCTGAAGCTCGTGTGTGGCTACCTCCCCACGCTGAATGAGGAAGAGGAGTGGACTTGCGCCGACTTCAAGTGCAAACTCTCCCCCACCGTGGTTGGCTTGTCCAGCAAAACTCTGAGGGCTACAGTCAGTGTGAGGTCCACAGAAACTGTCGAGAATGGATACAGGTGAGCCTTTGGTGGAGGGTGAGGGGCTGGGGGAGCTTGGAGGATGAGATGGCCTTTGCAGATGTTTTGAGTTAAGTAGGGTGGATGGACGGATGCATGTGCTGCTGAGGCTGACAAAGGCCTGTCTTGAGCTCGGACCGCTGGCCATGACCCCTTCGATCTTGCATTTTGCTGTTGAAAGGGGCGGGAAAGCGATGCACACACAGCTAAATACCTGTAGTTTTCCAGTGCTGACTTCACACAGTGGCAGGCAGTGTGCGTTAATGCGGGTTACTTACTATCCTGGGCCAGTCTTGGGGTGGGGTGGTGGAGAGAGGACAGCAGCTTTTGATGCCGATGACTCACCAGCTACCAGGCACCGGTTTGGGATGGGGTCGTTCACAGCTAAGCAATAGGGAGTAGGATGAACGTGGCCAGGGAGGCACCTGGGTTGTGGCGGAGCCCCAGGAAATAACGTGTGTGCCCACTGACCGTGGGGATAAGTGGGATCTATTGAGCTTTAAGTTCAGATAAGAGCCAGCAATTGGCTTAACAGCTGAGCTTGCGGTTCTCTTTGTGGAATGAGATATTAACCCTGCAAGAAACCCTCCTAAGGAGGGGAGGCCCTGTGACTTTCCCGAATGCAGGACCCTTAGCTTTGGAGTCTGCTGATACATTATTCTGGGTTTTCAATGCTTGCGGCCCGAGGATCAGACCCCGGTTGATTATTGCGTTGCTTGGTGCTGATGGAGAAGAGGTCTTGGCCGGAGAGGACTGGAGAAGAGAAGAGTACCTTCTCTTTCGAGGCTTCAAAGACAAATAATTCTTTATAGAATGGCCAAGTCTCAAGGTTCTTGACCTTTGGAGGCAACTTCAGACCTCCTGTTAGAATGAGTTTTTCTGTCTCTTTCTCGCTCTCCCCTTCCAAATATCCAAAAAGAGAATGAACCTCTCAATCCCAGGTTGTGGCGGACAGCATGCAGGGGAGGGGCTGGCCAGGAGCTGCTTATCTCGCTGCCCATTGTGACCTGCTCCGTGGGTTCGGAAAGGCAGACGCGATCTGGCGGCTGTCTCTCTGGAGGTTACCCTCCCTCTGTAGGGTCCGAGGCAGGAGGAGGGGCAGAGGAGCGGGGTCTGAGCCTGGAAGCCTGTGATCTCGGGGTGGCCCTGCAGGGAGGGAAGGATTGTGTTGGGTCCACCAGGGGGCGCTCCTGCAGCCTCGGGAGCCGGTCGTCTGCGCGCAGACATCTGGTCTACACCTTAAGTGGGAACGGATTGGCTTTTGCGAGGGAGCCAAGGATCACGTGAACGGAGTTGTTTCAGCATCTTTAAGCTTATGGCTTCAGGCTGTTTTGGAGGAAGATACTGGCTCTGGCTTCTGTGGCTGGCAGTCACGGGCCACCTGCCACCCTTGCCCTGTTCTGTTAGGTGGACGTTTGGGTAAACCCCGCTGGCCTCCGTGCCCTCCAGGTTGGCAGCGGTCGCCAAGGCTACTTAAGGCCTGTGGTCAGGCAGCTTCTCCGGGAGCCTTCAGACAGTGGGGCTTCTGTGTTCCCCAGTGTCAGGGCCCAGAGCACCACCTTTGTAAACAGCGCCCTGTGTGGTTTTGGAGCGAGACAGGCTCCCCAGGTGGGACCCTGCTGTGACCCCTCCCCTTCGTGGGCGGGCAGTAGGACCCAGCCTTGGCGTGCCCCTCCCCCTTCCACAGCCCCCAGCTGGCATGCTACTAGGGTTCGGCTTTATGGGGATGACTCTCAGGAGTGTTGGGGACCCTGGATGCAGGGCCTGGGGTGCTTTGTGTGTCAGTGCTCGCCTTTTGGTTGGGAACCGTGGGTGTTCATGTTCAAATGACACCTTTCGTTGGCCTCTGGGGTTTCCATACTAGATTCGTGTGTGTGTGTTGTCCCACTGTTGGGATGAGATGACATATCTTACCTGGACTGCACATGTCTTACCTGGGCATCGTCAGAGAGAAATTGACACACCCCGATATTTTTTTTAACATGCGAGGTATTCAAGGGTGCCTGAGGTGTGTTATTAGGAGCTGCCCCGAGTTATTCAGAGGCCTGAGTTGCAGCCCGGACCGCCTCTTACCACCTGGGTTGAAGTCTTTCTGAAGCCCGTGTGCCCTCTGTAAAGTGAGTGGACAACCCTCCCTTCAGTTTATGTCACAGGTTGCTATAATATTAGGACCAAAATAATAAACAGGAAAGCCCGTTGTGAAGGGAAATGTCTGAACAGACGTAAAGCATTGTCATTGGCTTGACTTAACAGTGCTCACCACCGGCTGTGTGAGAAGGGCCAACCAGGTTCGGGTCCCACCTTCAGAGAGTGAGCCTTGGGTTCTAGCACGTGTTCACTGTGAAGTTGCAGCATGTCCCCTCCCCACGCCTCAACTTTCTCTGCCTGCTGAACTTGAGCCTGCGTTTGCAGCTGGTTCTGGGATGTGGGATCGTCCCTAAGTCAAGTCGGCCTCCCCGCCACTTGTCAGGCCAGGTGCCCGGCCTGTGGACGGCCTGATAAGTCAGTCCAGTGAATGAAGCAGGAAACCTGAGTCCTGCCGAGGGGTCGGTCCCTTTCACCAGCTGTTGGGGAGCAGTCTTGGCAGCTGGATGCCAAGGGCATGGCTGGTCGTTAAGCCCTTTGATTTCCTTGAGCGCCTAGAGGAGCCTCGTTTTTAATGACTTGTTTGTGTCCTTACTGACGTGGTGTCAGGTTTCACGTAAAGAGTTGGAGCCTAAGAGCAGGCATGGTCCTCAGAGGGAGGGGCTCTGGTTGGCCAGTGGTCCCGTAGGAGGCCTGGGCTTCTGATGGTCCCTGTAAATAACCCAGAGCCAGGGCGAGGCACACAGGCTGCACACAGGCTACACGCAGACACACACACACAGACTACAGACACACACAGACTACACACACACAGGGACTACAGACACAGGCACACAGACTACACACACAGACTACACACACAGAGTACACCCAGACACACACCCAGACACACACCGGCTACACACCCAGACTACACCCAGACACATACACACAGACACACACAGGCTACACACAAACAGGGACTACAAACACAGACAGACTACACACACAGACTACACTCAGACACACACACAGACAACACACACACAGACTACACCCAGACACACAGAGACAACACACGCGCTACACACAGACACATACACAGACTACACACAGACACAGACTATACACAGAGTACACACAGACATAGACTACACACAGACGCACACACAGACACAGGCTACAGACGGACACACACACAGACTACACACAGACACACACAGACAACACACACACAGACACACACAGGCTACACATGGACACACACACAGAGACTACACACAGACTACACACAGACATAGACTACACCCAGACACACACCCAGACACACAGGCTACACACGGACACACACACAGACTACACACAGACATAGATTACACACAGACGCACACAGAGACTACACACAGACACACACACAGACTACACAGACACATTACACACAGACACACAGGCTACACACACACACAGACTACAGACACAGACACACACACAGACTACACACACACATACACAGGCTACACAGACACAGGCTACACACACAGACTACAGACACACAGATTACACACAGACAGACAGACTATACACACATACACACAGACTACACACAGACACAGGCTACACACACACACACACACACAGACTACACAAGACACACACACAGACTATACACAGACAGACACAGACTACACACACACACAGACCACACAAGACACACACACAGACTACACACAGACACACACACAGACTGCACAAGACACACAGGCACACACACAGGCGTAGACACGCACACAGACTACACACACACGTACATACAAACTACACACACAGAGAGACTACAGACACAGACCACACACACACAGACTACACACAGACACACACAGATTACACACCCACATGTACACACATACACAGACTACACACAGACTCACACAGCACCTGGAGCGCGGAGGCGTGTGCAGAGAGGCTGTGGAGTTCGGAGCCGGGGTCGGGATGCTCTCCTTGTCCTGCCCTGGGCGGTCTCCCCTGTCTCTCACTGGACCCTCTGCTCTGGCCTCATGTGAAGCCGGGGCCCAGCAGGTGGCCCTCCGCCGGCTCCCCGCGCTTCCCGTCCCCACAGAGCGCTCGCTGATGGGGCCGGTTTATGTGAAGCCACTGGCATTGAGCTTGGCCTCCATCATCAAAGAAAATGACGCGAGAGGAAAGCTGTGCTGGAAGCGGCGGGCCGCAGCGAGCGGATGGAGGCCCTGAGGAGGGCGCTTTGCTGGGACACGCTTGTCGAAGTTGGCCTGCTCTCAAAGGGGTGTTGCCTGATGCCATCTGCGTGCCTGGCCTCTCTCGCTCCAGGCCCCCAGCCTCACCTTAGAAGACGCTTGTGGGAGGGAGCGAGCGTCGCCTTCCGGGCAGTGACTTTGTGAGTAAAGTGTCAGAGGGCTTTGGAAAAGAAGAGCACACAGCCTTAGAAGCCAGTACTTTTTAAGTTGCATTGTTTTGAGAGGGTACCCAGAAAGGGGTCCCAAAGGTCACGTCTATTGTGCTCTCTGTATGGGCTTTGCCCTGGTGTCTGGGGAGCAGGCGGGGGCCTGCAGCATCTCATTGAGATAAGAGATAAGAATGGTGGTGGGGGGAGAGGAGGAGCCGACATTTCCCTTCCCTTAAGGTCCCAGGAGCCTCTGCTACCTGACAGCTGAAAGCCCTTTGCATATTGAAATTGCAAACCAGGTCTGTGGATGGATGCCCAGTGCAAAATCTGTACATAGGCCTTTACTCTCCAGAGGAATTTAAAACCCTTGCAGCAACTGGGAGCACAACAGTCCTGAAGAAATACTCAAAGCATCTGGGTACAATTACTGTAGTGTGGTTGAGTTTCTTCCCTTCTTTTTTTTTTTCTTTTTTTAAAAGCGATCACAAGAAAGCAGCTCTAATTCATTTTCTTGAAATTACGTGATGATTTTGACAAAGTTCTGAATTCTTAAAAAATTGAGTTTCCGTCTCTCCCCACAGGCCTGCCACCTTCCTCTGCCTTGTCTTGTTATGATGGTAGGAAAATCCCAATACTTTATTGCAGGCAACTGAGCTAAGAGCAATATATTCCATTTTTAATTACTGGTCACACAGTAGCCCTCTATTTTGGAAGGGAGGGAGGCAAGTTTATTTTGGGACCCGTGTGTCTGACCGGGAGCACAGAACTCTGTCCACACGTGGGATCTGAGCAAGGTGCCTCTTTCTGCTGGGGAGGGAGGGGTTTCTGTTGAGTCATTTTCTCCCTGTAGAGGCTGAGTTACAACCCTCACACTTGGGGCACTGTTAATGTGTTAATACCACGAAGATAGCAACACTGAAGGGATGGAAAGAGTGTGTGAAGGCTGTTTAAGGCCATTTTGGCTCTTTTGATCTCCATGCTATGCCTCTTAGGCGAAAACACCCCTCAGCAACCCGCTCGGTCCTAGGTCCTTAAAGAAGGAGAGTGGACAAAGCTTTGAGCTTCTACCATGAGCCCCACGCTGCCTGCAGCTGGGGAGACCCAGATGGGGAAGACAGACCTGTCCCTGCCCTCGTGGAGCTTGTCGTCTCATACACGGGACAGGCCTTCACCATGGAAACGCACTGACGATACGTAATTGTCATGATCAGTGCCACCCAAGAAGTCTTGCTTTTGTCGGCGGGTGGTTTTTTGGAGCGTTCCTATGCCACCCCCGTAAACAGTGCCCTCGTTGGGCCTTTCGGAGAACATACGGACCCCGTGCAGGTGGCCGTGTTTGAACTGCACGTTGTTTTAGTGGAGCCCTGTGTCCACGGAGGCTGTGACACCTGGGGTCACCGAGCTGGCCGGGAGCCAAGCCGGCACCAGCCCTTGCCTCTTGATTTCTGTGTTACTTGATTCCTGAAGTCCATCAGCTTCGCCATCCTGCTTTGAGGCAGCAGCCTGTTTAGGCAGCTGGGGGCTCTGGGCCATTTTAAAGCCGTGGGCGACCCCGTGACCTGCCCTCACCCGCTCCTTGGGTCTGCCCTGGCCATGGAGAAGTGATTTCTTCTTTCTGGCTTGTAAGCCGTTTCCTCTTGTTCCACCTTCAGTGGCAATACCACCCAGAGCCACCCTCCTCCTTATCAGCTAGGAGACTGTTTTCACTAAATCATCCCTCATCTCGTCTCTTCTCCAGAAAAACCAACTGCTTCTCCTTGGTTGTCTCCACCCTTCTCTCTCTCTTGCCCTGGTGTCTGGAAATCCCACACTGAGGACGTGGGGACCAGTTCTATGTCATGGAACATCTCACCAGCCTCACTGCCTCATTGTAGAAAATCCTGGGGGCGGAGGGGGGGCCAGAGTGTCCAAGTGACAAGGTCAAGGTCGCTGGCCCGTGGTATTCAATGGCCAGAGTGTCCAGGTGACAGGTCAAGGTCGCTGGGCCATGATGTTCAATGGGTTCAAGCGCCATGTTCCTCATTTGCACTTACTGGTCACTTCTCCACCACGCCACATCCCTGAGATCTGGCTTGACGTTCCAGCCTAGCTCAGACCAACAGACTCAGGGTCCCTGCTGCCATCAGCTCCTCCAGGTGGCCGGAGGTGGGTTCCACGCGGCCGGGCCTCCAGCGGGTGACCTCCGACGAGGCTTTTGGCCCCCGCTTGGGGCCCGTTACCTCCCTGGGGGGTCGTGAAGACGATCAGGCAGCAGACAGTCCTCAAGGCCCTGCCGTGGGCCGGGGGAGGTGCAGCAGGGAGCAAACCAGGTCCCGCCCACAGCGAGCCCTAAGTCACTCCTCCCGGCTCTCAACTCGTACACCTCTGAGTGTCACTCTTGTTTGTTTTGTCACTGCAGCTAGAGGGCAGGCCCCCTGAGGACAGCCACCCGAGCCGTTCTCCCACCTTTTCCAGCCCCGCCTACCCCACAGCCACTTCAGTGCAGCCTGGTGGCCCCCCCGGACCCCTTGTGCCGCTGGGGAAGCCCCAGGCCCCCCCCACCTCAGCCAGCTTGACGCCCTCCTGCCCCAGGCCGGGGAGGACTGTCCACTGCTTCTCCCATCCCTGGTCCTCACATCTGCTCCCACCCGGCCCATCCCCTCCGACACTGCAGGGCCAGGACTTCCTCTTCCAGGTCACTCATCCTGCCTCTTACGCGAGAGCTTTCTGAAACGTCGAGGCTGGTCTCTGAACAGAGGCAGAGAGAGAGGCTGAATGGGAGCCGCACGAATCCGTCCCACACCCGCCGCCTCCAGCTCTGACATCCAGGGCTGCTGTGCTTGCGGGGCCACCGGGGCACATCTGTCAAATGGGCACACGCGCTCCTCCCCCAGGGCGCTGTGAGGACTGGATGAGATGACGTGTGTAAGGGGTGCCTCTTCGTGGGCCTGTGCTCCGCGTCTGCCTTCCTCCTGGTACCCCTGCCCAACCCCCGTTACGGGGACCCGCCTGCCAGGCCATGGGTGCCAGGAGACCAGAGACCGGGGCTGGGCACCTCACGAAAGGGTTGGGGCTCGGTGAGCACGGGCAGGAGGTGCCGGCACCTTTCAGGGGCCCCTTTCATCCGCCAACCCCAAGGCCATCTTTACAGACCGGCGGCTGCGGCCTGATGGAGTGAGTTCCCTTACTTGGACTCGGCGGCCCTGGCAGAGTGGGCCTGGGTCTTTGCAGACGAGGGCCCTTCCTGCAGCCCACCGGCCACGGCGGGTCCTCCCTCTCCCTTCCCTCCCGCACTGAGGCCCTCGCGGTGACACAGCAGGTGACACAGGAGGAACACAGCCCGGCTGGGCCGGCACACTGGCGTTTCTGGGAGGAGGTCGGGGCGGGGGGGCAGAACAGGGGGCGGAGGCCCCGGAGCAGGGCCTGGACCTTCCTTGGAAACAGCTGTGCTGCTCCTCTCCCTCCGGTGGCCCTCGGCGGCTCGGGGTTGGGGGGCAGCCTGGCTGTGGGCCGAGGCCCAGCTCGGGGCAGGACGGAAGCCCCAGATCTCGTCCTGAGCTCTCCTGTCTGTCCGTCTGTCCGCTAGCCAGGCCCAGCCGCTAGTTGTTTGCCTCTCAGATCTCCGCTAGCGGAGCCCGGGCGGGGAGTGTGGAAGTTTCGATGTCCTGGGGCCCGCACGTTGTCTTCTCCCCTTACAGGCCTGGGGGGGGTGGCGAGGGGAGGGAGGACACTCCACCCCATCAGTCATTCCCTAGCCCCCCCTCCAAGAGCAGGGTCCCCCCTCCAGGTGACTCTTGAGAACTCTGTAAGATGCCCTGGGGTCCCCTGTCCCCTGGCAGAGTTGCGGCTCAGCAGGCCCCTTTGTGGCCCCTGCTTTCTGCCCAGAGGAGCACCCAGCCCTGGGCAGCAGGCTGGCCTGGAACACGTTGTGGGGTTGTCCTGGGATCCCCCGGTTCCCTGGGCTTTGGGTGAGAGTCAGTGATGCAGTGCTATGGTCCTTCAGGAGGAGCGATCCGGTGAATCCGTACCACGTGGGTTCCGGCTGCGTCTTCGCGCCAGCCACCAGCGCCAACGACAGCGAGATATCCAGTGATGCGCTGACCGACGATTCCATGTCCATGACGGACAGTAGCGTGTAAGTATATTCTGGTTTCCCCACCGCGTACACGGCTGGCAGTGTGACCCGCCAGGCCATGGGGCAGGGTCCTCGCCCGGCTTTGCCAATGCCACCTGTGTCTGTGTGGACGTTTGTTGGATGGGAGGGGAGTAGGCCGCAGGGGTGGCCCTGGTCTGGCTCAGGAGGCTCCCGTGGTCGCCTGGGTGGAGTGATGCTCAGAGCCTTGAAAGGGGGTTGAATGGTACCTTCACAGAAGAAAGCCAAACTAAGGTAGGAGGTTAGGGTGAATGTCCACAGATTCCCTGAGTTTAAAAGCCCCTCTTCCGGTTATCATTGCGCCTGCCTTGCCGGTGGGCAGGAGAGGGTCTTGAATCCAGGTGTCCCTCTGCAGAGCCAGCAGGTGGGGAGGTGGGGTGGCGTGGGAAGGGTATGTGTCTGGGGGCTCAGTGATGGTGGGATCAGAAAGCCAGGGTTCCCTCCAGGACACTGCGTGCCAGGCTGCCTCACGGATGTGCTCAAGCGGCCGTCACCCAGCTCATCCGGCGTCGGCGGGCGTCTTCCCTCTGCAGCCGGGGCTCTGCCCCTAAGTGGGGGTTTTCTCCAAAGCAGTTTCTGACCTCAGCTCTTTTGCAGATGGACGGCTGGCATTTCTGGATGCAATCCAAGCCATCAGGGTGGTCTGATGCGGTCAGCAGGCCATGGGGCAGGGTCATGCTTTGAGTTGGAGGTCATTTGAGGTCATGCAGTGGTGACCTCTGTGGATGGAGAACAGTGACCCTCTGTGAGTCTCAGGTGGGTGGGAGTGGGGCGGGGAGGTGGACCAGGCGTCCCCGTCTCCTGCCAACTTTGGAGATTCTGATTCAGGAGGCTCGGAGGAGGTGGAGCCTGGGCTTGGGCGAGACTCCCCAAGGGCACGTCTGCCAGCACCTAGTTGAGAACCACCGTTCTAAAAGTGGTCTTTGGAGGCTTTTCTACAAACATTTTGGAGGAGGATCTTCTGCTAAGGGAACCGTTTTGCAAGGCAGGCCCGTGGAGCCGTTGTAAGTTCTGGCACGCTTATGTCGAGTTTGTTCCTTCTAGCTTGCTTCCCAAAACGGGACCGGCTCTTCTTCCAGTTTGTTTGAAATGATCTGGTTTCCATTGGCCAGTGATCTGTTGCTTGGCCTGCGGTGTGGAACCAGTTGAAAGGAAAGTTGACGGGTTGGTTTGGGACTCGACTGTTGATTTTCCTGGTGGCTTTTATTGTGTTACCTCAGATTCCCCTGTTAGTGAAAGGGGGGAGATGTTTAAGGTGAAAAGTTCCAGTTTAATAAAAGAATAGCAATTTGGCATGAGTGAAAATGGAGGGAGGGAACACATCTTTCATCCAAAGTGAAGAAATGAGGGCTTCCACAGAGGTAAGTTTTCCATATCGACTGAACTCTTTAAGTTACTGTACTTGAAAAATATTATCCTTTGGTGGACGTATTTCTTAAAACAATGTGTTTTTGCTCTGTCTTTATTGAATAGTATTAGACAAGGCATAATTTGTTTCTTGATTCAAATAATTTAATCCCAAGGTCTGTTTTCATTCTGCATTGTAATATCATCTCACAGAATTCAAAATTGTATAAGGCTTTCTGCCCCTAGAGATATTGATGCCTCACCCCCCTTTTTAAGGTAGTTCTTCTTTCTTCTCTCTGTCATTCTGCCTGCTGTCGTTTTTTTGCTCGTGTGCACTTGTTTCCAGCAGCAGCATTCCTCTAGCTTTTAACTAGTGTTTGGATGACATGGTAGTCAGCGTTATGTGTAAAATAAGAGTGAGTTGGACTTGAACGAGGGCATCGAGCGACTCTCCTTAGCCAAGTGTAGTTTCCTTTAGACTAGGAGGCTTCTGTTTAGTTTTCTTCGAGGTTATTTTTGGCTGGCATCCTGCTCCCCGTCACGGACGTGTGATTCTGGGTTCAGGATGAGATAACTTGGGTGTAGTCCCCATACCCGGTTGAGCCTCACAGGACCCAGTCAGAAAGGTTGGCCAACGCTTGTGACTTTTACAGATGAGGGAGGAATGCCCAGCGCTCCCATAACTACTCCCGTCAGAGACAGAGCTCAGATCCGGGCCAGACAGGCCCCTGCCCTTGGCCTGCTCCCACCGGCCCCGCGTGAATGTTAGGCCCAGTAGTTGATAATGAGACCTTTGAGCTACCTTGAGTCTCTTTTATTTTTATTTATTGGTGACCACACAGCTTTCCTTTTTAACGGGGAGGGGGAGGGAGGAGCAAGTTTGGACTTCCCCCCTGCACCCTCTGCCTTCACCCCTCTTTTTTTTACCCCCTTTTATGCCCGGAAGAAAAGCCCTCAGTTCTATCGAGCGATGACTTGAAAGCCCTCGCCTGCCCTTCCCGCCTTTAGCTAGAGCGTTCGTGGGCTTAAGGCCCTCACCGCACGGGGAAGCTGCGTTCTGGGATCAGAGAAGTCAGCTGTCCTGGGCGGCGAGGGTCGGCATGTGGGCCGGGAGGGTCCGTGTTGGTAATCGAGACAGAGGGCAAATCCCTCATTCGGCGGCTTTCTCTCCGGGGCACATTGGGTACCCCTGGGTCCCAGGTGGCAGAACCTCAGGGCGTGGCCAGCCCTTCCCTCGGCGCAGCTGCCTCGGGCTGGGGATGAGTAAACCAGGACCCCAAGGGGTAGGGGAGGGTTCCTGGGGACCTGGGGCTCGTGTGCTGGAGCCCGTCTTCTGACGCCAGCGCTGGGGGGCCTCCGGTCCTCCTCCCAACCTCTAGGGCAGCTTATTGGATGCAGCCGGCGCAGCCAGACCCCACGTGGGCATGTTGGTGCCGCCGGGCCCGCGTTTCCCATCAGCGTGGGAAAGGGGTCTCGGCACAAGAGCCACTCCGACGGGGCGCAGGCGGGCCCGCAGGCTTGGCAGGCGCTGAAAGCCCGGGCCGGGCGAGGTGCTTTCTGGCTGGCTGGCCCGTCGGGCAGGTCCCCCGGGGTCCTGGGCCGGGATTAGAGCCCTCTTCAGCTCGGCCAGTTTGGGGCCTGGCGCAGAGCAGAGCCCGAGCGAGCGGTGGAGCGCGGGGGGGACGCGAAGCTGAACCGAGTCGCTTTCGGCCCGTTGTCCGTCGGGGAAGCTTCGCGGGACGAGAGGGCAGCAGGCCCCTTTGAAACTTCCTGGCACTAGTGAATAGGAGCGCCCCGTAAGGCATGAAAGGAGCCCTGGCCGTTTCTCGTGGGCACCGAGGCCGGGCAGCGGGGCTGGCTGCCCTGCTGGGCGGGGGGCGGGAGGCGCGGGGGTCACGGGCCGCCTTCTGTAGACTCCAGAAGGTTGGAGTTCGTCGGACACAGGCAGTCGTCTCACTTGCCAGGGAAGCAGTTAAGGCCCAGGGCCTTTGCACGAGGCCCGGGAGAAGCTGGGCCGGGGGGTCTTGTCCTTGGCGAGTCCAGGGCCCGCTGCCAACTTCTGGTTCCCCGCTACACAGAAAGCCCCGTCTAAGATGGCTGGGGAGTTGAGTCTTCGTACAAGGCCTCTGAGAAGGCTCTCTTACGAGCCCGTTGCTCTGAAACCTACATTCTCAGAAGAAATGGCTTTTTTAGTTGGTTTTTTTTTTGGAGAGTTAGACTCCCAGCCAAGTCCTCAACCCCAGCCCTCGGGCAGAAGGACTGCGGGGGCTGTGGGAGGATTGCAGTGGCGGGGCACGCTAGAAACATCAGAAGCAGCAGGTTCCTGGCGCCCAGGTGCGGCCTCTGTTGGGAAGTGAAAGCTAGGAGGACAGCATGGAGGCGGCTCCCTGACATCTCTCTCTGTGCAGGAGTGCTTCTGCACAGGGTGTCACAAAATCAGCCAGAGACCTTCTTGTCGCCTTTCACACAGAGGGTGGCCCAGGTTATTTTATAATATTTATTTTTATTTCCTTATATCTTATTTATGGGTTTACTTTGGACCCCGGGGAAAGCATGTGAGCGAACTTCAAATAGTGCCTTATCTTACGAACCGGCCTTTTGATGTTGGCTGTGATCAGAGGCCGCCTTCGGAGTGGTGGCCAAACGAAAATGCGAGTGGACGCGTGTGTACGTGAGCCCGCTATTTCAAAGCCACCGGAAAGCGACATTCAGGTTAGGCCGGGCACGGCCGAGTCAAAAGGCTAAACTAATTGGCTCGGCTTAAATGGCGACTAAATGGAGTCCACACTTCAAAACCAGCGCTCCCCAGAACAGCTGGGCCTGGCAGCGGGCGCGTTAGCTAAAATGTTTATAATTAAAGGAGGCCGTCCGGGGACCGAGATGCAGGCACGGGTCAGCTCGTGGTCCTGAGAAGCCAGGAAACTGATCACAGGCTTTCAGAGCCTGGATGAAAAGAAGAGAGGCCCCCTTCTGGAATGAGGGGCTGTCTTGGAAGAAGATTCTTGGCTGGAGGGTCGGGGCGGGGGGTGGGATTAAAGGCACATTTCCTCGAAGGTGCCTGTTGAGCCTCTGAGCCTTTGCGAGTCAGTCTCCCTGTTCTGTGCTGGTCTCGCGTTTCCTTGCCTACAGCTGGACCCTTCACCTGCCCTGACTGTGGCGGGCATGTTCTTGGTTGGAGGAGTGGTTTAAAAACGCATTTGTTCCTCTTGCCTTCAAGTGGCCAGGGACCTGCTCCCTCTGCCTCCCCCAGTTAACTTTTCTTTCTCCTGCTTTATACGGAGAAAGAGAGCGAGGTGTGAAAGCCTTACCGCTCTTTTCATCTTGGGAGGCAAGGGGGAGGAGCAAAGGCTTCTGGGGGACACTCAAGGTCAGAGTCTTGGAGGGGACGGGCGGGGGCCTCCTGGGACTCGTGCAGCCCCGTGTGTGTCACGGTGGGATCCATGGGGTGCTTGACTCCCACCCCCAGGATTGCCTGGGAGAGGCCTGGAGCAGAGCCATCCTCTCATTACGGCCCCGGAAGAGTTGCTGGTTGGGACGTGGACCTTGTCTTGCAGCCCTGGGGCAGCAGAAGTTGTTACGCAGACCATCGTGAGACCCAGTCTGTCGGTTCCCCGCCGTTACCCGCACCCCACAAGGGACTTAAGGTGGGAGATGGGGGGGCCGGCATGCCCCATAGCCAGCGAGCCCTAAGTGGTCAGGAGGACTTTCCAGGATGTTCCCCAAACCCCCCATTCACCCCTTCAGAATGTCAGGTGACCCCGTGGGGCTTAGGAAATGGTGCCCCCTGCATTCAGACCATTGGGAAGCTTGGCTCCTCCAGCTGGGCCTGGACTGTATGTGTTTGAGTTAAGGATGCCTATTCCGGAGTCCACCAGTGGCTTGGATTAGAAGCCTGGATCTGACCTACTGACTGATTCCAGGAGAGCTTTGGAGCATCTCTGGTCATCCATAAAATGTGGTGATTTAGGGGTTTTGTGAGGGTGCAGTTGGATTATACATCACTCAGTCCATGGGGGGCCGGCAGCCTTGGGTTGGAGTCGGCGGGCATGGCCCTTAGTTGCTGGTCAAGCCAGGCCTGCTTGCGACAGGCCCACATCTTGTGAATGATCCTGGGGTGAAAAGTTTTTTGGTAACGAAGCTCCAGGTGGTTCAGGAAGTTTCTGGACTTAGAACCTTTTCTCCTACTTGGCCTTCATGGGCCCAGTCCCGTCCCAGGCCTTAGTGAGTAGGAGGCTGCCTAGGAGACTTGACCTCGCTGGTCAACGGGCTGACCATTTCCACAGTGCTTGCTGTCTGACCCCCCTCAGCCTTTCCCTGGGACAGGACTCACACGCGTGAGCAAGTCCTTGCTTTATGTTGATCTGTCTTCTCCACCTGTACCCTCAGTACGATCGGACTTTATGTGCTTCTCTTCCAAAGTTTGGCTCACAGGTCAGTTCATCTGTATCTGTATTGCATCCCTGAGGCGGCAGCCCTTTTCTCCTGCCCAGGTCAGCAGCCTTCCGGAATCCGCGGCCATACAGAGGAGCTGGAGGTCGACCAGTTGGCCCAGGCTGCTCCTGGCATTTTTAGGCACAGCTGATTGTCACCCACTGCTGATGAGCCAGCCACCCGTTGCTGAACAAAACACCAGGGAAAGGGAAATAGCCAAACAGCTAATTTCAACATTTATAGCCTCGAAGGATGATTCAGTATGGAAATGTTTGAACCCTGAGGCTTTTGTAAATAAGTGGCTTCTGGAAGGAACAGCAATGGGAAAATAATCACACCTTGACCGTCCGACTGCTTTCAAGAACAAAAGTTTAAAAAAAAAATCATAGCAACTCCAGGTCCTGTTTTTAGTGCAGACTAGCTGGAGTGGAGGTGGTGGTGGTAGAGTTGTTTGCTTTTTAAAAATATAGTGATGAAGAAGAACATAAGGGCCCCTTCTGCCCTCTGGTCTTTGCTCAGAAATCACCTTCATGGAGAGGATTTCAGTGACCACCGCCTCCCTTTTAAAATGCAGCTCCACGCCCCCGCTGTCCTCACTCCCCATTTCCTGCAGTGTGTTTCATCATAGTGCTTACCACCTAACTTACCATAGATCTTGCTTTTTTTTTTTTTTAATTTTATTTATTTATTTATTTATTTATGGCTGTGTTGGGTCTTCGTTTCTGTGCGAGGGCTTTCTCTAGTTGTGGCAAGCGGGGGCCACTCTTCATCGCGGTGCGCGGGCCTCTCACTGTCGCGGCCTCTCGTTGTGGAGCACAGGCTCCAGATGCGCAGGCTCAGTAGTTGTGGCTCACGGGCCCAGTTGCTCCGCGGCATGTGGGATCTTCCCAGACCAGGGCTCGAACCCGTGTCCCCTGCATTGGCAGGCAGATTCTCAACCACTGCGCCACCAGGGAAGCCCCAGATCTTGCTTTTTAATTTTTGCTTATTACCTGTTCCGCTCCGTTAGAGCACAAGCTTCCTCAGGGCAGTCATCTGCATTTTTATCCCCTTCCTTCGCTGCTCTCTTGCCCGGAGCCTAGAACAAGGTCTGGCACATAGTAGGTACTCAAATATTTGGATGAATTGCACAGAATACCACGGAGTAGGGGCTTTCTCTTTATGCCCACATTGGTCACGGATCTGAGAATCCATTGGTTGGGGGTAGTAGGGTTTGGAGCTGAGGGAAGGAAGGAGCCCAAAGATGCCTGCCGGGGACTGATAAAAAGGAGACATTTGGGAACGACTGGGAGGTTGACTGTTGGAGGATAACGCACACCTCCTCCAGTGCCTGGCTTAGTCTTCTGTGGGTCTGGTCCCTGATTGCCGTGGTAACAGACCGTCGGAGGGACCAAAGGGGTCTTAGTCTCCTGCTTGGGGCACCTGCAAAATAGGGGGACCTTTGCGGTGGGCCCAGTTCTAAGACAAGAGCTGAGACACGAGCTCTTCCCAGGTTGATCCTCCTGCATCCGAGCGGGAGCCGTTTCCAGAGAGGCTTGAGGGGCAGGACATGTGGCGGTTGGGCCTTGGGTTGACTTTCCCTGCAAGGACGGCCACAGCGCCGGGGAGTGGGGGCACTCCCGGCCCCACTAGGTGCGCGGCCCCGTCTGTTGGCGGGGTCTCAGGAGGGCGCGCGTGAGTCGGCCCGTGCGCTAAGGCCTTCTCGTGAGCCGGTGGGTTCTGCCCTTTCCTTTCCCTTAGAGATGGAATCCCTCCTTACCTCGGGGGGAGTAAGAAACAGCTGCAGAGAGAAATGCATCGCAGCGTGAAGGCCAACGGCCAGGTGTGCCTACCTCATTTCCCGGTGAGTATGGTCGGCAGCTCTTTTCTGGGAGGAAGAGTGGGGGGCTGGGGGCCGGCGCCTGGGACCTGGGGGAAGGGAGGGCAGGGGAGGGCCACGCAAGGGGCGATCTGCGGTTCACCGGGGTGTAACCCAGAGCAGGGGCGCCCACGACGCCCTAGTCGGCCTTTTCCGTTTCCTCGATTCAAAAAAGAAAACTCCATGAGAAAGAAACGAAGCAGCGAAGGGTGGGAGGGAACCGGCGCTTTGCGTTGGGCTATCCCGTTAAGTCCATCCCACCACAGAGGCGAGAACAGTGCCTGGCACGTCGTGGGTGCTCCCTGAACACTTGCTGGTCAATTGAATGAAGGAAAGAGAGAGAGAATGAGGAGGCTGGAGGGATCTGCCTCCTGAGGGTTACGTCCTGGGACGTTCTCCTTGTGTTGCCCGCGTGGCTCTGTCGTTTCAGTCACCGTTCATCTCTGTGCTCGGCCATTTCTCCTCCGAAGCCCTAGAGGTCGGCTGTCCCTCTTCTTGTCTGTTTCCAACCCCAGAATGTGGCTTAGTGCCTGCTTGTTGAATCTGCCCCCAATAAATGTCTGAGCATCCCATGAGCAGCTCCTTCCTGCGATTGAGATGAGAGGCCAGCGTGGCGTGGAGGGCTTTTCCGGGTCCTCCCCTACGATTTCCAAGTCCCAGGGGGCAGGCAGCCCATGGCCCCCGCACATAGAGAGCCGCCCCGTCTACGTTTCAGGAGCTGTGCTTCTTGCGATGCCCCGAGGTCTAGCTGCTCCTTAGGGAGGGGAAGAGAGTACCCAGCTTAGAGCAGCACCTCTGCTTAGAGTCCTTCCTGCCAGCTTCAGAGAATGCGATTTGTCCGTCGGTGATGTCACATGTCGGAAGTGGACACATCGAATTGCTAATCCCACGTTGCGTTAGTGTGCGGACTGTTGGCGACTTCTCTCTGAAGCCCCTCGGGCAGTCCAGGGCAGACTTAAATTTGTAAAATTAGCCTACTAAGTTTGCTTTTCTGGGGACCTCCAGCATCCCCTCCTCAATAACATCCCCCCCACCCATACAGTAGTATTGATGATGTATACATATATATGTGTGTGTGTATATATATATTTTTTTTTTTTTTTGACTTGGTTGGGGCGCTGGGGGGAGGTATGTGTGTTTAAGGAAAGCTGTACGGCCCCCCAGGATTGTGAATTACGTGATTCTGTCCTGGGGTGTGCGATCGTTTTCTCATCTGCGGCTCGGGTGGGGAGATGCTGGCCTCTGCAGGTTGGCTCTCTGCTGCCCCCATCCCGCCCCCTCCCAAAGAAAAGGGCCAAAGCAGGAGGCAAACGAGGGGTAGGAGGCAGAACCATGAGGGGCTGGGGGAACCAGACGACGGGAGGGGGACAGAAAGCCGGCCGCGGGGGTCCTCTCGGTTGGCTGCGTTGGCCGGCGGGCTCGTGCCTGTTTATATTCCATACCCGGTTTGGAGATGTGCCCTTTTCCCTCGGTAGATCCGCTTCAGGCAGCTGAGCGCAGCAGTTCTGCTATTAGCCGGCAGCAGCTTGCTTCGTTTTCTGTACAAAGAGACAGGAGGAGGGGCGGGGAACACGGGGGTGGGGGGGTCCGGGGCAGCGGTAGACAACGCCGCCTCAAAGGTGCGCAGTGTGCGGCCAGGAGAGACATTACCGCTGCGTCTGATCTGGGCCCTGTGACTCCTCTTTTTTTCCCCCCCTCCCCCTGTTTTGCCTTTTTCCTCCCTCCGCCCACCTCCCTTCCAATCTTATTTTTTACATTTCCAGCTCCCTTTCTGTTTAGGCTCTACTTTTTATTCCTTGAGGTGGGCTCTCTCCCCTCCCCATCGCAGAGAGCTGCCTTTTTTTTTTTTTTTTTTTTTTTTTTGATGTTTGACAACAGTCTTTGAAGATTTTCTAGTTCAGAGTAGCGGCTGATGGGCTGGTTGTACTCCAGAGGGAGAGCAAGCGGGGCCCCTCGCGGTGCGACCAACTGCTCCTGCCCGCGGCGCGCGCTGCCGGGACCATGGCTCTCCGTGAGGCCGCGGCCCCCGTGCATAAAGCGCCCGAGCAGCCCGGGCCCCGCGCCGCCCGCTCTCCGCGCGGCCGTGGACGCGCCGCGGTGCCCGTCCCCAGGCCCGGGCAGTCCCCTGACTGCGTCCGCCCCGTGTCCTCCCCGCGCCCCGCAGAGAACCCACCGCCTGCCCAAGGAGATGACCCCCGTGGAGCCCGCCGCCTTCGCGGCCGAGCTCATCTCCCGGCTGGAGAAGCTGAAGCTGGAGCTGGAGACGCGGCACAGCCTGGAGGAGCGCCTGCAGCAGATCCGAGAGGTGGGCGCCGCCCCGCCCCCTGCCCGGGGTGGGGTGGGGGGCCTTCCTGCTGACCCCGGCGCCCCCCGACGGCTGCCTTGCCTTCCAGGACGAGGAGAAGGAGGGCTCCGAGCTGGCGCTGAGCGCCCGGGAGGCGGGGCCCGCCCAGCACCCGCTCTCCCTCCTGCCGTCGGGCAGCTACGAGGAGGACCCGCAGAGCATCCTGGACGACCACCTCTCCAGGGTCCTCAAGACCCCCGGCGGCCAGTCCCCGGGCGTGGGCCGCTACAGCCCCCGCGCGCGCTCCCCGGACCCGCACCGCCGCCACCATCTCCTGCAGCACCGCCCGCCCCCGCCCCCCGGGGGCCCGCTGCTCCCCGCCGCCGCCCCCGCCCCGGCCGGCTGCCCCCTCCTCGGGGCCCGGGGCTTCGTGAGCAGGCAGACGACGAAGCACGTCCACCACCACTACATCCACCACCACGCCGGCCCCCGGACCCGGGAGGAGGTGGAGGCCGAGGCCGCCCAGCGCGCGCGCTGCCCCTGCCCCGTCCCCATCCCCGGGGGCGCCGACTACCCCTGCTGCGCCAAGTGCAAGAGCCACCCCGGGGCGCCGGACCCCGCAGCGGCCGCGCAGGCTGGGTAGGTGTCCCGTGGTTGGAGGGTCGGGGGTCGCGGGCGCTGGGCTGCAGGGAGGGCGGCGGGGCGGGCGGGGCATGGGACTGGGTAGCAGGTGCCCCTTGCCCGCCCGCCTGGAGGGGCCCCGGGGTGGGAGGCGGAGGCGGCCGGGGTCCCCGGGATGGATGCGCTCCTCGTTCCCCGCAGCGGCCGCGGCCGAGGCGCCGTCCCACCCCGACGGAGCGGGAGAGGCTCGGAGCCGGGCCCGGCCGGGCCAGCCCGGGAAGGAGGGGCCCCCGGCGGAGCGGGGCCGCTGCAGCCACCCGGGGAGGAGGGAGACCGGGCGCAGGACGTATGGCAGTGGGTGCTGGAGAGCGAGCGGCCGGGCAAGCCCAAGCCGCACAGGTGAACACGGCCGGCTCGCCGCCCGGGGCGGGGGGTGTAGGGGGGTGGCCCTCTGCGCCGCGGCGAGCGTGACCACGGCCGGCCGGCGGCTCCTGCCCTGCTACTCTAAGCGTCCGACTGGGCGGCCCGCAGGAGTGCCGCGCTGGGGCCACGTGCCCAGCCGTGTTACCGTCGCGTTTTTTTTCCCCCCTTGTCTCTCTGATTTCTCCTGAAGTCGCGCTTTCCGGCCCCCTAATTCCGTTTCTCCCCCCCGGCTCTCTCTCGCCCTTGCCCCTTCAGTGCCCAAAGCACCAAGCGGGCCTACCCCTTGGAGTGCGCCCGAGCGTCCCCAGCCGGCCGTCACCACCTGTGGGCGGGCGGCAACGGGCACCCCCGCGCCGCCCCCCGCGCCCACCCGTTCACCCAGGACCCTGCGGTGCCTCCCCTGACCCCACCCAACACCCTGGCACAGCTGGAGGAGGCCTGCCGCCGGCTGGCGGAGGTGTCCAAGCCCCCGAAGCAGCGGTGAGTGGACGGGGCGGCCTGTGGCGGGTCCCCTTGCCGGCCTCTAGGAACGCCCCCCCTGAGCTCCAGTCGTTCCGAAGGGCTAACCGGGACCTGGCGAGTCATAGGAGGAGGAATCCCTCACAGCGCCCGTTCCCTTAGGAAGGTCCCGACGGGTTAAGGCTGGGGAGGTGAGCTTACGAGGAGCCGTGACCCATGGGGCTTCTAGAGCCTTCAGCCCTCTGCCTGGGCTGCAGTGTCCAGTGCTGGGCTCCTGGGCGGCTTAGCACAGCTCTGCCAGGTCTCCAGGGGCTGCTGCCAACACAAGGCCTTGGTTGGGTCTCGGCGGGGATGGAAGTCGGAGGCCGGGGAGCGCGGCTCTCTGTCCGCTTCCCATTGGCCGCGGGGACGGCAGGCTTCCGTCTGAGTCCTTGGTGTCCTCAGGTGCTGCGCGGCCAGTCAGCAGAGGGACAGGCACCACTCGGCCGCCGGTCCGCCAGGAGCCACGCCCTTCTCCAGCCCAAGCCTGGCTTCGGAAGAGTGAGTGTCTTTACCTGGTGTTGCGGAGATCCGCCTGGAGGCTTTACGCTTTCAGGGTATTCTCTATCGGGGGCTGTGGATTTTGAAAACCTTTTTTTAGTCTATAAAATCACCTTCGTTTTTATATTAGCGACAAGGAACAGTAAACTCAGATGTTGCCGTAAATTAGGATCTCGGAAAACCCCACCTGTACCGAGAAACGCATCGTGACTTGTACACAAGTGTTCCTTCCTGAAGTGGTGGATGGCTCAGGGTTCCTGGACTCAAGCTCAGACGGGAAGCCTTTAGCTGATGGGTAGAGGGACCCCAAACCCAGAGGGAAAAGTTGTCCCCACTAGCCCAGAAAGTTAGCGAGTTGGAAAACCATCTTTGTGTCACACTGAGCCGGAGGATGCTTCTCCACCGTTGCAGAGACAGAGAGGGGACCATCTTTGCTGTTTTGCTGGGGGAGCAGCACATCTTCCCCACTGGTCCCACGATTCCTGTCCTAAACCTACACTCTTGTAAACTCGGCAGGGAAGCCAGGCTTCGTTTCACTCCAGGGTGGTGCGTTGAAAAAGTGTTAGGTTGCAGAGATCTAAAGGGGCCTAAATCATTAAAGTTTTTTTTGTTAGCGTCTTCATTGTGAGCAATGAACAGTGTTTGAAGTGAGAAGACCTCCACCCTGTTAACAATTGGTGGACCTTAAGTTGACCAGCTATCCGGGCCTGCATCTTTTTTTTTTTTTTTTTTTTTAAGCCACTCCACAAAAACTCAGAAGTTGAGATGACTGAGGGCTGACCCCACCCCCCGCCAGTAGGCTCTGGCTTTCCAGGCTCATGCCACTCCTGGGTTTGTCCCTACAGCAGACGCTGGTCGGAGCGAGTGTCCCTGTGGCTCTGGGTGGGTTTCTTCTTTCTCATCTTCCTTGGCAAGCACCCCATTGGTGCCCCCCTGATGGACATTACTCTGTCCTCCCATTGGATGGAAGGAGATGGTCCCTTCCTGTGTGCCCCACACAGATGACCTGAGGGAGGACCGTGTGTCCACCGGCGATGGCTGCCTCTGTGATACGGGACCCGCACCCTCGTGGTGTACAGCTCCGGCCCGACTTTATCTCTGGAGACAGTGTTTGCCGCGCCCCTGGGTGTGTATGTGCACGTATGTGCACACGTGCTTGCTGCCTTCAAATGCGGGACTTGTTGCTTTTCCATCTTATTTTCAGTCACAAAGAGCCAAAGAAGCTGGCAGGGGTGCACGCTCTCCAGGCCAGCGAGCTGGTCGTCACCTACTTTTTCTGCGGGGAGGAAATCCCGTACCGGAGGATGCTGAAGGCTCAGAGCCTGACCCTGGGCCACTTCAAAGAGCAGCTCAGCAAAAAGGGAAATTATAGGTAAGCGTCCCATGGCTTCTTTCTGCTCCGGACTTGGTTTGCTCAGAAGCAAGAGCCAGGGTCGCTTCTTGACCGGGCCAGACCTGGAGGGGCCACTGGAGGGGCTGCGCGATGCTTCGCTCTGTCTCACTGACGCTGTCCCCTCACCCCTCCCCGAGATGACACGGCAGCAGCGGCGGCAGGGAGGGCTCTGTGGGCACCTGGGTGGGTTTTTTTTTACCAGGTGGACGAGACTGAGGGTTAGGGTTAGGAGCAAGGGGTCGGCTGGCTTTGCCAGAAGGAGAGCTGGGCTGGGGCTGTCTCGTGGAGGCTCTGCCTGAAAGGGGCGAGGGGTGTAGGGGAAAGCTAGGGAGAGAACAGACAGACGGAGAGACTGCCTGATGAGGAGGCTGAAGGGCTGCCCTCCTGGCACGTCTGGAAGAGGCCGTCCTCACCGAAGGCTCAGGGACAGGCAGAGACCACTGCCTGCACTGTGGCAGCGCCCTCTTCCCTCAGCCTCCATGTCCCAAGTCATGTGGGGCAGGGTTGCCTGTAACAGAGGAAGGGCAGGACCTGTGGGTGGGCACCGGGGAGGGGCGGGGTCAGGGCTGGCCGCTCCTCCTGCTGGGGCCTCGGGAGGGGAACCCGCCCTCCCTCCGGGCTTCCTCTCCCCTCTACACGGTCCAGATGCCCACCCTGGCCTGCCGGACCCTGGAGGGGATTCAGGAGCCGGGGGCTGGCCCTGGGCGTCTCTCGGTCACTTTCCCCTCAACGTGGGGCAGGTGATGGCCAGAGTCCCACCTGCCCCTTCTCGGCGGCCTCCGTCCCAAGGGAACCTGTGGGTTCCATCCCGCTGTGTCCCGGGTACCGTGTGCAGGGCTGGGACAGGAGAGGCGGGAGGTTAGAGAGGAGACAGCCGGGACCCAGAAGGTGCCCCCCTGCTGCTGCCCCAAGCAGGGATGGCGCGGAGAGCTCTAACACACTTCACCACCTGCTGGGCGCAAGCCGGCTCTGGACCCCCGGCAAGCCCACCCCCGGGGCCCGTGACCCCAGCCCTTCCAGAGCAGCCACTTCCACCGGGGCCGGTGGGCGGGGAGGGGCTGATTTGGGCAGCGGCCCAGAGTGACTCTGTTTGCAGGGAAGGGACGGGGCTCAGGGCCGGGACCCTGCAGGTGACCGACAGCGGGGCCTGGAGCTGGGCTGAGATCTTTCCCTTTTACACCCGGGCAGAGACCGTTCTGGAAATGAACCAGGGGACTGGGGAAGGGGCCTGGCGCCTCCTCCTCCTTCTTCTTCTTCTTTTTTTATCTTGAACAGACACAAGGTGAAACTAATTACACAAGTGTGCCCCTCCAGGGATTCATTTTGATCTCAGCTTTGGCTCGGCTGGACTTTGAGTGGAACCGCAGGTGACCTTCAGGGGAGCAGGGCCGAGGGGCGCAGAGCAGAGGCTGCAGGGACGGCTCCAGCCCCATCTGGCTCTGAGTTTTTTCTAAGGCACACTCAGCAAACCTGGCTTCGAAGCCCCGGCCTCCCCTCTCATGCGCACAGATGCGCACAAACGGGCGAGTCGCGGATTCTTTGCCGATTGGATCAGGCTGCGGCCCTTCCCAGCCGCCTTACGCGGCTCGACCCGCTCCCCGGGCCGGAGCTGGACCCTGTGCCCGCTGGGTCGGGGGGCACTGCAGCACTCGCACCCCTCACCGCCGCCCGCCATCCGCAGCCCAGCGAGGACGGGGCGGGGAGCGGGGGCCTGGGCTGCGCTGAGCAATCTCAACGTGGCAGAGCTTCAGAGCAGCCCCTGCAGACGTGCCAGATGGCAGAAGGAAGCAGAGTTTGCCACACAAAGCAGGTCGCAGTGGAAGAGAAGCTGAGGGCAGCACAGTGACTTTGAAGTCCGGGGGGGCGGGGGAGGGCCGGGGAGGAGTCAGGGACAGGGTCACTCGCTGCGTGTCCCTGCTCAGAGGGGCCGGGAGAGCCCCCGTGCTGGGCCCGAGGCCTGCCTGGGGTGGTGTAGGCATTGGAGCCTCTCATTTGGAAAGAACTCCCCCCGCTGCCCAGGGTCTCCTGTGCACAGCGCCCCTCTCCCAGCTCTCATCGGGCCCCCCGGGACTCTGCCCCGCCTCACGCCAGAGCGTCTTCGCCGCTGACCCCCTCGAGCTGGGCGGTCACCCCGATGCCTTAGCCCAGCCGGGAACGCCAGAAACCCAGACCGTTGACTAAATGCAGCTGTTTCACTGGGTTTAGCCTTATCTCCTATGAAAGTACTTGGCTGGCCTTCATTAAAGAGGAAAGAAATTTAGCTCTAACCAAGGGGAATTTAAAAAAAACTTTAAGGAGAAAAGACAAAAACAGAAAACCACTGTAACCCTGAGACGCAATTACTTTTTTTTTTTTTTTTGAGACGCTATTACCCTCCCCCCAGGGGACCGTGACCCTCCCTCCACGAGTGGCCTTTATTGGCTGAAGATGACAGCTTGCAGGGGCGAGTTTAGAGTGTCTGAGGGGTCTCCCTGGCCTGGGACGGGGAGGGATAGGCCTTGGCTTCATGTCCTGGGAAGGGGCTCGGGTGGGCCTGGCCGAGCGGGACAGCAGTTTTCAGACGTGACTCTCCTGGGACAGGCTGGTGGTTTGCGTCCTTGCAGTTCAACAGGCTTCAAGCAAGAAGCCGGGGTGGGATCGAAGGAGCTTTTTTAATCAGCGGGCAGAATAGGGGCCTTTAGCGTTTGCCCTGGAGGAGGGGAGGGAAGGGGCGGGGGCAGAGGGGAGAGTAGCGGGTGTCTCAGTGGCTGCAACCCCGGGAAGCAGTGGGCTGCCCGCCTCCTGTGGTGACCACAGGGGAAGCAGCCTGTCCTGGCCCCCCCAGCCCAAGCTGTGCCCCACACCAGCCGGGAGGGCTGGCCCTTGGGGGCTGGAGGGCAGGGAGCATGAGAGGTGCCAGCCTTCCGCAGACTCCTACCGGGTCGGGGGGCTGAGTCGGGGGTCTCTTTGAGGGACCCCCCCCTCCAGGCATGCTTTGCGCTCCCCTGCCCCTCCCCCAAAAAAAATAAAGTGGGGAGAAAGAAGCAGCCGTCCTCTGCAAAGGGTACCTCTCACCGTGTGTGTCGGGTAACAGTGCTGGGCCTCAGCATTGTTGGCAGCTGGGGGTGCCTGCCTGGCTTTGCCCTCCGACCAGCCGCATGAAGCAGACCCGGGCAGAGAGTCCCCTGCCCGCGGTAGCGGCATTCTCAGACCCCTTCACCCCCAGCGCTGACAGACTGGCCTCTCAAACCGAGTAGAAAATGCAGCTTTACCAAGCCGCGTGTTGGGTTTTCCTTTTAAGGTATTACTTCAAAAAAGCGAGCAACGAGTTCGCGTGTGGAGCCGTGTTTGAGGAGGTCTGGGACGACGAGGTGGTGCTGCCCACGTACGAGGGCCGGATCCTGGGGAAGGTGGAGAGGATCGACTGAGCCTCGGCGTCTGGCTCGGGCCACCGGCCTCAGACAGGACGGCTCTTGGCTCTTGTAGATGCTGACGGTGTTGGAGAGACTGCCGTGCATAACCTATGACTTCCTAGGGCTCTAAGTCCATCAGCTGGGAGAAGCTGTAGCTCACCTGGACAGGAATCCTTCCTGCTATTTATTGGACAGTCGACTCCCCTGCCCCCAGTTGGTGGATATGCTGCTTTAAACACGGAAGGGGGAGAGAGGAAGTTTTCGTGGTTCTATTTCACTGAAAGAGGATTTAAGCTGTGCCGTGCGTTTCTCCAAGTGAACATGGACTTTTAAAAAAATGGTGTCCTGCCATTGACACGCACAGAAATTGGTGCGTCTTTTCCCCCAGCGCTGCTCTATGTTGTCATAAAGGTCTTGAGGTTTGATTTGGGGGCCCTCCTGTCGGACAGGATGATTCGCTGTGGAGGCGGGGGAGCCTCCCCGGGGCCCCAGGTTCACCCCGTGACTTCCTGGAGCTCCCCACCAGGGCCCAGCACCCGACGGCTGAGGCCTTCTGGAACCATGTGGTTCAAATTGTGCTTTTCTTGAGATGACACCTCCTTGGGAGTCTTCTAAAATTAGTCTTTGGACCCCAGCCATTCTGGAAACTACCCCCTCCCCTTGCGCCCCGCCCGGCAAAGAAGCAAACAGTTGTAGGAAGACCTAACAGCACCTTTCCTCCAGACACCTTCATCGTGACGTTCGGGTTTTTACATTAACTTAATCTGTGCATTCTGTTTGCCATCGTTCCTTGTACCATATGTCTGTATATATTGTACGGAAAAGAGTATTAATCCACTATCTCTAGTGCTTGACCTTGAATCAGTACAGTACCTGTACCTGCACGGTGTCCACGCCGTGTGTCGCCCTATATTGAGGGCTCCAGCTTTCCCTTGTTTTTTGAAAGGGGTTTATGTATAAATATATTTTATGCCTTTTTATTACAAGTCTTGTACTCAATGACTTTTGCCATGGCATTTTGTTCTACTTATACTGTAAATTATGCATTATAAAGAGTTCATTTAAGGAAAATTACTTGGTACAATAATTATTGTAATTAAGAGATGTAGCCTTTATTAAAATTTTATATTTTTCAAAATATCGGCCTCGTCTTTGAACCCCCTGGGGTGGAAGTGGGTTAGAGGCACCCTTTTGTATGTGAACATTCTTCGCTTGATTTTTCCCACTTTGCTCGAGCCCATTTCTATCTGACCTGGAGCTCTTCTTACCCTACTGGTGTTTCGAAAAACAATGTCTTCAGAATCACCTGGTTGCTGACCGGCTAAGGATTTTCTCGTTGTGGAGCAGGTGTGGACAGCATCTCCTCTGATGTCCTCCCCCCGTCTACCACCTGGATTCAGCCTCTTCCTCCCAGGCAGATGCCTGCCATCTGGCGAGGTAGGTACAGGTGGTGAGGAGCTGGGATGGGGTCCTCCCAGGAGTACTTGTGTTTTAATAGGTGTCTCGGGGGGTGAAAAGCCACTGAAAATGGTGTGCAGGTTGTGAATGCCCAGTGGGGTCAGTGAACCTTGATCTCGGTGCTACTCAGCCACCCTCCCAATGGCTGGGTAGACCAGACGGTTCAGTGAGAATAGTGCACTGTTCACCGACAGTTTGCTTCGTGTGGCCATTGTTCATCCAACAAACACATGTCCCGTCCCGTCCCCGTGCTCAGAGCACTCAGGACTGGGCTGCATTTCAGATCCCAGAGAGCAAGTCCATGTAAAGGAGTTCTATGATGAACCCTTTTTGAAATAAATGTCCAAAGAGGAAAAGGTGGGGGAGGGAGGGATAAATGAGGAGTTTGGGCTTAGCAGATACAAGCTACTATATATAAAATAGATAACCAACAAGGACCTACGGTATAGCACAGGGAACTCTACTCACTATCTTGTAATAACCTATAATGTAAAAGAATCTGAAAAAGTATATATGACAATCACTTTGCTGTACATCTGAAATGCAACATTGTAAATCAACTATACTTCAAAATATAAAAAATGTTTAATCTTTAATTAAAAAAAAGTCTACAAATAATAAATGCTGGAGATGGTGTGGAGAAAAGGGAACCCTCCTACACAGTTGGTGGGAATGTAAATTGGTGCAACCACTATGGAGAACAGTATGGAGGTTCCTCAGAAAACTAAGAAGAGAGTTGCCATATGATCCAGCAATCCCACTCCTGGGCATATACCTGGACAAAACTGTAATTCAAAAAGATACATGCACCCCTATGTTCAGAGCAGCATTACTCACCATAGCCAAAACATGGAAACAACCTAAATGTCCATCGACAGATGAATGGATAAAGAAGATGTGGTATAGATCTATACAATGGAATATGACTCAGCCATAAAAAAGAATGAAATAATGCCATTGGCAGCAACATGGATGGACCTAGAGATTGTCATACTAAGTGAAGTAAGTCAGAAAGGCAAATACCATATGATATCACTTACATGTGGAATCTAAAATACGACACGGTGAACTCGTCTACGAAACAGAAACAGACTCACAGACAGAGGACAGACTTGCGGATGCCAAGGGGGAGGGGGTGGGGGAGGGATGGAGTGGGAGTTTGGGATTAGCAGAGGCAAACTATTGTATAGAGGATGGATAGACAACAAGGTCCTACCGTAGAGCACAGGGCACTATATTCAGTAAACTCTGATAAACCACAATGGAAAAGAATATATTAAAGCAATGTATATATGTGTATAACTGAATCACTTTGCTGTACAGCAGAAATTAACACAACATTGAAAATCAACTACAATAAAATTTAAGAAGAAGTGTCTGTGATGGCAGTTGGACTTGACTTCTCAGGAGCGGGGTCTGCGGCGGATCTGGTTGACTTTTTGTTCCTCTGTAAGCTGGTTCAGGGCCGACGAGGCAGAGGAAGGCAGGGGATGGGGGCCGCGCGGGGATGGGGGGCCGCGCGGGGATGGGGGCGGGGCCGGCTTGCACTGCGCAGCCTCCGCGTGGCAGTGTGATGGGGCGGCTGCCAGGGGAGCTGGCGAGAGTCCGAGAGAGTCCGGGCTGCAGGATTCGGTGATCTTGGTCCTCAGGATGCAGGTGGCTGCACCCTTCCCCTCCTGCTGGAATGGGGGCTCATAGCGGGGTATCCCAGACCCACTCCCAGAGTCGTAAGGCTCTTTCCAATCCGGAAGGATGAAGAGGCTCAAGCTATTGTGCCTGGGGGGCGTGGGGGGGTTGTGGTTAGGGCTTTTCGTCTTCAGGCCTTTGGGTTCATCCCATGAGAATAAAGAGGTCTAACACGGGCTTGGGGTTCGGACAAACCTGAACCCAAGTCCCAGTGCCACCACCTCCTGGGGGACCGTGGGCACCTTCCCAGCAGCATCTGTGGGGCAGAAACCAAATGAGGTGACCACTCGTGCTTGTACCTCTTCGCAGGGGGCCCGTATCTCTGCTTCTTGTTTTCACCGTCTGGGGCTCCTCACCTGGCGGGGATGGGCTTCTGGGATCCCTGGACGCTTGACATTGTTTGCAGAATCACCTGTGCCTTCCTCTGACGAGAGGGTCTATGGCTTTATTAGAATATTTGAAAGAAAAAGTTGAAACGCAAGCCCTGCCTCCTCCAGGCCCTCGGGTCTCAGCGGGGAGCTGGTGAGACACAGCCGCCCCCCCCCCCAGATCCGCCCCCAGCCCCCGTCCACGCCCTGGGGAGGCCTGGCTGCGATGGAGCCTCACTGCTCCGGGCCTCTTCCACCTTCGCTCTCGAAACCCCAGCTGTAAATCGGGCCCACCAACCTCATCTTCATTTCCTAGGCTCTCCGGCCTCATTTTCCTGATTAATTGCTGACCAGCTCGTCAGAGGAGCAGCACAGACCACGGGGCTGAGTCCTCTCTGGGCTGCGCTTGTTGGAGCTTTTATAGCTCCATCCTCGCTCCCTGGGTGATTAGCTCCTCTCGTGGTAGCGTGGAAATTCCAGGCCTCCCCCTCTTCCTGCTGCAACATCTGGGCGCGGGCATCTGGCTTCTCCTGCCCTGGCGCAGGACCTAGAAGTGGGGGGCAAGGCATTGGCAGGCTGCTGGAGTCGGAAACTGAGACTTTGCAGCCGGAGCCTCGCTTTGGCCCCAGCGCATCTTTAAATTTTTCTTTATCAAGTCTGACCTTACGCGGTACCTGGAAAATCTGTGCAGACCCTCAACTAGGGGGACGGTTCATGTGGAGATGTGGGGTTTGGGGAAAAGGATCCTGTTTTCTTCTTCTCCCCCAACCTCAGGGACCGTAATCGTATTGTCAAAAGGAAGGAAATTGGAAATCACCCCAAAGAAAGTAGTCCAGTGTATTTGAATAATCAAGTAAGACTGGGTTTTTTGCAGTTGTTGGTTTGTTTGGTTTCTTTCTTTTGTAAAAAAAAAAAAAAAAGTTCCTCTTTTTTTAACCTTTAATAAATAATTTGGTTGTACAGAAACTGCCAAAATTACATAGAAGCTTCAAAAGAGTGGTTTACATCTTTCTTAGCAATTGTCTCACTTTATCAACCGGATTTTCTAAAAATCTGATATGAGAGTGAGCCTCTGCTGTATTTGTCCCAGGAAGTGGGTAGTAGTGATATGGTTTACAACATATATACACACACACCACCACCACCAAAACCAAAACAAACAAAAAATGCGTTTAGGTCAATGCTGGCTGTTACCAGAATCATCCCAGCATAGAGCTTAGCACCTAGCGGGCCCTCAATATTTGAGGCAACGAAGGAAAAGGAGAAAATAAAAATTATCTATAGGAGGACCACCTAAGATTCAGATAACCACTATTACACTTTGCAGTATCCTTCCAGGTTAGAATACACGCACACACACACACACACACAAGCATAGGACATTATAGTATATACAATTTTGTAATCTGCATTTTTCACTCAATAACATCTTTGGCATATGTCCGTATCAATAAATATTTTTCTCTATTCTTCTACAACATGACATAAATGTATGGCTGAACTATACCTTATTTAACTCATCACTTATGGTTGGACATTTATCTAGTTTCCAAATGGTGCAATTAGAAGCCACATTGTAATGAAATCTTCATAGTAGATTGGTAGTCTGAGCTAAACAGCCTTTAATTATTAGGATGAAGGTTTTTCGTGGAGAATCACTCATGGAAGGTCCTTTTTAGGGCTTTGGCCACATCCTGTCTGCGAATCCTTGACTGTGACTCCCCAGTGCCTGGCTCATGGGCGACACTCAAGCCGGGTTTGTGGCTTCAGTTTCCCTCTCAAGCCTGGATAGTCGAGGCTCGCCTTAATCTGAGCCCGGCCTGTCTCTCTGCTGTGATTTCCACTTGCGAGCTGGGTAGTCTTGAGCAATGAATTTCCCTCTACTTGGGTTTGCCTCTTTGTAAAACGAGAGTCATGAACGTCCTTCAGGGTGCTGATGGCAGTTGCTAAGGTGTGCATGGTTCTCAGAAGAGAGTCTGGCCCACGACAAGGGGCTCGTACACGTCAGCCGCTATTGTCCCCTGCCGTCTGGGTTCAGGCCTGACTCTGCTCAGCCCTCTTCCTTCTTCCTCTTGCCTGTTATGAAGCCCTGTCCCCCTGCCGTTGCTCCCCCTTCCCCAGCCTTCCCTCTCAGAACCCCAGAACTCGCTCAACCTGTGCTCACATCGGCTATTTTTTTCTTTTTCCTCCCCTGAGCTATAAGCCACTTGCAGGGCAAGGCCTGTGGCTCAGACCTCAATGTGCAAGAACTTTACAGATAGAAGGTCACCCCGAGTGACAGAGAAAGTGCGAGGTCAAGTTCATCCAGACATCCCATGACCACACCACCCTCCTGAGCCCCATGTCCGACTTCGCTCCGTTTTCCCAAACTCGGCTTTGGCCCAAATTATGTCATCGGGAGCCCCAGACGTGTCAGACGTGGTGCACAGAGAGGATCAGAGGACAATCCGATGGTCCGGAAGTTGAGGGTTGGCTTTCTCTCCTACCCTCTCCAAGTGATCGTACCAACAAGAGGAAGCCGGGGGTCAGACCCCTACGGTGTTGTGTTCGGGGTTGCCAGATTTAGCAAATAAAAGTAGAGGACGCCAGTTAAATCTCAGATAAACAATGAATAATTTTTTGGTGTAAGTCTATCTCACACAACAGTCGGGATATGCTTATACTAAAAACTTATCTGAAATTCAAAGGTAACGGGGCGTCGGGCGTTTAACCTGGCAAGTCCAGTTGTGATGGGGTCTGTGAATTTCTCACCTGGCCTTCCTCCTGTTTTGCTGCTAACGTGCTCTCTTGTACGGCAGAGGCTGGAAAGCTGAGCACTGCATTCTCCCGACCCCTCTGTGTCTGGATGTGAAGTGGGCTCCACCACTTCGTTTCTCTCAGTAGGAGGTAGAGGTGTCTTCCCTCTGGCTCGTCGGCTGACTACCAAGTGGTGGAGACACAGGGCTTGTTGCAGCTTCGTGGGCACCCATTCTCGGCTCCCTGGTCCCCGAGGGGCTTGGAGCTGGGGGAGATGCCCGACTCCCCTTGGTGGCATCCGGCCACCAGCTCACGGGTGTGCAGTACGTGTAGGACATGTAGGATCGTTGCAGTGGACCCAGGAACGCTGCCTGGGCAGGTGAGCTCTGCGGGGTTTTGGAAGTCATGACCACAGGCTCAACCTGGCCTGTTGCTAACTTCTTCACCAAATTTCCAAGCATCTCCTACCCTGTATCAGTTTACTTTATGTTAAAATGCTACATTAGTCTGGGGTGCGGTAACAAAATACCACAAACTGGGTAGTCGAGAACAGCAGAATGTATCCTCTCACAGTTCTGGAGGCTGGAAGTCCCAAATCAAGGTGGCAGCAGCACCAGACTCCCCTTGAAAACTGGAGGGAAGTGGCTTCATTGCCTCTCCCAGCTTCTGGTGGCCCCAGGTGCTCCTGACCGGTGGTTGCATGACCCCAGTCTTCACATGGCGATCTCCCTGTGTCTTTTCACACAGCCCTTCCTCTGTACCTGTCCGTGACTGAGCCCAAATGTCCCCTTTTTATAAGGACACCAGTCATTTTAGGTTAGGGCCCACCTTCATCACCGCATCTTAACTTGACTGCATTTGCAAAGACCCTATTTCCAAATGAGGTGCCATTCTGAGGTACCACGTATTAGGACTTCCCCGTAACTTTTGTAGGGGGGACACACTTCAACCCATAACAAATACCTAGAGTGATGGCTGTCTCCCGACCGATAGAATGGGGACACCTACCATTTTGTCCTAACAGAAAAAGAAAAGCACAAATCTTTCAAAGAGAAAAACTTGAAGCATCATCCTAAGGAGAAACTTCCTCTGACCACGTGAAAGACCCCCACACTCCCCCTGCCCGCCCGTCACCTTGGTAACTGCATCTTCCCAGCCTGCCTGCTGTCACAGACCCAAGCAGACTCTGCCGGCTTTTCTTCCACACGCTCTATCCCGACTACTACACACACCTCTGATTTTCATCTCCACTCAGCCTGGGTCAAGCTGGAAAATCCAGGTTGTCCGAATCTTTGACCATCTGAAAATGAAGCCAGGATCTGGGCGTTTTCCCTCTGTTCTCCTGGAAGGCACAACAGGACGAAAAGCAGGATGCCACCATCTTTCCACAAAACCATCTTGGCTACCAGGATATAAGACCCTTGGGAGAAATTACGGAATTTCTGTCTCCACAGATTGCCAGGTTGAGAAGACGAAGTCCATGGTCATCTTTAGGCCCGAAGGCTGCGCCCTAGACTAGATGAGCTTTCCAAGTCTCTTCCTCCCTGGGATTCTGAGTTTGGCAAGGGCCTGGGTGACTGTATTTTTCCCAAGGGAAACGGTGGGCTCCCTGGTTGCTGGGGGGCAGCTGGGAGGGATGGGGGTAGGTAGAGCTGGTGGCAGGGGGGTCTTACTGACTTTTAGGGGAAGGTTTCTGTCCTGGCGGGGACCTGCATCGGTAAAACGAGCCTCAGCTCCCATCCTCAACCAGGCAGTGGGTGCTTGGGCGTCTGTTTCCACGGGGGTGAAGTCTTTTGCGATCATCAGTTGTGTAGATGGTTTGTGAATCATTGTGGAGCACTTGGCCGGGCTGGAGACAGCAAGGCGCAATTAGCCCTCTGACGGACACGGTTTGTCAACATAAAAGGCTTGGGCGGAAGGGCCGCCAGATGACACCCACTGCTTGGCAGACATGAGACGGCTGCAGACCTTAGCTGTCCCGTTCCTCCTGCCCGAAAACGCCCAGGGGGTGAGAGAACGGGGAGGGGCGTGAGCCGGGGGAGGGGCGCAGCTGCTGTGCATCTGAGCCCTGTCCCCTCGGCAGCGCCAGGCCACCTGGAGAAGCAGAGACGCCTCTCAGCCTTGCTTTAGGGGGCAGGGCTGCTTGGGCCACCTGCTTCCCTGTCGGCCAGAGGCCAATTATCCAGACTGAGGGATAGCCGGTCCCAGGGCAAGGGACAGAGAAATGGTGAGAAAATGAATTAAATGGGAGAGTGGATTACGATAGTAAAAGTCTGGCTTATAGAACATTTGATATGTGAGTTACTTAGAGATTTTTCCTTTAAATTTTTTTTTTTTTTTTTTTTTTTTTTTGCTAACCACAGAAATAAATAGTCATGGTAGAAATTTTGAAAAATACATAGAATGACAAAAAAAGACCCTCCAAATCCATCTATAATCCCACTACCCATAGATACCAATTGATAACATTTTGGTGCATTTCCTTCCAATACGTGGCATGCTCTCTCGCTCAGTATTCTGAGCGTCTCCCAGTTTTTGAGGATAAATCCCTGCATGTGTGAAGACTTGTTATCGTTGCAAGCAAACTTTGTGGCCATTCTGCAGACCTCCCTGGTCACTGTGAAGACCAGCCACCTGTACCTCCTCTTCCAACGAGAGCCCATCGCACAGCCTCTCCTGCTCTGAGGCAGGTGGCAGGCTAAGCCCAGCAGAGGCTCCTGACTCCCCAGGAACTGTGGAATTCACTTTTGGACGGGGAAGGAATGGCTTGCGGTTCCTGCCTGCCTCGCCTCACCCCTTACCTGTTGGGAGGTCCTTCTTCTGGATCACACCTGCTTGTTTCGTCGGCAGCTTGCCTGGTTCCACTGCTTTGCGTCTCCCACTTTGTACCACATCTGATGACGTCCTGTTTCTGATCCCGGTTGATTTCCGCCCTTTGGGCCTCACTTCCTTGCGAGAATCTCCATAAATGACACCGGTGAGATGTTTTTCTTGCATTTGTCCCCGCTGTTATTTTAGCTGGCTCTGCGTCCATGTTTTTGTCTCCCGATAATAGTACCTTGGTTTTCCTTTGGGGAACACCCCTGAGCTATACAAACGGCACAGGATCTGGCCAATGAATACATTCCATCCCTCTGGCTGGCATGACGGTGCGAGGACGGACACGTGACTAATGTGGATCCAGTGAGAGTCAGCCCCGGGGCTCGTGCCAGGAATCAGAGAGTGCTCTCCTTCTGCTGGGGCTTCTGCAATGGGCGCAGAATCCTTGAGCTCCTGGAGACCACAGTGTGCAGAGTGACCCACCCCCACCCCCAGGGTTGAAACCAACAAAGAAGAACTCAGAGCCACAGAGGAAGGGATGGGGGGCAGAGAGAAAGACTGACCAACTTCCATGACGTCACTTGGATCCTCAGATTCAAAGGCCCCAGAACTTGGCCTTGTGAGCCAATAAATCCTGTCATCCCTTTTCTGTCTTAACTCAATTTGACTTGGGGTTTTGTTTTGCTCAACCAGAAGACTTCTGACTAATAATACAGCTCCTGTCCCTGGAGTGGGCGGATGTGTTCTCAAGACCAAGAACACACACCACATGGTCCGAAATGGGGAGAGAGAGGTTGGAGGGGGGGACACTTGCCACTTTGAGAAACAGGATGGAGTGATGAAGAGATATCTCAAGTTCAAGTTCTAGAGGATGCCACGTTTAGATGCTTGCAACCAGAGGCTTAGGGTATGTAATGGCCCTTTTTTTTTTTTTTTTTTTATTTAACTGGTTCAGGTACTTTTTAAAATTAATTAATTAATTTTTTTTTTTTTTTTGGCTGTGTTCGGTCTTCGTTTCTGTGCAAGGGCTTTCTCCAGTTGCGGCAAGCGGGGGCCACTCTTCATCGTGGTGCGCGGGCCTCTCACTATTGCGGCCTCTCTTGTTGCGGAGCACAGGCTCCAGACGCGCAGGCTCAGTAGTTGTGGCGCACGGGCCTAGTTGCTCCGCGGCATGTGGGATCTTCCCAGACCAGGGCTCGAACCCGTGTCCCCTGCATTGGCAGGCAGATTCTCAACCACTGCGCCACCAGGGAAGCCCCTAATGGCCTTTTTTTAAAGTGACTCTTGGGACCTAAGCCCACTCTGGCTCTTCTCTGCTGGACCTCCTCATCGCCAGCATCACCAGCACCTAATGAGAACCACTCTGTGCCCGTACTGGGGTGGTGGAACACAGACAGTGAAGACGTGGTCCCCACCCTAGAGGAGGGCCTTGTTCTGACGTAATTCAGGGTGAGGTGTCGCCTGAACGAAGCTTGTCTGGAGACGCAGAGGAGGGCACCTCGGCTTGGCCTCCCCAGAGGAAGGTCACTTCGGGGCTGAGACTTACTGGGGCCTAGGAATTGATCAGGAAAAGAGTGGGAGGGTGGTCATGGGAGAGGGGACCACTTTGGCCAAGGCCAGAAGGTGAGACAGAAGTGAGAATGGAGGGTCTAGAGGTGGTGCAGGTGGTGAAGGGGACCTTGGGGTCTTCCAGGTTGGGGCTCTACCCTCATCAAAGGTGGGGGGTCGATGGTTCTGGGAGAAGGTAACCCTGGTGGAGGCTGGAAGACAGGTGATGGAGACCCGGAAGATGGAGACCCGGAAGATGGAGACACAGAACCGGTGGCAGCAGCTTTCTTCTGCCCCTCGTGCCCCGCTTCCCCTCCCCCTTCTCTCCCCTCCCTCTCCCCCTTCCATCTTCCCTTGCCTCTTTTGAGCTCCTCCTCATCCTTCTTTTTCCCCTTCTTTCTCCTCCCTCCGGCCGCTCTTCCTCCCTCCTCTCTCCCCTCCCCTCTCCCCTCTCCCCTTCCTCTTTCTGTCTCTCCCTCCCAGTACTCACAGGAGGTTTGGGGCAGCCCCGGTCCCTGCCCTCCTGCACCTACCATCTCTCACAGGCCCATTTTGGCCTCTAGATGCCCCTCCCAGAACACTGGCCATCCCCCACCCCCAAAGGGACCCTCCTGGCGGGGATCCCCTCACCCCGCCACCCTGGAAGGGAGGTCCTGAGACCGAGAGCCCGGAGCCCAGGGAAGCTGCTTGTGCAGAAGGGAAGTGAGAACCGAGCTGAGTGCTTGTGATTATTTTTCTCCCCAGGGACCACGAGAAAAGGCTTCTGGGCTCCGAGTCTTTATAGATCCTCACTTCCTTGGCAAGACGGCACTCCTGTTCAACCCGGAGTGTTTAATTACCAAGGAAAAGAATGATTTTTTTTTTTTTTCCCTGAGAATCCATTTAATTATTTGATTGCACAGTAACCAAAGAGTGTGAGAGGCCTGTAGCCAGAAGGGACTTCAAAGCAATACCTTGATGTTGCTGAGTGGAGCAGTAATGGGTTCTGAAAGCAGGCGATCGCTAAAGAGAGAGAAAGTATTCAAAGCGCCCGAGATCCTGCCAGCAATCTCGAAAAATGCATAAACAGTGGAATGCTCGCCGGAGAGGGGAGGCCAGTTCAAAGGGACTGGGAGAGTTTTCATGTAAAGTTTAGAGTTTAAGACGTGACTGTTGGTGATGGAGCCTCAGCGTTTGAACTCTTGTTTATTAAAAGCAGTTTCCCAGCCATTCCGCGGCTTCCCAAAGACAACAGAGAAGTGCAGGCTTTTTCAGTGCAGAAGATTTCAAGGCTTCATTGATTTCTACCTAGGGTCTCCCCACTCCTCAAACCGCCTCCCCCTGCCCCCCTGCAATCCTTTATGCTTGCTTGCTTTCTTTTTTTTTTTTATATATAGTTTTTAAAATCCCGCTATCAGAGGGAGACAGCGGCAGAGAGGTTGGGGGGGTCTCCTCCCACAGTTTCACCCAGGAGAACAGGTTGCCCTGCCGTCCTGTTCTGCTGGGAGGGTGGCACAGAGCTGAAGACTCACCACCCCCCATCCCAGGTCCCACGGGAGCCCAAGTACCCGAGGGCCCTTTAGGAGGCCAGGGGGGGCAGCCTAGACTCTGTGCCCAGCTCTGGTGGCCCAGCAGGGCTGCTGGTGGTGGGCGTCTCCGCCCCCCTCTGCTCCTCCTTGTGTCCCAGCATGACGGAGGGGACCTGGCACTGGCATCTGCCCTCAGAAAGGCAGGAAGGTCTTCAGCTTTCCAGGTCTGATTTCCAAGCCCAGGGACATGGGCCAGTATCTTGCCGGGACCCCAAACTGCTCCTTGATGAGAAAAAAATAGAGGTCACGTTTTCGAGGTGGTTTAAATACATGCTAGGGGGGCCCTCCAGCCACAGGACAGCATGGATCCCGCCCCCAAGGCCTCCGCTCTGCTGCTACTGACCGCACGGACTTGGGATCTCGTCTGGTCATCTCGCTGCTCCCCGCACCAGGAAGAAATGAACTTCTCCGCGTGGGCCAGGCCGGCACCCAGAAAGCCAGAGGCAGCACGGGGCAGAGCCAGAGCTCCGCAGAAGCTGCTCCCTGGGGATGCTCTCTCCTTCCTGGCCTTACTCGCGTGGAAAAGCAGACAGCGAGTCAGGCCCCAGAAGCCCCGCAGGACGCCTCAGCTCTGCCTGGGGCTCACCGTGTGGCCCCTCGAGCAATCCTGTCTCCTCGGGCTCACTGCAGGATCATGAACCGTCGGAAAGCACAGTAAGCAGAGGCTGTGGTGGGCCCCTCCCTAAATGGGGGCTTCCCTGCCCTCGCGTTGAGGTCACGGCCAAGATCCCACCCAACTCTGTGCTGCATCCAGCTTTAGCGCAATACAGAGAACAGGTTTTTAAAATAAACGGTGTTTTGCTTAACCAGAAGCCCCCCATACTGCCAAGTACAATTTTCACTTAAACCTCTGCACGGAATGTGGTCCAGGCCCCTCCCCACCTCCCACTCCCACCCTCTGTCTTACAGGAAGATGGATCTTCAGCGCCGTTGCAACTGTCTTTATGACCTAAGAGGCAAAAAATTCCAAACCGCAATGTCCGTGTTCACACCCCATGGGCATCCTCTTTTTGGTATGAATTTCATTTCTTTCTGAGTCAGAGGCAGTGGCGTGCTGGCAGACGTGTAACAACCAGCTCTCCGGGGAGTAAACCCTGATTTGTAGCATCTGCCAGTTTCCATGGTGTAAATGCTCCCACCACGGTTGCTTTGAGACTGAAACCTGAGGTCAGCTTTCACAAGCCTATGTGAGCTGGTCCCAGGACACCACGGAAAAGGGCTCCAAAATGATAGTTTCTGAGATGATCATCATAGAACTGCTTTCTCCTCACCTGCCTCCATTCCCAAAGCCTGCACCCTCACCAAAAGGTTAAAGCGTCTTTTGGCTTTATGAAAACGTCCATGGATGGAGAGATCAAAGCATAAAGAATGTGGGGTTGCAGCAAAGGTTATTAACACATTATATATTTTCCTGATGTCAGGCAGCATGCAAACGGCATTTGTGGAAATGGATGTGTGTATGTGTCTATATCCACATCTACGTGTGTGGGTAATAATCGAGTATTATAATACTATCGATTGACCACAGACTTCTTTGTTCTTGTTCCCCTCCTGGTTTCACCCTCCTCAAATTCTAGTTAGGAAACATAGGTTCAGTTTTGTAGGATGGGAGGGGTATCTTCAGTACTAAGAGATTGCTCAGGGTACTTTACACTTAGAACCGTGCATTTTTAGTGACCTGGTTCATGAGAACAACAGAAAAGTATTTCAAGGTAGTGTTCAGGGTCATTTTTTAAAATCAGTTTTATTGAGGTATGATTTGCATAAAATGAAATGCTTCTGTTTACTGCAACCAAGATATAAAACATTCTCTTTTCTCTTTGCAGTCAATCTTCACTCTCCCACTGCCCAGCCAGGAGCAATCAGCAATCCACTTTCTGTCACTATAGGTTGGTTTTGCCCGGGTTTCTTTGGGCATTTGGGGTCAGATAATTCTTTGCATTTTAAGATGTTTAGCAGCACCCCAGCCTCTACTCACCAGATGCCCGTAGCACACACCAACTTGTGACAGACCAAAAATGTTTCCAGATATTTCTAAAGGTCCCCTGGGAGCGCAAAATCATCCCCAGTTGACAATTCCAGAATTTCAGATAAATGAATCACCCAGTAAGTACTCTTTTGCGTCTGCTTATTTTGTTCATGGTAGTTTTGAGGATTGAGCCCTGTTATGTGTCTAGTTCGTTCCTTTTTATAGCTGAGGCTTAGTCCATTGTATGGATGTGCCATAACTTGTGTGTCCATTCACTTGTTGATGGACATTGGAGTTGTTTTCAGTGTGAGGACATTATGCACATGTCTCCTTTCAATATCCATTGATAAGTTGTGTGAACATATGTTTTCACTTAAGTAAGGAGTGAAATCATTGAGTTGTATATGTTTTTTTAAATTTCCCTTTTTAAAAAATTTTATTTTATATTGGAGTGTAGTTGATTTAAGATGTTGTGTTAGTTTATATAAGTATGTTTTTAACCATACAAGAAAAGGCCAAACTGTTTTCCAAAGTGGTCTTGTCATTTTGTATTTCTACTAACAATGCATGAACATGTGTGAGAGTTCCATGTCCTCTACCATTTGGGATGATTAGGCTTTTTAATTCTCAGTCTTCTAGCGCCTGTATAGTATATCCCATTGTATTTCTCTGACAACTAATGACATTGATCACCTTTTAGTGTGCTTATTGGTTATTAATACATCTTCTTTGGGGAAATATCTGATAGCATCTTTCATCTATTTTCAAAATTGGGTCATTTGTTTTCTTATTATTGAGTTAAAAGAGTTCTTCGTATAGTCTGGATACAAGTCCTTTGTCAGATGTTTGTATTTCAAATGTTTTCTACCAGTCTGTGGCTTTCTTTTTCAATTCTTTAATGAAAAATAAGAAATATCTTTGAAGGCCAGGTATTTACTCTGATGAAGTCAAACATCCATTTTTTCTTTTTTGATAGTGCATTTTGTGTTTTTTCTAAAAAAAACTTTGCCTATGCCAAAGTCAAAAAGACTTTTTCCTCCAAAAATGTTTATGGTTTAGCTTTTATAAAGTTTAGCTCTCTGATTGATGTTGGGTTCATTTTTGTCTATGGTGTAAGTTTAGATTTACGTTTCATTTCTTTTTTTCTCATGTGGATACCCAGTTTTTCCAAAGCTATCCTTTTCCTGTTGACTTTTTTCCAGCACACTCATTAAAAAATCAACTGACCATAGATTTGTGGGTATATTTTTGGATTCTCTAGTCTGTTCTATTGATAAATTTGTCTTTCTTTAATGCCAGTCCCACACTGTCTTGGTTACTGTAGCTTTATAATGTCTTGGAATCAGATGGTATGTCTTCCCAATTTATTCTTCTTTCAAATATTTTTGACTAGTTTAGGTCCTTTACATTTCTATACACATTTTATAATCAGCTTGTCAATTTCTAACCAAAGACTCTGGGATTTTGACTGGGACTGAGTTGAATCCATAGATCAATTTGGGTAAAACTAACATCTTAACAACTCTGAATCTTCCAACCCATGAACACAGCATAATTTACCATTTGTTTAGGTCTTTAATTTTTCTCAGTAATGTTTTGTTGTTTTCAAAACATTCATATTTCATATTTCGGATATATTTTGTTAAATACACTCCTAGGTATTTCTTGGTTTTCTTTTAATGCTATTATATTTATTTATTTATTTTTAATTATTATTTTTGGCTGTGCTGGGTCCCCGTTCCTGTGCGAGAGACCCCCCCGGGACCCACCCCCCCAGCCGCGGCGAGCGGGGGCCACTCCCCATCGCGGCCTCTCTTGCTGCGAGCACAGGCTCCAGATGTGCAGGCTCAGTGATCGCGGCCCAGGGGCCCAGCCGCTACGCGGCACGCAGGATCCTCCCAGACCAGGGCCCGAACCCGCGCCCCCGCACCGGCAGGCAGACTCTCAACCACTGCGCCACCAGGGAAGCCCTTTTAATGCTATTATAAATGGCATTTTAAAATGTTACTTTCCAATTGTTCTTTGATAGTCTATAGATAATAACTGAGTTTTTTTTTTTTAAAGATTTTTTTGATGTGGACCATTTTTAAAGTCTTTATTGAATTTGTTACAATACTGCTTCTGTTTTATGTTTTAGCTTTTTGGCTGCGAGGCATGTGGGATCTTAGCTCCCCGACCGGGGATCAAACCCTCACCCCTTGCACTGGAAGGCAAAGTCTTAACCACTGGACCACAGGGAAGTCTCAATAATTGAGTATTAATTTGGACCTCATATCCTGTGCTCTTGCAGAACTCACTCATTTCTCTTAGCTTCCTGAATATTTTCTAGGTACACAATTGTCTTATGCAGTGAGTAGGGTCTGCGCTGAGTTCTGGTCTGGGAGCCTTGGTGCCCACCAGCAGGCTCTCCTGACCTTGCCTCTGGTTCCAGCCTTCCATTTCCCGGGCAGGAGGGGCCACAGTCCTGCAGCCAGTCGCCCCCCTCCTCTGGGTGGGCTGGAGATCAGACCCCTCCCAGCAGTCTGGTGGTGACACAGAGTGATAATGAGGGCCAGACGAGCCCCACTCCTCTCCCTGCACTATTTAATTCAAAAGAAAAACAATACTCAAGGGCAAATTAAATATAATACTCAGCTACAAAATAAATATAAAGAAATCAATCATTTCTGGTCTTTCTCTAGTTCAAAGTTTTTGGGAAACACTTAAAAATTAGCTTTCGGTGCCCCGCTTTGTAAGTGACCAAGTACACGCTTAGACTGGCCCTGGGAACCCCAGCACAGCAGGTGGCACCCCTTCAGTGCCCCTCTAGCCCCTCCCCCTCTCACCACCGCCATCATCACAGTCAATGTCATTGTAGGCAGGATGGCTCTATCTGTGTTCCCCAAGTCCCTCCCGCGGGGAATTGCCTTGCCCGACTCCATGTGACTCTGGTGAGCTGCCAATCACAGGGCTCTTCCTCCCCGACAAAGACGTGGGTAAGGGGTCCAGGTGGACACTCACTCACTCGTTTATCTGGCCCCGTGCTTGGCTCAGGGATACACAGAGCTTCCCAAACTCCTTTAGCTTGTTTTTTTTTGTTTTTTGTTTTTTTTAAAAGCCATATTTGCCTTCGAATGCATACAAAGTGTGTAGCCTGCCTTTTTAATTTACTTTTTATTTTTTTTAAAAAGATGTATTATTTATTTAGTTATTTATTTTTTGTTGTGTCGGGTCTTAGTTGCAGCACGCGAGATCTTCGTTGCGGTGCATGGGCTTCTCTCTAGCTGTGGTGCACGGGCTTAGTTGCTCTGCGGCATGTGGGATCTTAGTTCCCTGACCAGGGATACGGGTCCCCTGCATTGGAAGGCAGATTCTTTACCACTGGAACACCAGGGAAGTCAATGTAGCCTGCCTTTTTAAAAACTTAATATTATATTGTGAGCATTTTTGTGTATCCCTAAATATTCTTTGAAAATAGGGTTTTGTTGGCTGTATTGTATTTTATCCAATATATTTATGCTAAACTATATTAAATCGATTTCCTATTTTCAGACATTTAGGTTGTTCTTAATTTTAAGATCTTCATGATATATAAAATAGATAACTAATAAGGACCTACAGTACAGCACAGAGAACTCTACTCAATACTCTGTAATGGCCTATATGGGAAAAGAATCTAAAAAAGAGTGGACAAAAAAAAAAAAAAAAAAGAGTGGACATATAAGTATAACTGATTCACTTTGCTGTACACCTGAAACCAACACAACATAGTAAATCAACTATACGCCAATAAAAATTTTTTTAAAATAAATAAAATCATCATGAAGAACTCTGTGATTAACATCTTCATATGCAAATCTTCATATTTATTTTCTTAAGAAACATTCCTAAAAGTGAGAGTGACTAAGTGAAGGGATGTGAAGAGTTTAATTCATATTAGCAAACTGCCCCCAGAAATGTATTTATATTTTTGGTAGCTTTGAATCAGAATTCTTGTTTCCCATACTCTTAGCAACACTGAGTATTTATTTAAGTGAAAAAAATAGAATTTCACTGTTATTTTAGTTTGTATTTATTTTATTGCTAGACAGGGTACACTTTGTATTCTTGTATGTCTTCATTTGTAAATTACATGTTCATTGAACTTTTCTTTAACTGGAATTTTCCATTTTTTCCTTATTCACTTTTTTTTTGCTTTTTTTTTTATTAATTTATTTATTTTTGGCTGTGTTGGGTCTTCGTTTCTGTGCGAGGGCTTTCTCTAGTTGTGGCAAGCGGGGGCCACTCTTCATCGCGATGCGCGGGCCTCTCACTATCGCGGCCTCTCTTGTTGCGGAGCACAGGCTCCAGACGCGCAGGCTCAGTAGTTGTGGCTCACGGGCCTAGTTGCTCCGCGGCATGTGGGATCTTCCCAGACCAGGGCTCGAACCCGTGTCCCCTGCATTGGCAGGCAGATTCTCAACCACTGTGCCACCAGGGAAGCCCCCTTATTCACTTTTAAGAGCTCTTTATATATGAAGGACGTTTACTTTGTCATATATGTTCTAATATTTTGTTTGTTAACCTATATAATTTATAATTGTACACATTTTTCTTTTTACCTATAGAAATTGTCCTTTTTCACATAGAGAAATTTTACATTTAAAAAAAGTATTCAAATCTTTCACTCCTTCCATTATATGTTCTTTTTTTTAATATACATATATTTTTAATTAATTAATTATTTTTATTTTTGGCTGCGTTGGGTCTTCGTTGCTGCGCACAGGCTTTCTCTAGCTGTGGCGAGCGGGGGCTACTCTTCGTTGTGGTGGGTGGACTTCTCATTGTGGTGGCTTCTCTTGTTGCGGAGCAGGGGCTCTAGGCACGCGGGCTTCAGTAGTTGTGGCTCACAGGCTCAGTAGTTGTGGCTCGTGGGGTCTAGGTATGCGGGCTCAGTACTTGTAGCACGTGGGCTCAGTAGTTGTGGCACGCGGGCTCAGTAGTTGTGGCTCACGGGCTCTAGAGCGCAGGCTCAGTAGTTGGGGCACACAGGCTTAGCTGCTCCGCGGCATGTGAGATCTTCCTGGACCAGGGCTCGAACCTGTGTCCCCTGCATTGGCAAGCGGATTCTTAACCACTGTGCCACCAGGGAAGTCCTATATGTTCTTAATATGTGTTTGCTTAGAAATGCTTCCCTACCTGACCTCATAACTATTCACTAATATTTTTCCTGTTTCTCGTACCAAATTTTAAAAAATTATAAATTTCGCCATTTCTTCTCTTTCCTTTGTCTGCCTCTTTAAGATAATCCGTTTTCTTAGTTGGTGTTTTCCTCCAGGGCTACACGTCCTTAAAATGGAACGATCAGGCTAGCAGCTCCCTTGCAAATTAGACCCAAATCTTCAAAGGATAGAGAAAAAGAAAGATTGCCTCCTTATTAAAGCAGCCACGGGGAGAACTGGGGCTAGCCACTTCCATCTCAAGAGCATCCCAGCTTCTGGTCGTGCTGCTTCTATGGGAAGGTGAAGCAGGGACCATCTCGCTAACTCTCTCCACCCCAGGGATGGCAGCCCCAGAAGGTTGGGGATGGCCACTTCCATCAGGCCTCAGACCAATGATTTGTCGTCTCTGGACACTTTCCTTCCTGTAGCCCCCTCCAGCCACTGCTGACCCACACAGCACCAGCCCCCCAGGTAAACTCAGCACCATAAACCCTCAAGAGGGGAGGCAGAAATGGGAGAAAAAGAACAAACATGCTTTAAGCACTATGTGATATCTATATCTATCTATCATCTATCTTTCTATCTACCTATACCTATTTATCCATCCATCTATTATCTATCTACCTATATCTATCTATCTCTAGCTATCTATCATCTGTCTTTCTATCTACCTATATCTATCTATCTATCTATATCTATCTATCATCTATCTTTCTATCTACCTATACCTATTTATCCATCCATCTATTATCTATCTACCTATATCTATCTATCTCTAGCTATCTATCATCTGTCTTTCTATCTACCTATATCTATCTATCTATCCATCTATTATCTATCTTTCTACCATTTATCATCTATCATCTATCATCTATCTATCTACCTATATCTATCTATCCATCCATTATCTATCAATCAAGCATTTATTTATCATCTATCTACCATCTATCTATTAACTAGCTAGCTAGCTAGCTAGCTATCTTTCTATCTACCTATATCTATCTACCATCTATCTATTAACTAGCTAGCTAGCTAGCTAGCTATCTTTCTATCTACCTATATCTATCTATCCATCCATTATCTATCTATCAATCATTTATTTATCATCTATCTATCATCTACCTACCATCTATCTATTATCTATCTAGCTAGCTAGCTAGCTATCTTTCTATCTACCTATATCTATCTATCCATCCATCTATTATCTATCTATCAATCATTTATTTATCATCTATCATCTATCTACCATCTATCTATTATCTATCCATCTAGTATCTATCTACCTACCATCTCTCTCTTTATCCATCCATCTATCACTTATCTATCTGTCTATTTATCATCTGTCTATCCATCTATTATTTATTTATCTATCTATCTATCTACCACCTATTTACCTATCAATTATCTATCTATCTATCTGTCTATCTATCCATCTATCTATCAAGATCGTCATTTTAACCCTACCACCACAGCTACATTGTGTGGTCAGCAATACCCAAGGCCGTGAGACGTTGGGCAAGAGGAGTGGACTAGGTCTGGAAAGTCGTCAGACAGGACCAGTCCAGTGGAAGGACTGGGCAGGAGCGGGAGGTGAAGACTCCGAAAGAGCAAGGGAAGTGGGAGGAGATGTGGGTTCCGGCAGAATGACCCTGAAGAGACACAAATGTGCACAAAGGTAAACGCAGAGGACCCAGGTAAGAGTGAACTGTGGAAACCGCAGGGGTGAGAAGGCGTGACTGGCAGGTCCCATGCTAGGGCTCAGAGAGGTCCACTTTGTCCTGACTGCCACACAGCATCTCCTGGAGAGAGTGAAAAGGTGGGCGCAATGTCCCCTCCACCCCTCGCCTCATTCACGTGACCCAAGTCCTTTTCAGTGCTCACTGCCTATCCTCCCACCCCCAACCCGAGGGGGGTCAGGACCACTTCAGACGAGCTTGAAGTCACGTCCCCAAGGAACAAAGCTCGGGGAGCAGGAGGCTTGGGAGATAGTCCGTTGACAGAGATTCCCACCAACCAGTCGAATTCAAGTGGGTTTCCCTCAAGAGGAGGAAGGGCTGGGGTTCGGGGTGTGGCTCGCTGCCTGAGGGCCTAACACCGCGCACCCCTCACTCAGCCGTGAGTTGCAGTCTTTTATATCCTGCAGCCCCGTGTTTTGCTGAGGCCTCCCTTGCAGGTTGGGACAGGTGGGCAGCAGGTAGTGGCAGAGATGCTGCCGCCTTCGGAGTCCTCCAGCCCTGTTCTGAGGCTTGCTCTGTCCTAGAAGGGGCCACCCGGATTCTCACTCTAGATCTTACTAGCCCAGGGGCCAGAGAGCTGAGCAGCCTCTTATTAAACCTCTAAGGGTTCTTTGTACTATAGCTGAGGACCGAAAATGCAGGACAGCATCTCTCGGCCGGTTGCTTGGAGGTTGCTGGGAAGAATCCCTCAGCAAGAGAAAAAGAGGTTTGGACCCAGATCACAAGGAGAAGCCAGTTCTTCCCTGCTTTCTGTTCTTCGCCTGGAAAGAGGCTCTGGCCACTTCCATTAAAAATAATAATTAATAATAATAATAAGCCGAAGAAACAGAGCTGCAAACTTGCTTTTGGAGCAGCCATGGGGAGCTTTAAAACCTGCTGATACCTGGGCACCACCCCGAGGGATTCAGACTTAATTGAGGTGGGGGTGGGACTCCCCCAGGGGATTCTAATGTGCCCCCAAGGTTGAAGGGCTTTACCTTTAATGGTGAGGATGGAGGGGTGGATACTTTTTTCCACCCTGGTGGAGTGAGGTGGGGTACGCATCCTCATTTGGAGATCAAAAGTCTACTTTGAGGCCCACGATAAATGGGTCCTTTGACCTGCTCTTACCCAGAGCAATTTTATTCTCTGTAATCAGCACGTCCTGGTGCAGGGCTGGAGGGGGGAGGAGGTAAATCTAACTAAAGCATCTCCCCGCTTCTGAGCTGTTGATGGTTTTTTCTCTCCACCTAATCACAAACCCTGATTAGAACTTTCCAGGTGTGGTTCCTCCTGCCAAGCTCTCCCTGACAGCCACAAGCCCCCTCCTTCCCCCAGGGTTTTCTCTGCCCTTCAGGGCAGGGAGGACCTTTAGTTTCCTGGAACCCTCCCAGGGCCCTTCACGTGATAGATGCTCACGAAATATTCTTCACTGAGCTGATTCTGTGATGTATTTCTCCTTGAGCTGATTCTCCTGGAGACCTTCCCTGACTTAGTTTCCTTCTCTATAAACTGGGGATAATAATATGCACTTTGAAGGGTTGATGTGATGATGAAATACAATGAACGGAACACTTTTTACATGCTAGGCCATTTTCTAAGTGCTTTATTTCTATTAACGTGCTGGGTCCTCACAAAACCCTGTGAGACAGGTCCTATTATTATCGTCATGTGCCAGTGGGGAAGGTCTCCCTTCCATCTCCCTTCTGTCCCCTGAAGGACCACTGACACTAAAGGCTGGGGCTGTCGGCGGGGTGGGCATGGGGGAGGGGCTCTAAATTCAAGGTCAGGCATCACTGCTCTAGAAATGGGGCCCCCTCTCTCCTCTCCCACTCCCCCCTGCCCCCAAATCTCCCTATCTCTACCTCATTCCTGCCTTTCTGGATTAAGCCAAGGGGTTGTGCTTTTCTCTTCTAAGAAGGTTTGTCAAAGCATCTCTAAAGGTCTTCTTAAACATTTTACCTGCAGGATGACTCATGCCCCCACCTGGAGACAGAGGTGGGTGCCGCCCGTGACACAGAGAGGAAACCCATAAATGCTGCTCTCCTTCCTTAGGAGCTGGACCTGCCATTGGGGGAGGTCCAAATCCCACACCTCCGGCCCTCCCTCTCCAACCCACTGCTCTCTCTCATTCACAAGCGTTAATGGAGAAACTTTGATCTGTGGGACGCTGGCCAGGCAGGAGGAACAGGTCCCAGAGGGCTCACGCCTGGTCCCCATAGGACGACCACACCTTGTGTGATCAGTGGAGAACAGAGGTGTTTGCACACGGCCCAGGGCACAAATGAGAACTTCAGGAAAGGCTTCATCAAGGTGGTGGCAACTGTAGGACACATCAGCAGACAGAAGGACGGGCATCCAGGCTCAGCAACGAGCCTGGGCAAAGGCCCGGACGTGTGGAAGGATTGGAGACATTCAGGAACCGCCAGGGTTTGCAGGAGCACGGGGCCCCCGGAGTGGAGCGGTGAGGAGGCTGGAGACCGGGCCAGGCCTCCTTGAAAGGACTGGGCGCCTCCTTATATGTGGAACCTAAACTATGACACAAATGAACCTATCTATGAAGCAGAAACAGACTCACAGACACAGAGAACAGACTGGTGGTTGCCAAGGAGGAGGGGGTGGGGGAGGGATGGAGTGGGAGTTTGGGGTGAGCAGATGCAAACTATTAGATACAGGACGGATAAACAACAAGCTCCTACTGTAGACCACAGGGGGCTACATTCAATCTCCTGGGATGAACCATAACGGAAAAGAGTGCATAAAAAAAGAATGTATACGTAAGTTTTAAAAAAAAGTTACAGATTGACTTGTTAAAAGGAAGTACACATAACTGAAACATTTTTTTAGAATCAAACTTAGGTGCAATTTAAAAATAAATATAGCTGTTGAATTTTTTAAAAATAAAAATAATATTTAACCAAAAAAAAAACAAAGAAAAGAAAGAAAGGACTTGGTGCCTCCATCCAGTGGGCTGGGTTTTCAAAAATGAGACTCAAGGGGTTTCCCTGGTGGCGCAGTGGTTAAGAATCCGCCTGCCAATGCAGGAGACACGGGTTCGAGCCCTGGTCCGGGAAGATTCCCACATGCCACGGAGCAACTAAGACCGTGCACCACAACTACTGAGCCTGCGCTCCAGAGCCCGCGAGCCACAACTACTGAGCCCACGTGCCACAACTACTGAAACCTGCGTGCCTAGAGCCCGTGCTCCGCAACAAGAGAAGCCACTGCAGTGAGAAGCCTGCGCACCGCAATGAAGAGTAGCCCCCACTCGCCGCAACTAGAGAAAGCCTGCGCGCAGCAACGAAGACCCAACGCAGCTAAAAAAAAAAAAAAAAAGAAACTCAAAAGCCATCCATGAGCAGTAAAATGAATGTCGAAGGCTGCCAGCAGCGTTAAAAAAAGAGGGTAGAAAACACGTGTGCGTTGCGCATCATGGTGCTACGTATAGGAGGTTTTGTTTGAGTTTTACCCGTGTGGGTGCTCGCAGGTGTAGGCTGGGCTTCCCTGGACAATGCGTTTCCCCCGGGGGTGGTCACAGTCGGTGGGATGCTGTTGGGGGTCCCAGCCCGTGGGGGAGGGTCTGGGGAATGTTCTCGCAGCTTCTCGGGCCACCCCGCGGCTGTTCTGGCTGGTGCAGGAGAGCGGGAAGGGCCCCCCGCCCACACCTGTGGGCTGCTGGCATTTCCTGAGGCAGCTGGACTTTGAAGGCTTAGCTGGGGCCTGCTGGGCAGCGGCTCGCGCTGAGTGCAAAGCAGTTTTGAGGGTGGGGTGTGTGGAATAGCTGCTTAGTTAAGACGGGGAGAGGTTGACAGGAGGGACCTTTTGGTGGTTTTCGAGCTCTGTCTCTCTCTCTCCCCACTTTCTAACTTGAGGGGGGAAGAAACCTCTTTCCTACTCTTTCTTCTTCCACCTCTTCTGTCTTTCACAGGCCTGGCAGGCGCCACTGGGCGTCTGTCCGTCCTCCCCGAGGCCCCTCCTCCTCCACCTGGAAAGGCCTGGATTGCAGATGCAGTTTACGCACAGGCTGTTGTTTGTCGGGGGTTTCACCATTCACCCTGTTAGATGACCATAGTCTCGACCCTCTCAAGTGTTTTGAAAATATATCTGGTTTCCCTACAAAACAGCATGAAAATATCTCATGGCAAGTTTGGAAAGTGGAAGTCACACAGGTGTCAGAGCAAGTAGGCCCAAGTTCAAGTCCTGGCCCAGGGGTCTATGACCCGCGGCCTTGGGAACGTTAACTTCTCGGAGCCCCTCATGCCTCACCTGTGAAAGAGGTTGTTGGGAGGACCCTGGAGTTGAAGCAGGTAAAGGGCAGAGTGCAGTGCTCGCCGGGACAATTCAGTGGCGCTCAGCCAGACGGGGCTGTGAGTGTAGACGTCACGGCTTGTGTCTCTCAGCAGTCACAGACGCCAGAGCCGAGAAGCACATCAGCCAACTGGCGCCTTTATTTTGCACGTGGGGAAACTGAGTCTGGAGACAGGAAACGATTTGCCAGCGTCATGTAGATCAAATAGATTACACCTGCATTATGGCCTCTTTGTTGAGTTTATACCTAGGATCTCTAGAGGGTGGCTTTTAAAATCAGAGGGGAGTGTCTGCCCCCACCCTGAATCCTCAGGAACACACTCGTAAACACACCAGTTGCGTGGGACCAGCAGAGCATCGGGTAATGATGGTCTATTTTGGAGCAGAGCCTGCCTGTTCTCAAAACCCTTTCATTTCTACACCTCGTGTCTCATTCCAGTGAGCCAGCAGTAGGCAGGGCAGCCAGCATCAGCACCATACCTATTTCCAGAAAGGGAAACGGAGCTTCAGAGGATTAAGCTTCCAGGGCCAGTTCACATAGCTAACATGACTACAACGTTCACAGATGTAAGTATATTCAGAGGGCCGTTATTCAGCTTACCACACTAACCAGTCCTGGACACCCTGCCTTAGGGCCTCTCTGTAGATGCTGATAAGTGTCCTTTCATGTGTAAGACAGTGCTGGCCAGGTATTCTCGATGCGGTGCTGGTGAATATTTAACAACTGGCTTTCTGCATTAAAAACAAAACAAACCTGATTTGTAGTGTTTGCCAATTTCTGTGGTGTAAATACTCCCACCATGGCTGATTTTAAGCCACAACACGATTTCAGGAACATGAAATTGAGGAGAAGTGCAACCAGACTGCCCCAGCACACCGCTGGACCTTTCTTTATCAAGAATACATCCTGTTGGTGTTGTTCTGTTTGGCTTTAATTTTGCAACATGACACTTGCTTTGGAGCCAGGGCAAACAGTTGAGATGCTGGCTGAGGTTCAGCGGCCCTCCCTTCGCTGCCACCTCCTCTGCTGTCGAAGATTTGACCAATTTCCAACAACTTAACTGAAGCACAAGAGTTACCCCTCCCAGTGATATTTGGGGCTTTTGTTTGTTTGTTTAACTTTCTACTTTGAAATAATTACAGATCCAGAAGAACTTGCAAAAAAAAAGAAAAGAAAAGAAAGAAAGAAAGAAAGGAATCCACTGGAGGTCCTGTGTGCCCTTCACCCAGTTTTCCCCAATGACCACATCTTGGATAACTATATTGCAATATCAAAATGAGAAAAGTGATGTTGGTACAATTCATAAAGCTTATTCAGATTTTGCCAGTTTTACATGCATTCATTTTGTGCATGTGTAGTTCTATGCAATTTTATCGCATGTGTAGGTTGGTATAGCCACCACCTCCATCAAGATACAGGACTGCTCCATCACCACAGGGCTTTCTGGTGTTGCCCCGACCCCTGTATAGCCAGGCTCACCCTCTTCCCCATCCGTAACTCCTGTCAACTAGTGATCTGTTCCCCATCTCTGTAACTTTGTTATATCAAGAGTGTCATGTAAACGGAATCACAGTATGTAACCTATTAAAACTGGGGGTTTTCTATTCAGCATAATTCCCTAGAGATCCATCCAAGATGTTTGCACATCAATTATTATTATCACCGAGTTGTATTCCAGGGAATGGATGTACCACAGTTCACCCACTGAAGGACATTTGGGTGGTTTCCAGTTTTGCACTGTTACAAACACATCTGCTAGGAACTTCCGGGTGCAGGTTTTTGGGTGAACGTGAGTCTCACGTCTCTGGGTTGAATACCCAAGGGTACCGCTGCTGGGTTGGATGTCTGTATGTGAACATGGATCAACGCCTTAGAAGCCAGAGGCCGTGAAACCCAGGAGCAAGGGGGTCAGACACAGCAGGGGAGGGAGGATATTTCTGAGCACTGGGCTCTGCTGGAACTTCTCCAATGACACCATGTGCTGTAGACTTCATGAAGATGGTGGGAGATGGCTAGAATGTTCTAGAACCAGGTTTCAGGAATTGCTGTCCTAGACCTTAAAACCTGGGCCTGCTACTCAGGGAACCTAACAAAAGGGATAGCGGGGCAGCCCTCACCCCAGCCCCTCTAACCCTCCCCACTTCGCCGTTTATCAACACGACTCTTGCTCTTATCCGAGAAGGCCCCTGGCTATCCCACGGTCACCTGGCTGGTCCCCACACCCCATTCCTATCGTCATCAGCCTGACCCAGGGCCCCTCTCTTCTTCCCTCTCCTTGTCCGAATTCCAACTCTCCCTCCTGGAAGCCTGCCCCATCTTTCCCAGCCATCCCTGATTGCTCCTCGCCTTGATCTTGTACTGGAAATAGTAAGTGGTTTTCAAACATTCTTTGAGTCACAGATCCCTTTGTTCAAAGGAAATTGTACCCAGAAATATACACAAATAAAAGCGATAAAGGCAGAGCCCTCAGATTAAAGCTAGCGCAGGGGTGGAGGGAGCCTGGAGGCCTCCCTGCGGGACCCCCTCCTTCACACACACTCCTGTCCCCCCTCCCCACCCCGACCTGCCCCTGGCAAACCCCCGAGGCCTCAAAAGTCCCGGCCCGGATGGCGACACGTAGCATTTACCAAGATTCGAACGTTTCATTCTTGTTCTGAACTTCTGGGTTCTCTAGAATTCTCTCTTCTGTTTCTCTTGCTCAGAGGACAGTAGATCTTTTCCCACTGAGCTCTTGTCTCCTTCACAGTAAACCCCATCCTTCCGTCCTCCTGACAACCCACCATTCTTGGGTTTCTGGGTGCCAGGGCATACGACCAGCAAAACCCTTCCAGTGGGGACCTCAAAAGCTAGTGGGTGAGGCTGCAGCCAGGCGTCAGGGGGCTCATGCCTAGGCTGGCTCTGCTGATAAATGGGTGAGTGGTCCTGGGCTGGGCCCGTAACCTGCAGGGGCCTCAGCTGACCTGCGTCTATAACGAAGCACTTAGCTTAGGTGGTACGTATGAACTGTCTACATGGGTCTCATTTTACATTAACAAACACGCATTGGATGCTTACTGGGCACAGTGCTGGTTTTGGATCTGGATCTGGAAGACGTGAATAAGACGAGGTCCCTGCCCCAGAGGAAGAGAAAGACCGTCTAGACGGAGTAAAGCAGGGAGGAGGTGGGGGGACTCTTCTCGGTGGGCTGGAGAAGGCCGCTGACTGACTCAAAGACCAAATCAGGACGTGGGTACCCTGATGCGGGGGGGCAGCATCCCCCGAAGGCCTTGGGCCCTACCTCGTCTTCCCAACCACTCACTGAGTCCCCGGTAGCAGTGCCTGTCGTTCCCACTTTCCTCTTCTTCATGATGCTCTGTACGACTGCGCTCCCTACGCCTGCTTTGTGCTGAGCACTTGACACTCGTTTCTGAGCTTCACGCTGGCCAGTGAGGACGGTCCTGTCACGAGCCCATTTTCAGATGAGAAAACGGAGGCTCAGCGTCTTTAAACAACCCAACTGAGGTCACACAGAACTGAGAGGCTGTTGGGATTTGACCTCCTGAGTTTTTGCCCCTAGAACTCACACTGACCCCCTGCTGGTGATTCGGGCTTATTTAATTGGTTTTATTGCTCCTTTTTAAAACACCACTCACTCCGGGTGAAGCCTGGGCCTCTCGGGCCCCCTCTGCTCTCGGTAGAGTGTGAAACCCCCGACGGGGCGTTTGCAGCAGGTACTACACGACGGACACGTGTTCCTGCTCAGGGGAGAGACTGGTGTTTGCATCATTCCCACGACAAATCAGTGTGGGCGGCTGGTCATGTGGCGGGGAGTCCCCAGTCATCTCATCTCCAGTAGCCGGGTGATTTCTAATTCTTTCTTTACAGTTGTGGGCAACCCAGCCCGCCTGACGGGCAGCTGGAGGAAAGGAGGCTCAGAGGAGGTGACTCAGGATGGAAGAGATGCGAAGGGGTGTTTGGACCCCCACAGGGACCCCCGAGCCAGAGGACGAACCCAGCCTTGGTCCCTGTGGTCCTGTCGCCTTGAGGGCTCCGCAGCCTCAGGGTACAGTGAGAGGGCCCCGGTCATTCCCAGGCGGACGAGTCAGGAAACACACAATAGACAAAATAAACAAGTAACTACACGTGTGTTAGAAAGTGCCAAGCGCTCCGGAGCGCAGAGCACATGGGCAGAACGGAGGAGTGGGATCTGGGGGGCCGCGGTCGGGGGGGACTTTGTGCGGTTGACCATGTTAAAAAGGGGGTCGGTTATAAAGTCGGCGTCATCCCAACACGACGGTGGTGAGTTGACCATCTGGATATCTGGGGAAGCACATTCTAGAAAGCGGGAACCGCCAGCACAGAGGCCGCAGGAACCGCTTCTTCCTGGTGGGCTAGAAGCTGCCTGAGAGTGGGCCCCGGCTTCCTCAGCGGCTGCCCCTCCGGCCTGGAGGGGGTGCCGGGTCCAGGGTGGGCGCTGGAGAGTTTGCTGGAGGGAAGACGCTTACTCTCCTGGCCAGAACCCCCGTGCAGGAAGCATGGAGGGGCGTGTGGGAGCCTTAGGCTCTGGTCCCCTGGAGCTCGGATCCCGAGCTTGGTCCCCTCCATCCCGCTTCCCGCCCCCCACGCGGGGTCCCTCCCAGCCACACTCTCACGATTCTCCCATGTAGCCGCCCTCTGATTTGGAGCCCTTATCACATCCCCCCTTTGTGTGCGAGCCAAGCTAAACACAGTTGGGGACTGTTGCACGTTTTTCATATTTCCTCACGAGTCAGTGTCTCCAGCTTTTCCATCATTTCTCCCCCGTGAATGGTTGGCAAGGAGCAGGGGCCCGGCTCTTGGCCGAGAGACACAATTACCTCTGGAGGGATGGAGTGCGCCCGGCCTTTCCGCTCTGGGCTCTTGCAGCCAGGGGGTGCCCGCTGACCTAACAAGAAGGTAAAACCAGTCTCAGGCTGAGTTTCCAGAGGGGGTGCCCAGCTGGGGGTCGGGTCAGAGGGGGCAAGACCAACCCAGTCACTCAAAGCTTTGTGGAGCCCCAGTCAAGGGCTGGAGTTCAAAGCCACAGAAGACAGACGTGTAAACAGGTCATCACGATGAAAACCTTATAGGTGCCTTTAAGGAAGTTCTTGGCCCAGAGGCACCCAAGGAGAGGACAGTCCATCTGCCTTGGTGACAAGAGACGGGAAAGGTTTGTGGCGCGTTTTCGTGTGGGGTTAAAGGCAGAGAACTTAGAGATGGACAGATCTGGGTTCAGATCTTGGCTCTGTTTGTGGTGGTGGTACCATCTTAGGCAGTTTACTTACGCTGGCTAAAACTCAGTTTTGTTCTGAGTTTTTAAAAATTTAAGCAAGTGTACCGCAAAGTGATTCAGTTATATAAACATATATTTTTTCAGATTCTTTTCCATTATAAGTTATTACAAGTTATTGAATATAGTTCCCTGTGCTCTACAGTGAATCTTCGCTGTTTATCTATTCTATTTTAATATATAGTAGCATGGATCTGTTAATCCCATACTCCTAATTTATGCCCCAGACCCTTTCCCCTTTGGTAACCGTAAGTTTGTAAAACTCAGTTTTTTAACCTAATAATGCCACCCATAGAGCGTTGCTGGAGGGATTAAAGAAGATGATACAACAACTGGTCACTATGGTGATCATGCACCCCCTCAAATTGTGGTCCAAGAACCACCAGTATCTGCCTCAGCAGGGAGCTGGGAGAAATGCAGACTCTTGGGCCTGCCCAGTTGCATCGAGATGGAACCAGCGTTTTCACCAGATCCCCAGGTGATGTAAGGTTTGAGAAGCTTTGCCCTGTGGGTAATGGGATCTTGTGAGGCCCTTGAAATTCCATGTGAAGTTGTGTGATACACGCCTATATGCATTTTTTCCGAAGCTGAGGGTCCATCACTTTCAAGGGGTTTTCAAAGGGGTGTTGGGAACGGCCCGGCCAGTTTTATATTTTAGCTGATTCCGGTGCAGGGTGGATGCGGGTGGGAAATGTTCATAGGGTCCAGGTGAAAGGTGATGACGACAGAAAGCAGAAATGAGACACGTGGAGAGGAGGTGAGAGGTGTGCGGATAAACACACAGGAGACTGTGTGGCTTTTAGGTCTGGAGGCAGAGGAAGTGAGGGGTATGAGTTGCTGAGACTAACCTCCAAGTTTTTGGCCTGAGTCATATCTGGATATACGGCTGAGCTATGCGCCAACCGAGGGAATGCAGGGGAAGGGGAGGTTTGTGAAGAAAGAGGGTGGGTTTAGAAGAAGTACTGAGGTGAGAATGCTCTCAGGGAACTGGGAACAACACACCCGCTTGCAGCGTTAGCTGCAGTCAGTGGAGGTGACCCAAAGAGCCGCTGATCAACCACACCAATGAGGACAACGTGCAGGGGGTTGAAGAGTGTCCCCCGCAAAACTCACGTCCACCCAGAACCTCGGGATGTGATCTTGTTTGGAATTAGGGTCTTTGCAGATGTAATTCATGAAGACGAAGTCACACTGGACCAGGGTGGGTCCTAAATCCAACGACTGGCTTCTAAAAAGAGTGAACGACACAGAGAGAACGGGCAGAGACTGGAGAGATGCAGCTGAAAGCCAAGAAACGCCAAGGACCGCTGGGGCCACCAGAAGCTGGAAAAGGCAGGGAGGCTTCTTCTCTAGAGCCTTCAGAGAGAGCACGGCCCTGCCAACACCTTGACTTCAGACTTCTATCTTCCAGAACTATGAATGAACACATTTCTGCTGTTTCAAGCCGCCCACTTTGTGATTGTTCCAGCTGCCCTAGGAAGCTAATACACAATGCAAACGGAACAGAGTAAGGTACTGGGAGCCATATTTTAGCTTCAACGCATTCTAATCCTGAGTCTTTCCTCCCCTCTGGAAGGCTGGGAACTTTGAAAAGAAGAGGAGGGTTAGATTCTCTGACTTTATTCCCCAAGAGCAGCCACAGTGAAAGAATTAGTGAATGAGTCACCTCTGCTTGTCTTGGCCTTGAACTCCAAATGCCCTTCAGGAACCAGTGAAGGGTCCCCAGAGCCAGCCCTGGAAGACACGGCCAGTTCCTCCAGGTCAGGGCTGTGGCCTGCACCAAGACCACAGTCTTCTTCAAGCCCAAGGCCCTCACCTGTCAAATAGGGGTTGGCGCTTACCTTTCCCTCGTGACTCCTTGGGCTGCTGGAGAGTGGATGAGAAAAGATGTGAAGCTCTCGGGAGAGGGGAGGTGGCCATGTCCAAGAGGGTCACGAGGAGAAGGCACCTGGGGTCCGGGGCCAAGACGAGCAAAGGCCCCCGACCGCAGAGCAGATGAGCACTGATATTCCCAGCACCACCAAGGCTGCTGGTGAGGAGACCCCAGAACCTTCTTTAGAGACCAGTGTTTTAACTGCCTCCTGTTCAGCCCATTGGTGAGGGAGGGATTCCTGGCCTAGGGTTACGCGATGCCCTAGGGTTATGCGATGGAGGAATTCGTACCACCTGACAGATGAGACCAACCGCTCATGGGTCACACAGCCTCACCCTGGGGAAGGAGGACACCGCACATGATGCAGGGTCACGGGGGCTGCACTCAGGCACAGCCTGAGTGACCAAGGTTTCTGGGAGGTTGGTGGGCTGTAGTAGCAAGAGGGCAAGACGCCCCCAGGCTCCCCTGGAAGGATACATTGGTTCCTTTGAATAACTCCACGGGCGCACAGCAGACTGAAAGGCACCACTCAGGGGCAAGCAGGAAGTGCGCCTGGCCCCTTGACGGGGAGGGTTGTGTGGCTACGGGACCTCACCCATGGGAGCAGCTTGGGGGGGGGGGTGGAATTTACAGGCAGGACATTCAACGTCCTCCCAGTTTCCCAGTGTCAAGGCAGCACATCATACTGGGCCTTAGTTTCAGTCCTTCTTCCACAGCCAGGTGAGGGGACATGCAGAGCAAGGGCTGCATCTTCTCCCCCTTTGCTGCCAACACTTCCTCATCCCTGGAGATGATGCTGGATCAAGTGTCATTGCCTCAGACGTCAAGGCCCTGTTGCTATTCATGGATTGCATGAATCCAACGTTGGTTCTTGCCAACACGTCTTGGAAATCTTTACATGACACCAAGGTCTTGTTGCGATGGGGTTTGTGGTGACCATACGTGATGGGCACGTCCTGATCGACTGAAACTTCTTATGGACTGTTTCTTACCGCTGTCCTGATGATGGATCCCAAGGACCTGTGGCTCAAGGCCCAGCTCCCCAAGGGCACCTAGGAGCCGTGAGTGTCCTGGCCATGGTTCAGAATCTGACCTCCAAGGGCGCAAGCAGCCAAGTCCCCCAGACTTTAGGTCTTTGTTTTCTCTTCTGATCAGTTGGTGGGTGGCTGCAGCGCGGGACCTGCAGAGTGATGCAGATGCTGGGGGGGCAGCCCGTGTGCTCGCGCGGGACCTGCAGAGTGATACAGATGCTGGAGGGGCAGCCCGGGTGCTCAGAAGCCTCGTCGTTCTCAATCGAAGCCATCTTCCGGTTTCGTGACTACCCTGGGGCTGATGGTCACGTCTGGGGTTGAGTGTCCATTACGTGCAACGTCTCATAACAAGTTCTGAAGGCGGAGAAAAAGCTTGATGTTCCAGCTGCACGAATGCACACATACATGTGGAAAAGACTCAGGATTCTGTGTGAAAACACGGGGAGGGTGCCCATCGGAAAGACAGCCTTCACTTACTTTCCTTCACCCCACTCCCGTCTAAAATGGAAAAGAGGCCTTCGATAGCTTTCATTCTTCAGTTACAAGTCAAATAAACCCACGCGAAGTGGCTTAAGACAACAGGGGGCTTTGCTCTAAGGACACAGGGCTATCTTTTTGTAAATGAAAGGCAGAATCTCGTTGTAACGACCTACGGTTGCAGAACAAACCAGCCCCAAACTTACTGGCTTCGAACAACAGTAGTAGTCACTTACTGCTTGGAAGCTGCAGTTTCGATGGGGCTCAGTGGGGAAGTCCCATCCCTTGTGCACGTGGTGTCATCTGGCTGGGTTTCACCGGGGCCCGGGGGACCCACTTTCAGGACGGCGCGCTGAGCCGGTTGGCAGGTTGGTGCCAGCTCTCACCTGGATGCTCAGCTAGAGCGGAGGATTAAGGGCTCGGGTTCTTCTCCACCTGGGCCTCTCCCTGTGGGTCTGTTTTCCCAGCATGGTGCCTGGGTTCCATGGATGAGTGTCCCAGGAGATAGAGCCATGTGAAGGCTGTATTGCCTTTTTTTTTTTTTTTCTAGTTGCAGTGAGCGGGGGCTACTTTTCGTTGTGATGCGTGGGTTTCTCATCGTGGTGGCTTCTCGTTGTGGAGCACGGGCTCTAGGCACGGGGGCTTCAGTAGTTGTGGTGCACGGGCTCTAGAGCGCAGGCTCAGTAGTTGTGGCGCACGGGCTTAGTGGGATCTTCCGCGGCATGTGGGATCTTCCCGGACCAGGGCTCGAACCCGTGTCCCCTGCATTGGCAGGCGGATTCTTAACCACTGCGCCACCAGGGAAGTCCCTGTACTGCCTTCTATGAACGGTTCTATGTGGGGACATACAGCACGGCAGCCACTATCCACGTGTGGCTATTGAACACTTGAGATGTGGCTGGTGTCACTGGGGACATGCGTTTTTAATTTTATTTAGCTTTAATTAATTTAAATTTAAGTAGCCTCACGCGGCAGGTGGCTGCTGTATTGGACAGCGGTCTCGCCCTCTTGGGGATGCTCGGATGGGCTCCTCTTAGCTCACAGGCCCATCCACACCCCTACCAACCATCTTCAGAGATGGGACCTCTGCCTGGGTTTGGGTCGCACGTCTGACCCCACGAGCAAGATTCATCTCATCTCAACCACATGAGCTGGGTCCCGAGTGGAAAGAGGGGTGTGTATCATAAGCGGGAGTGGAAAGCAACCTGGGCTGGTGAACACCCGCCCCCCAGCCCACGTGCCGTGAGTCACATACCGCGCTGAAGGGCAGAGGGGTGAGAGTTGCAAGGAGGAGCATTCACTCGGCAAAGTTCACAGAGATCCTTGCCTCTGGGCACTGCGCTAGCCGCTGGGAACCCGTAAAAACTCATGACAGCAGTGAGGGAGTAAAACCCCATTCCTTCGCAACCTGACAGGGGAAGCCACCTCCTGAGGACGCAATCACAAGACAGGGTGAAAAGCCCAAAAGGAACAAACACACTGTCAGCAGGACGGCTAATTTTGTCTCAATGTAGCCAAAAAACAAGCCCTGATTTTCCCTAGTTTGCGAGCTGCTGAAATGCCGAGAACTGACCTCTGTATATTTCCCCCCCCTGGAGGGAGTGTTAAGAAATCGCTTGGGTTCTAGTTTTAAAAAAAAAAACAACTCAGAACACAGAGTCCGGTCTGGGAGAGGAGCCAGACTCTGGCAGACCGGCTAGGCGTGAGTTGTCTAAAAATAGAATGGAGGCTGATTAATGACTGTCTTTAACAAGGAGATCAAACCTGGAGGATGTAAAGCAGCCACGGATTCGGGCTCCTGGGGGACTTCGCGCTGTTTTAGAGAATTGCTCAAAACCCGGTTACCCAAGAGTTTGGCCCGCATGCCCACGGCTCCACCGAGCTGGCCAGGAGGACCTCCTCGGGTCACGCCTGGCTGGTGGCAGCGCGGGGGGAGGGCTCCTGGTCTTCCCTCCCGTCCCAGGCCTGTCTGGTCAGCGCCTGGCACCCCCTGTCCTTGTCCTGCCAAGCCCTCTGTGGGGTCAGGGTGGCGGCCAGCTCCTTCCTTCTCCCGGAAGCCTGCCCTGGGCTTGGTGAGCCTCGAGCTCTGTGGCGTGGGCACCCCCAGGCCGGGGGCCATCAGAATAATCGTTCTTCTCCTTGAGGGATGTTTACTGACTCTGAACCCATTGAATCCTCCCAACAAGCCTATGCGGTAGGTCCTTATTAGGTCCCGTTTACAGATGGGAGAACTGAGGCGCCCCGATGCGGATAGCTTACCCAGGGTCACAGAGTTCATAACGGAGAACTGGGATTTGAACCCAGGCACTTGGTTCTGGGGTCCACACACATTCCGCTCCTTTGTCCCTGCATATCCCCTACAGAGAGATACAGCCCCAGCCCCATTTCATAGATGGGGTCGGGAGATGTCTCGCTGGTTTAGAGGAATAAACACCCAGGTGAGTGGGGATCTGGAGCCCAAGGCCTGGTCTGGGCTCTGCCTCCGATGTGCTCTGTGATCTTGGGGTTGTCACCCACCCTCTCTGGACTGCAGCTTTTTCATCTTCATCCTGCCTCATCGTAGCCATTGTTCTTGAGCTTCTACCCCACGCGGGCCTTGTGCTGCTCGCCCTACACACAGTAGGAACTTAGTCCTCCGACAGCACCCTGGGGCTGAGGGCAGCAGGGACCCAACGCAGGGTCCCCAGAGAGTCCTGCATAGCAGGAGAGTCAGAATTTGAACCCAGGTCTGCTTGGTTCCAAAGCCCCTCAGTTTTCCTCTGTTTCACAGTGAGACTCACTTGAGGAACAGATTTAGAAGCTCTAGGCGGAACGGGGCTGCGCCTTCTACCAGGGCATGCGGGCTGAAGTCTAAGGATCAGCCTCTGGCGTTTCTGTGGGGGCTGCGGGGTGTGCAAAGTGACAGCCGCGTCACCTCGCGGTCTCTGCCCCAGTGAAGACTAGGGTCTTCAGGGATGGATGGGGTGCAGAGGGTGAGGACAGGAGACCAGGAAACACAGGCCGCCGCCACCAAAGCTGAGCGAAGGAGGCCCAGGCACATCTGCGGGTGTGCCCTGCCTCCAGCGCCCCTGCACCCACACTGTCCCCCTCCCCTCCTCCCCCCGCCCCCCGGCCCCTGCAGCCGTCGCAGGGCTCTATGGTGACCGCCCCCCTGGCCTCCTGGGTGATGGATGTTGCTTTCTGGCCCGGGCCTACCCCTCCACCCTCCGATTTTCTATTTTGAAGCCCCTTCAAACGCAGAGAGAATTCACTTTGTCTCTTGAGGACACTGAAACCTGGAACAAACAGTCTCTGATAATAAATGCCTTTTTTTTTTTTTTTTTGCAGGAGATCAAAAGCTCTCTGGCCCCTTTCCTAGCGCCAGGGCACTCTGGCTCTCCTGCTCAGCCTGGGACGCTGGACGGCTCAGGAAAAAAGGAGCTGGGAGCGCTGGGCTTGGTTCGGGTGGGTTCTAGGCCCTTCCTGGAGACATCGAGGGCAGAGGCTGAATTCCAGGCCCCCGGGCGCTGAGGAGCAGGGAAACGCTCCGGCGTCCCTGCAGTGGACCTCCCCAGGGGCGGCTCTGCCACCCTGGGGGTAACCCTGCCTGCAGGAAGGTGCCAGCCTGGGATGCCGGTGGACACGTCCGGACCCAAGTCGCTGGCTCCCCAGGCGGTTGCCAGGCTCGGGGGATGCTCTGAATGCTGAGTGTCGCCATGGTCAGTGGCCCAAGTCCGGGGCTTCCAAACGAGCTGAACACACCCCCTTCCTCCCCACAGGTCCTCAGCAAATACAGACCGAGGCCGCCAGCCTGCTGCCACCAGCCTGGAGTGGCTTTAGCATCCTGCAGGGTATCTGTAGGCACCGTTCCTCCCCAACCCGCTGGACTCCGCTTTGGAGGCTCCGGCGTGGGGAGGCCAGACCTCTACCCAGAATATCCTTCTGTTTCGTGCCCACTTTGGACATCTCTCCTCCGGGAGGTGGTGGCTACGGGCACGGACTCTGGAGCCAGGCAGCCCTGGGTTTAACCTTGTTAATCTACAGGCCAGTTGCTCATCCTCTGTCTTCAAGACCATTTGCTGGCTAACACGTTACCCCCAAAACAAGAGTCTTTAAAAAATTTATGATGGTGGTCCTGGCTGCAGGTGTCTTGGGAGGGTGCGGTCAGGATGGCGGCTGGACACGGAGGATGCATGCCCCCCTGGCCTGCTCACAGGCTGGCGACTCAGTGGTCCTTGGCAGGCCTCAGCTTCCTGTCGCGTCGGCCTCCCCTTAGGGCTGCTGGAGGGTCCGCAGGACACGGTGACCAGCTTTCCCTCCCGTGGCAGCGTGGACGCTGCCATGTCCTTTGTGACTCAGCTTCAGAAGCCACACGACCTCATTTCCGTGACACCCTATTGGTTACACAGCTCAGCCCTATTGCACGTAGGAGGTTACATGGGGATGTGGGTACCAGGAGGCGAGGGATGCTGGGGCCACCTGGGAGCCTGGCTACCGTGTCCTCTTTGGCTTTGTTTCCTCAAGGGGGACTTTAAAACCAGAGTTTGCAGTATTGTGGTGAGGAGTCGTGATGATATAAGTAAGACCATCAGGCGTGGTGCCTGGCACGGAACAGATACACAAAAATCATTGTCATCCTTCGGTAGTAAGATTAGCGGGGGTGGTGTTATTACCCCAACATGAGAGAACAGCACCTGGGTTACTGTGCTGCAGACGTTATTCTCAGTACTTTCCCTTCCCTAGCTTATTTAATTTTCACAACCACCCCAAGTGGTGGGTACTATTATCACCTCCATTTTACAGGAGAAGCTGAGGTCAGGAGACTAGTGAGTGTGGAGATGAGACTGGAACCCAAGCTGCCTGACTTCCAAGCCCACACTCAGTGTAGACCCACACTCAGTGTAGACCAAGTCCAAGATACCCCTCCTCTCACAAGCTTTTCTGGAAGCGTCTTTTTTTTTCCAGCCACCACTCGTCGCTTCCTTCTCCCAGCTTGGTAAATCCAGATGGTGTGCTGGCCCATACTGGGAACATCTGGCTTGCCCCCTCCCTCGCCGCGTGACCCTAGGCAAGTTTCTCCTCTCTCTGATCTCCAGATGCCTCATCTGTGAAGTAGGGACATGAACCACATCCCAGAGCTGTTGAGAAGATGAAATAAGAACTAGCGAGATCACAGGTCAAGCGGAGAAGCCTGCATTGCTCAATGGTGTTTGGAATGACCAGCCCTTTTCACCAACCAAACTTGCGCTGATTTCTTCAGGACATTCGGGGATGGGGCACAGAGGATGAAGGCTCCCCGTCACTCCCAGCCCGGGACTGGCAACTTGACCTTGGGTCAGACGGGTCGGCCGGCACCAGTGGCTGGGTGTAGGGGTGGGAATGAGGGAGACCCTGATTCTTGTGTTCTTAAAATCCCAGGTGGATGGAGGTTCCCCCGCTGAGCTGGAGCTGGTGTTCCTTCCGCAAGATCTGTGTACGGCCCTCCTCTGCTTGAGCCTTTGCTGGTCCCTGGGCTTCAAGCTGGGGACCTTGTTGGGGTCATTTGTGTCCCACCAACCGTTCCCTAGCACAGCTTGATGTACAGTGGGCACTCAGAGAGAATGGAACGCACTCTGGGTCACACAGGTGAACGCCTTGAACCTTGGTCACCAGATTGGCTGAATGGGATGTTAAAGGTAACTCAAACTTAGGCTGGGATTGACGTATACACACCACTATATATAAAATAGGTAATCCACAAGGACCTACTGTATAGCACAGGGAACTCTACTCAACACTCTGTAATGACCTATATGGGAAAAGAATCTGAAAAGAATAGATACATGTGCATGTATAACTGAATCAATTTGCTGTACCCCTGAAACTAACACAACATTGTAAATCAACCATACCCAAATATAAATTTTTTTTAAATAATAAAATAAAAAATAACTATATAAAGTAAAGAAAAAAAAATGTAACTCAGCCTTACCTCGGGCCCTGCTTCCTTTGCACAGGGCTCGGCTTTAGAGCCTGTTCAACAGATGCTAATTAATCACAGTAACGGGAGACGTTGAAAGAACAATTGGATTTTGCCGAGTGTCCAGCGTGTGGGTCAGGAAGCAAGGCGGAAGCTCCGGCGGCCTCAGTCCTGCCCACCCTCCTCCTCCTCGTTCAGCTTCCCTGGAATCTCGAGAACAAAGTGCCCCTTTCTTTGGTTGGAGAGCCAGTTGCTCTGGGCCCCCCAAGGGCAGCCAGCCCCCAGGCCTCTCTGCCGGAATCCCCCGGTAGACAAGGCCTCCCTGGGACCTTTCACCTTTTGGCCTCTGGGTGAAAGACCATTAACCAAACTGCCTTCCCCAGTCTTTTGTGGACGAGAGTCCTTTGTCCAGCTGTCCTTGAAAGAGAAAACCTGTGGAATGATGGCCTCTGTCTGCACCCAGGCTGCCTCTGAGCTCTGGGCCATGATCTTGGTTTGCCCAGCCCTTTATTTTTTTTATTTTTTAAAATTTTTACTGGAGTATAGTTGCTTTACAATGTTGTGTTAGTTTCTATCCAGCCCTTTATAATTGATCAAATTCTTCCATGGGTGCCATCTCCTTAGGTCTTCAGAGAGGTTATGGCTCTTGCCCAAGGTCACCCAGCAAGCAAGTGGCCAAGACAGGACTGGCTGCTGGTCTTGTGACTCATCTCCATGGATGTTACCAGGCTGCCAAGCAAGAGGCGGGAGGGGCTTGGGGATGACTTGGAGGGATGCTTTAGATTTGCCCCATTTCTGTCTGCACATTGCTTACTAGGCAGGATGTCTAGATAAAACTAAAGAAAGAGAGTTACTATTTATATGTATTGAGCTCCTTCTTTTTCCAGACACTTTACATAAGTTATCAGAGTGGTTCCAATTTAGTCCTCATGGGAAACCCTTGAGATGGGTGTTCTTTTTTTTTTTTTTTAACATCTTTACTGGAGTATAATTGCTTTACAATGGTCTGTTAGTTTCTGCTTTATAACAAAGTGAATCAGCTAAACATATACATATATCCCCATATCTCCTCCTTCTTGCGTCTCCTTCCCACCCTCCCTATCCCACCCCTCTAGGTGGTCACAAAGCACCGAGCTGATCTCCCTGTGCTATGCGGCTGCTTCCCACTAGCTATCTATTTTACATTTGGTAGTGTATATATGTCCATGTCACTCTCTCACTTCGTCCCAGCTTACCCTTCCCTCTCCCCGTGTCCTCAAGTCCATTCTCTATGTCTGCGTCTTTATTCCTGTCCTGACCCTAGGTTCTTCAGAATCTTTTTTTTTTTTTTTTTTTAGATTCCACATATATGTGTTAGCATATGGTATTTGTTTTTCTCTTTCTGACTTACTTCACTCTGTATGACACACTCTAGGTCCATCCACCTCACTACAAATAACTCAATTTCATTTCCTTTTATGGCTGAGTAATATTCCATTGTATATATGTGCCACATCTTCTTTATCCGTTCATCTGTCGATGGACACTTAGGTTGCTTCCATGTCCTGGCTATTGTAAATAGAGCTGCAATGAACATTGTGGTACATGCCTCTTTTTAAATTATGGTTTTCTCAGGGTATATGCCCAGTAGTGGGATTGCTGGGTTGTATGGTAGTTCTACTTTTAGTTTTTCAAGGAACCTCCATACTGTTCTCCATAGTGGCTGTATCAATTTACATTCCCACCAACAGTGCAGGAGGGTTCCCTTTTCTCCACACCCTCTCCAGCATTTATTGTTTGTAGATTTTTTGATGATGGCCATTCTGACTGGTGTGAGGTGATATTTCATTGTAGTTTTTTGTTTGTTTGTTTGTTTTTTATTAATTAATTAATTAATTATTTAAATTTTTGGCTGTGTTGGGTCTTCGTTTCTGTGCGAGGGCTTTCTCTAGTTGTGGCAAGCGGGGGCCACTCTTCATCGCGGTGCGCGGGCCTCTCACTATCGCGGCCTCTCTTGTTGCGGAGCACCGGCTCCAGACGCGCAGGCTCAGTAGTTGTGGCGCATGGGCCTAGTTGCTCTGCGGCATGTGGGATCCTCCCAGACCAGGGCTTGAACCCATGTCCCCTGCAATGGCAGGCAGATTCTCAACCACTGCGCCACCAGGGAAGCCCTTCATTGTAGTTTTGATTTGCATTTCTTTAATGATTAGTGATGTTGAGCATCCCTTCATGTGTTTGTTGGCCATCTGTATGTATTCTTCGGAGAAATGTCTATTTAGGTCTTCTGCCCATTTTTGGATTGGGTTGTTTGTTTTTTTGATATTGAGTTGCATGAGCTGCTTGTAAATTTTGGAGATTAATCCTCTGTCAGTTGCTTCAGGATGGGTGTTCTTACTGTTTAGGTAGGAAGAAACGAATATCAAGAGGCCGCACGGCTGCAGGTAGGAGGAGCAGGGATTTGTACATCTGCAGCTCATCCTATTCCTGCCACCTGTGTCCCTGGATTGTGGTGGGCTCCTGTGTGCACAGCTACCCAGAACAACTTGAGGATCGGCCTGGGACTGCACAGATATTCTGACAGCAGTGTGGACCCAGGGCTTTGGGAGGTTGAATACGGCCTTGGGGAGAGCTCGGGCTTTGGAACCCGGCAGACTCAAATCCTGGCTCTGTGGCTCCAGAGCTGTTGGCCTTGAGCAAACCATCGAAGAGCGTCTGCCCAACGGGAGACGTGTTCCTTGGCTTGCGGATTGCTGACCACACATATAAGCTGTGTTCAAGAATGGTGGCCCTATTCTTCCTGGGAGATTGGGAGAGAAAGCAGGCTGAGCAGGGGTAGGGAATTGCTCAGCTTTTTCTCTCCTCTCTCCCCACCATACTTCACCTTCAACGTACTACAAAGAAGACAAACTAGCCCATGGGCCATTTATCTCCCCGAGTTAGAGCAGCTGCCCTCATGAAGCCAGTGTCCCCACTTGCTCCAGGGCTGGTTGGAGTACCCGCCTTTGAGGGCAGCCGGCACTCCTGCCCTGAGTGGCTGATTTCCAGGCAAGTCTGTGTGCACTGCTGTGGCGCTTTCTTGCTCCGTGTTTCAGAGATCTGTCCCACCACCCTAACTCTATCACGTGGCCTGGAGTGCGTGTGTGTGCGTGTGCACGGGTGAGTGTATGTCGGGAGGACACAGGTTAGCTTTCTTCGTCTTGAGCATAGCTAGTACTCCTACAACTCAGCAGCAAAACCCCAAACAACCTAATTAGAAAATGGGCAAAGGGATTAACAGACACACACTACTGTATATAAACTAGATCATCAGCAAGGACCTACTGTAGAGTACAGGGAACTCGACTCAATACTCTGTAATAACCTACATGGGAAAAGAATCTGAAAAAGAATGAATACACGTATACGTATGACTGAATCTCTTTGCTGTACACCTGAAACTAACACAACATTGTAAATCAACTCTACTCCGATATAAGATAAAAATTAAATCAGAAGAAAATGGGCAGAGGACTTGAATAGACATTTCTCCAAAGAAGACATACAAATAGCCAGTAAGCATATGAAAAGATGCTCAACCACACTAATCATTAGGGAAATGCAAATCAAAACCACAATGAGATATTGCTTCATACCCATCAGAATGCTATTACAGGAAAAAAACAAAAACAAAAACAGAAATAGAAAATAACAAATGTTGATGAGGACGCGGAGAAATTGGAACTCTTTTGCATTACTTGTGGGAATATAAAATTTCCATGCAGCCACTATGGAAAAACAGTATGGTGGCACCTCAGAAAATTAAACATAGGATGACCATATGATCCAGTAATTCTCCTTCTAGTTATATACCCAAAGGAATTGAAAGCAGATATTTTTATACCCATGTTTATAGCAGCGTTAAGTCACAACAGCCAAAATAGTGGAAACAACTTGAATGTCCATCAGCAGACGAATAAACAAAATGTGGTCCATACACACAATGGAATGCTCTTCAGCCTTGAAAGGAATGAAACTCTGGCACAGGCTCCAACATGGATGAACCTGGAAGACATTATGCAAGGTAACACAGACAGATATGGAAGGACGAATATTGTATGATTCCACTTCTACGAGGTCCCGGGTGCAGTCAGATTCATAGAGAACAGACAGTAGACCAGTGGGACTGTGGGAAGGGGGACGTGGGAGTTAGTGGTGGATGGGCACAGAGTTTCAGTTGGGGAAGAGGAAAAAGTTCTGGAAACGGATGGTGGTGAGGATTGTGCAACTTGTGACTGCCCTTAATGCCACAGAACCGTACACTTAAAAATGGCTAAAATGGTGAATTTTATGTTATGTGTTTCACCACAATGAAAAAAGAACGGCTAGTAATAATATCTGCCATTTATTGAATCCTTATTCTGTGGCGGTCTCTGGGCAAATCACCTCACGTGCACTAGCTCGTCGAGGTGCTTGTTGCCTCATCTTAAGGATGTGGGAGCTGAGGCTTAGAGAGGTTAGTCCCTGGCCTGGGACCACATGGCTACAGCAGGTCATGGATTTGAACCCAGGGCCTTAGATCCTCCCAGCCTCGCCGTACAGCTTCGCGACTTCATCGCTGTGTCTCAGACTCTGCCCTGAACACAGTCACCCTTGTTTGCCTCCGACCTCTGTGGCGCAAGCTGGAGACCCCGACAAGGAACCAGAGCTCACCAGAGTGGGGCAGAATCAACACCACCTGTATGGGAGGTGCTAGACGTGTCAACGTTTAATTTTCAAAAAATTAAAGACACGACTGAGGCTCGTATAGTGAGTCCGGGTCCAGGACTGGGACCGAGGCAAAGACCACTTCCTAGGAGCTCCTCCTTCCTCCTCGGAATCCCAGCTTTGCGGGCGTCCAAGCTGTATTTAATTCATGAATGAGGGACCCGGATGGTAAAGCTGATTCACAGGAGTGTACGAGACACTAAAGCCTATGTCGTCATTGAAATAAAGACTGCTGGCAATGACTTTGCTAAGGTCAAAACTGCCTAATGTCCTACAGGGCGATAAAACTGTTACCTTTGGGGCTATCTTTTCCACCAGACAAGAGTCGTTTGCATCTCTACTGGACAAACATCATTGGCAACTTATCAGTTTCATACAAACAAGTTAGCATTTAGAGTCTGGGCCTTTTTTTTGGCCGTGCCACGCGGCCTGCAGGATCTTAGTTTCCTGACCAGGGATTGAACCCCGGTCCTGGCAGTGAAAGTGCTGAGTCCTAACCACTGGACCACCAGGGAATTCCCTAGAGTCTGGGTCTTAATCAATAATAAATAAGAAGTTAAAATGACTTCATATCAATTGGTGCAGTCCCTATGGCGAACAGTATGGAGGTTTCTTAAAAAACTAAAAATAGAGCTACCGTATGATCCAGCAATCCCACTCCTGGGCATATATCTGGAAAAGATGAAAACTCTAATTTGAAAAGATACATGCACCCCAATGTTCATAGCAACACTATTTGCGGTTGCCGAGACATGGAAACAACCTAAGTGTCCATCAACAGATGAATGGATAAAGAAGATGTGGTACATATATACAATGGAATACTGCTCAGCCATAAAGAAAAATAAAATATTACCATCTGCAGCAACATGGACGGACCTAGAGATTATAACACTAAGTGAAGTAAGTCAGAGAAAGACAAATATATGATATCACTTATACGTGGAATCTAAAAAATAATACAAGTGAACTTATTTACAAGACAGAAACAGTCTCACGGACATAGAAAACAAATTTAGGATTGCAAAGGGGAAGGGGGAATAAATTAGGAATATGGGGTTAAGAGATACACACTACTATGTATAAAAGAGATAACAAGGACCTACTGCATAGCACAGGGAACTATTACATTATCTTGTAAAAAAAATGACTTGGTATCGAATGACCCTGTGGTGTTGCCCAGATGCATCTTCAGGGCCCAGCCCTGTCCCCCAGCCACCGCGAGTACCAGCCGCTGACAGTTTCCAGCTCTGTCACTCGCTGGGACTTGCCCGAGATGGAAGGGTGTTGCCTTCCCCAAGGTTCTCCCCTCCTTCCCTTACCCCTGGGGGTGTCTTGAACTGGTGTTACAAAGCCTAGGCTCTTGCCTCAATGTGGGACCACACTGAAGGGCCACCTCACTCCAGAGCTTCCTACGGGATGGGCTGAGGCCTCCGTGGCAGCCACACTGCAGGTCAGCCTCTCCTTGCACCATTCTTCCTTCCTCACTACCTTCCAGGTGTGTCTCCGGAGAGCATCCCCCATGCACTGCCTTTAGGCTCTAGTGTCCGTGTCCGGTCTAGGAGGGGAGGGCTTGTTCAACAGTGCTCTAGGATGCCTTTGAAAAAGCATGACGTCCTCTATTGGCCTTATTTCCAAGATTTGGGATTCTTTCTTCTTAACGGGAGTTAGTAAAAATCACGGACTGAACAGACAAGAGTGGGCAGAAGACGCTCCGTGGAAACCCTCCTCCACACCTGCAGAAACAACCCCGGGTCCCCTGCCGGGGCCCAGAACCAGCCTTCAGGCTGCGAGGGGTGCTGGTGGGGGACTGGGAAGGGGCTGTCCCCTGGCAAAGGGGAGAAACCTGACTGGCTGGCCGTTGGTGCCCAAGGTCAGATGGGATTCTCCGCCTCCAGGCAAGAGCCGAGAAAGCGTGTCTAAGTCCTCGGTGGGGTGGGGTGCGGGGAGGTGTTTTTCGCTGAATGAAAGAGCCTGACGGACCGAAACGGCAGGGCCTGAGTGCAAAGCCAGAGCCCTTTGCTCAGAGCCCACCGGCTTCCCAGAGAGCCAGGGCGGGTCCTGGTGAGCCAGGAGACTTCAGCCCCTGCCTCTGCCTTTTCCTTTCAGAGACAAAAATAAAGTTCTGGAAGGTGCGACTTAAAATAGACCTTTCATAACAGATTCATTCCTGAGCAAGAATGTCACGACAGCATGAAATGGGCAAAGGGCTCCAATCTGAATTCCACTTGAAGTATTTGGTGGTGATTATTTTTCAAATTCTCCCACAAAAGGCACTTTTCAATTCCAGGAGAGCAAGGAAGACCAGTTGGGATCAGGGCCAGGTAATTTCTTCACTGGGGGGAAACAACGAGTTTCAAGTTTTAGGTACTGATCTAAGGCGTTTTGGAGAATGAGCGTGACTATTTAATGGATTTAGTTTTTTAAAAAAGCCCAGAGCTATTGCAGAAAAATGCCTGAAAAGCAGAGGCTCCAATGAGAGGTAAATTATCTCCAGGAAAAGTGTAATGAGCCATTATTAAGCACCCAGTCATTGTTAAGGGTGCAGGGTGTGTGCTCTGAGGGTTTTAGAACCATTACATCTATAGAACTAGTACAAGACCAGGCTGGGGCTGGATAAGGTCCTTCTGGCTGTAGAGGAACAAGCTCCAAAGCTCACTCTTCTAGGGGGTATCCCCCTCTTGGTACAGACTTGCTTTCCATCAACACCGCATTCACCTGCAGACAAATGCAAGTTGACAGAAGCAGCCATTTCTGGGCAGCTTCTTCTCCTCCATGTGGATTTCTTCCCCTCATTTTTCCCAGGTCCTTTTACGGTGTGGATGGGGCAAGGGCCGTGTGTGTGTGTGTGTGTGTGAGCGCGTGCGTGCGTGCGTGTGTGTTGGGGGGTGTCGTGGAAGGCTCTCTGTCCTTTTCCTTGGGGACCTGGCACAGTTTCAACAGCATGAGTTAGAACTCCAGGCTCATGGCAGCTTCCTGCAGAGGGACCCCTCAGCCTCCTTCCTCGCTTCCGCAGGTGCTGCTTGGGGTCTGTCCCACCTGGGGTTTTTACTCAGGTAGGTTCCCTGTGGCCCATTTCCGAGCTATATTGTTTCCAGGGGGTCCGAGTTCTCTGCCTCTAGGAGAAAGGTCTGGAGTGGTAAATGTGAAAAGCGGCACAGTTGTATATATATATACACACACATATACACGTATACATATGTGTGTACGCACACATACATATACACCTACATACGTATGTACATATCCAGCTCCTTTCCGCATCCCCTCCAGACCAGAGAAGATAACACAACCCCGCTGTCCCAAACGTTTAAAGTGGCTCTAACGATTCACAGCAGCCACTGGGTTTTATTCCTGGTCCTTGATGGTGGATAAGTTCACTGCTGCCTTGTCCACAGGTGTACCTTCTGGAAGGTTTGGAAGGAGGCGAAGGTCGCTGAGGTTGGGTTCCAGGGGTTCTTTTCAAGAAGGGGCCACCCAGCTGGAGGCAGAGGCTCTGCGTGCAAGCGCAGCGGGAGGGGTGCCGCGGGCAGGGGCCGCTCAGGGACAGGCTCTGGGCCCAGCCGGGGGACGCTGCCACTGCCAGACCCCAAGGCGTGAGGAAGGGGCAGAGAGGGAGCAGGGCAGGAGCCGGGCATGGCGCCTGCATCCCTGGGGAAGCCGGGGGGCCCAGGGCTTGCTTTGGGGGAGGGTCTCTCACTCGCCCACTTTATGTGTCCCTCTGGGAAGAGACGTTCGGATCATTTCGGCCAGTGGAGCTCTGCCCCAGACAGGAGTCTAAGAGAAGCCCAAACTCTCAGCTACGGTGACCAACGCACCCCGATGGGCCCAGACCTTTCTGGATTTTAGCCTCCCAGGAAACTTGTCAGTCCTGGGCAAACCTGGACATTTGCTCACCCTGCTATCAGGCACCCCCTCCTCAGTCCCAGCTCCCGTGAAAGAGCTGCAGGGGCCAGATCTGCCAAGAGGAGGCTTCTAGAAACTCAGGGTTACCTTCGCAGCATCTGGAGTAGGTGGAGTTGGGCGTATGATAGTAGGACCCAGTGCTACTATCCTGGTAGCAAGTGGCAGAGCCACAGATAGAGGTGGGACAGGACCCTGGGGTGGGAGGCTATGCGGGCAGGGAGAGCCCGCTGTGTAATTACACTGCAGTGGTGAGACAGGCTGGGACCTGGGACCTGGGACCCTTTGCTGCAGTGCCCGCACCTGGACAGAAGGGGCTAAAAATAACTGCGTGCGTGCACAGTTGGGGCAAATTCTGGACAAGATACGAAAAGGCCAAAAGAACCCAACTGCCACTTCTGAAGAGCCGGGAGCAAAAGCAGGGTCCTGCGCAGGCCCCCTGCGCTCAACACCACCTAAGGGGCGGGCAGACCACCTCAGCCACCCCTCCCGCCAGACCCCCGGACGCACCCCTACCCTCACCCCATGTAAGAAGCCAGCTCGCCCCGCCTCAGCCAGCGAGCAAAGGAACGTGTTGTTTGTTCTCACTCCCCCGGCTGCAGCAGGGGCCCCAGTAAAGCCTTGCCTGAATTTCTTGTCTGGCCTCTGATCAATTTCTATTGATTAAGGAGGCCAAGAACCCTGGTCGGTTACAGTGGGACTAACAGCTTCCACGTGGTGTCAGGCGGCGGGAGGGCAACAATGTTATTTATTTAACAAATACTTATCTTACAGAGTGCTTACCCGCCAGGCATCATCTAAGTTCCTTAACAATTATAAACTCATCGAATCCTCACCATCACCCTAAATGTGGACCCTCTTTGATGCTATAAACCCAGGTTCTCAATTAGAGGCAATTTTGCCCCCCAAGGGACATTGGGCAAAGACTGGGGACATTTTGGGGTTGTCACAACTGCAGGGGGACGGGGTGCATCTATGGAGTAGCATGCAGGGATGCTGCTAAGCAGCCGACGAGGCACAGAGCAGCCTCCCATGGCAGAGAATTATCCAGCCCAAATGTCAGTCGTGCCAGGGCTGCGAAACTGCCAGGACCAATGGGAACAGTCGGCCCCTGGGAGGTACCACCTGAAAACAGCGGTCTCCATTCCCCCGCCCCCAGCCCCGTCTCCAAAATGAGGCTAGAACAGGCTGTGCTTGGTTGGCTTCTTGCTGTCGTTTCTGGGGTTCACCCAAGTTTCGGATCCACTTCTTCTTCACTGTTGGAGCAGCTGCACGCCTCTGGCCTCACCACCCACCTTTGTTCGGGTCTGTTAAGACACTGAACTGGATTTTACAGCAATCGCCCTTGAAAGCCCCATAAATGGCATTCGCAGCCCTTAGCAAGGATGGGGGCACCAAATCAGGAGGTTGAACTTCGAAAGATGAGTAACATGAAATGCCCTCCAGGGTCCATGCAGCTGCACCGCTGCGCTGCCCACCCCTCTGCCAGGCTGTGCGGATGTGAACCAAAGACAAAGCCAGAGTTCAAAGAGGCATGAGGTCGCTCCCGGGGACACCCCCGCGCTCGTGCTGGCTGCCACCAGCTCCGAGTGGGGCAGAGGCGGGGGGTAAGGTCGCTCGGGACCCCAGGCTCCATCCTTTGCCTCATTATGTGCTGCTATTTTCACTTGAATTCGCTGGGGTTAAAACTGGAACTTTCTCCTGGGGGCCAGGAAGCTAAGCTGCCTTCTGGAAAGGGTTTCAGAGGTCACACCGTCTCTCCTTGCTGCACAGAAAGATCCTCCCAAGACCAGGTACAGGATATGTTGGGTCCAGTGCAAGGTGAAAATGTGGGGTTCCGGGTTCAAAAGTTGAGAATTTTAAGAATCTCGAGGCTTCGACAGCAAGAGCCTTAACCCACACATAGGACCCTCTGAACGTGGGAGCCTGCATGATGGCACAGGTGGCATCCCCATGAGGCCCGCCCCGCTGCTCCCAAGTCACTTTGTGGTCTGTGACCAGGTGACAGTGTGTCCTGGTTTACTACTGTTATCCCAGTATAATTATTAAGAATTCCATTTCATGCTCAATACTGTCCTGGTTTGGACAACAAATTATATGGTCACCTTATAATTATATGACCACCTTCCAGATAATTGTTCTCTCATCCTACTTATGTTATAAATCACACAAAATCTAGCCAACGTGGGATATTATTTTGGAGACAAAGTGATGTAACCCCTGGTGTTGACTGTCATGGTTTACTAACCACATATTCATATGCTAATCTCGTTCCATCCTCTGCAGAACAGAGGGTCTTATATTTGCAGTTGAACTAAGTGAGGCTGAGAGAGGGTAAATGGTCTTCCCAAGAGGCCAATAAGAAGCAGATCCAGGACCCAAGCCAGGATAGTCTGATTTCCAGGTAGGGTGACCTATCATCCCGGTTTGCCTGAGACTTCAGGGATTCTTTGGACATGGGAATTTTAGTTTGAAAACCGGGAAAACTTCCAGGAAAATCAGGACAAATTGGTCACCCTATTCATAGTCTACCATTCCGTGCAGGCTTCGTGAATAATTTTTGAATGAATAATATTATATTAAACATCTTATGACCATCCCTTCTGGTTTTGTCTATGTATGTGTGTACACATGTATATAGACTACACTTTTGGAATCCTACTCGGTGACAGTTTTTCATTTACAGCAGGGATCAGTGCAAACTTCTTCTGTAAAGGACCAGAGGGTAAACATTTTGGTTTCCATGCTGCACAGTCTCTGTGGCAGCTACTCAACTCTGCCCTTGGTGTGTCTGTGTTCCAATAAAACTTTACTTATAAAGACAGGCAGCAGGCCAGATTTGGTCCACAAGCCATAGTTTGCCAATCCTGGGTCTGTAGCATAAACATCTTTCCATGCCAACTGTTCATGGATGATTCTCACAAAGGTAAAATCGTGATAGTCAAGCAAATATAAAATGGGCACAGCAAAGATTCGATTCAGCTAGTTAATTAATGAGGGAACTCCAGTAAGATGTTACAACCTGTTCAAAAGAGAATCTGAAGAACAGACATATACACAGGAGATCAGAACTGCTGAAAAGAATTTGTTAACAGATGCGAGCAGGTTAATATCTTCATGGTAATAATAAAGTGTTACATTTGAAATCATCTTCTCTGCAGGCTGAACAACAAATAGGGCAGGAAAGCACTATGGTTTAAAGCGCTGGCCCAAGTCAGACACATCTGGGCTTCCATCCTGGCTCTGCCCACTGTTGGCTGGGCAACCCTGGACAATATGTCTCAGTTTTCCCATCCTCAAAACAGAGACGATAATAATGTTAACTATGTCCAAAATGATTCATGGGCATGAAATGTACAGTGTGGGAACGTAGTCAATAATTATGTAATATCTTTGTATGGTGACAGATGGTAACCAGACTTAACCGTGGTGATGATTCTGAAATGTATAGCAATAGCAAATCACTATGTTGTGCACCAGGAACTCACATAGGTCCTTTAATTTAGGTCAATTATACTTCAAAAACAGACAACCAAACTCATAGAAAAAGAGATCAGATTTGTGGTTACCAGAAGGAAGGGGTGGAGGGAGGGGGGATTGGGTGAAGACGGTTAAAAGGTACAAAGTTCCAGTTATAAGATAAATAAGTGCTGGGGATGTGATGTACACGTGATGAATAGCATGAACACTGCTGGGTATTATACATGAAAGTCGATAGGAGAACAAATCTGAAGGGGTCTCGTCACAAGCAAAAAAACTATTTTTTCTTTTTCTTTTGTACCTACATGAGATGGTGACTGCTCACTAAAATTATCGTGGCCCTCATTTCATGACGTCTGGAAGTCAAATCACGACGCTGTACACCTTAACTTTTATATAGTATGTCAATGATACCTCAATACAACTGGAAGGAAAAAATAATAAAAATAATAAACTTAAAAAAAGAATAATGGCAACTGTGTCATAAGCTGTCGTTTGGGTCGCCTGAGACCGTCCATGAAAAGCTTTCGGGGCAGTCAGACCAGGAGGACCTCCAATAAATATTTGTTCTTGTGTCTTGTACCTTGTATCACCACCCGGGTGGCTGCCACTGCACAGTGGTCCCTTTCAGTGGTCTCTGTCCTTTACGCCCCAGCACACAGCCCCTTACAGGATACATGACTCCTAAAAGCTGGGAGGATGGACCATGGCTAACCATTCCCGCCCCCTCTCCGTCCCTCCTAGTGGGTCTGTTTTGGGTTTAATGGGATGTCGCCAAGATCATTGTCACTCCAAGCTGAAGGCACATACTCAATGTGCCACTCGTGTACCTTACATCGTTCCAATATGCTGGTGTTTTTGTTCTTGCATTCATTTTTCAAAATGTAACATTCCATTAAATTTTAAAATACGTGTTTTGACTCATTCCCATTGCCCAGTCTGAATTTTGAAAAATATAAGTCAGGGTACATTTGGGAAGGTTTTACTTTCAAGCGCTTTTAGTATAGCAGTCCACGCCAAGAAGTGCTGTCAAGGAAGGAGTCTGCGGACCTACCTTCACAAATGGATCAGTGTCCTTTCTATCATCCCATCACTTGGACAGCAGACAGGCGCTGCTAACGTGCTTGAATAGAACCACCATACGACCCAGCAATCCCACTACTGGGCATACACCCTGAGAAAACCATAATTCAAAAAGACTCATGTACCAAAATGTTCATTGCAGCTCTATTTACAATAGCCAGGACATGGAAGCAACCTAAATGTCCATCATCGGATGAATGGATAAAGAAGATGTGGCACATATATACAATGGAATATTACTCAGCCATAAAAAGAAACGAAATGGAGTTATTTGTAGTGAGGTGGATGGAGTTAGAGTCTGTCATACAGAGTGAAGTAAGTCAGAAAGAGAAAAACAAATACAGTATGCTAACACATATGTATGGAATCTAAGGGAAAAAAAAAAAAAGGTCATGAAGAACCTAGTGGCAAGATGGGAATAAAGACACAGACCTACTAGAGAATGGACTTGAGGATATGGGGAGGGGGAAGGGTAAGATGTGACAAAGTGAGAGAGTGGCATGGACATATATACACTACCAAACGTAAAACAGATAGCTAGTGGGAAGCAACTGCATAGCACAGGGAGATCAGCTCTGTGCTTTGTGACCACCTAGAGGGGTGGGATAGGGAGGATGGGAGGGACGGAGATGCAAGAGGGAAGAGATATGGGAACATATGTATATGTATAACTGATTCACTTTGTTATAAAGCAGAAACTAACACACCGTTGTAAAGCAATTATACTCCAATAAAGATGTTAAAAAAAAAAAAAAAAGGTTGTTCCCCGGAGTAGATAAGACAATTTCTCTTTATTGTATTTTATTGTTTTTGATAGCCTAGCTAATTCTTTCTGCATCAGTAAAATATTTCAGCCCAGCCCGGTTGACCTTGCCATAAATTCTAGGTCAGAAGATCTGATCTGACCTGATACAGCTGGGTTGCTCTGGACCACTAGGGCCTCAGAGCTTCTAAGTTCAGTGGTCCCACCACTGCTGGGCTGCCTCTCTTGTTCCCCTCTGGTGCTGTTCAGAATCCCTGCCATCATCCTCGAGGCCAGCCTGGCCCACCCAGGCCTGGCCCCTCACTTTTCATAGATGCTCTTTCCCCCTAATTCTTTGAGAAAATCCAGGTTAGCAGGCTGACGTCTCTCAAAGTCTTGCTTTCGCACCGACGCATTTATCTCTGTCTTGTCTCTCCCTCCTCTTGTTCCCTGCAGCTTCAGAAAGAAGATGCTCATCCTGCTGTCTGAACCCTGAACCCATCCCCACCCACCTGCTGAGGGTCCTAAGGTATCATATAAACACACCCAAACCTTTTATCATCTTAAAATAACAACAGCCTAAACCCCCAGGCTCCAAACCCTCTCTCCATCCGATGGCCCCATCTCTCTCCACCCCTTCCCCGCCAAGCTTCTTGAAAGAGCTGTCCCCAGCCACGGCAGCTGTGTCATCACCTCCCCTCCACCACCTCTTCATGGACCACACGCTGGCAGCTGGTCCCACCATTTCACTGACACACTTGCCAAGGAGGCCAAGGAATTTTCTGTTGCAAAATCCCATAAGCACTGTTTTGCACTGATCTCTCCAGATGTCCTGCCACCTTTGACTATTCACCTCTCCTTAAAAAGCTTTCCCTTCCCTTGGCTCCCCGGATACTTGTCTCTCCTGGTTTTCTTTTTATCCCTAAGTATCGTCTTCTGGGACTTTATGCTTGGTCTGTTTTTCATTCGATCGCCTCCTCCTGAGCTGTGCATCCGATTCCAGAGCTCCAGCGACCACCCACACGCATGGCATTTCTGTGGCTATTCCGGGATGATCCCTGCCTCTCTTTCCAGCCCAGAGTGGTCCCCAAGCCCCACCCCCGCACAGCCTGCAGCCGATGGACGTCTCCCGTATCATTCTCGAAACGTCGCAGTCTCGACGCAGCTCAAGCGTCTCAGCGTCCTCCTGCCACCTGCCCCACGCCCTTCTCACCGACCACCATCACCAGGCACAGATACAGATGCCAGGACCCCGGGTGCCCCCTGCGACTCTCCACTCTCCGGCCCCTCCCTCTGCAACCCTCCTCGCCCTGGCACGTCTTCCGCCCGAATCCCTCTCCAACCCGAGTCTGTCGCCCCACCTCTGTCAGCACTGCTTTAGCCCCGGTGGCACTGTCCTCACGGGGTGACTCTAGCAGTGTCCCAGCCCCTCTCTCTGCCTTCGGACTTGCCCACAGCCAACCCACCTTCTGTGCCGCAGCCGCAGGGAACTCAAGTCCGTATCCACCTTGGAGCCCCCTGTGGCCGGTAGAGGTCGGTCTTCCCAGTATCTCCAGCTTCCCGACTCCCTTCCTTCCTCTCCACTTCCGGTTCACGTGGACATTCTTTCTTATTCCCACGTTCTCTCTCCTCGGCCTCCTCTTCCTGGAAGCCTTCCCGGGGGCCCTCCTCCAGACCTCCTGAACTGTCTGTGCGTGTCTTAGCCACTGCATCCGTCACGTGGCTTTGCCCCTGGTTATTCTCTTCCGCTTTCCCGGAATGTATGTTCCTGGAGGGCCGGGACCCATTTTGTCCCCAGAATCCCAGGGCTTAGTCCAGGGCCTGGCATCTAGTCGACAGGCCAAACGCTCAGATGCTGTCGATGGAATGAATTCAGTTGTAGGAAGGCTGACAGTTTTGTACGTGTGGTTTGCGTAGGACAGAACACAAGCTAACAACAGGGCATTGGCTCTGGTTCTTCTGTCTCAGCACAACCTCTGGCCTCCTTTGTATCCAGCCTGAGCGACAAAGTTTGTGGCTTCCCGTAGGTCCCTGTGGCTTCTAGTGGGAGTGGGGGAGAAGATCTGAAGTTTGGGCATCATTGCCTATGACCCCATGCGAATCACTAATGTCTCTGAGCTTTCCCCCTTTATCCATCAAATACGAAATAGGAAGAGCTCCTAGAGATTGTGGGAGCTTTCACAAATTAAATGTGAAAGTCTGTTGTTAACTGCCAAGCTATTGGTAAGCATTTGGGGGATGGGATGAGAGCAGGGCAGGTCTCTTTCCAAGAGACTTATCTGAAGAACCAAGACGTTTCGTGAGATTTTTTCAGATTAGAATTTTCCCTTTAGGCCAATATTCCCACCCCCCACCCTCCATCTTACTAGAGTGTGATCAGAACTAGGGCTTGGATTCCCTTTGGGTACCCCAGTGTGTAGGATGCTGCATGGTCAAAGTAGGTGTCAGAGGGTGGTTCTTATGTGGACGACGTATGGCATTGATGTTTAGGGACCAAGTAACAATGCTGTTTCTTCCTATTCTGTTGTGAGGTGAGAAAAAAGCAAAGGGAGTCATATTTAGGGGACAGTGTTGGGATGGGGAATGCTGAACACCCATTGTTTGTTTGTTTTAAAAATATTTATTTGGTTGCGCCGGGTCTTAGTTGCGGCAGGAGGGCTCCTTAGTTGCAGCACGCAGGCTCCTTAGTTGTGGCATGTGAACTCAGTTGCAGCATGCATGTGGGATCTAGTCCCCTGACCAGGGATCGAACCCGGGCCCCCTGCATTGGGAGCGCAGAGTCTTAACCACTGCATCACCAGGGAAGTCCCTGAACACCTGTTGGTTTTGATTTCTGGCATCTGTTTACCTTCTCCTAATGCTGGGACCCCACTTTTTCAGGGGAAACATTCATCTCCTATTCTCAGTTCTCAATCTGGAGATGGAGTTGACGTTATTACATGTTCTAGGTACAGGCATGTAACTCGGGCCTGGCCAATCAGAGCATCACAGTCTTCTGGCCACTAGGATGGGCATATGACCCTGTTAGAGCAAGTGGGTCTTGATGAGTATTTTGCTGAGACTTTTTGGGAGAGAGGTTTGTTGGACTCAAACCTGGGAGGATATAGGCTTGAAAATTGCTATCATGTCACCATATGAAGCTTGAGAATAAAGCAAATGTGGAGTAGATCAGAGAGACTGAGTGCTGCTGACCCCTGGATCAAACCATACCTGAAGCTAGAGTGTCTTTTCACTTTTCAGTTATCTGAGCCAATACCTTCCCTCTTTTGCTAAAGTCTGTGTAAATTGGGTTCTGTATGATTGGAACTGAGACTGAGAGTGATCTGATCCGTGGTGCAATGAGGTGACTTCGGCCAGGGAGATTGTATTTTCAATCCCTCTTATGCCTTGCTGACCTCCCTGGTCTTTGTGGAGTTGCTGACAGTGACAGGGTCTGTGCAGATTCAGGTACTGATCACCTACTAGGTTATTTAAAAGTGGGCCTCAGAGACTGTCAAGGAACGCTTTCGACCCTGAGGTCCCAGAAGTCTACAACGCTGCTCAAAGATGGTAATTTCATACCTCCAATGAATGCTGCAAAAATCTCATCTGGATATGGGTCAACTGCCAGCAAAACCTTAAACACTGGCTCTGCTTTGGTGTCAAATTGTAATTCTCCCCTTTCATCTTCCCCTGCCGTTCCTTCTGTTTTTCATTTCTCCTGATTTCTTTCTTTGGGCTTTTGATCTGTTTTCTATTGTTATCATTCAGACATTTCATGCCCGCAATTTCCAAGCCCGTGTAATCCAACCATAACAACATCTGGGGTCTGTGCTCGTGTATGAATGTCAGCTTGGTGCATTGGGACTGGGCGTTTGGCTGGATTATTCTATACCTTTGTTCCATGAAGCTGATTTTCCTCCGAGCCTTAACCCCAGGATTTTCCAAGGAACTTTCCAAGGTGGGCAGGATGTGAGAAGAGCTCTCCGAGTATTTGCCTTGCTATCTTGTCTTCCTCCCTTCCTTCTACCACCAGTGGTCTTCACATCGCTCTGCCTCTGGTGATTGGCTCCTTGGGATCATGCTTGCAGACTTTGGATGGGGTGTTTGAGATCTGGCTTGAATGACTTAAAAGGCCACTCTGTCCCTTATTGGTCATTTAATTGTGGACAAGTCACCTACCCTCTCTGAATGTCAGTTTCACCGGCGCAAAATAAGGATGATGATTTTAAAGCATAGGATTGTTGCGAAGATCTAATTCAATACAATAATTTATAGAAAACACTGGCACCCAGTAGTAATTGCTACCATTTTTTGGGTCAGAGCCTTTCATTAGATAGGTTCCTGGTGTCATGCCATTTAGCCCCAGGCCAACCCTATCAGGGGCTGTCATGATTTCCATTTGACAGATGAGAAAACCAGGGCTCAGGGGAGTCCACACCAAAGTTTGCCCCTCTTCTTTCTCCCCAGGCTGCCTGACACATGGCAGAGAGGACAGCCGTGCTTCCAAAAGAAGCATGGAGGTGACTGCTGTGTCTCTCCTTTCTCCACACCCAGGCTGCTGTGCCCTTTTCTGTGATGCTGTCATCACCTGGTACTAGAAATAACAGCTGTTCACTAAGTCCCAAGATCACATTTCATACCTGTGATAAACGAACCTTGGAAAGGGATGGAAACCAAACTCAGACTGGAAGAGAGACACGTGCCTTGGGTAATGGAAAGAGCCAGGGGTAGACCTGGGGACTGGCCAGCCAGATCTGGGGCTCCGATGGTGCCTTGAGGCCTTCTCTCTGCGCCTGTATCTCGACTACATCCCCTATCGGTGGTGGCAAGGTGTTTCTGGCAGTGCCAGGCATCCCCATCGTGCCCTTGAAAGCCCAGGAGGCCTCACTGGTCCTCCTGGATCACATGCCCACCCCTAGGACAAGCAGGCTGGGCTGGGGCGTGAGTCCACCTGGGCATGGGGGATGCAGTCATCCCCACCCCACCCACGCTGACCCAGGCAGGGCAGGGACATGTGAGTATCAAGGGCTATGATGTCCGTGGTTCTGTTTCCTGAATTTGGTTCCAAGCTATGGTGCTACTACCCACTTGGGTCTCATCCCAACTAATATTATCCTTGATATCACAGGTTTGGGGAATTTTATGTATGTACACACACACACACACACACACATTTAATGTTCTATCTACTACATATATTTTTTCTAATATATATGAAAATAAATATCTAATTATGAAAAAAACTTCTACCCATATACTACATAAAATAATCTCTCATTCCACTGGTAGCTACCCCACACTCTGGGAAACACTGCTCTGACTTCATCCTTTTACAGCAGGGGAAACTGGGCCCAGCAAGCCAAGAAATCCACATAAAGGCAAATCAAAACTGACAGAAGTGGGACAAGAAGCCCTGTTCCAGCTTTTCACCTGCTTTTTTAACAGATTATTATTTTTTTAAATTTATTTATTTTTATTTATTTATGGCTGCGTTGGGTCTTCGTTTCTGTGCGAGGGCTTTCTCTAGTTGTGGCAAGTGAGGGCCACTCTTCATCGCGGTGCGCGGGCCTCTCACTATCGCGGCCTCTCTTGTTGCGGAGCACAGGCTCCAGACGCACAGGCTCAGTAATTGTGGCTCACGGGCCCAGTTGCTCCGTGGCATGTGGGATCCTCCCAGACGAGGGCGCGAACCCGTGTCCCCTGCATTGGCAGGCAGACTCTTAACCACTGCGCCACCAGGGAAGCCCATCACCTGCTTTTTTAAATTCCCTAAAGCAACAGTGGCTCTGCCCCCTCCCAGCTGTGTATCCTTGGACAAACTACTTAATGTCTCTGTGCCTCTGTGTTCCCACCTGTAAAGTAGGGACAATGATAGTATTCACTTCATAGAATTGTTTTGAATATTAAGTGAATTAATATTATGAACCATTAGGGTAGAGCATGATACATAGTAAGCATTATATATATTTGTTAATACACAAGGTAGGACTTGTAGTCATGGTAAATATAAGTCTATACTGCAAATTCCCTGGGGAAGAATTCGAATGGTTCATCATCACTTTTTTATGAACCTCATTTTCGCCAATAGCCACAAGTATAACAATTAGGGTAGGTAATCACTTTACACAAAATTGACATTCGTAAGAATTTCAGAAATGCTCTCTTCATTTCTGATTAATCTTCTATGGTTCTCTGCAGCCCAGGCAGTCTGTCAAGTTAATAAAACATGAAACACAACTAGAAATGTTCTGAGAGGGTTCATTTCAAGGAATCACAAGACGAATTTTTTTTTTCTTAAAAGAAAGATGTTCCTCACTTCGTTGGTTAAGCTTGTAAGCACCCTGCCCACACAAGGGCCATTGTAGAAGCAGGGACATTTCGAATGTGCCATGTGACCAACAGTGGGCCTTTTCTAGCACATTCTCCTTTCTAGACATTACAGCACCAGAAACTTGATCTTTCTAACCAGGTTCCACCCTAGAGAACAGCAAAATCTTATTCATAAAGACCTGTCTCTTCACGAGAAACTGATCATCTGTGCAGGAGCCGGGATGAATTTCACCTTGAATTAGCAAACATCGTCCTTCTTTCCCTCTCCTCCCCCTCCAGTGTCTGGGGACATTTTTGGTTGTCACAACTCGGGGCGCTGCTGGCATCGAGTGGGCAGAAGCCAGGGATGCTGCTAAACATCCTGTGATGCACTGGTCCCCCCGACAGCAAAGAACGAGCCACCCCAGTGTCAGGAGTGCCCAGGCACCAGTGACAACAGCCGCAATGCTGCGAAATCTCGGCGGGAACGTGGAATATTGAAAACTGCTTTTTAGTCTCTAAAGGCCCTCGGGAACTTAGGAGGACCTACTGATGTACAAGTGATGTGCAGAAACGCGTAATATTTTGGTCTTCTCTCTCTCCTTTTTTTTTTTTTGGCTGTGCTGTGCAGCATGTGGGATCTTAGTTCCCCGACCAGGGATCAAACCCGGGCCTCCTGCAGAGGAAGTGAGAAGTCCCAACCACTGGACCGCCAGGGAGTCCCTATTTTTGTCCTCCTTGAAACAGATTCTTACTAGTCTACCCTGGATTAGCCTGGCTTGACTCACCTTTGGGCTTGAAAAGTAACAAGTGCATTTCTAGGGAAAACATTGACAACAACGTCTTCTTGCTAACTGATCCTGGCGTCTCCTCCGTGAGTCTCTCGGAAGCCGGCTCTGTCCATCTCCTCGTGGATGGACGGCACCTGCCAAGCGAACAAAGACGAGGAACCATCATGATTCTGCGCTGCCCCGTCTCAGACTCTTTGAGTCCAGTGCCAGTCTTGGAAAACCCCGCCACCCCCAGAACAAATGCTGTTTACAAATCCCAAAGGCAGCTGCTGGGGCGGGAAGTCCATGATGGTGCAGAGGGGCAGGGAGCTCCTGCTGGCCTGCTGCCCTCTGCGTGTCCACCAGCCAGCGCCCTGGTGCTCCGTCCCTTCTGTGTGCGGCCGGATGACAGCCAGGCCTGGGGAAAGCATCCCGTTTGTGAGGAAAGGGGGTTTACACACAGGATGGCCCAGGAGCGCCTTGGCCAGGCCTCCAGCGAATGGCCAGGTCTGGAACTGGGACAAGACCGACGGCCCCGCGTGTACAACGACCCATCCTGAGGTCAACCGTCGTGGAGCACGGGGTGCCCCTGGGGAACTGAACTGTGCCCTTGGGTGTCCTTGACAGGCCTGGGGCGGAGGAGGGGAGAGAAGAGGAGGGTCAGCGGGAGGGAGAGGGGCAAACGAGAGAAGGAGGGGGCCGTGCCACGCTGGGTGGCCGGGTGAGTGGGTTTGGGGCCGCCCTGAAGCAGCTGTGGATGGGCACTGGGTGCTGAGGCCAAGGGCGTGCCCCCTGGCATTGGAGCCCACCCTTTCGAGCTTCCATCCGTCTCTCTAACCCTCCTCCTGTCCTCCGCAGAATCCCGACCCGTGTTCCTCACCTTGGCTGGGAGACTTGACTTCACTGTTTGGACCTTGGACACGCTCTATCCTTAGGGGAGGGTCAGTACCCAAACCCTGACCCTGACTGCTCTCAGCCTATGACCCAGATCCCAGGCTGCTCACCTAAGGGGACATGGGGCTGGATCTGCCTTCAGGATGGGGAGGCTCCCAGGGTTCTGCCAGCTGTCCCTACGTAGGGCAACCATGGCCCCAGCTCGGGGGCTGGCCAGCCTCCTCCGTGGGGTACCGCAGGCAGCAGGGAGCCCCCTCCCTCCACGGAGCTGGGGCCGGAGACACCCCCATCACAGCCACGGCCACTCCCCTGATTAGGGCGCTTCAAAGGGGCTTGAAAAATTTCCATCTAACTCAAAAGCATCAAAGAGACCATGTCCATAATCCCACTAATCAATCATATACATTATTTACGTTTCCAATGCCCCTTCCATTTTTTCATCTGTAAAAGTATATGTTTTTCTGTAGTTGCAATTGTGGAGCATATATATTTCATTCAGCATTATTTCCTGTATATTTTTCCCAAGTTCTACCTCGTGCCCATATTTATTATTTTTGCAATGACCTAATATAAAACCAGTTAATTATACTGAAATTTATTTCATGTTCCACTATAATTAGACATTTCTTTTACTTTTAGATTCTTGTTATTACAAGGAGGTAATAAACATCTATATAGAACTAGCTCCCCTCCTTTTTTTTCTTGTTTTGAATTATTTCCCTCCAGTAAATTCCCGGGAGTGGGATTACTGGGTCAAAGGAGATGAACATTTTTATGGCTCTTGATATATATGGCCAAATTATTTTCCAAAATGACTGTATCAATTTTCGTATCCCTAAGAGATGAGTAAGTATGTCTCAACAGGGGCGGGGGTAAGACTTCACATTTTCAAAACGAAATTTATTAGGTTTTTTTTTTCTTCCTCCTGCCCATAATGGGGGATTTTTAAACCCGTGCAGTTCTCCGGCTTTGCTTCAAGTGGTTTTCATTTATAAATGCTATTTTAACATCTCTCAGGCTCTTGTCGGTGATTTCTTCACATTCCTCTAGTCTGTTATTAGAAGGTCCAAATGTGGGCATTGGGGGAGGGGAGGAGGGGACACATCTGAGAGAGAATGGAATTAAAGTCCATGGAGTGCGGTGGTGCGTTCGATGCGGGTAGGGCCAAATGCTGAAAAGACAAGGATGGCTCTCAGGTCGCTGGGCAGGATGCCTGGATGGTGGTTTCTTGCACAAGACTGGGACTGAGGGAGGAAGGGACTGGGGCAGAAGCTAGTCATAATGGGAACTGCAGCTGGAGTCGTGTACCGGTGGGTGGAAGGCGGAGGGAAACCCACCGGGATATCCATTTTCAGAGGAAAGCAGTAAGAGGCTCAGTCACAGCAGATATGAAAAGTTTTTCGTTCCTTACCTGCTACTCTATCCCCAGCTCTATTTATCTCTCCCAGACTCTCACCCCAGATCCCAGTAAGAGCAGATTGAATGCCCGACCAGTTAAATTTGGGACCAGGATAGAGTCACCATCACCTGTTTCTTCTTTGGATGGTACTGATGCTGGGGTCTCACAGGTTTTGCCGAGGCAAATGCAGTAGCCGAATGTGCGTGCAGGCTGCTGTAACCTTATTAGCCACACTCCTAATGGATCCCTTGGAATCTCAGGCATTTTTCCTTCTGTCCTTGGCTCAAATGAAGGTGTGTTAACAACTCCTTGCCTCCGAGTTCCTAAATGAGCCCCACACCCTCTGCCAGCGATGCTGTAATTTTATCAAAATGGGACCCATTCCCTTTGATCTCCCCTGGTTCTTAAATCCAGCGGTTGTGTGTTCGAACATCAATAGAAATGGGGTTTCAAGCTTCCTCTTTCATTATCTTTCTCAAAGATTAAAAAGAGAGAGAGAGAGAGCAAAAGGGGAAAAAATGTCCTAAGCTTTGTAGATGAGGCAATATTTTTAGAGTAATTACTTTATCTGATGATATCAGAGCTATGATATCACAGTTGTTTAGAAATACAAGTCCACCCTAATCTCCCCATTTGAAAGGTGGCTTTTCTTAAAAATAAATGAGAATGGCATACACCTAACCCCACCCTCCCCTTCCCCTCCTGCAAAGGCTAGCTGCCTCCTGCTTTGTCCATGGTTGTGGGGAGGAAGCGTGTCTGCGTGTTCTCAAGCTCTGGAGGTCTGGAGGTGAGTCTGAGAGCTTTGTGGATCAAGGATGAGATTCAACCCTTCCAACAAACTACCCTATTTTTCAAAAAAGGAACTTTCTGTTCTTGGCAGTGTGGAGAGAAGAGACTTCTAGATTAGAATAATTAAATATCTGACCCACGACTCCCCGAATGCCTGTGGCTTCTTGGGCTTTGATGTGGGCTGCTTACTGTAGGGAAAAGTACAGTTTCTTCTCAAAGCCTTCCTCATCTGGGAGTGAGGGGGGCTAAGAGTGGAGAACTCCAGGGTCTCTGGCTTGAAAACAAACAGGCAGGCCCCCAGCCTGAGTCTCGGGCAGTGGGAATGTGAGGAAGCCGGAATCATGACGACCTAACTCCTTCCCTTTGTCCCTACGTGGCTCATACAGTCTAACTGATACTAATGGGGGTTCTTGGCCTCCTTAATCAATCAATAGAAATTGATCAGAGGCCAGACAAGAAATTCAGGCAAGGCTTTATTGGGGCCCCTGCTGCAGCCGGGGGGACCGAGAACAAGTAACAGGTTCCCTTGTTCCCTCCCCGAGGTGGGGCGAGCTGGCTCCTTACATGAGGTAAGGGTCAGGGCGGGGCCAGGGGTCGGGCAGGAGGGGTGCCTGAGGTGGTCTGCCCGCCCCTTAGGTGGTGTTGAGTGCAGGGGGCCTGCACAGGGCTCTGCTTTTGTTCCCGACACCCTGCTTTTGCTCCGAGCTCCTCAGAAGTGGCAGTTGGGTTTTTTGGTCTTTTTGTACCTTTTGCCCCAACTGCACATGCACGCGGTTATTTTTAGTTCCTTACAGTTTCTTTGTATTTTGTCAACAGAGGAGACGTTTGTCCAGGTGCAAGCCCTGCAGCAAAGGGTCCCGGGTCCCAGCCTGTCTCATAACCTCTGCCGACGTCCACGGCCCTATCTTGAATCCCACTGCCTCTCACTTTATTCATCCTCCTTGGTCTTTTCCAGTTCCTCCTTCTGGCCCTGGTCCCTCCCACCGCAAAGCCTTTGCATAGGGCGGTTCTCTCTGCCTGGGATGCTTTCACTTCCTCTCTCTTTGTACATTTAACCTCTCTTCATCCTTCAGCTCTCTGCCCACCTGTGTATCAGCTAGGGTGGAATGGGCTAAGCTGCGGTAACAATTAGCCCTTGAAGACGCAATGGTTTAATACAATAAAAGTCTGTTTCCTACAACCATTAAAGTCTGACATGTCTCCAGCTCTCCCTGGTGACTCCTTCAAGAAGTCACTCAGGGATCCAGGATCTTCCATCGTCTGGCTCTGCCATCTTGGAATTGGGGAAGTTAAGAGTGTAGAAGATTGCACAGAGGATGTCGGATGGCCAGGCCTGGATATGGCTCACCCCATCTCTGCCTTTATTCCATTGGCCAAAACCTAGTCACACAGGCCCTCCTAGAAGCGAGAAAGGCCAGAAAACGAAGTCATCTGTGTTTGGGAGGAAAACAAATGTCTGATGACCTTGCAGCATTATGTCCACCATAAGTGTCATTCCTCAAGCAAGCCTTTTGTTACCTCCTGACACACCTGTTTACTCTTCTTTTCTCTTCTTTGGAGCACTTGTTATTACAATTGCAATTTTATATTTGTTTGTGTGATTATTTGGTTGAGGTCTGTCTCCTTGACTATACTGTGAGCCCCCTGAGGGCAGGGACCTATCATGTCCTGCCTGGAACATAGCAGGCACTCAATTACTATTGTTTGCATGAAGGAATTTGTCTACCCATAAAGTTTCCCAAGTCTCCAAATTCAGATGCTTCCCTGGACTGGACCAGAATGGGAGAGGACAGGAGAGCCTTGGAAAAACATCTTTCTCTTTGCTGTGAAGCTTGAAATGTAAGGCGAAACATGCATTTTGGGTGGTGGTGAGGTTCTGTGTGATCTACTGTATTAATCAGTGTTCATAGTTGCAACCAACAAAATTCACCCAGAAGAGGAATTTACTAAAGGATATTCATAGTAACTGGAGGGGCCAGAGAGCCAGGCCGGGGGGCTCTGCCGCCTGACACAAGGTCCAAATGACCCTCAGCACTGCTCCAGACAACGCCCTGGGCACTCCTCGGGATGACACTGGGCAGAGCCCAGGACTCCACCGCAGAGCCAGCCTCTGTCTGGCAGCTCGGTGTCTACCCTGGAAACCAGATATTCACACAGCCATCTTTTAGTAAATGGATTCTGTGTGGTGCCTCATTCTCAGAGTTACTCCCGAATCCATATCCCACGAAGGTGTTTCCGATCGGCTGAGCCTACGTCACGCGACCGGGCCCTTCCTGCCAAGAAGGATGGGAGAGTAAGTATCTGGCTTCTATCTTGGGGAAATGCAGATCATTTAGGGGGAAATAACCCAAATATAGGGAGTACGCTCAAAGGTAGCGGGTGGCTTTTAAAAAAAGGGGGGGATTACTGGCCATACAGGAAGTTTCAGGTCTGTTAGGAGCCTGGGGTGGGATTTGAGATGATGTTAGGAAGACATGGAGGGACTAAACAGAGACCCCTAGAGCATCCCCAAGTGCACTAAGAGCATGCCATGATTTTGGGGGGAGGGGGCGTTCTCTTTTTCAAAGTTTAATGAAAAACATAGGACTATAGAGCTAAAGATGGTGAAAATATACTATTTTTTTTACAGACTCTAAATATAAATTGTTTCAATCCTTCACACTGTTTTTTTTACCAGTTTGCTTTGTTTTTCCTCTTGAACTTATTTGTAAAAACCAGACAGCAATAAAACACTGAGGAGTGGATGGTGGGGTGCAGGGTGGGGACTGAGGGTAGCTCGGGCTCCCACCACCCAGGCTTGGGCCTCAGCTGCTTCTGCAGGAACTCAGCCCCTCTGCTTCCATCAGGCAGGACAATGGTCTGAACTGGGTCTCTTGGTCGTTGATGGGGTGCTGGGAGCTGGGAACCCCGCAGCACCAAGCCTCCCCTTCTTCCTGCCTGGCGGGACACACTGTCAGGGATGCCATGAATGCCGGCGCTGGCCGCCCCGGGCGGCTTCCAAAGGGTGGTCAGGGAGTAGGTGGTGGGGATACTGATGGCATCACACTGACAAAGCCTTGGTATCTTCGCCAAACCTGCAGAAGACAGAGCACGTTGCTGGAGCTGGACGTAAGTGAGGGGAGGGAGTCTTAGCATCTGAGACTGGAATCTGGCTACAGGCCACTGGATCGAAGTTACCCTTCGTACCAGATCCATGTGAGAGGGAATAGATCTGCCTGGAATGGGTTAAAGCAAAGTGGTGAGGCTGGGGAACGACAGAGGACTTACAGCCCAAATTCCCCGAGAGAAGGCTGCAAAATCTGGAAGACATGCAGAAGAAAGTAACCATCAGAGCATCACGGATTTCACAGTGGCCAGAGAATGGTACACATATTTATTTATTTTTCCCAGTCCGTCTCATTTTGGCCTATTCATGATGCTCCTGGGAGAGGCGCCTGAATGCCCCTTCTCTGTCCTTTCTCCGGGATCAGTTAGGAAAGGCTAGCTCGTGCTGTGGTAACAAAACGCCCACAGATCTCAGTGGCTAAAAATAGCAGATGTGTGTTTCTCACTCACTCCACTTGCCCATCACGGGTTGGTAGGTGTTCTGCTCCAGGTGGATCTGGCAGCCACCGTCATGAATATCACCAGCCCCCGGGGCAGAGGAAGAAAGAGAGCTTTGCAGGAGGAGGATCTCTCATTGGCAGTTCAACGCTCCCACGTGCAAGCAACGCCCACTTCATCTTGCATTAATTGGCAAGAACTAGCTACCTGGTCCCACCCAGCAACAAAGGGTCAGAAAACACAACCTTAGATGTCCAAGAACTGGAAATTTAGGGTAAAAAGCCCTCAAGGCTACTTATTGCATCCTCTCTTCCTCCCAGGATTCTTTCCTCTCTTTTGGCCCCTCTGGTCTCTCCATGGGGTCCCATTCCATGGAGGCGCAGGGTTAGGGTTTTTAGCTTTAGGCACATCTCTTACTTCCAACCTTCAGCACTAATGGAAGAAGACATCACTGGTTTTTCAGAGTAAAGCATCTCCAACTTAGATACGTCTTTCTTTTGCTCTTTTTTGACAGCCTCTCATAGCGTTCCTTTGGTAGGTTATTTTGCTGATAAAGTTTCCCCACCAAAGTTATCAGACACTGTGGAACAGAGACAAGCCATTTTTGCTATGCTATGGCCAAGTTGCTGCCCATATTGTCTGTTTTATTAAAGGCTTCCAGGAGTGAGTGGAGAGAGGGAAAGAGGAGTGGGCAAGGGATAAAGAAAATCTTATCTTAAGGCATATGGAAACTTTTCTCTTGGAATAAAAGACATGATGCTTATAAGTCATTATCCTGTTTCTCTGACCCTGGTTGAGGAATAACATCTCCCTCCACTGCAAGCTCTATGATGAGGTGAAAGTTCACACAGATGCAGATTCAAAAACTATACGCCAACAGTTCTCAAAGCGTGGCCACCAGGCCGGCATCCTCAGAACCACTGAGGAACTTGTTAGAGATGCAAATTCTTGGGTCCCCCTCCCAGATTTACTGAATCAGAATCTCTGGGGGGCAGTGGTGTTCAACAGTGACTCTCACTAAAGTTTGAGAACCACTTTCTGGGCAATGGAATGTACCTGAACCTGTCTGAGCCCTAGTTTCCTCATCTGCAAAATCAGAATAGGGACCCCACCCCCGACCAAATGATAAGGTCAGTAGCTCTGGGAACAGAGTATCTGATAGAGAGTCAGGCCTCTTTTTTTTTAAACATCTTTATTGGAGTATAATTGCTTTACAATGGTGTGTTAGTTTCTGCTGTATAACAAAGTGAATCAGCTCTACATATACATATATCCCCGTATCTCCTCCCTCTTGCGTCTCCCTCCCACCCTCCCTATCCCACCCCTCTAGGTGGACACAAAGCACCGAGCTGATCTCCCTGTGCTATGCGGCTGCTTCCCACTAGCTATCTATTTTACATTTGGTAGTGTGTATATGTCCATGCCACTCTCTCACTTCATCCCAGCATACCCTTCCCCCTCCTCATGTCCTCAAGTCCATTCTCTAGTAGGTCTGCGTCTTTATTCCTGTCCTGCCCCTAAGTTCTTCAGAACCATTTTTTTTTTTAGACTCCATATATATGTGTTAGCATATGGTATTTGTTTTTCTCTTTCTGACTTACTTCACTCCGTATGACAGACTCTAGGTCCATCCACCTCACTACAAATAACTCAATTTCGTTTCTTTTCATGGCTGAGTAATATTCCATTGTATATATGTGCCACATCTTCTTTATCCATTCATCTGTCGATGGACACTTAGGTTGCTTCCATGGCTATTGTAAATAGTACTGCAGTGAACATTGTGGTACATGCCTCGTTTTGAATTATGGTTTTCTCAGGGTATATGCCCAGTAGTGGGATTGCTGGGTCGTATGGTAATTCTATTTTTAGTTTTTTAAGGAACCTCCATACTGGTCTCCATAGTGGCTGTATCAATTTATATTCCCGCCAACAGTGCAAGAGGGTTCCCTTCAGGCCTCTTTTAACGTTCTTTCTGTTCACGTTTTTTTCCTCCCTGTGGTAAGCTATTCAGTCCATAAACGGCCGCAGCGCTCTCCCCCATCCCACATGTTTCTCCTATACTGACAATCCTCCCGTGGAGGAGTCCATGGCGGGGGGCTCCATGTCCTCTCGCCTAAACCAGGGAAGCCCTGTGTGACTGCCTCAGCCGCCAGAGCATGACCGAAGTGATGCTCTGTGACTTCTGAGGTTAGAGCGTAAGGACGCCGTGTGTTTCTGCTTTGCTTCCTCAGGACACTCACTCTTTGCACTCTTGAAACCCAGCGCCATGCTGCAAGGAAGCCTGGACTAGCCCAGATGGAAGGACCACATAGAGATGCCATGTGTACGTCAGCAGCCCAGCTGAGGAGACAGAATGCAGAAGAGACACAGGTAAGCTATCTCCTTTGTTTAATTTCCCTCTTTGCCTGTTGAATTCCCCCTCATCCCTAATGTTTCTGGGTAAGGCAGGCAGCATCCTCCCCACTAAACTCTCCCTGGGATGCATATAACAACCCTGCATTTACCCCAGCCGGGGGCGCTCCCCAGTTTTGTGGCTCCTGAAATGATACAAATTTGGGGAGATTAAGAAAAATAATCCAAACGATGAATACAGAATTAGGTATGAAACTATTTGTTTAGAAGGATTAAATAAATCACAAAAATATAAACTTTTAAAAACTGGCAAATACTACATATTTTTACATTAGCATCCCAACCCACCTCTGTAACATTTTTTCTTACATTTTCAACTGCACACTCTTTGTCTCTTCATATGACAATCATTTTATTTTACTTATTTATTTTTTTAAAATCTACTTATTTTATTTATTTATTTTTGGCTGTGTTGGGTCTTCGTTGCTGCGCGCGGGCTTTCTCTAGCTGCGGCGAGCGGGGGCTACTCTTCGTTGCAGTGCGTGGGCTTCTCATTGCGGTGGCTTCTTTTCTTGCGGAGCACGGGCTCTAGGTGCGAGGGCTTCAGTAGTGGCATGCGGGCTCAGCAGTTGTGGCGCACGGGCTTAGCTGAGCTCCATCACAGCTCTTCACACTGAAAGTACCAGTTGATCTGGCATGTCCACCAGGACAGGGCCTGTGGTTTCATTGCGCATCCAAGGGTCTACCAAGGGGGTGCTGGAGAATGTTTAACAACAGGCTCTCTGGGGAAAAAAAGCATATATAATAATAATTTATACTGATAGTAAAATGTATAGAAACTGTACAAATAAAATAGAAATTCTTTTTATTGTATGTTCCATATTGCCGGTTGATTCTCCTAGAATGCTTCATTGGTCTTTATCAAACTCTTACGTCTGTAGCCAACCTATGGCTGCAACTGAAGAAAGTGTAGTTCTGACATGAAAGTTGACTGACATTTTCACGTATGTAACGAGTAAGATGAAAGTGAAACAAGGAACGTGTGTGTAGGAATTTCATTCATTTGTCCACGATATGGGTGACTTCTCTGCTGAACTGGATGATAGTTTTTGAATGCTGGAGGAGGAATTCCTCAATTTTTTGGTGTGTTACTCACAATGTAATGGTTACAGAAATGGCACCCTTTTAACTTTAACCTGCATTCTTAACATTTCTCTATCATTTCTATATAGTCAAGAAAACACTAAATCAAGCCTTGGTCTGTAGCACTTGTTAATTTCCATGACGTAAAATATCCCCACTGTGGCTGATTTCAAGGGACCAATGGGACATCACTGAACAGGGAATTGGGGAGCAATGCACAGTAGTACCTTGTTATATACTATTTCCACCTGTGGTTATTACCACAGGTTAAATAACCTCAAGAGCACAAATAATAGTAAAAGTAAAATAGGAGAGATGTGTTTTAAGTTCTGATTACCTTTGTTTGCAATATAAATTTATTTAATGATAAGTTTATATAATTTAAACTTAAGTAGGGGGGAGAAGGGATAAATTAGGAGATTGGGATTAACATACACACCCTCCTATATATAAAACAGATAACCAACAAGGACCTACTGTACAGCACAGGGAACTCTGCTCAATATTTTGTAATAACCTATATGGGAAAAGAATCTGAATTAAAATATATATATGTATATGTATAACTGAATCATTGTGCTGTACACCTGAAACTAACACATGGTAAATCAACTACACTTCAATAAAAAAAAAAAAAAAGAATACTCCTATCTCCAACCTAAAAAAACCCTTAAATAATGGCTTTGTTTCACAATGGGTTTGCAGAATTCCTGCAAATGTGACGATGGACAGCCCAGCTCTAGCTGGGTCCCCTAGAGCTCAGCACTTGTCCTAGCACAGACGAAACACTCAGCACACATTTGCCTGTTGAATGAATGCCTTCAGAACGGCTTGTCTCTGCCTCTCTGAGGGCCTGGGCCAGTCACTTACCCTCTTCTGTCTCTCCATCCAAGGCAAGAGGCTATTAGTGCCTACTTCATAGAGGTGCTGGGAGACTTAATTAAGGCTCGCTAAGTGCTTTGAAATCCACAGATGAAAGGCCCGGTGGGGGAGAACTGTATTATTATTCCAAGTATCATCTTAAGAAGTGGCTGTGATGAGACCCACCTGGCACTTTTCATCTTCAAAGTGTCCTCCAGACATTAGCCAATTACACATCACAGTTCCCTGCCCAGTCAGTGGGTGTCCTCTGGAGAGGGACCATGCGGCGGGGAGGTGGCTCCTTCCCCACCTTGGCCACCAGGGAGTGGGGTCCGAGCCAGGGTCCCATGTCTTTCTGCTGCAACCTTCCACCCAGCCTGGGCTTTCACATTCCCAGGCCCTGGTCCTCTGTTCTGCACAAACTTTGAAACCACTTTGCTTCTTTCATATTGTGCGTGATGCTACCCATTGAATGTCCTTAGTTCTAAGATGCTTTTTTTTTTTTTCACATATGAACATCCCTGAAATCTGTATGTCTCTTACAACTGATGAAGGATCATAGTTCAGTTGGAAGTGCTGTCCTCACCGGTACAGAAAATAATAGTGTGACATACAATTGTCAAATGTCAACCAGTGTTGAAACATGGTTTTGCCACTCTAGAACTTACAGCTTTGTGATTTATTTCCTGCTAATTTTTTTTTACTTAATTATTACTTTCATTTTCTTTTATTCCTAGCTGTTAAGGTGCTGAAACTTCTATTTCTCTAAAGATGTTTACATGAATGCATGTATTACTGTTACTTCAGGATTGTATTAGTCCAAACTGACAAAAAATTCAATTAAGGAGCCCAGAAAATCTAAGTTAACAACAAAGTACAATACAGTCACTAGATACTAGAATGTGTCACAGAAAAAATAAAAAATTGAAATCTACCTAGAAAATTCAAGTGGAATAATTTTACAGGATCACATAATTGCAATATTGTCTGAGCTTCATAGACACCAAATTTAAAATTAAAAAAAAAACAAATCAGCTTACAAGTATGAAATTTCAACTAGTGAAAAATTTTGCACAAAGACTGAAATTGGTAAAATTTTCTAAATTTCTTATATATTTCCTTATATAATTTATCATTATCCAAATTCATATTTTGAAGTATATAAATATAAGCACAGGCTTGTAACTAAATTGTTTTGTAAATAACTAAAGTCTTTAAAATTTGGTTTCCTGCTAATTTTTTATAAGAATCTCTTCTCCTCCCATTCCCATTATAACAGTGATATATGGGCACTATATTATGTGGAAATGCAGATAAGTAAAATAAAGAAATGGCAACAATAATCCTAAGTTTCAATTTTTTGTGCTATTCACAATGTAACGGTTACAGAAATAACACACTTTTAACTTTAACCTGCATTATTAACATTTTTTTCCATTACTTCCTTAAGCCTAGATAGTCAAGAGAACAATAGCCTTTGCCAATTTCCGTTGTATAAATACTCAAAGATCAATGCCAATAGCTTGTTAGTCTATTTCTTTCTATACTTCTCTCCTTTCTTTATTGGGAACTTTTCCCTCCTCTGACTATAAAAATAACTTATGCCCATGATAGATAAATCGGAAAATATAGAAACCAGTATAATATAAAATACCATTCACTGATAATCCCATTGGCCAGAATGACCTCTATCAAAATTATAGTAACTATTATGGTTCTATATTACATAAGTAAGCCATGTTAATTATAATAAACAGACAAAAAGAAGAAAAATATCTACAGTTAACTTTCTGATGCATTTCCTTCTATCATATATTTGTCTTTATTCCTATCTAGAAATAGCTCTATCTATGTTTATATCTATATACACACAACATATGAAAACATAAAGCATGTATAATTTTTCCTAATTTTTAAATTTAACCTGAGTGCAGTACTGCAGTATTTACCAGAGCTAATCTTAAATATACTCTATGACCTGGAAATTCCATTCTTAGGTACATGCCTGTATTCATTTGTTAGGGCTGCTATAACAAAGTACCACAGACTGGGTGGATTAAACAACAGAAATTTATTTTCTCACAGGTCTGGAGGTTAGAAGTCCAAGGTCAGGGTCAGCTGGCTTGGCTCCTGAGGGCAGCGAGGCCTTTCTCCTTGGCTTGTGGATGGCCAACTTCCTCAGATTACACTATGAGTCAGTGGTAAAGCCAGGATGTGGACCTCAGCAATCTGATTGAAAGGCCATATGCTCACCACTCCGCCACATTGCTTTGCCAGCCAAGTAGCATGGCTGACCGCCCCCCACCCCATGCAAACAAATCAAGATTGATTGGGTTTATTTAGCTGCCTTGCTGTTGTTGGACATTTAGGTTCGTCCCTTTTTTTAATTACAAAGAAAGCAGCAGTGAACATTTTTGCATGTTCATCTTTTCCTGCATCCTGATTCTTTGCTCAGTCTAGAGCCCTAGAACGCATACTACTGGATACAAGCCTTCGAACGTATTAAGGGCTCTTGCTACAAAATGCTAATTTGTTCTCCTGATAGATTTAACTAGTTCATATACCTGCAATTAGCTGCTAATTTACATATCTCCATAATACTTCCCACTTCTTTTAGGCCATCCAGAAAAGTCCTGGTCATCATCCTTTCTGTCAGCTGATTTGTGCTCAAAAAAATTAAAAATGAAATCCTATCTATCTATCCTCTATCTATCTATGTGTGTTTTATACGTATATATTTATTATATAAATGTAAATGCGTGTGTGTGTGCACACGCACAGAGATATCCTTCCAGATAGGCCTTCTAACTCTGGTTTCAGTTAATCTTAGAATGAAAAGCCAGAAGAAATAACTTTTTGAATGATCAGCACCAGAATTCCCAGGCATTGTGGTGGCTTCTTAGAGCTTTAACAATTTGACTCCAAGTGAAGAATGGCCCTTTGGTAACAAGAAAGACTTGATGTCCAAGGAATCTGTAGGTATTTTAAGGTATCTTTTATTTTCTGGTTGTTCACCTTCACGCTTATCCTATGAGGCAATCTTGTCTTACTCCTTGGTTGGTGAGACCCAAGAAACTCTTTCTTTGCTCCCAAGGAACTTGCTGAAAAGACATGTGACAGTAGCTGTATTGGGGTTCAAATCACACACAACAAATGCCTGACCCATCAATCCACTGAATTTAAGAGATTATAGAGATTAGCCTGTACTCCTCAATGTACCAAACAATTTTGTGATGTTTTGTTCAATCATGTATTTAATATATATACCTTAAACACACTTACTGATCACTTACTGACTCTTGGGTAGACGATAAACATCTTGTGGAGTGGGCTTCTTATCCTGCACTGAGAGCAAACACGTCCTGGAAGATTGCTAGGGCCCAAGTGAGAATAGGAATGGCTTGACATCTGAGCAGGGAACATCAAAATCCCCAAACACGTGACTTTAGTTATAGCAGATAATTCCCCTATAACATGCATTGTAAAAATAGAACACTGCTATCTTACCACCAGTTGCTTCAAATAAATAACGCCTCTTTCTCTTTTCCAAGTTCCAAATGGAGAGAGAGAGAGAGAGAGAGAGAGAGAGAGAGAGAGAGGAGAGTCAGAGAGCAGGAGAGGAGTGATGAAAGCTGGGTTAGAAGGAGTGGCTCGGCCCTAGGGCCATGATGGGCTCGCTAAGAGCTCCCCCTGAGTGAGACATCCCTACCCACTGCGACGCTGGCAGAGCCGTGGACCCCCTCCTGCCACGGCCGAGAGACTTCCTTGTGGCAGAGAAGTGATGTGAATGCATCGCCACGACCATCTGTGGCCAAGGTGAGCCCTGGAGGCTGAGCTGAGCATCCCAGGTCCTCATTGATCAATCACACTGATCAGACCAGCCAGCCCTGCAGCCAGGATGAGGCACGTGGGAATAGAGGCCTGGACATCGCACCAGTGGAAGCATGAAGCCAGGGGGATGGAGGTTCCTCTGACAGAGCCTCTTAGATATTCCAGAGATCGTATTTCCCAAGAGTGTCAGGAGTCCTGGCTGAGTCTCACGTGGGTTATCAGCCTTGCCAAACACGTCAGGGCTGCCTCCTTCATTGGATGGGCGATGTTTATGCTACTTGGAGAAATCTCTGAAAATGCTTTACGAATCACATTTTCTGGTTCCCAAAGAGGTGTGTGTGTGTGTCCTGTCCATGGCTATCGCCAACATTCTACCATTTACCTAAAATTTCTATTCACTTGTAAGAACCTTCACATCCTTAGGCCTCTTAAGTCCACTTAATTCTCCTTTCCTTTCAGGGCTCTTTCCCACAAACAGAAGCTGGTGATGATGGTGCTGGCAATGGTGGACGTAGGGGTCTTCTTTTATCATCTTCTCACGGGAGTAACTCACCCAGGATGAGATAAGCATCCGCGGCTGGGCTCATTCCCCATCCTCCCCAGACCACAGCCCCGGGCCCGCAGCATCACAGGTAGGATTCAGAGGTGTAACTAAATAATAGCTCGGACTGTTGGGATATCTCATGAATAGTTGCAACAAGATATATGACATCTGCCAGCGTCAAGGGTCTACAGCAGAGATAGGCAACCTTTCCCAGTAAACGATCAGAGAGTAAATATTTTCAGCTTTGTGGGCTACATGCTCTCTGTCCCAACAACTCAATTCTGCCGTTGTAGCGGGAAAGCTGCCGTGACAGTATGTAAACAAACGCGCATGGCTGTGTTCCAGTAAAACTTTATTTACAAAAACAGACTGCCAGCTGGATTTAGCCAGTGGGCTGTAGTTTGTCCTCCCTGGTTTGGGCGCTGAGTGAAAACAATTGATCAGAAAACATAACAGCCCGCGGTGGCAAGCCGGAGTGCAGCCCCAGCTCTGCCGTTGACTGGTGACTTTGGGTAAGTCCCTGACCATCCCTGGAACAGCTCTGCTTCCCCTTCTGTAAAATCACGGGCTGGGTGTGCATCAGAGTTTGCAAACGGGCACTCAGGGTTGCATCTGGCCCACAGATGAGGGTTGTTTGGCTCGTGTATTATCCAAGACATTTTGAATTTGTTTCCGACACTTCAGATGGGGAAGATTTCATACAAAAATCCAGATTTCTGGCTGCTCTTGAAATCTCAGAAAATCTGGCACCCCTGGGCCCACATTCTCTGGTGGCAGCCCTTGCCCAGGGCCGAGAGCAGGGTCTGGTTGCTCTGGCCGGGAGTGCTCCCTGGAACATAGCAGTCTGCCCGCGGGCCGGCTGCACCCATCATGGGGGTTGTGGTTTGTGATACCCGTAGGAGACCCCTGATGCCTTTGAGTTTAATAATCTAGAGTTTGCTAATTAGTGCGGACCATGATGCCATTGCTGTGCAGCCGACGCCTGCACCCTCCATCTCCCCTCCCCTTCCCCAAATTCCTTGGTCTCTGACTTCCACATGGTGCTGGGCAGACAGCACTGCCCTGGGCTGGGCAAACCTGCACATCCTGCGCCCTGGTCCCCGGCTCCATTGGCTTCAGGGCTGGGGTGTGCACTCCCTCAGTGCAGCAGAGTGGCTCTCTGGCTTTGCCTGGACTGCTGGGACAGAGGAGTCCACTTCCTGGAGGGGTAGGAGGTGGTGAATTTTTCTTACAGTGAGAGAGACCTACCTTCCACCAAAGACTCCTGCCTTAGTCAGTTTGGGCTGCTGTAACAAATTACCACAGACAGGTGACTTATAAACAACAGCAATTGATTTCTCACCGTTCTGGTGGCTGGAAGTCCAAGATCAGGGTGCCTGCACGGTCAGGCTCTGGGGAAGGCCCTCTTCCAGGATGCAGATTGCCGACTTCGTGTCCTGTCCTCTGGTAGTCCAAAGAGGGCTGGAGAGCTCTCTGGGGGCCCTTTTACAAGAGAGAGCACTGATCCCATCCACGAGGGCTCCATCCTCATGACCCCACTGGGAGGGGACCTGGAAGAGCAGCTGGCGGTCTGGGAAGATGTAGCGGGTAAGAAGGTAGAGTGGCGGTGATGGACACTGGGAAAGAGAAAGACTACAGAGTGTTGGGATTTGCTCACAAAGGTTCGAGGAGGGTGAAAAAACCATTGCCTGCATGAGCTAATTTATCCCGCCTTTGTTAAGCTTGCAACCTGGCTCAACCCTGGGGCAGAGCCTCTCAACCTTTGTCGGTTGAGAAAAAGCCAGGGCTTTGTTGGACTTGACTCTGTGTCATCCGTGTTATGAGTAGAATGTGTCCCTTCCCGGTTCTAATGTGCAGATCCACTTCCACCTTTGTACTTTTTGCAAATTACTGCCTAAGAATCATTAACAACAAATTCCAACTCTTCCCCTAATCCTAGGAACACTCTAGTGGAGTGTATGTGAGTGATTGGGGGTTCCCCAACCATTTAATTCAATTTCAATTAAAAAAAAATTAAGACTGTTTTAAAAATCCTCCTTAAAACCAACAGGTCTGCTCACTGGCATTCCCTACCAAATCGTAACATATCAGAAACCACCAGTGTCTTAGCTGATTGTCTCTGGGCATGTATTTGAACTTCTTGTCAATGTGTCACAGAGTAGAAAGGATGAACTGGTCTTTTTCTAAATTCAGGCTTGGCAAATTGCTGACACAAAATTGTGCCACAGCAAATGGAGATAGGACTGAACCACATCTTCTCCACGTGTGTTCTTGGCACTTCCTTATTTTCAGCTGCACAAACAATAAGTAAACTTATAACATGTCATCCTGATAGTGTTATATTATAGATTTTTTTTTGCACTTATTCTAAGTTGAGAGTGTTTCCTCTCTCACGTCTGTATCTACGGCAAGGAATGGAAGCCAGGGTTAGATCTTGCATGCATTTCAGCTTGGAAATAAGATTTCAAGCTACTTCTCGTTTGAGTCTTCAGATTAGTTTAATTACAGAGTATTCTGGTTAACAGTACTGATGAGTTTCAGTTTTGCTGAATGCTTTTTCCGCATCTATTGAAATGATCTGTATAATTTTTTCTTCCTGCTATGAATAGAGTGAATTATATTCATTGGTTTTCAAATGTTGAACAAACTTTGCAATCATGAATAAATCAGACTTGGTCAAGATGTATTATACCTCTTATATATGTCCGGATTTGATCTGCTAGTATTTGTAGAGGTTTTCTTGTATCGATGTGTATAAGAAATAACTGTATAATTTTTTTCTTTTGAAAAATAAAATAAAATAAATAATAAAACAAGTAAATAAAATAAAATAAAATAAAATCTTTGTCAGGTTTTGGCATTAGGGTTATGATTGCCTCAAAAATGAGTTGGGAAGTTTCTTCCTCCTCTATTCTCTGAAATAATTTATATAATATTTGTATCATTTCTTCCTTAAATTAATGAAAGAATTCAATAAGAAAAAAAAAACCAGTATTCTGAAATTGCAAGGTGGGTTGTGTAAAAAAACAAACCTCTGTCACCCTCTTATCTGTGTGAATCAGAAGTTTCGTGTTACTATAGAACCAAAACAAAAATACGGAAGTAATTTACACATTGGACGCTGAGGCTGGCTTAAGAATGAACTGTCATCTAGATCGGGGTAGGCAAACTTTTTTTATAAAAGGCCAGATCATAAGTCTTTTTGGTTTTGTGGGACATACAACCTCTGTCACGATTGCTCAACTCTGCCTTGTAGCACGAAAGCAGCCACAGATAATAAATAGAAGAAGAAGCACGGTTTTGTTCTAATAAAGTTTTATTTGTGGGCCCTGACATTTGAATGTCATATATTTTCACGTCATGAAATACTGTTCTTCTTCTGATTTTTTCCAACCATTTAAAAATGTAGAAATCACTCAACTCATGAGCCAATCTCGTATCTACAACCCTCAATTTAATATTGTTTTCATCTATTGAAACAGCCTCATGACGGTGGTAAACTCTGGGAGGTGGAAGGGGATGTGATCGGAAAGGGGAGGGGGTGTCTCAAATCCTGGCAAGTTCAAGTTCTTGATCTGGGTGGTGGTTACATGGATGTCTATTTTGCAGTTATCCATTAAACTGTACCTTTATGTCCTTTGCTTTGAGTGTCCATACGTAACATTTTACAATGAAAATGTTTGAAAATAAATGACATATAAATTGAAGCATACAAAACATGATGGTTCTCACTGATTGTGTAATTAGCTAATGTTATTAATTTGATTTTAGAGAATACATTAATACTAATTTAATTAAAATGGCACTTTTTCTTTATTTGATACATTGAGGTTTCATGCAAGATTTTATTAGAGAAAAATAATTCCACTGCTAAAAGTGTTTGACAGCGGCTGCTTGGTCAGTGCTGTCCAGTGGAGTTTCCTGCAGCGATGGAAATGTTCTATGTGTGTGTTGTCCACGTGTGGCTGTGGCTCCATGCTGTACCGGACAGCATGGGTTTAGATTATTTTTACTTGCCCTTCCATATTATAATTTGATATTTATGCATGTTTGTCTGGGTTCAAATCTCAATTGCACCATCAGGTAGCTGTGTGACCTTGGACAACTTACTTGACCTCTCTGTGCCTTAGTTTCTTCATTTGTAAAATGTAAATGATGATAGTGTAGTTGAGAGGATTAAATAAGAAAAGCATATGTTCCTAGCACCATGCCTGGTCTATACTGTGTACTCAGTGAATTTACCATTATAATATATATTTTTTGGCTGTGCCGTGCAGCTTGCGGGATCTTAGTTCCCTGACCAGGGATCGAACCTGGACCCCGGCAGTGAAAGCGCCAAGTCCTGACCACTGGGCCGCCAGGGAAGTCCCGCCATTACAGTTTTTGACAACTTCATCCTCAGAGCAATCCTATGAGGGTTACAGAAGAGGAAGTCAAGCCTCCCACAGCTAATAAATGGAAGAGCTGAACCCAAATCCTGGTCTATCTAAGTTTTCCTGGGTCACTTTGACTTCCCAAAGAAACTGACCTGGTGATACAGCTTAGAGAATGATCAACTGCCATTATAACTGTCTGGGGAGCAGAATGATATAGTCATGTAAAACAGGGTGGGTTCTGAACTCTGTTAGGTGTCTGTCTGTCCCTCCATAAACACTCATTGAGTAAATGAAATTAACAATAATAGTAGTAGACAGTGGCCTGTGGTTTTAACCGCCCCCCAAACCTTGCCCGTTTAGCCAGGCTACCTCCCTATTGGCTAAAAGTTAAGTTACAAGGAAGGAAAAAACTAAAAGCTTAACTCCAATTACAGGCAAGCCTTTACAAATGCACTTGGATAAGCTTGCTTTCCCTTGAACTTTTCCCATGGCTGGCTTTCACAGATGGGAATGACACTTGTCCTGAAAGCCATCCCAGAGTCTGCACATGACACGTGTGCTCCTTGGCTTGGAATGGGTGGGGTCCAGATCGATGGATAAGGGTCTTGGGGGGTTGAGATGGATGTTTATGACTGCCTGTCCTTGGTGCCTTTGATCTGCTATCCTGAATGGACGGTGCAGCCCGCATTATTCGTGGGAGGGACGGAGTTTTTCTTTTATCAGATTCCTACTCACAGAATATAAGGGTGGAGAGATTACAGGGCAGGTTTGGAATTCGGAGGGGTTGGGTTGCTGGCCTTGTGGCAAGTTGTCAAGCCGGAGTTTTGCTGGTGGGGCTGGATTCTGGGTCTGGGAGGGGCAGGGCGTGTGTGGACCTTCGTGGGGACCGGGGACTCAGCTGTGCAGCTTGAGCTCATCCACACGCCTCTCACGTAGCAGCTCTGGCTCTAGCCATGCGGTGCCCTGGGCTGGGCAGCCAGGCCTCTGCGGGGGTGCGGAGGACCAGAGGAGAGATGAAAAAGGCAGGATCTCTCTCAACAAAGCACAGATCGCCCTCCGCCCCCCAGCTGCTTCCACAATGAGCTGGGCAACTGTTGACTGGTCCCGCCCCGAGCGGTGGCCTTGGCATATGGCATCGCCCCAGCCGCGGCTCTGACCCTCCTCGCCCCGGCCGCCGGCGTCAGGCTCGCCTGCATCCCCAGTGCCTGTCACGGCAGCAGCTGCGGAGGTCGGGGGACCCGCGGCCCCAGCCTTCCCGTCAGGGCTGAGACGGATGGGTCAGGGGCCATGTGCCAGAGGGCCCCCTCCCCACTTCTCCCCGGGGTCTGTGGGGACACCGGGGTCAAGGCCTGGGGAAAGGCAGGAATTCCCCGCTGGAGGGGCTGGGAGCCGGGGACCTGAGGGCGGGGCAGTGCACACTGCGAGCGCCCCCAGCCGGACACTTACTGAATTTTGTCGAAAATGCCTTGAAGGGAGGAGTGATCCAAGTGACCCCCTTGGGCCCCGGCTGAGCCAGGCCTGGTGGCTGGGCGGTCACCTTTCCCCTCCCCGCCTGGTGAGAAGGAGGGGCACAGACACTTGTCACGTGGCTACACTTGACTTGCAAAGGTTGGGAGTGGTCTCCTCCCAGCTGGGAGGTGAAGGGTGTGGACAGGGGATGGGCAGGCCCAGGGTGGTGTGTCGGAGCCACAGGGCTGCATCATGAAAGTCAGTGGCCCCCCCAGCACCAGCCTGGGTTTGCCCTTGAAGCCTCTGCCGTCTGTTCTCTGTCTGTGTCTCTCCAGGCTCATGACTGTCAGAAGCATGTAGGGAGAAGACTGCGTTCCTTTACTTGGTCATTTGCCGACTCAGAAATACCGAGAACCATTTCTGGCACCTAAAACGGAACCTCAAAGGCTGTTCTACTTAATAGTAAGTAGAGGCAGGACTATTTCTCGGGGTTGCTCCCAAGTTCACGCTCTGGGGAAAAGTCATCCACTGATCTGTCCTAGGTCAGTACGACTTGGGTGGGCTGACACTCTTGGTGGCACCAAGTGCCTTCACAGGCAGGTAGACTCACCTTTGCTTGCTGCAGACCTGGATGGAACGGCTGGGTGCCTTTCCAGACCCTTTTCCATGTTGGATTCCTGTGTTTATACATATATATTTGAAATCAAGGCCTGCATGAAAGTAGGCCAACTTCTGATAAGCTGATCACCTCCAAACTAGAAACATCTAAAAATTAGGACATCAAAACAGCCTTGCAACTAACGAAGGGGGTCCCATTGGAAAGAAGGTACAGAAAGTCAGCAGGAGGCGTGGGACATTGTCAGATCGCTTGGATGGGGCGCCTTACATGGAAATTATCAAATGGGTCTTTAAAACATGCACCCTTTGGTTTGATTAGCCTACTGTAGATAACCTTTATTAAACGTGATCTGACATTACAGCCACGGCAGTGCTTCTTTGATGCCGTGGCTGTTTCATTTCCTGTTTATACTATGATACATGTTGCACTAGGAGATAAAGCACTTCTGAAGGATATTAAGACATAAAAGTCCCTTGGCTATTTGCTGGCACTGTTTTGATGTTTTCTGTCTCCCTAGAAATTAGCATATCCTTTCCAAAGTCTGCCTCTGATGAGAGTAATCCTTTGCCATGATGTATTTGCTAAAAGTCATCAGTGATAGTATATTGTGTAAAGAAATGACACACAAAAGGCATGATGCTAGATTATTGATAATGAGGCAACTTGTGTAACGGTTGCTTTTGGCTTTTCTGAAACATATTTTGACACCATAAATACATTGGGCTTCTATTAGTGAGGATTTAATGTTTCTGAGATTTTAAAGAAACTTGCACAGAACAACTTTGCAAAGGAAACACTAGTCGGGGGCAAAGTTGAACATTTGCACTCATTTTACCAAGTTACGTTCTATCAAGACATTTTATTGCCTTGGAAATAAGGAATGATCGTAAGCTTTCTGTGTTTCTTTGTTTTCAGAACTTAACATTGATGAGTAAGTACTGAAAGGATGGAAATAATCTGGGAAAAGAGTTTTGACCACATACCTAGAATTCTTTTTTAATTAAACAAGGGAAGAAAGAATAAAAGAAAGACAATTAGGAGGAAAGAAAGAGAAAGACTTACGAGAAAGAAACAGAGAGAAAGACGAAGGTGAGAAAGGCAGATATTTTTTCAAGAGAAGCAGGAAGGATTGAAACAAAAGGAGAAAGAAAAAAAAGGAGAGAAGAAAGCCAAGAGACAAGAAAGCAAGAAGGAAGGAAGGAAGAAGAATAGAAGGTAAGGAAACAGATGCGGAAGAGAAGGACAGGCAAGGGGGAAGGAGGGAGGGGAGGAAAGTTCTGTTGCCCTGCACGGTGGTAAGTAATTCCAAGGAAGGGTCTGGCGAACTTCACTCAAGTTCAAAGAACATTTAGGAAAAGCATTTTTAATTAACCTTATCGGAATTAATCAGTCGACTTATCCTTCATCTAAAGTTAGTTATTCTGATACTCCAGTAAAGATGTTTAAAAAAAAAATAAAGGTAGTTGTTCTGGGAGTTTAAACTTTGAAGGACGTAGAGCTACTATCTCCTGGGTCATCCCCACTTCTAGGCAGAGCTGTATCCAAACATTTTCCTGTAAGATAATTCTTGAATTTTGATTCTTTCCATTGTGATTCAAAACTGAGGGATACTTAACTGTTCTTTCACAATTACTGAAAAGTATGAAAGAACAAAGCAGCATGTAGTCCTTTGGCCGAAGAAATCTTTCTCAGACCATTCTTCTCACTCTGACATGACTCTCAATTCATATTAAGCAAAATATTTAAGGTCCCCACAGAAGGGACATTTTCTTAGAAATCTGCATACTTTCAAAAATGGAATGTTTCAAGTGTTCAGCTTTCTTTGGTCTGTTTCTCCATGCATTTCACATGGGTTGGATTTTCAGTTTAAGAATCAAAAACCTTTTCTTAATTATGGACATACTGTTCTGGAACTGTGGTTTAGAATATTTCTTTCTTGGGTGTTTGATTCCAACTTGGCTGGTAGGAGACCCAGTGGCGAAAGCGGAGGCCAAGGGAGGGGGTAGAGAATGGCACCGGGTACCATACCTCCAGCCATTGACAGCGTCCGGACACCCTTTTGTCACTTGTTCTCCAGAGGACCATATGGGCAAAAGCTCACCTTTAAAAATGTAAACCTAGGAAATAATCAAAGAAATCCATTGACTAAGATGGGGGTCAGGAAGATGGGGGTCTTCTCGTTCCCATCCCCACCACATCAATATCATCATTAAGCACCTCAGGTACTTGTTCTAGGGGAACAAGCCAGTTATGGATGGTCTTGAGAAACTCAGTGTCAAAAGGACTGACTCAATCTACTCCTTGATCAAATACAGTGCCCATAAACAGTTGTGTAAAGGAAGAGGTTTGGCCTTGCGTTGACATTTCTGGAAGTGGGAAGTTGAGGATCTGCATGCAGCTAAGGAATTAGAAGGAGATTTGTCAGCCTTAGTGTTCAGTGCATGGGATGGAGTCCACTCATGTTCTAGTTGCTGACCTGGCAATCGCCAGGGCAAGAGACTCATATCCTGCTCTTGCCCACCAACTCCAATTCTCTCCAAATGCCTGCTTTCCAGGTTGGAAAGACTTGTTCACCCAACAGCGTTTTTAAATTAGGAATTCAAACCTCTCCACTCAAGTCTGTCCAGCAGCAACAATAGTCATCTTTGTAGAAGATAAATGACTGGGGCTGGTCCCACAACTAAATAGGCTACAGTGGTGCTTCTCGAACTTTCTGTGGTTAGTTTTATTTTTCTGTTTTGTTTTAGTTTTCAGTCCATCACAAAACAGCATGTAGTCCTACTGCACAGGACTAGCAGACAGTTGTCACCACCATGACTCATCATGAGAGTTGAGCAGTTCCAGAAACATCTATACACGGTTCAGTAAGACCAGCCCACTGATCTTGTGCTCGGGTGTCTTGGCAACGTCACATCGCTCTAAGCGTTTCTAAATGCTCACTCTCCAAATGTGTACTTACCTCATCAGGAGAAGTAGTAACAGTCCCTGAACCGACAGCAGATCGGGGACCACACCTTATTTTATTTATTTATCTTCTTTTAATATTTATTTATTTATTTATTTATTTCTGGCTGTGTTGGGTCTTCGTTTCTGTGCGAGGGCTTTCTCTAGTTGCGGCAAGCGGGGGCCACTCTTCATCGCGGTGCGCGGGCCTCTCACTGTCGCGGCCTCTCTTGTTGCGGAGCACAGGCTCCAGACACGCAGGCTCAGTAGTTGTGGCTCACGGGCCTAGTTGCTCCGCGGCATGTGGGATCTTCCCAGACCAGGGATCGAACCCGTGTCCCCTGCATTGGCAGGCGGATTCTTAACCACAGCGCCACCAGGGAAGCCTGGGGACCACACTTTAAGTGCCCTGGTCTAGAGCAGGCATTCCAGACCTTTTAATTATTACTTTATGTGTCACCAGTTACTTGGTTACCTACGGGAAGAAGGGTGCCCAATGTTGCTGATGGCAATGGCAGTCGTAATAGCAGGGAGCACAGCAGCCCTTCATCTCATCGATGGATTGGTATAGACTCTAAGCCAGTCAGGAACTATGACCACTGATGCACCACGGAGAGTTGTGGCAATTGTGAATCATTGGCGGGCTCGTCGGTTGTGATTTTGATTGGCAGAGCTGTTTTTCTTTATTCTTTTGCCCATGAATAATTTTTAAAATTTATTTTTTCTTTTATTTTTTCTTTCTTTTAATTGAAGTATAGTTGATTTACAATAATGTGTTAGTTTTGAGTGTACAGTGAATTAATTTGGTTATACATATACATGTATGTGTATATATATATATATATATATACATATATATATACACATTCTTTGTAAATTTTTTTCCATTCTAGTTTATTACAAGATATTGAATATAGTTCCCTGCGCTATACAGTAAAACCTTTGTTTATCTATTTTATATATGGTAGTGTGCATCTGTTAATCCCATGCTCCTAATATATCCCTCCCCCCACTTCCCCTTTGGTAACCATAAGTTTTTTTTCTATGTCTGTGAGTCTATTTCCGTTTTGTATATAAGTTCATTTGTATCACTTTTTTTTTAGATTCCGCATATAAGCGATATCAGATGTTATTTGTCTTTGTCTGACTTACGTCATGTAGTATGATAATCTCTAGGTCCATCCATGTTGCAGCAAATGGTATCATTTCATTCTTTTTTATGGCACTGTTTAATTCTTTTTTATTCCATTGTATATATATACCACATCTTCTTCTTCTTTTTAATTAGAAAGAGGAAAAGGATTGAGAAAAAAAAGTGTGAGTAAGAATGATGTTATTTCTATTAATATCGCATTGAAAATGAGTAAATTCTATGTATTATTTTAAGCCAAAATACCAAGTTTATCTTTGCTTGTTCTTCAATAATAATTCTCGCCTTACTGAAATTATCTGTGGAGTAGTGATATGGGGGAGAAAAATCAATACTCATTAAAAAATATTCTAGGGCTTCCCTGGTGGCACAGTGGTTAAGAATCCGCCTGCCAAGGCAGGGGACACGGGTTCGAGCCCTGGTCCGGGAAGATCCCACATGCCTCAGAGCAGCTAAGCCTGTGCGCCACAACTACTGAGCCTGCGCTCTAGAGCCCGCGAGCCACAACTACTGAGCCCACCTGCCACAACTACTGAAGCCCGCGCTCCTAGAGCCTGTGCTCTGCAACAAGAGAAGCCACCGCAATGAGAAGCCCGCGCACCGCAACGAAGAGTAGCCCCCACTCGCCGCAGCTAGAGAAAGCCCGCGCTCAGCAACGCAGACCCAACACAGCCAAACATAAATAAATAAACAAATTTATTTTAAAAAAATATTCTATATTCTGAAAAATTGTTTGCCTACTTTATTCATTTCCCCTTGGAATATGACCAATTTTGGTATCTTTAACTTGACTATTTCATTACTTACAGACTTATAAAATGTTTTCGTAAATACCATGCCCAGCCCCCCAAAGGCTGCCCTGCCCGCCAACATTACAAAAATGAACTTGCACCCAGGGGTGATAACACTTGAGCATTCCCCATGGCAGTGTGTTGCAAGCTCTGTGTCAGGTCATGTTCTGCAGCAGGATCCAGCACTGGATTTGGGGGGCAGTCCTTTTCCCAACCATCTGGGGCCAACAGGAGGGTTGACATAGCTTGAGAGCTCTTCCTCCTCTTGGTCCAGATCAGACCTGCTGAGAGGTTGTGGGGCCACTGAATGGTCTTAGTACTTCTTCAAAAAGGGTGCTTCCACGGCAACACAGGACAAGGCTGGAAGCTTACCGGGCCTGGCAGCCACGTTTCATGGACCTTTTTTGTGAGACACACCCCGGAGGAGATAACCGCAGTGAATTCTGCCCTGAATATAACTGATATCACAGGAGGTGTGAGGAGAAAGGGTCCCCACTGGACATTCTAATTTGAGGAAGCTGTTTCCCTCCCCCACCTACCTACTCTCTCTTCCACACACACAGCAAGCTTCAGGGGATGTCGGGAGAATGTTAATGAGTTTAGGATCCATAAAGGACTTAGGGATGCTTGGATGTGCATACAAAGTGCACTTACCTACCTTATAGGCTTATTGAGTGGATGTGCTAATTAGTGAACAAGGATGCTTTGAAAATGGAAAACATTATATCATAATAATTGGCAAGTTCTTTCATGTTTCAGCTTCCTCACCCACAGAACGGAGATAATAACACACACCACACTGGGGTGTTGGGGAGATCGGTGTGAGCTCTGACCTGCTCTGCGCTTTCACATTCAGGAAGAATGTTTACAAAGTAGTGTCAAGATGAACCCATGGTCCGGACTTTTCATTTATGTCTCCCCTCATTGTGTAGGTTGAAGCAAGGACAATATTTTCGCTGTAAAACTGACAAAGGAGAAAGAGGAATGCCTTGCAGAAAATGCTGGCCTTTACAAGAAATTGCTCAGATTGCATGAGAAGGCAAGTGCTATTTTTAGCCTCTGGGGAGAGGAAAATCAGAGGACTAGGACCAGAGTCACAGAGAACATCCCACTAAACCCTCAAGGAGAATGTCCCCACGAAGGGACAAAAGCCAAATAGCAGCATCTTCACGATGGAGAAACTTAATTTTATTTTTCTCACATGAAGAGTCTAGAGGTTGACTGTCTATGTCAGATACAGAAGTCACTTGCTCCACAAATTCCTCTAAGTTCACTCTCTGCCATCCCTTAGGGGGTCCCCAAGACCCTTTCAGGAGATCTCTGAGATGAAAACTCTTTTTATATAATACTAAGTTGTTACTTGCCTTTTCACTCTCATTCTATCAAGGGTGAGGGTTCTAGAGGCTACATGATGTGTGATGATGGTGTTGCTCTGAAGGCTAATGGACTATATGCTTGTGTATACTTGTGTTTTTAATGTTTCTGTTTTAATTTAAAATACTGTAAATATCAAGAAATATAACTTACACAATTAAAAGCTTTTTGGGTGCTCTTTAAGACTGTTTAAGAATGTAAAGGGGGTCCTGTGGCCAAAAAGTTTAAGACCACTGCCCTATGGTGTGGCCTTTGTCCTCGTGGACCAAAAGTGTTGCTCTAGTTCTGGCCATCACATCTTCATTCCAGCCAGAAGGAAGGAGAAAAGGGTGGGGGAAGGATAAGAGTTAGTCTCTTCCTTTAAGAATGTTCCCAGAATTAGCACATATCACTTCCTGTACCTCATTTATTAATCCTTAGCCAACTGCAAGGGAGGATGTAGTCTTTAGGCTACAAGCCCAGTTTAAAAGGGGGTGGGGAGAGGATCTTATGCCTGAGAAAGTAGGCAAGAAAGGCTATTAGTAGCCTCTGCTACAGGTGAAAAGTACAAAAACAATATTCTTGCTCTTGAGCTGCGGACAAACCATCTGCAGAGCACAGATGGCCTTCCTTCCACGCCAGGCAGATGGTCCTGGAGACTCTCATGTATCTCAAAGCCCGCCCCCCCTCCCCACACACATTTGGCTGCACATGTTGCTCTAATTTTCACTCACCCCTAAAACTTGGCTTGACCCGTGAGATGGTCTTGAAAGCTGAGCTTGAGGGACCTTTGTGATTTAGGACACATCGCTGAGTCTCTCCAGCTCAGTAAGGGCAAAAAGGACTTGTTATTTTCCAAAAGGGGGTCACGACGGAGCTTGTGAGAAAGACCTAGGAGTGAAAATCCTTTTATGTGGTAAGAAACCTAGAAGAAAAAAGCAGTGAGTTAACTAGTGCCTGAGCTGGTTAACAGGAGAGAACAGTGTTAAGGAGGCCGAGATGGAGGGGTTGCCTTGGCCCAGATGGACCAGATCGTTTTGCTCAGACTAGATCTTTAAATTTGATCAGTCGCCCACCTTGCAAATTGCTCCTGTTTATCACAAGACAGACTGGTGGTTCCATTCAATCCTTTCCCACGATGAAAAATCAGCTCCTAGTCTGGCTCTGTTGATGGTAGGTCCATAGAATGATCTTTATCTTGACAGTACCAGTGAACTGGAAAGTCTATTCCAGAAGTTACACGAGGCTACAAGGATGCTTGTATCAGCTGTCACAAAATTTTGTACATAGAATTCTCTTTCTCCTAACGGACCCCATTCAAGGCCTTTAGTCCTCTGGCCAGGAAAAAGAACCTCATTTGCCCAATTTTTTTTTTCCTTTAGCTGACGTTATTTCTCGGTTAAAAATAAAAGGCTAAAAGGACATGGTTCTTCGCATTATTTGGCATACATGCTGGCACGTTAGAGGCACTTAAAGAGTATATGTGGATGTGAATTTCTTATTTTGCAATTTTACCATTTTCCTCTACTTTCTTTTTTGCCAAAGAGGAGCTACCTTCCCTGAACCTCTGGGCCGATTTCTACTGGGAGACAATCTTCTAGGAATGGTCCCTGGGGGGCCCAGAGCAGGGCAGGCTTATGTCACACATTCAGGTAATGCTGCTTCCTTTCCATCAACCTGTCCTAGCATTGATAGGCCTTCTGGGATGATTTTGAGCCAGTTTTTGTTTGTTTGTTTTTTGTTTTTTTGTTTTTGCAAGACTGAAGCCTTAGCATCAACACAATTTGAGTGTGGGCTGTGTTGAGCTTGACATGCTTTTAGAAAAATCCAAGCTCAAAGTCAAACTCGCAGAGCAGCGGGTACAGGCCGCAAGAAACAAAAAGGAAGACAAAAGCAAGCTGTTTCCTTTCGGCTTTTGGAAGGAATGGTAATTACACTGCCTCCCCCTCCTCCTCAACCACGTGTAAACCGCTTGGGCATCTTGCTCAGGTAGTAGGCATTTCTCACTACAAACCCACCCCCAACTGGCATCTTCCAACCTCTTTCAAAAGTCTCCTTTCAACCTGGACCATTCAATTCTGGCTTTATTCCTCGGCTTTTATCCATGTAACCATGGCAGTGCTCTCCAGAGAAGAGACGAAAATCAATGGCTGACCTGCCTACAAGCCACACTCAGTTAACCTGGCTTGAAAGGGAAGAGCCCATTTCTCTCAGGCTCCCCTTGGCTGTCACTAACACTTTACTTCTCTCCGAAAGAAAACATGCCGGGACGTTGCAGCACGGAGGGGAGATCCTGGGACCCACTTGATCAAAGAGCATTCCCAAGGGGCTTGGATGCTTTGGGACACATACTCTCGGGTACAATGTGGAAAATGAGGCCACGTCAATTTTCTGGATGGCTGAAGCCTTCATAGCCTGATTGGTCAATGAATCCCAGAGTCACTGGCTGGGCCTGACCAAAGTAACTGAATGTCGGTGGCGTCTCTAACGCAAGTGACTCCTCTTAGAAAGAGTAGCTCAAAGGGGTGAAGGATGTGGGTTCTAAACTCAGAAGGCCTGCGTTCAACGTCCAGCTCTGTCATTTTCTCAACATGGGACTTTGGACAAGGAGTTTAGCTTCATCTACACTGTCTCCTCCTCTGGGAAAGGGGCTAATAATAGTCCTGACTTCACAGGTTTGCTGTCCTAGTGAAGGACTTACAGCGCCTGGCCCGGCAGGAGCTCCATCCACAGGACTGGAGACTCAGGCGGGGCAGGTGAGTTAGATTTGGCTGGGGGCGAGCACACAGACTTGGTGACCCCTCCTCTTCCTAATCCCCTGAACTGAAGTGTGTGATTGGGAGGTCACAATTATTCCCATCACCTCTTTCTTTTTACACCCGCCATTGTAAGTTTAAAAAAAAAAAAGAAAAAAAAAAAAGAGGCTGCTATACTTTTCTAAAGAGGAATCCTTACAAGACTTTCTAAAGATTTCTTGTCAAGCTGGTGCAACGTTCTAAACCATCCATTGAGCTGCACAAGCCTGACTACTCACAGACATTCCCATGCAACCCCCCAGCCCTCCCCTCCCCTCAGCTTATCCCGCAGCCAAAGCCCTCTCTCCCCACACTCCACTTCCACTTCCACAGCCTCCGTGAAGTCATGCCGTTTGGCTGGGATGACAGTACTCCCCTCCATAAGAAACTCCTGAACGCCCACACCTCCAGGGAGCCCGCCTGGCTTGATCTCTGCTTTCCTTTATCTACAGTTGGAACTCCCTTCACCATCTGTCTGCTTCACACCATCTTGGTTCTTTGTTTATATTTTATTCCCTAGAGTTGTTGCCTGTGTGTCTCAGATCGTGAACTCCTGGAGGGCAGAGCCTCGGACTCTGTAATTTTCTGGGTTCACCTTTGATGGTGGGGATAAGATGCTGTGGCCTAAAGGGGTGCTTTGCTGTTGATGAGTGAAAATGAAAAGCAGGGATTTCCACGCCCATGGTTACTTCCGGTTGGGGTACCTCTGTCCTGATCTGCCACCACCACTGCTCCTCCTCCTTCACTCTCTCGTTTCTTCCAAATCACACGTCTTGAAGTCCAGGCTCCTTGAACCCACCCACCTCTCACCTGTTGATGTGCACCCATTCCCTAGAGTCAGCATCTGCCTCAGGTCCATCGTAACTACCATTGATCATCGGGTTCACTGGCCAGGCTGTATACAGAGCCACCCTCTCCCTACTTCTTGGGCTCTGAAGTTTAACCCTCCCTTCTGTCCACCCACCTGGGACAACAGGTGGATTGTCTGGCTAGGGAAGGTGGATGTAATGATGGCATTAAAGGGGCACCAGCCAAGCAGGGGACATCGCACCAGATGTGGTTTGACACAACCCCCCCCCCTTTGCCTAGGACAGAGACGATGTGGTAGCTACAGTGCATGGTCTACAGCTACAGTGCTGTGTGGGTCTTAGTGTGGGAGGGGCACCCTCCCTGCCCTTTGATTTGGGGCTTTGCTACATCACACGCTTTGGCCGATGAAATGTTACTGAATGTGACATAAGCAGAGACTAAAAATGTGCTCGTGTGTCTGATCTCTCCTTCTGAGCCTCTGCTGTCAACATGAGAAGAGTGACCTCTGGTCAGCGCAGGCCCCAGAATGGACATACACTGAACAGACCTGAGCCCAACCCAGGGTGACAAGCCACGCCCAGCTGGACTGCAGCTTGAAGGAGAGCACTGCTGGCCTGATTCACCCTAGACCAGCCAAATCCCAGATGCCTCCAAGATGGGTGAACAAGAATAAACGGTTCTCGCTTCAAGCCACTGAGTTTGGGGTGGCTTGTTATGCAGCATTATTGTGGCAATAGCTAGCTGAGACAGACGGCAGATAGGTTTCCTTTTGTGCATCAGCTCCGTTCAGGTGGTAGAGACTGTGGAGAGTGTTCCATTCGGGGGAGAAGGATTGTGAGACCGATCAGGGTTTAGTGTGAAAGAATTCCAGGACTGATTAGCAGTGTCTGCCATAGGAAGAGTGGTGGCACAAGGGCCACGTAGCTACTGTGGGTCTAAAGCTTCTCCTGATGACTTACCTTGGGGCCTCCCAAAGACAGGGCAGAACACGGAATGTGGCCTATTGAAAAGTACTAATACACACAGGTAGGAACAGGCAACACATACTCTGGCGTTTGCATATTCATCTTTTGGGCTATCGTGTGTGCAAGGGCACCAGTAGCACATCCAGCTTCTTAGAAAAATGTACCTCTTCTGGACAGATGCAGCCCCTGCGATACCAACTTGGTGAGCAGTTAGTCCTTTTATGGGGGAAAAAAAAGGTGTCTTTTCCTCTGGGTAGATGTACGCCACGCTGGGGTCCATGACTTAACAAACATAGTATTTTGGGACAGGATTTCAGCCCCCACTTGCTCCCTTGGCTAAGTACTTTTGCACAGTGCACAAAGTGTACCACTGTACATGGCAGGCTTAGTGACATAAATTGGGATGGAAATAAAAGAAAAAGAGGAAATAAGATGAAAAGAGAGAAAAATCTGCCCTTCTGTAATGTCAGTCCTGCCCAATTCCTTTACTCTGGAGTTTCAAATGAATGATCTTAGCACTAATTGACCTTGGGTTTCAGGCCCAAAGTGCTTGTACATTCTGGGTAGTTGGAAGAATGGTTTAATTGAAGTGGATCAGCCCACTACTGGGCAGACATGTTCTCTTCCAAAAGAGGAAACTTCCATCCCACTGGATCTCTAGTCTGGAAATGTTGGAAAGTGCTAAGCTGAGAACCAACTCCTTAAAATCTTTTGCTCATTCCTGCTTGTCAGGTACCTGGGAAAAGCAAACGCTGTAGTGTAAAAGGATCCTCTTCTGCAAGGTAACTGAAAACCCAAGTAAAGACTGACCCTGAGAATTAGATTGCTGGAGTCTGAAGAGCCAAATAAAAAGGAATCACATCTGGTTCCATTTGTCTTGTGAACTTATCTCACACTGACCAAGTAGGTCCTTTCCTGAGTATACAAATACGGAAGACACACACATGGTTGTTATCAAACAGTATTGTGCAAAATTAAACGGGCTACTTTATGGTGAAATGGGGAAGAATGGCAGGCATTTCAAACACATGAGTTTCTCTTCATTGGGTCTGGAAGCAATCACTCATGAAGACAGCTACTTTATCTGCTAGAGTGTGGAGCATTCTAGAAGGGACTTCAGCTTGGGTTAAAACCAGTGACATGGTCAAACCTGAAACAGACCAGAGGTGTACAGAGCGCTGACTGCCCCATTCCTGGGGGGAGTCTGAGTTAATGACAGGCCCCCACCTGGTGTCCCAAACTGATCTTTTGGACAAGGTCCCTAATGTGCTGACCATATGTGAACTCGGGGCCAAAGGGAACGGACTTACTGGGGTTTTTCAGTGATCTTTTGGTCTCAGAAACTCGCTGCATTGTTTCTATACCTGACTCCCATCCCCAGATGGTTCCGGGAAAAGTGCAATAGATGAGAAGCAGAAGTCAAGGGAAGATCCCAAACCCTGGCAAGGCCGGAAATCACTCCATATTGAGCCAGAGAAGGGAATGTTCCAGGCGGGTGGGCGTGGATAGTTCCAGCTGGGCGTTTTTTTTTTTTTTTTTCAGCTGGGCGTGTTTTGAGATGATCACCGTCCAGCGGCCGTTCCCAAAGCGCACGAAGCCCTCCCCACAGGAAGTTTCCCACAGGACGCGTGTGAGCAAAAGGGTGGTGGTGAGAGGTGGGGGAAGAGTGAGACAATGAACTGTGAAGCAATAAAAGGTTACGAGGTTGGGAGAGAGAGAGGGCTCGTGAAGCCGCTTCCCCTACCTCTCCACCTTGGAATTCCCAGATGTTCTCGTTTTTATAGGCTGGGCTGGAGCATCAGAAGCTCCCCCTAAATTGGGACCCATGAACAGTGTGTCAGTGGCCCAGAAAGGAAGTGCGCTGTGAACTGTCCCAGGGATGAGAGCTGCGTCCTTGTCCAGAATTCCCTTCTCTTTCACTGTCCTGTTTCCAAACTTCCTGCCCTGGTGAGACCCTGTTATATCCCAAACTGCACAACCCAACTCTCCACACAATCAAAACCATCCCAGGTTCTTGCTCAGGGTCTCAGAGAGCACTGGTCAGTGAGTCCGACGGCTGAGGATGCCAGCAGCTTCTCAGAGTACATGCAATCAGGGTTCAAATTCAGTTCTTGGAAAGGAATTGCTGGCATATAAATTCTTGGAACAGTCAAGAGGACTGTGTCTAACAGGGAAAAGAATCGGAGAGGAGGGTCTTTTCTTCTATCCTAGAGGATGAAGATGGCCATCTAGGGTCCTCTCTTGACAAAGAAGACAAAAAATAGGAATGGGCCAGATAAGTTCTAGGGAGATCAGACTGTGGCCCACTGCCTTGTAATTGGAAGGCGAGAGACAGGAAAAATCTCATTCATTATAGTTTACACAGTTCAGAAAGGGTCTGGTGGAGCATTTAAAAGATGGAACTTGTTTCATGGGACGGAGTTTTCCATTTCCAATGGCAAGTGTTGGGTGTGGTAGTGGGAACAGCATAGATTTCTTTAGGTAAAGAAATGTGAACTTGAAACCTAGGAGGGCCACTCTCTTAGCGATCTGGCTGGGGTGGTTTGAAGGTCAGTGGCTGAGAACCTGTGAAGGATTGTGTGGTCAGCTGATGTGAATCTGTGGCTTTGGTCCCCAGTGGTCCATGGATAAGCATCACTCAGCCTAGCAGACTTAGTCTTCATCTATCACATAGCAAGTTTCTCTTCTAATGAGCCAAAAGCATGGGTCTAGACCGGCCCTACTTGTGATATTAAGTGCACCCCACTTCCACATTTTATTTCAGGGATAGCCCTGAGCTTCCTTGCATCTGCCTTTTCCCATTCAAAAAAAAAAAAAAGGAAACAATAACGCAGGTCATGCTTTTCTGGGTGTGAGTTAATGAACACTTAAACGTTTGCTATTTGTCAAAAGCTGGCGGCCTCAGTGCCGAATGCCCTATGCAGAGCTGTGGTCACCCCACAGACAGAAAAGAGGGAACAGGCAGAGAAGGATCGAAGGATAGAGGCTGGGTCTGCAAAGAGGGCTGTGCTGTGGCGGGTGGTGGGGAGTGGAATGTCTGGTGAACTGCCCAGCGTCTGGCCCTGACATCGGGCAGACCGATGCCCTCCTACCCTCAGCAGTGTCTGCTGCCCTTGCCCTTCCTTCCCTAGCACTTCTCTCCATGAGCTGAGTCCAGCATGGGCTCCCTGCACTGCCTCGGCCTCCCACGCCTCCAACCCGCCCTGAGAACTTGAAGCTACTCCAAGACTGAGAGGAAATAAAGCTTCAGCAAGAAAACTGCCAGGTGATCCCGCCTCATTTCTTCAGCCTCTTCTTGGCATGAATTAGAGACTACTATCTCTGTGAAACTGCAGGTGTCTAAGAAGAACTTTGATTTTTCTAAACATTTACAATTCTCTTTTATGCAGTCAGAAAATGGGCAAGGAGATGGAAAATGTAAATCTTTAAGCAAACGTGTGTGTCAGAGAGCTGTCAGGCCCCCTTCAGAGGAGCAGATTATCATAAAAGATAGCCAGAGAGGAAAACAGAAGAGAGCAATTTCCAAACAGCAAGCCCCTCCCACTGGAAGGGGTGGGGCTTGCCCTGAGAGCCAATGGGAGGCTTGGCCTTACCCGGGCAAAGAAGGAGGACTTCCTGAAGGTGGGGCCAGGGTCCTTTGGTCCAGGTCTCACGTCCTCTGAAGAACAGTCAGTTAGAATGGTGGGGAGAGTTGTATCTGCTTCTTCCATCTCTCCTATCTTGAAATTGGTGTCCTTGATCATATGATTTTTCCTTTAGGGACGTCACCTTAATGAACTGACCCTTCTCTGGAATCTCTTAGGAAGACAGGCTCAGGGAAAACCGTGATGATCAAATTTGGTTTTGTCTCTTTCTCTCTCCTTTACTCCTGCCTTCATCCTTTTTAATAAAATACTTCAGGGACTTCCCCGGTGGCTCAGTGGTTAAAAATCCGCCTGCCAATGCAGGGGACACGGGTTCAAGCCCTGGTCTGGGAAGATCCCACATGCCGCAGAGCAACTAAGCCCATGCACCACAACTACTGAGCCCACGTGCCACAACTACCGAAGTCTGCATGCCTGGAGCCCGTGATCCGCAAGAGGAGAAGCCACTGCAATGAGAAGCCCGCACACCGCAGCGAAGAGTGGCCCCCACTCGCCACAACTAGAGAAAGCCCACGCTCAGCAACAAGGACCCAACGCAGCCAAAAATGAATAAATGGATAAATAAATTTATAAAAAAATAAAAAATAAAATACTTCATACAAACAATAATCAAATAGAAAATATAATGAATATCAGTGAAATATGAAATGCTAGCGATAAATTTAATAAGAGCCGTGCAGAACTTAGAGGAGGAAAATGCTTACCTTCTACTGAAGAACGTAAAGAGGATGGCTAAGTGGAGAGACATCCTTTGTTCTTGGATACGTGGATACAATACTGTTGAGGTCCTTTCTCCCTAAATTATTCTGAAAATTTAACACTAATTAAAATCTCAGTAAGAGTTTGGGGAACTTGATAAATAATTCTAAATCATGAGGAAGAACAGAGAGATGAGAATAATCAGGAAATCCTTCAAAAGAAAAAAAGAATCAACGGGTCAATAGCCCTCCTAGATAATACAGCATATTATAAAATTATAGTGATGTATATACCGTGTCATACTAGGAAAAGAAAAGACACACAGACTAGTGGAACAGATTAGAGGTTCCAGAATATACCAATGTAAATTTCAGAATTCAGAATATGATAAAGGACATTTTCTAACAAATGGGGAAAAGATAATTTATTGAATGTTATTGGTACAACTGGCTAGCCATTTGGGGGAAAAAAATGCCATCATCCCCCCCACAATAAATTCCAGAGGCTTTAAATGTAAAAAATAAAACTGTAAAAGTACTAGAAGAAAGCATGGGTGAATATTTGTAAATCTTTGGATGGAAACTTCTAAGCATGACACAAATGCTATAAACAATAAAGAAACAGATTGAAACATGTGACAGCATAAAAATTAAAAACTTCTGTATGACAAACACCATAAAGTAAAAAGTAAAACACAAATAGGAAAAATATTTAGGACACACGTCAGAGGGTTAATACTCCTAATACAAAAAACCTCTTACTAATAAGAAACCAAACAACCCAATGAAACTGTGTGTGTGTATCAGGCTTCATGGTTGACAAAAGAGTTTCAATTTGGGGTTGTCAGTCAAAACAATATTTGGGGCATACACTGAAAATTTTGTTTATTGTTTATCTAAAATTCAAATTTAATTGGGTACCCTTTCTTTTTATTTGCTAAAGCTAGAAGCTCTATCTCAGACACATGATCTCATTTGGGCCCTGGTGTAACTCAGTGAGGTAGAGAAAGAGAGGGTAGGTCACCCCGCAAACAGCGGTTTACTCATCTGTCAAGTACAGTGTGAGAAGGGAATCGGTTAACATGTGTATGGAGACTAGTGTAAGACCTGCCACCTAAGGAGCATTCAATACATATTGGTTTCTTTCTCTTTCCTTTACACAGGACTCACTTTACAAATGAGAAGACTGAGGTTCAGTAAGGGGAAGTGACTGGCCCAAGTTCACCCAACTAATAAGATAGAATTCCTCCTTGTACTCCAGGCCAAACGACCTCATTCCCTGCGCACCCCTACCCCACGTCCACCGCATCCCCTGGGTCTTCCCATGGCCTGAGGCAGCTCTCTGATTTTTAGTTCTTAGATCCTATTAAATCTGATCCCCTAATCAGATCAACTAATTTGTGTGGGACTTCCCTGGTGGTCCAGTGGTTAAGAATCCGCCTTCCAATGCAGGGGACGCGGGTTCGATCCCTGGTCGGGGAAGTAAGATCCCATATGCCGGGGCAACTAAGCCCTCGTGCCATAACTAAAGAGAAGTCTGTGAGCCGCAACTAAGACCCAACAGGGCCAAAAGCAAACAAACAAATAAATAAATATTTTTTTAAAAAACTAATTTGTGCTAGAACGGTAGTTCTCCACCTTGGCTGCATATTAGACTCACTTGGAGGGAGATTTGAAAACTCTGAAGGCTCAAACCACAGACCATTTAAACTCTGGGGATAGAACGCAGGCATCAGTATTTTTTAGAGCTCTCCAGGAGATCCCAATGTGCAGCCGGGATTGGGAATCCCAGGGCTGGTGTGAGTATTCACGGCTGATCAGACATTGTAAAATGTTTGCTTATGAGATGATCTACTCCAACTCTCTCATTTTAAAGATGAGAAACCCAAGGCCCAGAGAGATAAAGCAACTTGGTTTGGGTGGCCCAGCGGATGAGTGAGGCAAAATGGAGATGAGAACCCGGGCCTTCGGTCTTCATCCCTTGCTTCTTCTACCGTAGCGTGTTTAGACAATTGTGGCTCTGCTCTAAACACATACGACCTTTGTTTTCTCAAGCACCTTCAGCCACAGGAAGAACCTAGGACTCGGGTTTACAGTAACAGAGGTATCTGACTGCAGCTCCTGGCCCCCGCCCACAAGTTTTGTTCCATGAATTGAATTCCACCCGTCCCGACCCCCATTTCCTCTCTTCTCAGTCCTCAGCTTAATCTCTGGTGACCATTTCAGACCTTTCCCTCAAGTGGGCGTTGGTGACCAGTTCTCCCTTTGCTCTGACCACAGAGCCTCTGCATCCCCGCTCCTCCCTTGGGCACTGGCTGTTCCACTCCAGTGAGCCAAAGCTCATGTTTCCTGATTCAGGACCGTCTTCAGGCTTCAAGTTCTCTGTCAAAACTTCCCTCTTCTGTTCATGCTGTGGGTGCTACACAGTAATAAGAACGAAGCCGATAAGCTCATTTGCCTTGAGTATGTATCACTGTTCATTGCTTAGCCTTAGAAAAATAAAAGATTTCTGCTTCCTCTTCGCCAGCTGTTTTCCTGCTCAGAAAACCTAACTGGGTTCTGCCTGGGACCTGGTGGTCAAAGACTCATAATCTGTGGTCATTGGACCACTGAGCAATCGTAGAATTCAAGGGGTCCATGAACATGGCTGGGGAAAATGTTTTTATTTCCATTAACGATAAAATCTGTGTTTATTTTTACTAAACAGTAAAATGTATCTTTCTTTTCACGAACCTTTGGCACATCCTTCAGTTATAAACGTAGGCAACAAACCATAGTAGTATTAGTGGTATCCGTCACTTTGCTGCCTACAAAATGAATAGATACTTTTATATCATGTTATATAGTTGTAGCAAATATCTGTTTTTTAAATTATTAATTAATTTATTTATTTTTGGCTGTGTTGGGTCTTCGTTTCTGTGCGAGGGCTTTCTCTAGTTGTGGCAAGCGGGGGCCACTCTTCATCGCGGTGCGCGGGCCTCTCACTATCGCGGCCTCTCTTGTTGCAGAGCACAGGCTCCAGACGCGCAGGCTCAGTAGTTGTGGCTCACGGGCCCAGATGCTCCGCGGCATGTGGGATCTTCCCAGACCAGGGCTCGAACCCGTGTTCCCTGCGTTGGCAGGCAGATTCTCAACCGCTGCGCCACCAGGGAAGCCCTGTAGCAAATATCTTTCAGTATCATTTGTGCACATCACTACTCTGAAATTACGGTTAAGTATTAAACCTGTCACTAGAGTGTCTTAAGGAGCTAATAACAAGTACACAGAGTACTGTGTCTCCATTTTAAAATATTTTGATGACTGGTTTTCAATGTCATCGGCTGCCTTTGCAATACTATGTATTCTACTTTCTGCCTTTAAAAATAGTTCAAGCGTTTAAAAACATTATTCTGAGAAGGGTTCCGTGGCACAAAAGCAGTTCAGACCCCCTGAGTCAGCCTCGCTGGGTGACATGTGGACGTAGAGATGGTCTTTCTGAGCCTCGTAAGTTGCATCCATGGCCCTGCCTGCCCGGGCCAGCCTGCGTCACTGGCCGCGTTAGGTCAGGGCGGGTGGAAAGTTGGGCTCTTCTGAAACGCTCACCCTGGGAGATTTGTTATCTTTGGGGCAGCTCCACATGTTTGAGAGTCCAGCTTCCTTCCACAAACTTCACAGGGAATTACGCATTCAAGATGTACAACTGGCAAGCATGAGTCAAAGCTCTTTGGGTAGCAAGGAACAGACATCCATTCACGCCGGCGCAGAGCAGGGTTTTGATGTGCTGACCCCAAGTTCTCATGGCAACAGAGCACAGTGGAGCCACCTGGGGCGGGGGAAGCTGCCCAGGACCCAGGCGCCTACCTTCTAGTACCTAAGGAGCCTTCTGCACTCTGCTTCTTTCTGCGCATCTGCCTCACATTTTTCTGACCGGCCTCCTCTGTTTGCCCCTGAGATCTGCTCTCGGTAACGTCAGCTCTGTCTCCGTCTAGTGTCCCATGGAGCCCTGATCTCCGTGGCCTTGCAGCCCAGCTGCTGACACCTAACTGGCTGTGAGATGCACCCGATGCACTGCGGTCAGGTAGGGTCATGTGACTCGTTCTGGCCAAGTGGCTGTGAGAGGAATCCAGCAGTTGTCGCTTTCCAGTCAAAGCATTTAAAAGCCTGTGTGAGCCTCTTCAGGGGGTCCTCCCCCTGCCTGGTGAGCCCCAAAGCCTCACGTGGAGATGACAGTGACCCTCTGTCATAAGATGGATGGGCCTCTGCCAAACTGGGGCCTGAGAGATTCTGCGGAACAGAGAATCCTCCTGCCCCACCCTGCCCCTGGCGACAGACACTGGCACACGATGCTAGGAATGGGCACGTGAGCAAGGAATACGTTGTGGTTTTTTTTAATCGGCAAAGATTCTAGTTATTTATTACTGTGTCATGTCTTATCCTTTCCTGACTAATGACTGTTTCCTATTTAACTGTAAATTGTTGGGAGAAGAATCTGAGTGGCCTGGCTTGGGTCAGTTGTTGACTTCTGGTCCAATAAGCTGTGATGAGGATAGAGATGAATCATGATTGAAATGGGCTTGCCTTCATCACTTCAGAAAGGAGATTTCGTAGGGAGAAATATTCCTATTAAGAGAAGAGGTATCCACGTTCTTCAGTGAGATAGGCAGTCATAATTTAGGAAAGGGGAACACTTTTAACCTGCCAATGGGTTAAAGTAGCCCTGGATGGTGACGATGGGTGTGCCAGTTATATCACTTATACTCAGGGTTTCTCAACAGTGGCACTATTGACACACTGAATAATTCTTTGTTGCTGGAGCCTGTTGTGTACATTGTAGGATGTGTAGCAGTACCCCTGGCCCTTATCCAATAGATGCCGGTACCGCACTTTCGCTCCCTCTACGACCTCCCCGAGTCATGACAATAAAGAACGTCTCCATTGCCCATTTTCCTCAGTGAGGGGAGGGCAAAGCTGCCCTCAGTTGAGAAACTGCTATCTTATCATACCTGGGACGGTCAGATTTAAGGCATAGTTTCCATGTGCACTCATGGAAAGTATACACGTGGTCATGAGACCACTTGCCCCATTTTGGGTTCAGAAATTAAAGTCATGTCTATGATGAATTTGTTAACTTTGCTTGGTCGTGAGCACCACCAACCCTTTGGGGTCCGTTATTTATTTCTCTTCTTCTGTATTACTTTAAAAAAGCCCTATTTAGGAAAACGAATGACCCCTGCTACCTTTCTGTTTTCCCAGCACCCATGCTAAGCTACCTTTTTTTGAGTCGGATCCATGTCTATTTCCAAGCCTACACACCACTCCCTGGGGACCATGACAGGTTGGAAACTTCATGGTGGCGCTGGAAGGAATCCAACGGCTCCCCCTCATCCCACACGTTCTCTCTTTCTCTAAATCAACTTTTCCTTTAGATGAAGAACAGCAGCCAAATTTAATTTCTTCATGAGCTTTGAACTTTGCTGTTGAACTTTGTTGGAAGACCAGCCTTCCGCCATTTCTTTGGCGCTGCTTTAGTTGGCCGGGTCTCCCGTCTGCTCAACCTCAGGCAAGAGAGGAGCCCTCTGCCACTTGGAAACCTAACAGGCAACATAAGAAAATAGTCGCACAGCAAACAGGAGCCTCAGAGTGCCTCTGGTGGGTGACCAGTTCAAAGCGGCCACTTGCTGATCAGTAATTAACGCAGTCGAGGGCTGCATAGCAGATGCAGTGAACTACAAAAGGCAACTTTGGGGAAGAAGCTTCTTTCTCAAAGGAGACGTGAGAAGCCTTTCTAAGAGGTGCTGCTCAAGTCTCTCCCGTGATCTTGCACGATGGAGCTGAAAAGTAGACAACGGCAGGAAAGAACAAGCCACATGTGTGCTCGCATGCACTCACACATTCATGCCCAGCTTGGCTCATTTATTTTCTATATTGAAAGACCTGCTGACCTCTGTGATTTCCTCCCCTCAAATTCAGAAGCAATGAATAAGATGCCTTCTGACTTGAAATGCAACGGAGAGTTTTGAAAAGATGGAAAATCAGCAACATATGGGCTGAAGAGCCCAAAAAGACCTGAAAGGGAAGGAAATGCCTGAAAGAAATTTCAGATGTCACTGTGATCCGGGATCAGTGTTGGGATGGATCCATGGCTTCGTGGGGTTATGACAGGGGCTTGGGGCCTCTGTGCCCACCCCAACTTGGCTCCCTGTCTGAATCTTTTCTTTTTCTTCTCTTCCCCAGGCTCCACCAAACAGGAATAAACATCTTCCTGCTTGAAATGGTCTCCACTGAGTCCTTTGGACATTCTAACTGATGCTACAAAGATCAAGGAGACCCATTTTCTCAAGCACGTGCCTTTCTCTTCTTTTCTTCAACACATAACACCGCTAGTCCTTGATCTTGTCCTCAAATGTTTGCTGAAATGGAAAAAATGCAAACAATGCAGTAAAGCCTGTTCCTAGATGCTTGGCTCTGCCTGGGGACATGGCACTTGCTCTAAATCTGTTGTGGTAGTTTGAGCTCTGTCCATTGCAAGGGCCAGAACCCAACTGCAGCTAGCCTGGGCAGAGAGATTAAGCTTCACATAACAAACCATAGGAATAGTGGAGCTGGCCCCAGGGTCAACTGGATCTAGAAATTTAAACACTCTCAGAATGTCCTCACTCCTGAACTTGACCTCTTGCTTCTATTTCCTTTCACACATTGGCCTCATTCCTACCTACTGCACATGCTCTTTCTCCGCACAGCAAGAACACGTCCCTCTGTGCCCTGGATTCTTCATGCACCAGGTTAGCAGTCCCAGTGGAAAAAGAAGTGTAATTCTCACCAGGTCAGTAATAGAAAAATCTAGGGAAGGACTCTGATTGGTCAGGCTTGGGTCACAAGTCACTCCTGGACCAATCACTGGCAGCTGAGGAGATGCAGCTCTCTGATTGGTCAGTTCTGGAGGCTAGGCACTTCCCTGTGTCTGAGGTTAGGATGGACCATGAGAAGCACATGGCAGGAGACTGGGAGAGCAGGTCTGTAAAGGAAGGGAGGAGTTGTAACCTGGGTAAAAGAAAAAAGGATGCTGAGCAGACTTAAACAGTATGTCCATTAAACTGGTCGTCCATTCCCCAGTGTATAGTTACCTAGGGCAGCTGGAAAAAAATTACCACAATCTGGGTGGCTTGAAATAACAGAATTTTATTCTCTCACAGTCCTGGAGGCCAGAAGTCCAAAATCAAGGTGTCAGCAGGGCCATGCTCCCTGCAGAGGCTTTAGAAGAGATTCCTTTTCTTGCCCCTTCCAGCGTCTGGTGGCTGTTGGCATTCCATGACTTGTGGCTGCTTACTCCCAACTCTGCTCCGTCTTTACATGGTCTTTTCCTCCTCTCTGTCTGGTGCCCCTCTTCTAATAAGGACACCTGTTGTTGGATTTAGGGCCCACTTGGATAATCCAGGATGATCTCAAATCAAGGTCCTTAACTTAATTACATCTGCAAGGATCCTTTTTCCAAATAAGGTCACATTCACAGGTCCCAGGGATTAGGACCTGCACATATCCTTTGGGGGCGGGGGTGTCCACCATTCAACCCATTACGCTCAGTGTGAGGTGCCCTGTCAAGGGGCAGGGAAGCGTTTGGACTGGCTTTACCTCCACATACAGAGGACTTTCCTACGGGTGCCCAAGTTCCTTTCTCAAAGTTGCCAGCACACTCAGGCAGGAGGCGTATTGCAACCTGGACACAGCTTTGTTTCACGTGAGAGTTTTGTGGTACCGCTTGTCTTGCCCGTTTTTTCTTTTTCATTATCCTGGCCTATTTCCCTCTCTAGAAGTATTTCAAGGTGGTGAAGATTCTCCCCTGGCTCTCTTTACTAGCTCTGGGACACTGGGCAAATAATTTAAATTCTCTGAGCCTCAGTTCTCTCATCTGTAAAATGGGAATAATAATGGCCCCTATCTCATGTGACTCTGAGATTCAAATGAAGAAATATAAAGTATAAAAAGCGCTTACTACAGTGCCTACCTGAGGTAAACATTCTGTAAAACTTAGCTATTACTGTAATACACAGGCAGATCGTATTTTCTAGTTTCTTCCTTTATCCTCTAATTTTTCTAGTTACATGTCTCCTCTTCCTTTAGGTTTCCTTTCTCCAAGTTCTTCTTGATTTAGTGAAGAAATTCACAACCTCTGGTGTGCACCCGAATCCCCTGAAGGAGACTTAAAATGTCCATGGTTGGGCCCAACCCTGTGGAATTTGATTCTGTGAGTCTTGGGTAGATTCTGTGCCTCTGACTTTGCCTGAGAGGTTCAAGTGCATCCAGACTTTGAGACCCTGGGGATGAGAGAGACACTAGGTGAGGAGTTGCTAAGACCATGATCCGTTAATTTACTGTACAGTTGTGGGCAGGTTACTTGACCTCAGTTTTCTTATCTTTGCAATGGGGATAACAATACCATCCAGCCAGGGTCAAATGAGAGCATGCTTACAGCATCTAAAATAGCTTACAGAAGAATAGTCATGATGATAAGACCCGATATGGCTGATACTTTAAGAGTTTTGGAAACTCACACGGGTATTATTACCTCACTTAACTTTTTCAAATAACTTGTAAGTTGGGGGCTAGTTTCCACCGTACAGGTGAGCTGACGGAGGCTCATGGAGCGATTAGGAGGCTCAGATAAGTTAATATCGATAAAGAGCATAGACGGCAGTGTTCGCGTTCACTCTAACCCTTGGCCTTTTCCCCCATCACAGCTACCTTCATGCAAAGGTGGTTTGGTGTGCGGAAGCAATGCACTAGGGGATTCTGTTCCTTCTTTTCTCTGCAGGAAAATAGGGAATCTCCAGATTAGCCTCTGGCAGGTACAAAGGACTTCCTGTCCCTGCTTGCGATTTAGTTCAAGGACTAAAATGCCCCAAGGTACAGGGCTTGGAGTCCATAAAGCAGACCCTCGCTAACAAAACTCTACGCAGGTGATCGGAGAGTTCTACCTTCTTCCTGTGTCAGCAATCCAGGCGGAAGGGAAGCCACCCAGGCCGCCGGGAAGGTAGGGCACAGAGCACAACCCCAGAGCAGGCAGTGAGCTCGCGGGTGGGGTGGGGTTGGGCAGGGGGGAAAGAGGGGCCAGCCCAGCTCGAGAGGACGGAGCTGCTTTCCCCCGAGGGCAGAGTCCAGCTCCCGTGGCGACCTCTGGTTCCCCTGCACCTGACCGAGTGGCTGTTACCAGAGGTCAGAGGCCAGCAGGGCCCTCCTGAACCTGCACCCACCGCTTGGCAGTCCTGTCCGGACGCCGGCGCTCCTGACCCGGATGTTTGCCTTCCACGTGGATTGCAGGCCTGGCTGTCTCCAAGCTGGGTTCAACCTCAACTTCCTCCCTTGCTCCAGCCCAGAGCTGCTACAGCATCTGTGTGTACGTGTGTGTGTGAGGTTTATTGATTTACTTGTGAATAAAATAGCTAAAGCTTTTCAAAAACAACCTTATTGCAATATAATTCAGATGTGATACAATCCACTCATTTAGAGCCTGCAGTTCAATGATGTTTAGTGTATTCACAGAGTCGTGTAGCCACCAGCACAGTTAACTTGAGAACATTTTCATCACCTCCAAAAGAAACTTGCCAGCCTTGAGCTGCTCCCTAGCCCCCAGCCCCCAGCTCCTGGCAACTGCTAATCTACTCTCTGTCTTTGTAGATTTCCCTATTCAGGACATTTCCTATAAAGGAAATCATATGTTAAGTGGTCTTTTGTGTCTGGCTCCTTTCACTTAAGATCGTGTTTTCAAAGTTCGTCCATGTTGTCATGTACTTCATTCTTTTTATTGCCAAATAATATTCCATTGTATGGATGTACCACACTTCCTTTATCCGTTCATCCGTTGATAGACCTTTAGGTTGTTTCCATCCTTGGGCTTTTATGAATAATGGTGCTATAAACATTCATGGACCAACGTTTGTGTAGACATATGTTTTCAGTTCTCTTAGGTCAATACCTAGAACTGGAATTGCTGGTTCATGTGGTCACGAAAGCTTTGAATGTGTTAAAGACACAAAGATCAGAGCTTGTGAAAGGCACTGATGGTGAGAACCGTCTACTGTACCTGAGCTGTCTCACAAGATACGTATTTGTAGTCTGCAGATATTTTATATCTGGTGGGAAGGACAGGAGGGAGAGACAAGGGACCCAGAAAGAGACTCAGAAGCACAGGTTCAGACTTCAAAGTGAAACACAGAATGCCTGGATATGTCTCTATTTTCCCACCATTTAGCTGAGTTGGAAGATAATGGGATTTGGCTTTTTCACATGACCCTCTCTGTTTCCGTTTAGAGTGTTTTTGTTTTTTAATGCAGAGCTCTTTAAGGGAGTGTTGGAGGGGCCAGAGCTGGGGTGCCCACAGAAGTCTTCTTGGGGCTTGTGCAGGAACCTGCCCTCTGTGGAGGCAGGGCTTCCTCCTGGGGACTCTGTCTGCACAGAGATAGCCCACTTGATCCTTGTGGAGGACAGTCAAAGCAGCTGGCTTTTGAGGGCCACAGTGTCTGTAAAGATTTTAGTTCATATTTTTCTCAGCATAAAATGCCTATACAGTAAATGCATTAGAGCACATTTGGAAGTTGAAGAGAAGAACATGAGAAAAAAATCAGGCTTTGTCCCACCAACCAAAGATAACCATGGTTAATCATTCAAATGTTTCCATCTAGTTTAGTTTAGCTTTTTTTTTTAAATTTTATTTTATATGGAAGTGTAGTTGATTTACAATGTTGTGTTAGTTTCAGGTGTACAGCAAAGTGATTCAGTTATACATATACAGGTATCTATTCTTTTTCAAATTCTTTTCCCATTTGAGTGTGTGTGTTTTCTTCCAGTTTTATTGAGAAATAGTTGACATACAGCACTCTATAAGTTGAAGATGTGCAGCATAATGATGTGACTTAACTACGTCATGAAACGATTAAAATAAATTTAGTGAACATCCATCACCATATAGATACAAACTAAAAGAGAAAGAAAAAAGTATATTATTTCCTGTGATGAGAACCCTTTGGATTTACTGTCTTGACAGCTTTCCTGTATAACAAATAACAGTGTTAATTATGTTTTAGTTTTGCTGTAAATAGGGGTCTTTTCGAGTCCCTTCTAGCGCTGAAGCTCTGGCCACACTGCCCAGACTGAACAGACAGGATACCTGTCCTCACAAAGTGTAACAAGGAGCGGGGTCCCGTCTCTCCCACTCCTGATGACACTCGGGGTTGCCAAGGAGACGCGTGGTAATCAGACCCAGGTGACAGCATTCTGCTTAATCAACTGTAATTTGTGGTGACGTTACTGAACCAACACCTTTTTTTTTTTCTTTTCTCACTTTATTAGTTCTCCCAGACGGAATCCATAACCAGCATAAACGACGGGGATTTTCCTGAGGTCCCGTGTCCTTGGAGACGGGGATTCTCGCCTTTTTCTTCTCCCTCTCTCAGGTCACCCTCTTCCCCACATCCATCCCGTCTGTGCGCAAGAGTTCCTCAGTTCTCTTCCTGCGGCCGCCCTCCTCAGAGGATGCCGGCGGATACAAGAGCCGGGACACAGGGACTGCCTGATCACCTGGCAGGGAGGAGAGAAATTAGGGAGAAAGGGCTTTGGGTCCCCAGCACCGGGGGCCCTGGGAACAGGGGGAAGGTCTGGGGTGAGACCGAGTTGGGCACCCGCCCAACCACCTCACCCAATCTGGGCCACCCTACCTGTGTAATCTTGGGGGCCCTCTTGGGAGCTCACTTTGCTGTGAGGGGACGGGCCATGGATACACCTGACGCTCTTTTCAGCTCTAATAATCTGTGATGGGGATTCACAATGGATCGGGACCCAAAACCTTGTGAGGTGTTTCCGATACAGTAATAGAACAGAACAGCCTCAGGACCGGAGGCGCTCTCAGCCAGTGACCAATAACGGCCGGAGACAAGCCTGCGCCTCAGTTCATTCACCCATAAAGGAGACAGAAAAAAACGTATCTGTGTACTTCTCAGGCGGGTGGCAAAACACCCATGAAACGGCAGGCGGAAAACGTAAAGAAAAGAACATCAGGTAATTCGGCGGAGGTGCGATGGGGTTGGCGGGGGGGGAGGTGGGGGCTAACTTAGGGCCGCACCTGGGCACTGCCGGGGGTTCTGGCAGGACCGGCTCTCGCGGGAGAGAGGCCTCGATGGATCGGTGTTGACGGGCAGGCCAGAGCGGACCATGGCCACCTGCTACCCCTGGGCGGTGGTCTTTTGGACAGAGGGTTCCACCTGGGTGGGTGGGGGGCCCCTGGGAAGAATGATGGAGGTGAGGGGCAGGATGTGACCTATGACTGGGCTGGTCTTCAGCTCCGTCCAGGGGGGAGGTGGTAAGAAACGAAATGGCACCGTTATTCTGGAGTCATGGCACCAGGTGTATTCTAAGAAATGAAAGGAGAAAACCGGGCCACCCACCAGGCTCTTTTAGAAGAGTTCTAACATGTACAAAAGGGTGTGGGTAAGGCTGTAAGCCGGGAGCACAAATGGCCGCCAGGGCCATCTGGTCGACCAAGGAGGACGCCTGGCCACCCGGGCACGGGGCCAAGGGAGTGGGGGACGGAGACCCTGGGGTTCCCATGGCTCTGCTGTAGGCTCAGCCTCACAGAAGGGCATTGTTCTCGACACCCCTTTGTTGTCCTTTCCCAGGCGCCAGGCGGGTGGAAACTGGGGAGGCACAGGTTACCCAGAGATAAGTCTTTTTATGAGCTTCCTGGTTTAGCTGAGAGAGGAACTCAGCCAGCTGGCCCGGGGGATGGGCCACCCCTTCTACCTGGTCCCTCCTGTGGGAGTGAAGCTCTTCCTGGTTCAAAGAGGGGGTGGGGGGGTGGCGCTGACACCCTGGGGGGAGGCCCTGCTGAGATGTCCAGGTGCCCGGCGGGACGTTGGCAGGTAAGAGGAGAAAGCTTGTGTCCATCCTGCAGTGGTCGGCCCCGCCGTGCCAGCAAACAAGTGCCCTGAAAAGTCCAGCCATCACTCGGTTGTGTGCAGACAAGCAGACCATTTCCAAGATTCAGAGCAAATTCTGGAAATTTCTCCTGACTCCTCCAGGGAAAAGAAAGGGAAGTTTTCTAAACATCCAAGAAAATATCCACATATTTTGTCTAAATTCCAAATGCACAGGAGAGGCTTGAAGGTGAACCTTTGAAATATTATTAGTCAGGACCAAGAGACTTTAAATGAGGCAGTTTGAAATGCCTATTCTGGGTAATGAAGAGAGGGGTGGAGAGATGGAAAGAAAGAGAGAGAGAGAGAATACAGCTACCAGTATCTTAGGTATCCTTACTGGGTAACTATACAAAGCTGTTTCTTACAGATCTGTGTGAGGTTATGGTGTTGGATGTCTGAATATTATCCTAGCGGAGGGAGCCTTCAAAGGATGCTACTCTGATCAACTCAAATGTTAAGGGAGCAAAACTTATACCCCAGGGGCAGGGACCCCAGGGAAGGTTGAGGGAGGGAGAGCAGCAATAAACAAACGCAACAACAGATCCTCAAGTTAGGAGATTCTATTAAGTGCGCTGCAGAGAATTAAAACAGAGTGAAGTGTTGGAGAGTGACTGGGTGGTCATCCTCACGTCTCTCTGAGGAGGTGGCTTTTAAGGCGAATAATAGGAGCAGCTCGTAAACCCCTTCCATCTTTGTCAGCCTGCCAGCATCTCGCGGTACTTGATGCTGAGAGTTGCCCTGACGCCCGGTGTGTTTCTCCTCTCACTTCCACGGTCACACACTGACCTTCACACGTGGAGTCAAGGGGGCAGACTCAGACCACCCACCATCTGGGTCGCTTCCTGTTCCCTCCCACGCCCTTCCTGGTATCAGAACTAAGACCCGCTCAGACCCCCCAGCCTCTCCACAAGGCCCTCATCCCGTCTGAGGAGTTCCTGAGCAGTGTGTGCACTGCAGAAAGTGTGTGATGTGAGCTGGACATCTGCCAGCCCTGGACCATTTTCTAGATGCTATTTGTTTCTTTTCTGTTGTTGTTGAAGTATAGCTGATTGACAACATTTCAGATGTACAGAAAGTGATTCAGTTATATGTATATAACCCTTCTCAGATTCTTTTCTCTTATAGGGTATTACAAAATATTGAATATAGTTCCCTGCTATACAGTAGGACCTTGTTGTTTATCTATTTTATATATAGTAGCTTGTATCTGCTAATCCCAAGCTCCTAATTTATCCCTCCCTCTTCCCCCTTTGGTAACCGTAAGTTTGTTTCTATGCCTGTGAGTCTGTTTCTGTCTTGTAAATAAGTTCACTTGTATTATTTTTTTAGATTCCACATTTAAGTGATATCATATAATATTTGTCTTTCTCTGTCTGACTTACATCACTTTGTAGGATCATCTCTAGGTCCATCTATGTTGCTGCAAATGGCACTATTCTGTTCTTTTTTATGGCTCAGTAATATTCCATTGTTCTTCTTTATCCATTCTAAATGCTATTTGTTGTTGTTGTTGTTTTTGATAAGTTAGAGTTTATTAAAATTAAAATATCTAGTCTGTGATAGAGAAGGAAAAAACAAGCCACAGATTAGGGGGAAATATTTGCCAAAATATCTGATATAGGAGTTATATACAAAAGATACAAAAAACTCTTAAAACTTAGCAATAAGGAAATAAACAACCCAATTTAAAAATGGGCAAAAGATCTGAACAGACACCTCATTAAAGAAGACATACAGGATGCTATTTGTTTTTAATACATCCCTGCTGGGAGCTATCTTTGTCTTCTTTTGTTTCTCCAGAAGACTGTAGAAGAAAACATGCCAATCACATGAGCATTCTGGTATATAAACACTTGCTACCTACTAACCATGTATCTAAATATCACCTGATCGTGCTAGTAAAGACTCTGAGATCCTAGATAATCTCAGTCGTTATACCCCCAAACCCAACACACTGCCTGTCTGAGTCTTCTTGAGCTAGGAGGACACAGCCTCACTCTCAAAAGTGAGGGTATCCTCTTCCTCCCCTCCCCCTCTTCCTCCCCTCCCCTTCCTCCACTCCCCCTCTTCCTCTCTTCCCCCACTTTCTCCCCCCACTTCCTCCCCTCCCCCTTTTCCTCCCCTCCACTTCCTCCCCTCCTCCTCTTCCTCTCCTCCCCCACTTTCTCCCCCCACTTCCTCCCCTCCCCCTCTTCCTCTCCTCCCCCACTTTCTCCCCCCACTTCCTCCCCTCCCCCTTTTCCTCCCCTCCACTTCCTCCCCTCCTCCTCTTCCTCTCCTCCCCCACTTTCTCCCCCCACTTCCTCCCCTCCCCCTCTTCCTCTCCTCCCCCACTTTCTCCCCCCACTTCCTCCCCTCCCCCTTTTCCTCCCCTCCACTTCCTCCCCTCCCCCTCTTCCTCCCCTCCCCCTTTTCCTCCCCTCCCCTTCCTCCCCTCCCCCTCTTCCTCCCCTCCCTTTCTGCTTCCTTCTTCCTTCTTCCCTCTTTCACAGTTTCTCCACTTACGTGCATATCCCTAATCAGTATATTGCTTGTTGCCTGTTTTGGCACTTCTTATTAACAAAATCACACCCATGCTGTCCTCTGTGACTTGCATTTCTTTGTTCATCATTTTTTATGTTTTTGAGATTTATTCACGTTCATGCCCACATCTGTGGTTCAGTCATTTTCTCTAACCAATAGCATTTCTTGATATTAACATGCTGCAATTTGTCTCTTCCGCTGCCAGTAGACACTAAGGCAGTTTTCCATCTTTGACTCTTGTGAAAAATGCTGCAATGACCATTCCTGTCCCTGTCTCCTGGGGCACGTGTGGGAGTGGCTCTAGGATATACATGGAGGAGTGGCATTGCTGGCTCAGAGGGTTAGGACCAGATTCAACTTTATTAGATAAGACAGAGCTCTATTCCATAGGAGGTTTCATCTGAAGAAAGCTCTCTGTAGTTGGAGAAGCAGAACCCAGGTCTAGAGAGGCTCAAGCGTCTTCTGTGATCATGACAAATGAAGTTATCAGTTTCTTAAAAGTAATTCTGCAATTTTAATAAATAAGAATCAATATAACAGGATGCGCTTGGACGTATATAGAAGGAGCTGACTCTGCAGGATGTATTTATTAATACAGTGCTGCTTCTATCAAAGACTAGAATACCCCAAGGAGAATAAACTGTGATGCAATGTGTCAGAGATAATGCCAAAAAGTGAAGGAGCTGGTCTATGATCTAAAAAGAAAGTCAGGGAACCCTGGCTGCCGTTGGGCTGCCCACACACTAAGCAAGAGCTGGGGCCCAGTTTTCAGGCGGGACGGGGTCTCCACGTTGGACGGGCACCCTGGCCGCTCAGTCAGCATGAATTTGCTTGTGGGACCATCAGACCCCTGAGTACACTGACAAAAATTCACTTTGGTGCCCACCAGGCTAAGACCCAGCTCTGGGGGCCATGACGTACGACGGGTGTTGCTCTATGAACCACCTGCCTGGGCCTCCCTGTGTGCAGAGGCCCGCCTCCCGCACCCTCACCCTCTTCTTCCTGCAGCCATTTGTTCATAACAATGAAAACTAAATCTACTACTATGATTTTTATTTTTCTTGTTTTTGCTCATCAGGATGCAAATAGGAATACCTAGACTCATACATACACACGAAAGAAAATCAAGGCCATTGTTTACTGCAAATGGGTTTTCTATACAATGTAGACCAAAGTGAATTGCAGAGGCAGTGCTTCTGGAGATTCACACTGGTCCGGCGGTGCCCACGTGGGTGATGCCATGATAGCTTTCCTTCACCCGTGTCAACTTCCCGATACACGTGGGAAGATGGCTCCATTCCCTACTTCCATTTCCTGATCGATGTGCCTAATGCTTGGGAATTTGTGAAATATTTTCACCAGCGTTGCTGAATAGATTTTCACAGCCCACTGAGTGAGGAAGAAAGGATTATTTCCCATCACGCAGGATGAAGAAACGGAGGCCCAGAGAGGTTGACAGACTTGCCCAGAGTCACACAGCAGAGCCGGGCCTTCACTCCTCTCCCACGCCACGTGGGCTGGGTGTTGACCTGTGCACCTTCGGAGTCCACATGGGACTGCGGCAGAGCTTCTCCCTGTCCGGGGGGCTACATCTGCTCAGAAGTGGCCCCCCGCAGAGCACGGTGGCCACCCAGCCTTATCAGAGGCCTCAGCAGCGTCCTCAAGGGGCTCAGTCCTAGCCCTGGAGAAACCAGGGATTGAGAGAAACCCTGGATTGCAGCTTCCGCACTTTGCTCTGGTTTCCAGGTCTGTGCTCTCTTGCTGAAGGTCAATATCCGGCGTCGACCGCAGCTGTCTTCAGGGATCTGTGCACGTTCAAGATAAGGTGAGTGCCCCAAACATTTCGTGACACTAATTGCTGGAAAAAAAACGATATTCACCCTCAAACACATCCTCGTGACCCTCCCAGCCTCCTCCTGCGCTGATGAAAATAAAGCCCTTTGCTCAGGAAGCCCCCCAGGCCTGTAGCACGTATAGTCATTTTTTTCCCCCTAGAAAACCTAATTTCCAGAAGGTGTGCCTCGTCCCCGCAGACCTCCGTGTGGCTTAGACAAATAATGCAAACTCTGCTACAACCCACTGGGAATGTTCTCCTGCCACGCGGCCTCCTTCGCATTTGCTTTGCTTTGGTTTTCTTATCTTTTTTCACCCAACGAATCATTTTGGGGGTGGTTTTGTGCTTCCCCTCCCCCCCGCGCCCCGACACCTTGAGCTGTACACAAATTCTAAACTGTAAGCTACTCCTGACTTAACTACTTATGTGAAACACTAATATGCCCAGCTGCTTTGATGTCTGCCGAGCAACAAAGGGAGCCGGTTCCTCTGGGCCTCTGGAAGCCTTGATTTGTCACCAAGTTATGACACCCAGCAGAGCCGTGTGACAGTGCAAATCAATCACGCCGTGTGCTCGGCGGGGCCTCGCCCGCCTCCCGCCGAGCCTCGGCAGTTTAATTAGCTTTTTCCACACCGACATCGAGTGCATCTGCAGCTTCAGCGAGAAAAGAGACGGAAGAGAGTTCACTGGAAAGTGAGGGGCCTTGGGAAAAAAAGGTCATATTGTGGGGAAAAGAAGAAGTCCACGAGAAGAAATATCAGAGACCTTTGTAGCCTTTGCCTCAGACGTGATGCCTGAGATACACAGGCCTGGGTACCCCGTGTGGTGACATGCAGCCCTTCAAAACAGCTCCGTGAAGCCCTTTACGGACGAGGTGTCTGAGGCTGTTTACAGGGCTTTTTCTCCTTTGGGGGATGGTCCATATGCTCCGTGTTTCTTCTCCAGCACCTACCCCCCCACCCCCCATCCATCATGCAGAAATTCACCAAGATTCAGGAGGCAAGACCTCGAGGGTGGCCACTCGAGGGTGGCCGAGTTTTGCAAAACTTTGCATGAATTCTTCTGGTAGAGGGGGAACCCAGAGTGAAAAGTTCGTTCCTCTGTTCATTTTTGCGGGGTTAAATGATGCCAGGCCAGGAAGAAAGCTAGGAAGGCGGCGGAGAGGGTTGGGAGTCATTGACGGGACCGCAGGGGTGAGAGAGATTCGGGCCCGGTGTCAGACACAGGGAGACACTTCTGTCTTGGCCCAGGAGGGGGGCAGATGGACGAGACCCAGCCGACTCTGCGTCTGTTGGGGAAGTTTGGGGGGCTGTTTCCTCGGAAACCCCCCCCCCTGCCGTGGAGGGGGCAGGAGACAGCCGGTGGCTTTCCTGGCTAGGGGTAAGGTGGCTGAGGGGTGAATGTTTTCCTCCCAGAAGTGTCTTTCCTTGCCCGGGGGGGCGGGCAGGATCAGGCAGGGTGTGCGGTGAGGTGGTAAGGGGTCACCTTGCCACCACTCAGCATCCCCTATTCAGGTGATGGCTTGTGTGTTCCCCGCAGGGAGGGGAGCGATGCATCTGAGGAAGCCAGAGCCCGTCTGCAGGGCTCTCCGGAGCCACTTCCACCTGTCTGGGGTGGGCTCTAGCAATAGCCTGCCCCCCATGCCTCTTCTTGGCACGCCTGGTGGAGGGGCGGGCTCCAGGCCTGCGCTGTGTACGGCCGTTCTGTGCTGCCAGGCTTGCGGGGGAGGGGGCCTCCAGGAAGATGCTGACCCAGCCTGCAGCATCTCCTGCCTCATGTCAGGTCACAGGGTCCGTGCTGGAAAGAAAGGGGCTTAGCCAGCTCCAAGAAGACATGGAAGAAACGTAAAGGCAGATTCCTAAGCGAAAGAAGCCAGTCTGAAAAGGCTGCCGACTGTGTGATTCCAACTCTATGACCTTCTGGAAAAGGCCAAACTATGGAAACAGCGGGAGCATCAGGGGTTGCCAGGGATCGGGGGATAGGGGAGGGAGGAACAGGTGGGGCACACAGGATTTTTAGGGCAGTGAAACTCCCATGTGATACTATCAGGGTGGATACATGTCGTTAGACGTTTGTCCAGACCTACAGAACGTTCACCACCGAGAGCAAACTCTGATGTAAACTATGGATTTTAGTTAATAATATTGCACTGATACTGGCTCACCAAGTATAACACATGTATCACGCTAATGCAAAATATTAATAATAAGAGAAACAGTGGGGGAGGGAGAGTAATAGGAGAATTCTTTGTAGTTTCCACTTTTTTTTTTTTTTTTTTGGTAAATCTAAAATTGCTCTAAAGAATAAAGTCTATTAGTGATGTTTATTTTGTAGGTAATTGCCAGAGGGTAAACCCGTGGGTACCTGTGAAACCTCCTTTCCTTCAGGTCCAGCTTCTTCCTGACCTTGCTTTGAGCATTTAGTGCCTGGCACCTCCCCGTTAATGATACTTGAAAGCAGAGTCTAAGCCCCATTCCCATAAAATAAGTGCCCTGTTTCACGGAATGGATGGATGTAAAAAGAATTTTAATAAGTCACCTTCTTATTGACCTTCTTGAGTCACCTTCTAAAATCTACAAAGAGAATATCCTCTGGTGAATTCTTCATTGCAGAGCAGAAAGTATTCTTTGAGAGCATGTGGCCTAAGACCCCCAGAAAGGTTAAGCAACCTGACCAAGGTCACACAGCCAAGCCCAGGCCGAACGGAGATAAACCTCAGGATTCCGGACTCCCCATCCCGCCCAGCCTCCTTCCACTGGGTCAGGCCAGTTAAACGGTTGCCCAGGTATAAAGGTGGCATCCAGGGAGAGGAGGCCCGAGCTCCAGTCCTACATCTGTGCCTCAGTTTACCCATCTGTAAACCTTCCCCTGCACAAGCCCAGATGAATTTCCTTGTCTGCAAAACGGCAGGACTCATGCTACTAACTGTCACTCACAATCCTGAGGGTCGAGGTGTTTTGTAAAACAGTGTTTGTCCTGTGCCCATGAACGCCCCCTTTACTCCCCTCCCCCGCTGCAGTTGTATTCCAGAGAGAGGCAAGGGGCTTACTGGTTATTTATCCCCGTGGAACAGTGCTCCTCAACCTTGACCGTGCTCACGGGAGTCCTTGTTAGGAGGCCCAGGTGGAGCCCACCGTCTTACTGGTGGGAGCCCCGCCCCTGCAGTGGTTTTCTCTGTACAAGACAGAGAGGGATGCTGGGCGCTGGGCCCAGGCCTGGCGGCTGGGTTGGGGTCAGGGGGCCACGGGGGCAGGTCCCCGCCCCTGATGGCAGGCGGGGCCTCGGCGTCCCCAGGGTCTTGGGGATCAGCTGCCAGGGCGCTCTGCCCGCCAGGGCAGGGACAGGGACCTGCGGAGGGCTCTCCTCTGGCTCGTTTCAGCTCCCGATCAACCTCAGACAAGGAGCTGTCAGTCTCCCCCTCCCCTCCCCTCCCCGCCTGTCTCACCAGACACTTCAAAGACTTCCCCACCAAGGGGCTGCAGCATCCTGCAAAGGCCTCCCAGCACTGGGGGGCCGACTTCAAAGACGGATTGGAGCTGGGGGCCAGCCCCCCTGTGGAGAGGCCTTATCACTTTGGGGGTGACTCCCCCCAGGAAGGGCCTGCTCAGTGCAGAGGGGAGGGCCGGCCCCTTTGAAGAAAAGCCCCGTTTTCCTCCCTCCCCAGCCCTTCCCAGCCCCCGGGCCAGCCCCACCCTTCTTTCAGGTGGATCCGGGAAGATGCGGGTGAGATAGAGCCAGGAGAGGTGACCCGACTCCCAGCGTGTGTCCCCAGGTTCGTGGATGTTTGCACTTGGAGAAGCTGATGGGGGCCGGATGGGTTGCCTGGACACTGGACACAGTTTGCAGCCCCAAAGGCGGGGCCCATGTCCCAGCATCCAGGGAGGGCACTTAAAGATGGGGGCTTCAGGCCCCAGCCTCCACTGGCCTATTGGACGGGACTAGCCTCTTTCCACCCAATGTGGAGTCCTCCCCAGACACGCGGCCGTCAGAATGCAACCCACCCAGTTCCAGACGTCCCTCTGCTGGCCTCCAGGGGGCTCCATGGTGGTGGAGACCCCTCCCTAGTCAGCCACGCGGACCTCCTCTCTGGGGGTCACACACCTGAGGATCCCCGGGCAAACCTGGAAGCTGGGCCTGGTCTCACTGCTGTGGCTGTCAGGTGAGGTGGCCCGTCCACCCCGGACAGCACAGCCCAGGTCATGTGCTCCCTGCTCCTTTTTCCGGTCTTCTCCAGTCCTCACCCCAGCACACACACTCTCAGTCACCCACGCGCGCATGCATTCATTCACAGACAATCCCACGCTGGTGTACACACATGCTAACACGTGCGCCCACACAGCAGCACCTTCATTCACTCACAGACACACTCACATACAGGCACACTTCCTGACACGCCCTCGCACACCCACAAACTCACACTCGTGCGCATTCACACGCACCTATACACTACTGACACACCTTTTCACACCCATGTATAGACCCACACTTCCAGACACACTCACATACAGACACACACACACACACACACAGCGGTCCCCAAAAGCCCAGGTTTCCAGGCACAACACATATTTCGATAATATGGTGTCAGGTAAGAGCCTAACTTTATGGAGTTGATTTTTGTATATCGTATGAAAAAATCTCAAGATTAATTTTGTTCTATATGTTTGTCCAATGGACCCAACACTGTTTATTGAGAATATCATCCTTTCTGCATGGTTCTGTTGTGCCGCCTTTATAGGAAATCACGTTTTCATACCTGTAGACATCGGTTTCTGCTTCTGGACTCTATTTTGTTATTTTGCTCTATTTAGCTAAAATCTTACCTTTACCACAATGTCTTAATTACAGCAATTAATATCTTCATATATGGTAGAGCAAGTACTTTTACTTTGTCATTGTTCTTCCAGATTGTCTTGACTATTCATGGCTATTTGTATTTCTATATAAATTTTAGGATCATCTTGTCAATACACACACGCACACACACACACACACACACACAAACACACAAAATATCTGTCGAGGTTTTGATTGGGATTTCATTGAATCTAGAGCTTAGTTTGGGGAGAATTGACATTTTTATAGTATTGACTCTTTCAATATATGAATAGAGTATATTTCTCCATATAATAAGTCTTCTTCAATTTCCCTCAATAATCTTTTGTAACTTTTTAAGTGGTCTTGAGTATTTTTACTAGCTTTAGTCCTAACTAAATATTTAATGATCTTACATTTTGTTGTAAGTGCAATTAAAAATTTTTATTTTCTGATTGTTAGATGTTCTCATATAGAAATGTAAGTGATTTTGTATGTTGAATTCATATATTCAAATAATTTTCTAAATTCCCTTATGATTTATTTGAGTTTATCAGTAATTTTTAAAGATTTTCTACATATACAATTTTATTGTTTGTGAATAATAATCCTTATACCATTATTTCTTTTTCTTGCCTTGTTGCACTGGCTAGTTCTTCCTGTAAAATGCCGAAAAGAAGTGTTGGTACTAGGTGCTGATGTCTCTTTCCTGATCTCAGGGGGTGATTTTAACATTTCACCATTAAAGATTATATTTGTGATAAGTTGAGAGACTTTTTTGTTTTGCTTTGATTTCTGTAAATGCTATTTATCAGGTTAAGGAAGTTCTCTTCTATCCCTAGTTTATGAAGACTTCCGTTTTTTAACCATTAATGGTTACAAAATTTTATCAAATACATTTATCAAATGTTATCAAATACAGATGTATCAAATACATTTTCTGCATCTATTGAGACAGTAATAAATATTTTTCTCATTTATTTTGCTAGTATTGTGAATTACAGTGATTAATTTTATAATATCAAATGAACCTAACACTACTGGAATAAACTCAACTTGGTTGTGATATGTTATCCTTTTTCATATCTCAGAATTTGGCTTGCCAATCTTGTGTTTAGAATTTGCATCTTTATTCATTAGATACATGGACCTGTAATTTTCCTTTCAGGTTTTGGTGTCAAGGATATGCTATCCTCATAAATAGAGTTGAAAAGCATTTTATCTTTCCCATTTATTGGAGGAGTTTATGTAAAATTGGTGTTATTCCTCCCTCAGTTGTTAGAAAGAATTTGCTAGTGAAGCCATCTCGACCTGGATCTTTCATTGCAGAAAATTTGTAAATCACAGATTAATTTTTTAAAGTAGATTTAGGACTATTCACATTTCTCAATTCTTCTAGTGTCAGTTTTGGTAAGTTAAATTTTTCTAAAATTTTGTCCATTACATTTAAATTTATTGGCATAAAATTCTTTAAAATATCTTTTTTGTTAAAATTTTAATGTCTTTAGCATTTGTAGTGATGTCTTCCTTTAAATTTAATTCCTGATACTGGTTATTTGTGCCTTCTCTTTTTTATTTGATTAATTTTACAGTTTTACTCGTTATTTTAAAGAATCACTTTTTGGCTTTATTGAGTCTATTTTATGTTTGTTTTCTATTTCATTAATTTCTGCAAATAGCTTTATTTCTTGTTACCTTCTACTTTTGGGGGGGGTTGATTTACTGTTCTTTTTTCTAACTTCTTAAGTTTGGTACTTAGATCACTGATTTTCAGGCTTTCTTTTTTTCTACTGTATGAAACTAAGGCTATGTAGCTTCCTTTAAGCATCACTTTAGTTGCATCACACAAATTTTGTTATATTTCATTATAATTCATTTAAAATACATTTTATTATTTCCATTGTGATTTATTCTTTTACCTATGGGTTATTTAGAAGTATATTTTGTTTAATTTATAAACATATGGAGATTTTCTGCGTACTGTTTTGTTATTGATTTTTAGCTAAATGGCACTGTGGTCAGAGAATTTATGATGCACGATTTCAATAGTTTGAAATTTATTGAAATTTGTCTTATGACCCAGCATATAGTCATTTTAAATCCCCTTTTTCATGAATGCTTGGGGAAAATGTGTAGTTCAAGTCGTTGATTCCAGCATTTCATATATATCCATTAAGTCAAATTTGCTGCTCATGTTGTGCAAATCTATTATGTTCTTACTGATTCTTTGTCTGTTTTATTGTAACTTCAAGACATATTAAAATCTCCCTTTATGGCTATGAACTTACCCATTTCTCCTTGCCGTTCTGAAGATTGTTGCTTTATGTATTTTGAAGTTATCCTGTTTGCGGCATGGAAATTTAGAATTCTTATATAATTTGGTTATGAATTGAAACTTTTTGTATTTTCAACTTTTTGGTCTCTAGTAATGCTCTTTTCCCCTTAAAATCTACCTTGTTTTAATATAGTTATACAAGCTTTCTTTTATTTCGTGTTTGCGCGGTTATCTTTTTCCAGAGAGAATTTTCATTTTCTTCAACAAGGTAGCTGGGAACATCACCAATATGGCATCACCTCAATCCAGTTTCCATCGAGATTATTCAAATGTGGATGACAGCATTTATCACCGAGGACAGCCTCTGCCTGTCACGCCATTTTCTCTGTCTCCCACCTGCCTATAACACCCGGAAGTTATCTTTCAAAGCTTAAAGGCAGCTTCAGAAAGAATGACTGCCTTCCCCATGTGGTACCTCTCTCACTGTATGCATCACACCAGATTTTAATCATTGGTTCGTGTGTCTATCTTCCCCAAGAGAGTGAGCGGTCCTTGCCCACAGGCATCTTACCATCTTGATACCTTTCTATGTCCAGCAGCCAGCACATAGTAGGTGCTCAAGAAAACACACATTCGATGCTGCATGAAGGCAAGAAACTGTCACCATTTCAGAGAAAAGGAAAGAAAGCTCAGAGAGTTGAGACAACTTGCTCAAGGTCACACTGGGTCAGGCAGGCTCAAAGCCAGGTCTTCTGATGCCCAAGGCCAATACCACTTCCACTACCTGAGTAAGCAGAGCCCCTTGTAGAGGGCCAGCCTCCGCGAACCTGCGGAGAGCCAGTGCCCCTGCTGACCACCACAGCGATGCCCAGAGCTCTGCATCCCCCGCCCACCAGTGGCAGCTCTCCAGGGCTCCCCTGCCCACCCCCACTCCTCCCTCCAAGGAGGCTGACTCATGTGGATCCCAGCAAAGTTCCTGGAGTCTGCTCCCTTCGGAGCTGGCCACCAACCTCCCCTCTGATCCCCATGGCAGAATTGGCTGAGATAAAAGACACCCCTCCTCTCCAGAGCAGACAGTTGAGTTTGGCCAAGAACTCTGGGAACGAATACCCGATGGACCCGAGGCATTGCCCTCAGAGGGAAGATTTTGCAGCATGAAATGGCCTATTCTTCACAGGACGTTTTTTTGGAAAGCCTAAGGTCCTGAAAGGGAGCCACTTAGGCAGTCAGAAAGGAGGCTTTTGTGGGTTGGGTTTTTTTTTTTTTTGGCTTTTCTTGTCTTTTTTAACCTTCTGCTTCTGACTCTGCCAGTTGGTGTCTCTCTCTCACCCCTGGAGATTTCTTTTCAACACTGGTCATTCGTGGAGTTGGCGCTGCCCTCTCTGCTGTGACTGATGGAAGACCCGAGCCTCCCTCCCTCTAATGAGGGCCCCCCCAGGCCCCGCTGCCCTCATTTTTGATACCTGGGGAGAGGATGTACAGACGAGGGACAATGGGATCAGAAAGGCCCCAGTGAACAGACATCACAGCCAAGCTCAAAGAGCGCAGGAAGTAGAAGAAAGAACAAAAACATTTACAGAAGTGCTACAGTGTAAGGGGAAAAAGTACTAGCAACTGTAACAAGGTCAATGGTGAGGGAAAAAAAATTTTTTTTTGAAAGGAATTGCTGAGGGGAAAAAAAAAGAAAAACGTCAAAAAGGGGGCCGAGGACTCAGAGTAAGGCCTGCTGGTTCGTTCCTGGAACATTTTCCTTGATATCTTCCCAGGAAGCACGATTTCTACCAGACTTCAACATGTTGGAAAAGTGTATGCAACTGGCTAGAAGGAGGGTTAGAAGTTGTGAGTCACCATCACCCGCTCCGTGTGTGTTTGCTTTCAACGCCGGCTTCCTGTGGGACCACATGAATGGGGCCTTTTTGGTTCTTTGGCCTGTGCTGGAGTGGGAGCGTCTGGCCAGCCTGCTTCAAGGGAGCGTGGGGCGCTGAGGTTCCGAGGCTGCGAAGAACAGAACAAACTGACTGACGTTGCCCTGATGTCGAAGAGTAGCAGGGAGGGTTGGCTGGTGCTAAATCCTGTGACTTTGGGCAATTCCCTTAAGCACTCTGAGCCTCCGTTTCTTTACCTGTAAAATGGGCATAGTAACATCTCCTTTGCAGGATTATTCTGAGGATGATGACACCCAACCTGCGTGTCAAAGGGACTCCAGAAGTAGTTGTTGCTCTTTTTTTCCCCCCTGTAATTATTTATCACTGATAACGGGGATGTTAAACTCGATCCTCTCAAATCTTGGGCTTCTGAGCTAATGGAAAGGGCTCTTATGATCCTGCTTCCCAGATTTTTAGCGGGACAGGCAGCCTTAGGTCTTAGGTGTGCTGCTAAATTCTACTTTCTCATTTTGTGGATTATCTGACTTCCGCTTGACACCCAATGAGCTTTATTTTTTTTTAAGGTATATAACTTAATTTTTTAAATTTTTATTGGAGTATAGTTGATTTACAATGTTGTGTTAGCTTCTGCTGTACAGCAAAGTGAATCGGTTATACATGTACATATATCCACTCTTTTTTAGATTCTTTCCCATATAGGCCATTACAGAGTACTGGGTAGAGTTCCCTGTGCTGTACAGTAGGTTCTTATTAGTTATCTATTTCATATATAGTAGTGTGTGCATGTCAATCCCAATCTCCCAATTTATCTCTCCCCCTCCTTCCCCCCCCGGTAACCATAAGTTTGTTTTCTGTATCTGTGACTCTATTTCTGTTTTGTAGATAAGTTCATTTGTACCTTTTTTTTTTTTTTTTTTTAATTTTTGGCTGTGTTGGGTCTTCGTTTCTGTGCGAGGGCTTTCTCTAGTTGCGGCGAGCGGGGGCCACTCTTCATCGCGGTGTGCGGGCCTCTCACTGTCACGGCCTCTCCCGTTGCGGAGCACAGGCTCCAGACGCGCAGGCTCAGTAGTTGTGGCTCACGGGCCTAGCCGCTCCGCGGCATGTGGGATCTTCCCAGACCAGGGCTCGAACCCGTGTCCCCTGCATTGGCAGGCAGACTCCCAACCACTGCACCACCAGGGAAGCCCTGTACCATTTTTTTAAATTCCACGTATAAGTGATATCATGTGATATTCATCTTTCTCTGTCTGACTCACTTCATGCAGTATGACAATCTCCAGGTCCATCCATGTTGCTGCCAAAGAGCTTTAGAATTGTTCTTCTTTGTCCTCTGTTTTTCATGCTTTAAATAATGCAATTCCTTTGAACATCACCCTAACAAAAATACTTGCAAGGGGGGATTGCCACAGGCCTGATAATATGAAAGAGAAAGATGGCCCTGATTTACTGAGCACCTACTACATGCAACCCTGGGCCAGCCCTTTATACACTTTCACTCGATTTAGGATTTAACCTTGCAGCAGCCTTCCTGGCCTGTTCTTCCCACCCTTACCCTGCTCTTTTATTCAAGGTATTTATTTCCTTCAAACATACCACCTGACTTACTTAATGAACTTATTTATTGTTTATTGCTGGTTGTCCCCACCCCACAATCAGAATGTAAGTCCACGACATAGAGAACAGACTTGTGGCTGCCAAGGGGGATGGGGGGTGCTGGGGGAGGGATGGATTGGGAGTTTGGGATTAGCAGATGCAAGCCATTATATATAGGATGGATGAACAACAAGGTTCTACTGTAGAGCACAGGGAACTGTATTCAATATCCTGTGATAAACCAGAATGGAAAAGAGTATTTGAAAAAAGAATGTATATATACGTATAATTGAATGTCTTTGCTGTACAGCAGAGATTAACACAACATTATAATCAACTATACTTCCATAAAAATTAATTAAATAATAAATAAATAAATAAAAAGAATGAAAGTCCACGAAGGTGGGCTATTTTTCCAAAGACAATTTTTTATTTTAGAATAGTTTTAGATTTACAGCAAAGTTGCAAAGGTTGTACCGAGAGGCCCTGTGCACCCCACACCAGTTTTTCCTACTGGTAATTTCTTACGTTACTATGTACTTTTGTCACAACTAAGGAAACAATGGTATGTTGCTATTAATGAAACTGCAGACTTTATCCAGATTTCACTAATTTTCCCCAAATGTCTGGTTTCGGTCCCAAGGTTCCATCCAGGATCCCGCGTTGCTTTTAGCCATCACGCATCCTTCGCCCCCCTGGTCTGTGACCGTCTCTCAGACTTTCCTTGTTTGGGATGACCTTGACAGTTTTGAGGCGTGCTGGTCCCTCAGTCTGGGTTTACCTGATGTTTCGGTCATGGTTAAACAGGACGATGGGTTTTGGGAGGAAGACCATGGGGGCAAAGTGCGGTCCTACCAAGGGCCAGACTATCAACATGACTTAGCACTGAGGAAGTTGACCTTGATCCCCTTGCTGGAGTAAGGTTTGCCAGCTGTCACTACTGTGAAGTTACACTTTTCTCTGTTCCTATAGTCTAGTCTTCGGAAGCAGGTCTCTAAACACAGCCATTATGGGTCGCATGTGTTCTCCCAAAATTTATATGTTGAAGCCCTAACCCGTAGTACCTCAGCATAAGGTCTTTAAAGAGGCAATTTAGTTAAAATAAGGTCTTCAGGGTGGGCCCTAATCTCATAGGACTGGCATCCTTATGAGAAGAGGACATTTGGACATGATGACATGCACGCATACAGAGAGAAGACCACGTGAAGACATAGCAAGAAGGTAAGGAGAGAGGCCCCAGAAGAAACCAAACCTTGATCTTGGAATTCCAGCCTCCAGAGATGTGAGAAAATACATCTCTGTTGTTTAAGCCACTCAGTCTGTGGCGTTTTGCTACGGCAGCCCTAGAAAATGAATATAACCGCCTCCGGTCTCTGAGAGTAGAGTACCTCCTTAAATTATTTGGAATTATTCTGCATGGGGTTTTGTTTCTTCTCCCTCATTTAGTTATTTATTCAATCTTTTTTTATATTAGTATGGACTCATGGGCTCATGGATACTTCTTTTATACCTTAGATCGTAATCTGATGATGTCACTTACCTTGTTATTCAAATTTTTCCAACTTTGGCCATTGTGAGCTCTTTCCGCTTGGCTCCTACACACCTGGGACCTGTCCCCATCATTTTGGTTTTTGAACATTTCTTCAGTTTCTGGAACTACAAGCTGTTCCAGACTCATCTGGTCCATTCCCTGCCCAATCCCTAGAAACAGCCATTTCTCCAAGGAGCCCTGGTCTCCTTTATTGGAGAATGGTACTGGAACTAAGATCTGGGTGCTGCTGTGCTCATGGCTACGGAGGTATCATTACTCCCAGGCTCCATGAAGGCAGGATGTTTGTCCGTCCTGATGAATCCCAAGCACTACAGCACCTGTCACATAGCAGGTGCTCAACAAACGTCGGTCGCATAAATTAATGAGCGAATAATCTTCAGAACCACTCTGTAAAATTGATGTTATTATAATTATCATGTTATAAATGAAGTAACAGGGTCAGGGAAGCTAAGAAATTTGTGGAAATCATACAGGTAGAAAATGACAGGACAGGATTTCAAACCTTGTCTGACTCAAGAGACCCTGAGTTTTTATTATCTACCAATTTGAATTATCTGGCTGACTGTCATCTTTGTTTAGTGTGGTAATCTGAAGATCTTTAAAAAACAAAAAAGAAAACAACGTAAATCCTCATCTTTTTGTCGTCATGCAGACTAGCAGGATAAAAAGACCTTGGATGAGAGGGTCAAAGAGACCTGGATTAAATCTGGGCTCCATCTCTTTGTAGCTGTGAGACCTCGGGCAAGTTGACTTATCCACGTGTGGCTCAGTTTCTTTAACTATAATACATAGGTAATAACAGTCCCTGCCTCACACATTTGTTGTGAACATGAAAAGCAGTTATCTGTGATCTAAAGACTCTGCCTTTCCCCATCTAATGCATCTTGCCACCCACCATATACCTCATCCAAGAGATAAGCATTGTGACTCTCCTAGGTCTACAGAAGGCTTTGGTTGCCTCACTATTGCTGCAAGAAAAGAAGACACACTCTTATAGAGGAATTAAAATATGTAAGAGACAAATGTTTGGTCCAACTAACTGCAAAAGTTCTAATACTCTGTGGCAGTGGATCCCAACCTGTTAGCATCAGACAGCTAATGGTGATGGAATTATTTCAACAGCTGCATATTTGCATGAGTTCCAGGTACTGTGAGTCGTCTGAATAAATACAGTGTCTTATACATAACATTCAGCAGGGTTAATTATATTTATCTTGTTGTACATTACATCCCTAGCACTTATTTATAACTGGAAGTTTGAATCTTTTGACCACCTTTATCCAATCCTCCCTCTCTGCACTCTCCTGTCTTGTCTTTTCATTAACAGTATTTTTTTTTTAATTTATGTATTTATTTTTGGCTGCGTTGGGTCTTCCTTGCTGCGTGCGTGCCCTCTCCAGTTGCGGCGAGCGGGGGCCACTCTTCGCTGCGGCGCGCGGGCTTCTCACTGCGGTGGCCCCTCCTGCTGCGGAGCACGGGCTCTAGGCGCGCGGGCTTCAGTAGTTGGGGCACGAGGACTCAGTAGTTGTGGCTGTTGGGCTCTAGTGAGCAGGCTCAGTAGTTGTGGCGCACGGGCTTCATTGCTCCGTGGCATGTGGGAACTTCCCGGACCAGGGCTTGAACCCTTGTCCCCTGCATTGGCAGGCGGATTCTTAACCACTGTGCCACCAGGGAAGCCCAACAGTATTTTTTGAAGAGCAGAAGTTTATAATTTTGATGAAATCCAACTTAACAATTTGTTCTAGTGGGTTGGGTTTTTGGTGTCATTTCTAAGAAACATTTGCCTAACCTGAGGTCACAAAAATTGTCTGTGATATTTTTTCTAGAAGCTTTATAATTTTAGGTTTTATATTTAAGTTAAGGATCCAGTTTAATTTTTTTTACACAGTATTGGGGAGGCACAAAGTTCTTTTTTTGTTTTTTGCATATTGATATCTATTTGTTCCAGTACCATTTGTTGAAATGACTACTCTTTCTTCACTGAATTGACTTTGCACCTTGCTCAAACCAGTTGTTTTTATATGCATGGGTCTATTTCTGGACTCTCTATTCTGTCCTATTGATCTATTTATCTTTCCTTACACCAGTAGCACGCTGTCTTAATGACTGTAGCTTTATAGTATGCCCTGGGGATGAGGCGTGAACAACGTGGGAGGCTGTATGTTCCCGTGAAGGAGAAATTCAAGTACTTCCCTGGAGAGGTCCAGGTGAGAGTCTCTAGCACTGATGTGAGAAACCTCATAGGTCCACAGAAAGTTAGAGCTGGAGGGTCTTTAGGACTCATCATTATTTAACTCAGCCATTATCGAGTGTTTGCTACATGCTAGATTTTAAGCTAGGCACTGGGGGTGCAAAGGTGTAGAAAATTAGACACTATTCTCGTTCCCATCATGCTTATACTCTAGGAGGAGAGAGGGATCAATCAAAATAAAATGTGTAATTACACCCAAAACAAGTGTTCTAAAGGAAATGAATAAGCTTCTGGGAGAAGGATGTAATTCTTCCTTATGGGAGTAGGAGGCAGAGGGGAAGGGAAGAAGAAACCGTATCACAGACAGTTGCCCCAATATCTGGTATATCTACTGCTTCTCCTTCAGGAAGAGAAGCTATTTAACAAATTTCAGTTTATCTAAAGTTTTAACAAATTGTAGTTGTGTACGTGGCTGTCTGCAATGAATACTATATTTCCTAGCCTCCTTTGCAGCTGGGTGAGGCCACGTGACCAAGTACTGCCTGACAGGATATACGTGGAAGTGCCGTGTGCACATTCCAGGAAATGTCTTTAATGGGAGAGGATGTGTCTTCACTTTGTCTTTGCAACTATCTGCTGACTGAATGTGGACGTGATTGCTGAAACTCAGCAGCCATCTTAGCCGCGCGATAGCAACTGTGCGTTGAGGATGGTGAACAATAAGATAGAAGGAGCCTTGATTGTCTTAAAGCTACCAGACAAGCTTTGGACCGTCTACCTGGACTTTCACAGGAGAGAAACCCCTATCTCATTAACTCACTCCTCCTTTGGATTTTCTCTCTATGCGGCTGAGTCTAATCCTAACTAATGCGAATTATAAGCACAAAGCCCCCGCCACGAGGGAGCAATACCTGTCCCAGGAACTGAAAGGAGGTCAGTATGGCTGGGGGCAGAGTCTGGCCCCTTCCTTTCCCACTTCACCGACAAAGCCACTGAGAGCCAGACATTCATCAACTTGAGCTCAGACTAGAACTACGCTGATGGACTCCCAAAAAAGTTGCCATTAATGAGCGCGTACACCGTACCTGGCACTGTGCGCTGTGTTTGACAGTTGTTAGCTTCTCGAACACTCTCAACAGTATGAGACATAAATAACATCATCCCTTTTGACAGATGAGATCCTGGTGGCTCAGCCAGGCTAACGGCCTTGCCCAAAGTCGCGGAGCCGGTAGGTGGCTGAGCAGGGAATTGGGATCCAGGTCTGTCTGATTTCAAAGCTCCTTCTCTTCCCACTCTCCCAAGTCCAGGGGAATTCTACTCTGCAGGTCCACGGAATAAGCCCAGATGTTTGTGTTTAGTGAGTCTCAGAAGGAAAAAGAAAGTTTGAAGACTTATTATTCTCAATTTTGTTATTTGTCAATCCAACTCGGTGATAGACAAGGGCAGCATTTTGGCTTTTGTTTTCTGGATTTCTTTCTTAAAAACAGTTGTAATGCTATGCATTTAAAGCCAACATGTTACCAGCCTCCTGGATCTAATGGATACATCTTTGGGATATAGGTGCATAGTAATCAGGGTTCTCCAGAGAGACAGAACCGATAGAATAGATGATGGATGGAGGGATGGATAGATAGGTAGATAGATAGATGATAGATAGATAGATGGATGGATAGATAAATAGTTAGATAGACAGAGATTTGTGATAGGAATTAGCTCACACAGTTAGGAGGCCGAGAAGTCCTACAATCTGCCATCTGCAAGCTGGATAACCAGGAAAGCTGGTGGTGGGATGCAATCCAAATCCAAAGGACCTGAGAATCGAGGGGCCAATGGTGTGATCTGAGCCTGAAAGCCTACGTTTGAGGGCAGGAGAAGGTGGATGTCCCAGCTCAGTAAGAAACAGAATTTGTCCTCCCTCCACCTTTATGTTCTATTAGGGCCCTCAACGGATTAAGTGATGTCCACCCACCTTGGCGAGGATGATCTTCTTTACTCAGTCCGATTCAAACGCTCATCTCTTCCGAAAACACCCTCAGAGGCACAGCCAGAAGTAATGTTTTACCAGCTCTCTGGGCATCTCCTAACCCAGTCAAGTTGACACATAAAATTAACAATCAGAAGATGTGTTGTGGTAAGGGAGACTTGGGTACACGTTAAAATAATGGATTTATGTGCCTGAGATATACGCCAGCAGGAAATTTAAACCATGAGCTGTGATTTGCCCCAGCTGGCAGTTCTGCCCGGCCTGGGGAAAATGCCCTGATGTCAGAGTGACCTGGACTCCCCAGGACAAGCTGCTCCGAACACCAAGCAAAGTCAGGCTGGCCCAAGGCCTTGGGAGAGGTGGAAATCAGTTACATCTAGGTAGGCAAGCAGTATAGGGAGTATGGATGCTGTACTGGGTCCCCCACTGGGTACCGGGGACAGGAAAGGAATAAGAGGGGTGTCAACAGGCCACTGGGAAAGACAGACAGGTAGGGTGGTCAGGGCAATGAGGGTAGATAATACTGCTCTGGAGAGTGGGGAGCTGAACTAACTTTTCTTTTTTTTTTTTTTTAACTAACTCTTAAAAGAGGGAGAAGAGTCTGGGCAGAGGGGCAGCCTGTGCCAGGGTGGGGTGTCAGGCGGGGCCCCATTAAGAGATGCGTGAGGCTATGGCCATGGGCAGGCAGAGCGGAGATGCTGGAGACCCGCTGCGGAGCTGCCGTGTGGCCTGCGGGCACGTGGACGTCGCGAGGATGCCGGTGGGCTGACTCGGGAGCCCTTTCCGCATCCATCTGTGCTGCGCTAAGACTCTAACCATGTCCACCTGAGGTGGGCTGGGGATGTCTCAGAAACCCGGTCCCTCTTCCCAGGGGCAGCCCTTCCCACTCCCAGCCCAGGATCAAAGCGAGCCCTCCCTTCGCAGGAACGCTTTGTTTATTTCCTCGATTTCCTGATGACCTACATTCTCATCCCAGCTCTTTATTCCTGATTGCCCAACAACTCCTTTGTCTCGCTCCTGCTGTGTTGGAAGGAAGAGACGCTGACCTTCCAGCCCAGATGGTGGCCCCTGGGCCGCTCCTGGCTCTTCATGCTGGTGGGAGCCCGGCCAAGCCCGAGCTCCCTTCAAACCTGACCCAGTGGCTGCAGGAGATCCCCAAGGACCCGTGGGCGCTGGAATCTCTTTGTTCTTCCAGCCCCCACCAAGCCTGAGGAGGCAGCCCTACGCCAACGGTGCCCTCTTTCCTCCCTCTTGGAAAAGACTTCATTTTTTCTAATTATAAGCAAGGCACACATGTTCAATGTGGAAACGTGGATAACACAGAACATTTAAAAATTAAATCAAAAATTACTGGTGATGCCTCACCCCAAGAAGAGAACTATCAACATTTTATGTATATTCTCTTCTTTCTCTCTCACCGTGTGTACACGGGAATGACAAATGTATACATACAACTGGATAACACATACTGCTAAGTGATGCTAAATATTACATCATATATTTGTTCAAGTGTGCTTGCTGCTTTGTAAGCTGTTTTCCTTTTTCAGCTAGCAGTGTATCATAAATAGCTCTCCCGGCCATGAATTGTTCTCCTCCTGCATTCCTGTAAGTGACTGTGTAACATACCATCACATGGGTGTCCCATTGTTCTGGGTTTCTTAAACCGGGGTCCACGGGCCCCTGAGGACTCACAGGGAACCATATGTTCCCTCCAGGAATTTTAATTTTTGGTATTCTTATTTTGTGAGATGTGAGTAGAAGCTATTCAGAGGAGGAATTAAGGAAGGCCATCCCAGTGAGGGTGGAGAGCCCGTGCAATGGTGCAGAGGGGTGAGGGAATGGGTTTCCGGCATCTAGGGTGACCTTAGGGGACTAGCACATCCCTTACCCAATGGGATTTAGTGGGAAATGAGTTTCTTTTGCTAGAATGGGAATCTTGTTAAGCTGTCAACTTCCTTCCCCCTGTATCGATTGAGGTGTTTTTGTGGTAGGACATGGCCATTTTGCTTCTTCCATCGGAGTGAGTGGCAATGACCCCTGGGTCACGTACAGGCATTGTCAGATTTCTTCATTCCTTGTTCACTCACTTATTCCTTCACCAAACATCGATGGAGTATCAGTTGTCTATTGCTCTGTCACAAATGACCCCCAAATTTAGCAGCTTAAACAACAACAAACAAATATTATCTCTTATTTCTGTGGGTCAGGAATCCAGGAGCAGCTTAGCTAGGCAGTCCTGGTTCGGGGTCTCTCGTGAAGTTGCAGTTAAGAGGTTGGCTGGGGCTACAGTTATCTGAAGGCTGGACCTGGAGGATCCAGTCCCAGGTGGTTCATTCACTCAGCTCCTTGCCAAGTAGACCTCTCTATAGGGCTGCTTGAGCATCCTCACAGCATGGCCCATGGCTTCCCTTAGAGTGAGTCATCAGAGGGAGATGGACGAGAAAGAGGTAATTTTTTTAAGACGGAGCCCAAATAGTCACACTTTCTGTCTTTTCTGTGGTGGGTCAGCCCTATTCAGGTCAGCTCTAACTGACGTGGGAGGGAATTGCACAAGGCTGTGAATACCAGAAGGTGAGGAAAACTGGGGACCATATGGAGCCCAGTTTTCACAGAGTAACAAGCCAGGCCAAGTGCTAAGGATAGAAATCAAATGAGAGGTCCCACACCCAGGAGAAGGACTGGGGTGTGGAGGTACACAGTTGTGATGACACTCAAGCTCTGGTTGAAGGTCACCTTCAAGGTATGGCCACAGGGGGCTGGTCCCAGCCTGGAAACCCCCTCTGCTCACTGTGATCCGGCATCACTGCTCTGATAACCACAGCTGTCCCTGCGGGGCAGAATCAAGTTCAGGCTCAGGGTCTGCAGCAAGTCGGTCCTTAATGGAAGGCCCACCTTGTCCTACCACAAGACAGCTGGTGTGAAGGGATAGGACACACCAGAGAAGCAGGAGGTGGGTCTGTAGCTCAGGTTCCCTCTCTCACCTAGAATCCATCTCACTTCTTGCTCTGGGAGGTGACTGTACTGCAGCGGTGTGGTACACAAGGACTTCGGGGGTTCTCTTCCTCCTCTGGGTGCAATGAAATGTACATTTCCTTCTGTCCCTAGAAGGTAGTTGATCCCTCAGGCTTTGTGGTTTTGGTTAGACTTGCCTGGTATCCTCAAGAGCCTACAGGGTCCAGACCAAGCCTGTTCTGGGAAGGGAGCAGATTTCTTACATTCCAGAACTTGGAAGGGAGAGAGTTCTTCTCTTAAGAACTTGTTGAGAAAATCACGACTGTCAAAGTATGAAAGCCCTGAGCAGTAGTGAGACAGAAGGGAAAGGCAGTGGAAGGAAACAAGAGCTCTGCTGACCTGCTGGGAGGAGAACCCCATGGATGCCACTTCCGGTCTGTGCAGAAAGCCTCACCTCAGCAGAATAACAGCCAAAGCCCCAAGACTCCAAGACAGGGGTTCTATCTAGTGGATCTTGGTCTGGTGGCACATGGGCTCCCCAGTGGGGCATTGCTCCATCACCGTTCTGGCCACAGTTGGTGGGGAGCTGATGGAGAATTGATGAACTGGGATGGTACCTCAATAAGGAGGAAGCTCATCCCTGATCAATGTGCCCCTGTGCATCTCTCACTGAGTAGGCAGCTCAACAGCGTTTCTGAGGAGCTCAAGGGATGTGATTGGCCCAGCAATGAGCTTGGGAAAGTCTGTACCACTGGGCTATGTTCAGGCACAAGCTGGAGGATGGGCATGGGCAGCCCTCGCCTGCCCCATCATGCCTGCTGGACTTCAGAGACAGAATATGAAGGGGATTTGGGAATTGGTCTTTACAGATGGAGCGAGAAGACTCCAGTTTCTCCCCAGGGACCCTGGTGCACCTGCATTTGGGCAAGAAGATGTCATAGGAACCACAGATAAGAGTGAGCTATGGCATAGAAAGAATATGATGAATCTTGGAACCAACCTACCTAAGGGGAAAAAAATGGGAACCGGAATGGGTGTGTCAAGATCAGCTCTCAGGCTCTAGAGGGCTCCGTGTCTGGAGACTGTTATAATTACTACCAAGACCATTTTTTTAGCCACCAAAGGCAGGGAGGGGGGTGACTGAGAATAAAGATGGTTCTGAGGTTAATTTTTCCATGGGGTGTTCACGCTGAGCATGACCATCATGGAAACAGCTTAGGTCAGGGAGCCTGAGTCAGGTTGCAGTTCTGTCCTTTACCAGCTATATGACCCTATGAAATGGAGCAGAGCCCTAAGGTCCTTCCCCACCATGTCCTCCTGCCTTTTGTCTGTGGAAAAACTTTAGCCAAAGAATAAGTTTACTCAGAGAGGTGAGAAAATGCAGAAACAAAGGGAAACTGTCCAACAAGACTAAATAATAATAGTTTAGTCACTAAGCATCATCAAGGACTTTTAGTTCCTCCTCAAGGGCTATGGATAATATTCTGAGCCATGTCCTGTGAGCTGTCTTGTAGATACTGAAACCCCACCAGATGGAAGAAGTTAACTACATGATGACCAGACTGTAGCCATGACATAAGCTGCCACAATTCTGAGAAATGGCCTCAAGGAAATGAGAACAAACTGACCCTGGAACTGAAGACTAACTGTACTTAAAACAATCAAGATTGATGCTGGTCAGACCGCCGCATGACCAAATTCAAGATGACTGTCAGAGCTGACTGTGCTGTTTCTATATGTAGGCCCTTCCCTCCACCTTTAAAAGCTCTCGCCCACTGGTTGTGGCTGGCCTTTGGACAGGAGTCCACCCTACCACCTCCCCTGCCCCCCGGCCATTGCTGGCATCCAAAATAAAAGCAAACTTTCCTTTCCACCAACCTAGCCTCTTTATTGGCTTTTGAGCAGCAAGCAGCTGGACCCCACTTTTGGTTACACCTAGACAAGTCACTTCCTTTTTTGGGGAGTCAATTTCCTAATCTGTACAACAAAGAGATTGAACTAGTTCATTCGCAAGGGTTCTGGCTTAAGAATTCAAGTTACCTTTGTTCTAGAACTTGTGGTTCAATTGGTGATACACAATACCCACCAAGAGGAGACCCAACATTTTCACGACCATTACTAAAATATCACCTTAAACTTCAGTCCTCAAATCTGCCCGCAGGACTGATATGCCATCTTCAACCCCATGTACCATGATTTATCTTTCTGACACTGTGGCTTGTAGTGATTCTGACACTTAGATTTCTCCTAAATCCCTATTGTCATTGCTTCCCCCTGACCACCCCAGTAAGTTTCTTTGATGTCCTATTCCCCTCCAGCTCTACCTGCCAGAAGTTTGTTGTGTGGCTATTTCTTTGTAGCAAGAGCTAGGAAAACCCTATATCCCACCTGGGCCCTGTCTGCTTTCCATCTCAGCTGTGCCCATCACCGTTCTAATGGCCACACGTATAATGGTCCAGTTCCCTCTACATTGTCCCAAAGGTTTCGCACCCTCTGCTTCCACGTTTCTATCTTTAGGGATAGTGTAGGGGGCCAATTTCTGTTCTGGACAGCCCTTCCCCTCACCAGAGATGTGTCTGAAGGCGTCTGAACATTGACTTGAACTCTGGTTCTCTGTACCATTTCCCTCTCGCCATTAGTCTACACACAAGCAAAAAGCCTAATTCCCCATCCACATGACGAACCCCCCAAATGTGGGAACCCAGCACGTATGTATCTTCAAGGCTTTCCTTCTCTAAGCAAAGTAGCCCTAACATCTTTAGCTATTCTTCATTTGAAGAGCTTCCAGTCTTTTCACCAGGCCAGTTGATGGCCTCCAAATGTGCTCCAATTTCCGCACGTCCCTCCTCAAGTGTTTCCCAGAACCCAGGACGGAGCTCCAGATGCCGTTGGCCTGAGCTGGGCAGGATCTGCTGCTTTTGATGCCGGCTAAGACTGCCTTTGCTTTTTGGCAAGCACATCACACTACTGTCTCACATTGATCCGCAAGCAACTGAGGCTCTACAGCATGTTTTTCTTAACATGTGCTCTTGTCAAGCCCTTCTGTACTTGGATGGTGGATATTTTGGGGCCCAAGGACATGATCATATATATTGGATATTTTGGGGCCCAAGGATATGATCATATATATATCTACCCGAGAGCTCCTTCCGTGCAGTTCAGGCCCTGTCCGAGCCTGTTGAGGTTATTCAGAATTCCGAGTCAGCCGTCCAGCTGTCCCTCTGCCTTTTGGTCAACAGCCAATTTGATCCGCATGCTTTCTGGAGCTTAGTCCAAGTCACTGGTTAAAAATGGTGAATCGAACCGGACCAACGATATAACCCTGTGCTATTAGAAATATTTCTTGGGGTCAGAGATCGCACAGCGATAGTCCAGCTGCCAAATGCAGCCTGCAGATGTGTTTTGTTTGGCCTGCATGGTATTTTCTTTCCTTTTTTTTTTTAAACTTTGATTCAGTGGCCAACATCTGGATTTCAGCTTCTCCTCGAAGATTGAATATATCTCAACACTGGGTCCACAGTCCAACATGGCAACAGCCAGCTGGCGTGGCCCAGGCAGCTATGGGTAGCTCTGTGGGCTGTAGACTGCACGTCCCACCTGGATGTATGCAGTGACCACTGCAGCCATTAGTCAACACAAAGGCTCTCCATTCTGTCTATGTCCCCATCACTGCCTATTATCAAGCACTCTGCCCAGTCCTACTGAACGATGACATCTGTCTTACTCCTGAAGCTGTTCACGTGGCAGCCCCTACTCCCCATGTACCAGCGCCCTTTGAGTTTGATCGTCAGCTACTTACGAATCCACATATTTGTACCATCTCCCAGGCCACAGAGTCTCCCTCGGGTTTTATGAGAGGCCTTGCCGAATGCTGTACAAAACTCTATTTTCAGGGTTTTCTGCACCTCCTTGATTTACCAGATTAAGAAGATGAATTGAGATTAGCTTGGCTCGTCTTGGTCTTGTGATCTCTGGCGGAGAACCGGCCAGGCCACAGCAGTCAGTGACACTTCCAGAGCTTCACTCCTTTTTTACCAGCATCCGTCCTACTCTGTTCAGTCTGCTTATTCTCTTCCCAGAGAAATCCAGACGGAGAAGCAAGAGGAGAGGAGGAACTTCATTTCCTTTCCAGCATAAGTACTGGACCATTAGGCTGAAAAAGCAGGTCCACCCCTTTCATCTTCTTGTGTTATCACTTAAAAAAAGAAAAGCCCTTTATACTGCTGTAGTAAAGACAGTGAGAGGTTCACCAACCATCTACGCTTTCCCTTTTTTTAATAATTTTTATTTATTATTATTTTTATCGTTCAGCAGTGCTGCACAGCTTGCGGGATCTTAGTTCCCCGACCAGGGATCAAACCCTGGCAGTGAAAGCGCTGAGTCCTAACCACTGGACCGCAAGGGAACTCCTATGCTTTCCCTTTCATACTGTAGGGTTGTGTCTGGGAAGGGCTGGCCTGCCAGACACCACATTGTCAGCCCCCTTTGCATCCAGGTGTGCTGTATGACTAGTTGCTTCCAGCAGAGTACGGAAGAAGGGATGAATATCACTTCTGGGCTAAAGAGCTCAGGATATGAGTGGTCTTCCTCATTTTTGCTTTTCCCACTTCCACCAACTCCTGGTGTGGATTCCTGCTTCACTGTGTGGAAGGCCACCTGCCTACCCAGACACCCTCGTTAAACTATCACACGGGTGAGAAACTAACTTGAATGATGTCCCACCACTGAAATGTTGTGCATTGTTGGTTTTGGCGGCTAGCCTTGCCCTAACTAATACAGTCATCCTAAGTACCTTTCAGAAGTCTCAGCTAGCAGACATCATTTTTCGAATTCTAGACCACTTCGGTATCTCTGTCCTAGTGAACTTCTTTCCATCTTGGGCTGTATGTGTCCTTTTAGAACCTCGGCTCTCCTGACACCCCCTTTGCAGCCAGTCTCCTCAGACTGCCCCCGCCCACTTTGCTTCCTCGTTGGGACCCCTTGAAATTGCATTGTCAGCACGCCATTTTTGCAAGCTTCCCACTCTCTGGAAGCTTGTTTCTGTCACAGCCCTTGCAGTGGAATTGTGTACAAGACTCCAGATCTGAGCACCTGGGCTGTGTTCCCAACATCACACAGCCTCTAGGAGCTTCTTGGATATAAATTATACCAGAGACCGTATATTGGTTCGGATAGCACCAGATGCTAAAGAACCCCTAAGATGTACACGGGCTCATGCAAAATTGATGTTTATGACTTACTTACATAAAGTCAAAACAGGTTTGCCTAATGGGAGACAGGCTTTCTTTCCTCTCATTCAGGGATCCAATCTCCTTCCGCCTTATGGCTGCACCATCTTCAACACCTGGCTTTCCAGATGTTTCGATGGCCGTGGCTCCTGCATTGCCTGACCTACAAAAGAGTCTGGGAGATGTTGTCTAGCTGTGGACCCAGGGAGAAAAGAGTCAGTAAGCAGCGTGTCCGTCTCTGTCACAAAGTGTAATATTCTTTGTACTTTGAAAACCACTTTCATAGAGATTAGCTCACATTTTTCTTTTTATTTTTTTTGGCAGAGTTCTCAAAAATATATTTAGTTTTTTAGAATTTCGATAAGAAAGTAAAAAAAAATTTACAACCCCATCATCCAGAGAATTTGAAAAGTGTTTTACTTAATACTATTTTGTATATTCATTATTTTCGGTTAGTATTCTTTCATCATCGTGTTTCAGTACTTCTCTGTGGTCGTATTGTTCTTTTTGGCTCACAGTCTTTCTTGATGTGGTCACTCTGAACATATTTGTTGAGCCCTCAATGGGTGTTAAAGAGTTTAAGATGTGAGGGGTCTTCTGAAGCCCCATCATCCCCCCAGAAGCACTCATGGGTGCTTCTCTGCTGTCATGTTTGTCCAACTTAGAGACCCCCTGGCTGGGCTTCTGCTCTGCTACCGAAGGGCTTTCGATTTCTGAATCATGGGATTCTTTTCCCCCAAATCCATCCTGTTGCCAGAGTCTGCCCAAGCCACCGGGGGTACAGTTGTAAGAGAGAGAGCCCGCGTTCAAAGTAATTCCATCAAGTAGGCAGGGCACGCATCTGTACTCCCATGTGAAAATCGAGTCAAACAGCCTGCTCGAAGTTGCACCTGCCGTCACTGGCAGACGAGGGCTGGGGTGCAGGTCTCTCAGCTTAGGTCATGCTTTCCACTGCACATACCTGAGTCAGCGTTCATGCTTTCTGCACGTTTGTGCGAGTGAGTTCAAGTCTGCCGGACAGACATTAGAAAGAAACTCAGCTTTGGGGAAAGAAACACTTTCAGAAACATGGAAATCTAGATCTTGCCCCTGATACTGCGTTAGGTTGGCAGGGTGGTGCTTCTAGGCTTGGGGGGTGTGGAGACTGAGTGCTAAGTGGGGGGCTGCAGCCGGGGCCTCCCGATGGCAATTCTGCCTCGTGGTTTGTTCCCGTCCAGTGAACTTCTCCTCCCAGACATGCGCGCTATGGATTCACTGGTGTCCTTCTGGACAAAGCCCCAGACGTTTGGTTTGGGGCTTTGTCTCTCAAGTTACTGCTTACCTAACATGCTTTCGTTCTACCTCCAAGGAACAGGGCTGCAGAAAAGCGACCATCTACCAAGGTCCCGGCCACACGGAGCTCCCGCCCGCTTCTGCCTGGGCCAACCATGCCAGTCACACACAGGGCTTGCTTGGGAGCCAGCCACGAAGATGCTCAGGTCTGGGCTTTTCTCAGGCTGCTCCAGGGCAGAGAGAGACGGGCTGCGTGTCGTCATAAAATAACCCCAGACATGGGGGGATGGGTCAGTGGCTTGGCTAGAGGTGAGGCTTTCAAGATTCATCTGTACAGAATGGATTAAAATCACCTTGGACCAAAAATCTGATGTTTATAACCGTTTTTGTAAAAATATTACACCAAGTAAATTATGTTCATTGTAAAAAAAAAAATCAAAAATAAAAGAACTAAAAATCACTCCTATCATGATCACTTGGATAGAATAATTCTTAACAATTTGGTCTCTACTGTGAACTCAATTGTGTCCCAGCCACCAAATTCATATACTGAAGCCCCAAGTCCCCATGTGACTTATTTGGAGATGGGGCCTTTTTTTGGAGGGGGTGGGCAGGCCACGCCTTACAGAATGCGGGATCTTAGTTCCCCGACCAGGGATTGAACCCGTGTCCCCTGCATTGGAAGGCGGATTCTTTACTGCTGGACCACCAGGGAAGTTCTGATGGGGCTTTTAGGAGGTAATTAAAGTTAATTGAAGTCATAAGGACCAGTCCTAATCCAATTGGTGGCCTTATAAGAAGACGAAAAGAGCTCTCTCCCCTCTCACACACCTCCACGTGGACACACTGAGGAAAGGCCACCTGAGGACACAGAGAGAAGGTGGCCGTCTGCAAGCCAGGAAGAGGCCCTCAGCAGAAATGTAATCAGCTGGCACCTTGACCTTGGACTTCCCACCCTCCAGAACTGAGAGAAAATTAATTTCTGTTGTTTAAGCCCCCCAGTCGCATACTTTGTTATGGTAACCTGGTAGACTAACACAGTCTCAATGCCCTTCCTTCTCTGTGAATATTGATTTTTATTTACTAAAATGGAAAATCTTATATATATCTGTCTAAGTTGCTTTCTTTTTTTAAAATTTTTATTGGAGTACAGTTGATTTACAATGTTGTGTTAGTTTCAGGTGTATAGCAACGTGAATCAGTTATACATATACACACATATCCACTCTTTTTTAGATTCTTTTCCCATATAGGTCACTACAGAGTATTGAGTAGAGTTCCCTGTGATGTATGGTAGGTCCTTATTAGTTATGTAGTTTATATATAGTAGTGTGTATATGTCAATGCCAATCTCCCAATTTATCCCACCCCACCCCCTGGTAACCATGTTTGTTTTTTACATCTGTAATTTCTGTTTTGTAGATAAGTTCATCTAATTTGCTTTCTTATGTTAACTATATAGTATGAATTGTGTTCTGTGTCATTAATTTTTTTACTTTTTTTTAATTGAAGTATAGTTGATTTACAGTGTTGTGTTAATTACTGCTGTATGTCATTATTATTTCACATGTCCCATATAATGGCTGTAATGTGTTTATCATAGAATATTCACTGGTGTGGATCTGCTACAAATTATTTAAGCAATATTCCATTTTTTGGACATTTAGGTTGTTTTGAAGTTTTCACTCTTACAGATGGTGCTACAAGGAAGCTACTTCCAGCATAGGCTCTGGACCCCGAGGACCAAGGTTCGAATCCTGCCTCTGCAACTCACTGGCTCTGTGTCTCAGCCTCTTCACCTGTAACATGGGGATCATAAAAGAACCCACCACCCGGGGTTGCTGTGATGATTAAATGTGAGGCTCCAGATAAGGAGCTTAGAACAGAGATAGGTAAACGCTCAAGAAATAAGGAGCAGATTCAGAGCTATCTCAAGGGTTCCCAAGCTCCTTCCCATCCAGGTGAGCTGTGCCCTCTCTTCTCCAGGGTGGCTGCAGCAGGGTCTCTGCAGCCCCCTCCTCTCCTTCACCTTTTGCCCATAGTTAAGTACAACTCCCGCTTCCATCAGCATGAGGTGCTGGTACCCGGGGCCAGCACCCGAGAGCTAAGGGCTGTGGTCAGCTGCCCCCATGCCCTTGCATGCTCCCCATCAAATATCAGGCTCTTGAGAAGGAAAGACAGGCTGTCCCCAAAGAGGAGGGAGCAACAAAAACCGGTCTGTGGTTCCTACTGGAAGAGATTTAACCCGAGTGTGCCGAACAAGGGAACGTGCTTCTTTTCCAGGAGACTCTAGGTGGAGAGGCTGGGTTCCCAGCTAAACCCTATTTTCCTCCTTATTACGAATAGCAGTTTCATCTCTGCGGACAGAAAAGGAGACAGGGGAGAACAGAGAGCGGCAGCCTCACTCCCTCAAAAAAGAAAGGAATCCAGATTTCCAAACACTCAGACTTATTTCTCTTTCCAAAGGCAACTTCAGAAACTGTCCACCCTTCCATCAAAGAAGGGAGCTGTTTGAAGCCACCCTCTCCCCAAGCCACCTGCTGATTATTCAGGAAAATATGATATTGACACGACTCTTTAGTATATAAAGGCTTTGCAGTGTTTGGGTACAACCCTAGGACTATCTTGCACCCACACATGATTAAAAATTTAGATGGCTAACTTTGAAACAATCAAACACATTAGAAGCTTCTTAAGGAGCCGCTCTCTGAACTAAAGCGCTGCAAACTTCAGAAAAGTGCTTCTGTGGAAATTCTGTTGTCTTTGATCTGGTAAAGTCACGGCGGGGTGGATTTATTTCAGGTTTATTTTTTGGCATACTGGTCCTCCCGAAATATTGGGGGCTATCTTTCTTAGCAAGATGTGGGAGAAAACAATGGTGCCGTCTCTTTCATTTATCTGCATTTTGACAGGAGTGCAGTTTATTAAGTTGAAAAGAGGCAGAGACATTATCTGAATCCCGGAGACTCTAGTGGGGATCGCCTCCCCTTTGTACCAGTGGGAGTTGGCGACGTTTTGAACCTGCCCACCATTAAATGCCTTCCTGAGTGGTGGAAAAGCCTTTAAAGAGAAAGCTGGTGCATTTATGATGTAAATTTGTTATTTTGACAGTCTTTGAAATCTGTCATATTCACATCCAGTTTAACGCCTTGCACCAAAAAAGAAGTCCCTTTTCTTTTAAAACACTTTTAAGATTTTCAAAGCCATTTTCATGTAGCGAACTATTGTTATACCTAATATATCCTGAAAGTATTTTAGCAGAGGAACTTATAGGATTCTGTTTTAAGTCACATCGAGTTTTAAAACATGGCAGTCTTCAGATACGCTTTGACCAGGATATCTCTTTTGGATTAGTTAAAAGCTGTTCTTGATTTCCAGGTACACGAAGCCAGCACATAAGCATGTATAGGTTTAGGCAGTTGTCTAGCATAACAAAAGTTGGCCTTCTGAGTGGTTGCCTATGTTATTGCAGACTTTGGGTGATGGAATCTTTTACGCCATTGACTACAGAGGTCTTCTATAGGCTATCCAAAACGTAGCTGAAACCCTGCGGCAGTGGGTCTTGCCCTCCAGGGAAAATGAAGCAATGTCTGGAGACATTTTTGGTTGTCGTAGCTGGAAGAGAGGTGCCAGGGCATCTAGAGGGACAGGCCAAGGATGCTGCTAAACATCTTAGGGTGCACAGGCCAGCATCTCCCAGCAAAGAGTCATCCATCCCCAAATGTCAATAGTAATGCCCTTGAGAAACCGTGTCCTGGGAGCAGGCAGTGAAGGTCTCTCCCCACACGTCTGAACTAGGTGTCTCCATGCCTGTGCGCTAAGCTAGTGCTTACCAAGCTTGTGAAGTGTGAGCACACCAGGGCTAGTTTTTGAACCCAGCCACGGGGACGTAGCATCCCAGGTCAACAGCACATCTAGTGCAAAGGCCCTGAGGCAGGAATGAGCTTGAGGTCGTTCCGAGGATGGGAAAGGAGACCAGAGAGGTTGGGCTGCACGGCCCAGAGGGAGAGTGGTGCGACGTGAAGTCGGAACATCAGCAGTGCAGATGCTGTGTGTCCCACGGTGGGGAATTTGGGTCTCATTCTAAACACAAGAGGAAGCCACGGAGAACTTGAAGCAAGGTGGTGACAGGATCTGATTTTTTTCTGGTGTGACCACCCTGCCGGCAGGCAGAGAATGGCCTGCCAGGGCAAGAGTGGGGGAAGGGGGGTGATATGGGAGGCAAGCGGTGGTGGTGGACCCAGGTGGCAGGGGCAGGTGGAGACAGGTAGGTGGATCCCGAATAGGTTGGCGGGAACTGCCGGTGGATTGGATGTGGGCGATGAGGAAGAGAGAGGAGTCAACAAATGGGTGTAGACACGCCGTCGGCAGAGACGGGGTGGGTTGCAGGAGGGGAGGGATCAGGGGCTCTGCTTTGTCTTTGTGAAGCTGGAGGTGCTCCATCCAGGTGGGTATCAGGCGATGATGAAACATGCCTGGGGTTCCAGGAAGAGGTAACCACACACTGGCTACCACTGACCTGTGGGTGGTACTTAAGTCATCACTGAGGGCTGGACGGAAGTAGGGACCCAACCTGGAGAGGGCGGAGCCAAGGAAGGGAGCAGCAAAGGCAAGGAGTGGATGGGAGAGCAATCAGGGCAGGGGCAGAAGAAGATGCTCCCGGCAGGAGAGGGTGGCTCGTGATGCCCCTGATGGGGTCAGCTGAGAGAAGCGGCCACCTCGCACGGAGAGCTGGGTGGGATCCTGCCAGGAAGCCCTCTGGGTGTGAGGATAAGACACGTAGCCGCTGACAAGACTCTGACCCATCAGAGCAGGCTCAGGAGGCATTAACTCTTTGGTGCCTGAATGGTGGGAGAGTCCAGGAGGTCCCGGGGGGAAGGGAGGGCAATCGGGGCAGCCGGCGGCACCCGGAGGACTAGAGGCTGGGGCTGTTTATCAACCCTTTACCCCCAGAGTTCCATACTTTCACCCACCATGCAGTACAGACCACAGCCCTGCCTGTACGGTATCACCACTGTCAGTGTTTGTAAGACTCTAGTCATCACCTGCATTAGGAGCCCCGGGGCCATCCTAAAAATCCAGCTCACCGAGTCCCACCTCCGACCATGCAGATAGGACTCCGCTCTTCGGTGATGTGCACGCCTGACGGAATTTAAGAACCACCGTGCAGACGGAAAGTCCTATGAGCGTGAAGGACTTTGTGAACGGGGAGGTGGGTGCGCTCCCAGCGCCTGGCTGGGCACCCCTGATGGTGGGATGGGGGTGGGGGCCGGGTGACTGGGGTCTGCGTTCGTTTGTGATTGAATCCAAACCTCACAGTTTTGAACTCAGCCTTCCACCCAAACAAACCTTCTCAGCCTCGCTAATCCGTGTGACCGAGTGGATTTCAGCTGGGTCCGTACTTCTTTATCGGTTGGCAAGACAGTTGCATCTCGTACGGAGGCCCTCCTGCAGTTCAACTTCAAAGTGGCAAAGCCAAGAAGGCTGGAGAGATAGCTTCAGAGACTGTTTACAGATGCCTTATCACCCAGCAGGTGGGGAGAGCTGGGGTAAAGGCACACATTTCTCCAGAGCAGTGCAGAACTGGCCGAATCTGTTGAGGCGATCTAACAGTAGCTTAAAAGATCTCGCCTACAAGGAGGGAAATTAAGTTTTCTGGCTTGCCAGTCACCCAGGATGGAGGCTGGGGGTTTCTAATGCGTAGAATTGTCCTTTACGGGGTGCTAATTACAGCACTCTGGAAGCAGATTGTGAGGGTGTGCAAACACACACACACACACGCACACACGCGCACACGCGCACACACGCGCACACGCACACACACGCGCACACGCGCGCACACACACGCACATACACGCGCACACACACGCACACACACACGCGCGCGCGCGCACACACACGCACACACGCACGCACGCACGCACACACACGCGCACGCACGCACGCACGCACACACACGCACACACGCACACACACACACGCACAGGGATATCATCTCGTGTACGGGTATCTACGTATGTGAGTGGGTGTCCGTAGGATTAAGAGAATGAAGTGCCTTGCCTCTGACCGCACTGGGGAGGGAAAATGCCCACTTTGGAAACCATAATCTCTATTTCTAGGGGATTGGTTTTACCAAGTCACCTACAGATTCCTTTAATTGACTGACATGAGCAAGGGACAAACATATATTCCGGGTTTTTTTTCCCCTCACCTAGGAAGATTCTGTTCTTCCCAATGCTTCTCCCTGGAGAAAGGAAATTGAATGTTTCTGAGGCTCAGCTAGGCCGGCTGGGAGGTCAGCCCATCTGGAGCTGAGAGGCACAAAGGACCCACTGGCGCGCTCATTGTTTCCCCACCCTCACCCCAAGCTGTGAGCATGACCCGGGATGGAGCCTTCTCCTTGGCGTCAGGGAGGCCCCGGCTGCTGGAAAAAAGCCAGCTTGGAACTTGGCCTGATGGACTTGGTCCTGGTTCAGGACAGAGTCCGCCGCATAAACCACCATAACGGTGCTGGGGAGACAGGGGGGGCCCCCATGTTTGGCTAAACGGTGGGGCATTGCCTTTGCACAGAGCCGACTTAATCACGTTTAAGTATAGGCTTGTTGGGAGTGAGGGTGGACAGTCACAGCCGTCCTTGATTTTCCCACAGAAGGGCTTGGCTTTCCTGGTGTCAGCCACTCAGCAGCGGGGGTGCCCTGGAGGGGCTGGAGCCCAGCTCTCGTCTCCCCAGGGAAGCCAGGCTGCCAGGCTGTCACGGATGCCCAGGAGCATCTCTCTTCGGACCATCTCAGGACTCTCCCAGCTTAGCCATATAGCCCATTACGGGTTCTCAGAATTCCCGGCCTTTTTCTCTCTCTTGTAAGGGTTTTCATTTTCTGATCGACTTACTTTTCTTCACTTTTTATGTGATCTTTATTTTTTTATTTTTTTAAAATTTTATTGAAGTGTAGTTGATTTACCGTGTTGTGTTCATTTCTTCTGTACAGCAAAGTGATTCCGTTATACATAATACATATATATATACATTCTTTTTCATACTCTTTTCCATTATGGTTTATCCCAGGATGTTGAATATAGTTCCCCATGCTATACAATAGGTCCTTGTTGTTCATCCATCCTATATATAACAGTGTACATCTTGTAATCCCAAACTCCCAATCCTTCCCTCCCCCAAACCTCCTTCCCCTTTGCAGCAACATGCATGGTCCTAGAGATGATCATACTAAGCAAAGTTAAGTCAGAAAGAGAAGGACAAATACCACATATCACTGATCTGTGGAATCTAAAATACGACACAAATCAACGTATCTACGAAACAGAAACAGAGTCACAGACACAGAGGACAGCCTCATGGGTGACTTATTGTTTGAGGCTGAATTGCCCCATGGTCTTCTGTTGAAGCAAAGGTTTGGGCTGCTGTCAACTACTGTGGAGAGCTTGGACCTTGAAGGACATGTGAGCTCTTAGCGCCTCAAGGAACTTTCTGAGAGGCAGGGTAGGGTTGGCCTCAATAGCAAGAACTCCAAAGCTGACGGGGGTTTTGGATGCTGGCTGGGGCCCTGACTCTCTCTCTCTCTCTGTCTCTCTCTCTCATTGCCTCTCTCTCTCTCTCTCTCTGTCTCTCTCTCATTGCCTCTCTCTGTCTCTCTCTCATTGTCTCGCTATTTCTCTGTCTCTGTCTCTGTCTCTCTGTCTCTCTCATTGTCTCTCGCTCACCTGGGGGAAGTTGCTTAGTCATTTTGTGCATCACCTTCCTGTTTCCTCAGTGTAAAGTAGGGGTAACGATAGTGCCCCCCTCATAGGGTTGTTTGAGGCTGGGTCAAGGGCTAATGCACGTGAAGGCCTTAGAACCAGGACTTGCCCGGTTCTTGGTAAATTCTGCACGACTCTTAGCCGTCATTGCTCTGCCCCCCGGGTGGTGCCCCTGACAACTGTGTGAGCGGTTTGCTCATCTTCTGAACCGGCCACTGTGTGATGCGGGGCAGGAGCTCACAAAGGCCCCCAGCCCAGGGGCCCAAAGTGGAGCTGAAACAGGACATTCCGCTCTGCAACTACTGCAGGCCGGGCACCCTTTGCGGCTCTGCCTGCCCAGAGGGCCTGGGTGCTGTCTGGGCGGCTGCTTCTGGCAGTGACTCTGGGGTGGGCACCAGCTCCGAGCTGACCCCTTTGAATGTGCCTCTAAGGCGCCTTGTCCTCGAGTTAGACCCCCCAGGGGGAGCCCCATCCCAAGGGCCTTCATACCTTCTGTCCATCCTCTCTCGGCCTCAGCAAAGCAGCAGCACCCGTGCTGGGGTCTCACTATTTCTTTTTCCTAAGTCTGTGGCTCCAGACTCCTTTCTCCCCAGTGTGAGATGTGCTGGCCTCCTCCCAGGTACTCCTGGAGGGTCTCCCAGCTTCCACTCCCCCCACCGGGGTCCACCCTTCAACAGAAGCCAGAACCTTCTATTCAGAGCACCAATCAGAGCATCCCACCCCGGCTAGAGTCCCTCCAATAAGATACAATCCCAACGTCTTCCTACAACCTGCAAAGCCCACCTTGATGCTCATGTCTCTCCGACCCACAACAGGCCACTTTCAGATCCTCTGACTTGCCAGGCTCGGCCCTGCCTCTGAGCCTTTGCCCTTGTGGTCCCCTCCACCCAGATTCTGCTTCTCTCAGCTCCCTTGACCCTCCAGATCTCCACCCAAAGTCACCTCCTCTGAGGAGCCCTCCTGGACCACCTGATCCAAAGTGGCCTCTCCCCTGCCAGATTCTTCTCTCTTCACTCTGGGCCTTTTCCACCATCCACACGGCAAACTCTGATTTACAGGGCTGGAAACTAACTCAACTGCAAAATCCCCAAGAGCTGCGTCCATCTGACACCCTCCTTTTCCCCAAGTCCCAGGACAGGACATGGCACCTGTTGACATATGTACATATACACTTTTTAATTGATGGATAAAATGCTGCCCCTGGACTATTTTGTGGGAGCTCTTCAAAGTACCTTGAATTCAGGATGGAGGATTAGGGCAGATTTGATGGACTGAGGTTGCAAATGCTGCTGGGCTGCTTACCAGCAACGGGGGCTTGGGTGAGTTACTGCAGCATCTCAGGTCTCAGACTCATCATTTATAACATGGGAAATGCCAGCCTATCTTAAATGGTTTGGGTCAGGATGAGCCTGGTGCCCAGCAGTGAATTGTAATTACTCTGGTGGGCCTGGTCGCCACTGTGATGATGGGGTGGGGAGGTGGATCGTCCTAACACATCCTTCAACCCCCTTCCTAAATGCCGACTGTCATCCCCTTAGCCCCTTACATACCGCCACAAGGTCTAAATTAAAAGAAAACATTTTCCCTGGAAGGGGGACCACAGTCACCCTTTGCCTACACAAACCTCAATATAAGTTAAGTTGTAGGTTGAGAGCAGAGAGGCTGCAGGGAAAATAAACACCCACTGGTTTAAGAGTAAGAGAGGGACCAGCTTGGGCAGGTCAAGGATGGACCACGTTATAAGGTCAGACACCCCAACTGCCCAGAGACATCCAAGTAAACCCAGCTGGCAGGTGATTAGGAGGGGACTTGAACCCGGGCCTCTGTTCCCTGCTGGAGGGCCTGGGCAGTTTGAGAGCCGAATGACGGTGTCAGGAGCAGGGTGGGTGGGGAGGGGACAGAGCCAGGGGCTGGGCCGGGAGATGGAGCAAAGTTCAAGGTCTCGACCCTGGCCCACGGCCATCGCTGCCCCTGGCTGGAGAGACCCCGGGCCCCGGTGGCCCACCGGCTCACCCCCAATTTCTCCACCTGAACCGGAAGCCCTGCTCGGCCGGCCCCTCCCACCCCTGCCAGGAGCTCCTGCAGGGCGGGAGGCCCACGTGTCCCAGGCTCAACCCCCCGGTTTGGCCGGGGCTCAGCTCCTCTGCTCCGGGGCTGATCACGGTCATCGTCGGCTGCCTGAGTGTCAGGATTAAAGAGCTCCAGGTTCAAAAGCCACTTTGAACTGCGGGAAAGAGAGGGTTTGAAGGAGAGAGCTGAAAAGAGCAAAATAATGGGCCACGGGGATAAAGAGGCACTGCTGGGCACTGAGAGAAGAATCGCGTTGTGTCTCTGCGCTCGCATCACGGTTTTTACCCACTGGAGGCCGTCCTGCCATCACCATGTTTTCTCTGCCTCTCTTCCCCATAGACGTGGACTATATTGACCCCTGATCAGATCACACGGGCATGGCTGCGGACTAAACAAGTCAGGTTCACAGCATGACCACGACTTGGAGACTCTGAGAGAAGGACGGTCATTGAACGGGGGTCACCCCACTATCCACCCGGCAAGTGCAGGGCAGCAGGACCTGCAGGAGGGTGAGAGGGTCAGTGGTCAGAGGAAGGCAGATACGTAAGAAGGCCGCCCTGCCGAGCCTTGGCCAAGGAGAGGGGTCAGTGGGACCAATTCCACTGGCCGAACGCAGGCTGAAGTCCCTGAACTGGGCTTGAGCCCCCGCGGGGGGCGCTGGGTGTCCGCCCCGTGGTCTGAAGACAGGAGAGGATGGCAGGGACATCGCCAGAGTGGAAGGTCTTCTTAGAAGGGTCGTGTCCTTGTCTTGGAGTCTTGATGGCTCAGGAGTAGGAGCAGGAGGTGAAGAGAAGGTCCAGAGCATCCTGTTCAGACCGTTCCTGAATAACAGGTACAGGTGGGCACTCAGCAGTGTCTGCCAGAGCTTTCCACCCAAGCCCGTCTTGCCTGGAGTGCAGGGGGTGGGGAGAGAGAGAGAGGGAGAGAGAGGGAGAGGGAGAGGGAGGCGGTGCTGGGCTGCAGTGCCGCTGAGTCAGTGGAAAGGGCTTGTTTCCGATTCTAGAAAGCCTGCAATGACCCACGCTGGCAACACTCTCTCTTCTGAAGCCCAAAGTGGCTGGATTGCAAATGACAAGAAGCTGGGGCTGGGAGAGAAAGGTGGAGGCGTTTCCCCAGTGGATTAATAAAAGCCTCCAGAAGAAAAAGTTTCAAAGCTTAAACACTTGCTGATCATCCAGATGGGATTTTTGTATCTACACCGATGCCAGAGGCAACTGCAGACCATGCCTAATTATCTGAAAACAATTCTTCCCGGAATCACTCCAAAATGCAGTCTTCTTTTAGCATTTCATGGGTAGGGGCGGTGAGAATCCTCAGGGAGAGGGCAGAAGGAAACAGGCAGCGTTGAAAGCAAGAAGAAATCTGTTTTTTGAGATCCCCTTTTAAAAGGACACCCACTGTAATTAAAATTGCAAGGCAAATTCACTTAGATGTACAAGTGCTTTCATTTTTCAAGGATGAGATTGTAATCTTTCCTCTTTCCCTGTTTTCTCTCTCTCTCTCATCATATATAAATATACATTTATATATACATACAAAAAGACATCTGTATATAAATGTATATAAATACATATACATTTTTTCCTCCCCATTTCTGGACCATTTGAGAGGAGGTGGCAGATATCATACTTCTTTACCCTTTTTTAGGGTGCATTTCCCAAGAGCAAGGACATTCTCTTATGTAACCACAGTAAATTACCAAATTTAGGAAATTTCCATTCAAACAAGGCTTTTACCTAATCTACAGTCCATAGTCCATATTCTGATTTCATCAATTATCCCAATAATGTCCTTTCTGGCAACGTTTAACTTCTGGTTTATGATCCATCTCGAATCACAGAAAACAAGGATGATTTTTTGGTCTTCAATGAACCCCATCAATATGCAGCCTGTTTTGTTTATATTTTCTCTGCTGGGTTTCAGAAAGGATTTCAAACAGCATACCAAAAAGGGGGCACGCGTCTATAATAAGATAAAATACAAATTAAAAATATCCGACGAAGGAAATGAAACAGAAGGGAAGAAACACTAGAGCTGAGAACGAGATTACTTCAGAAAAAGACATCGTGTGAAACCCTTCACGGTTGTCGCTGGAGATGAACCATGCTTCCATCTTGAGCTTTCTATCGGCCAAAGCAAAGAAAGAAACAAGATCAGAGAGACAAGACAGCAGGTGGTGGTCCCAGGTGGAGGTTTCTGTCTTGTCGGGTAACTTTATTTTTTCAGTGTTAATGCCTAGGGTGCCTACCCTCTTCCAGCTTCTTCTCCAAGCTTATACCACCCTGGACTCTGGGATGAAGGGGAGAAGGAAGCTCGGAGACACTGTTAATCAACACAACGCAGACTCACCCCCAGGGAGGTCTCCCAGCATTCTTGTTCTTTCTTTCACGACACTGTCATTATTTGTCACTTCCTATGGATTAATTGAACTTGACAGTCGTTGACATACACGTGAGTGTGCATTTGACGATTGCTTCTCTCTGGCTGGATTGGAAGATCCTGCAGGGTAGGGGCCTCATCTCCTTGGTTCCTTAGAACAATCCCAAGCACCTAACCGGGCTCCAGAGCTTTCGTGGAATAAATGAGTGTCCCCAGGAACCTGCCCTTCCCCCTCTGCACCCAGGACCCACTGCCTGTCACTCTTTCCTCCCCCATGAAACCTACAAATCCTGAAGGAGCCCGATCAGTGTCTCTGCTTGAACGTGGAATCCAGACTCTCAGAGGACAGACAGTTGGACAGCCGGCGGACAGCCAATGGGACTCGCTGACAGGTGGACGCGGGGACTGGCTGAGAGGAGCTGGCGTGGCCAGGGAGGTGAGGACCCCCGCGCCCCCTCTGTGCACTGGAAGCGGGGCCCCGTGATGCCAGTGTCCCTCGCGAGCACTGGGCAGTCCTGTCCTCCCCCCCGGAGCTCAGGGCCTGGCCAGGCGCCTCGTGGCTGCAGGGCTCCAGCCCCCGCCAGATGCTGGGCTCCCAAGGGTGCCCCGCCACCCACCCTGCCCTCTGGCCCCTTGGGTATCCCTCGGGGATCAGTCAGCTCAGCCCTACCCCGTGCTTCCTTCTCCCTTCATCCCCCCCGCACCCCGCCCTGGTTCCCCGGGATTCAGCCAGAGCCGCCCACATATCTTTTATTAACATTAATTCCAAAAAAGTTTTTTTCCAGTGCTATTTACCATCTGTTTTTTCCCTTGGCTGAAAATAATTGGAGAGGAAACGCCTGCTGCCTGGTCCCCCGAGTTGTCTCAGAAGGAACGATGGAAGAGACAGTGATTCCATTTTGTCCTCCAGCAAGACAAGCCCGGACCAACTCTCCTCCCCAGGTCGCAGGGGCCGCCCTCCACCCCAGGGGTCCAGCATCCTGGCGTTTCTCATCACCTGCCTGTTCAGGGTCCTGTGCATCTTGGGTCCAGAAAGAAGTCTTGGGTGGGGGGGCTCTTTGATTTCTATCAGCCAAGTTCCCTCATGTTGCTCTGTCCTGACAACATCTGGCACATTTGATGTTCCACTGAAGTTTGCACCATCTGTAAATATAAATAGCCCGGTCTTGATTCCATTAGAGGCCCATGAATGGAACAAAAATATTCCAAACTGGCTCTGCCGTGAGGCCATGGGCCCACCGGGATGGGGCTCCTGCTTCGGAGAGGGGAGGGGATGCCAGGTAGGTTCCTCCTTCCCACCGAGCCAGACCTTTTGGCTTCCAGGCAGATGGGCTCCAAGACCCCCTAGATCCATGCTGAGTCATGGAATCGTATGCCACTGTTGAAGGGAACTTATGGGGGGGGGGTCACTTAGCAGATGAAATTCTGAGGACAGAGCATCCGTGATGCGTCAAGTTCATGGAAGCGGGATGAGAATCCTGTCCCTCTTGCCCGAGTGCACTTTCTGGGGGGAGGTATCCCAGGCTTTCCCCACCCCGGGAAACAGCAGCCAGAGATGGGGTTCCCCAGGAATCCTGTAGCTCTCGTCACCCAGGGCACTGTGGGCACCTCCATGACCTGAGCCCTCGTCCTGCCAACCTCTGTGGGCACAAGGGGCGCCAAGTTTGCCACAGAGGGACCCGCCATCCCTCCGTGGGCTCAGCGCGGGGCGACGGCGGGATTCGTTCCTTACAGGGACCCACTGGCTTTCCCTCGTTCCTGCCCTCATCTTTGGAGGTGGCCACCTTGTCAGGTCATTTTGTGCCTACCCTCGGTGTCCAGGTTGAGCTGATTCAATCTTCCATCAATCTCTCTCTCTTTCTCTTTCTCTCCCCTTCTTCTCAATTTCCAAGGGGGGGCGGAAATCAGAATCCTTTTCAATCTGTGTTATAGACCACATACCTGTGTCTCCCCCAAATTCATGTCCAAGGCACTTGGAGTGTGAAGGCACTTGGAGGTGCCCCTTTGGGAGGGAATTAGGACATGAAGGGGGAGCCCTCATGATGGGATTGGTGCCCTTAGAAGAAGAGGCATGAGAGGGCTTCCTCCCTCCCTCTCTGTCTCTCTTTGTCTCTCTGTCCCTGTGTCTGTCCCTCTCTCTCTCTCTACTGTCCCCCACCTCCCCCTCCCACCACCACCTGACCATCTGCCCTCGCCAGACACCAAACCTGCCGGCACCTTGATCTCGCGCTTCCAGCCTCCAGAACAGGGAGAAAAGACATTTTTGTTGTTTAAGCCGCCCAGTTTATGATGTCTTGCTACGGCGTCCTGAGCAGACTAACGTACTGTGTTAAACCTTGTGGACGTTTCCAGTAGGACGGTCACTCATTCTTTCACTTGCGTAGTATTGGCTGAGCCCCTCTGGAGTCAGGGCCTGGCTGGGCCCTGGGACCCGGGATGGCAGGCATCCTCCATGCCTTTTACCTTCAAAGTGCTTTGTGCTTCTCAAAGAGGGTGCCTTCAAAGGCATAGTCCCTGCTCCTATCTGACCACAGAAACCTTTCTTTGAGGAGCAGTGTGCCAAAACAGATGCTTTGAGGAACACTCAGTAACACTTTGGTCCAAAGGGGAGCTGGATGCTTTGGTTTGTGTTTCACCACGGCTATTACCTGATCCGGCAGAATGGAGCCCCACGCTCAGTACCAAGTACCAGCCTGAACACTGGGAAGACTGAAAAGCAAAGAGACGGTAGGGAGAGAGAAAACACAGCGTATTGGAGAGGACAGGGCCCTTGGAATAAGGTGGACCAGGGTTCAAGACCTGGGTTTGCTATTTATGAGCTGTGTGACCTCTGACTAGTTACTTGACCTCTCTGTGCTTCCGTTTCTTCCTGCGTAAAGTAAGGATATCTTGGAACATCAGGGATGCCTCAAGATAAAACAGATATAAAGTACTTGGTACTCACACACGTGCCATAGGTGGTAGCCATCACTATGTCATGTATAGGCCGCACCCTCAGTGGGCAGAAATCAGAGGACTCAGCTGCTCTGGTCCAGGGTCTGTGAGCAAATCCCCCAGCCCCCTCCCAAAACCCATTCAGAAACCAGATTCCTCCCGGGGCAGCCAGATCCTGATTGCCTTTTGGTCCCTTTGGAGCCCCCAGCCCTCTGGGCCACTCTCCCCCACCAGCCCCATCTCCCACCTTGGCCCAGGGAGCCCAAGCTGGGGTCTGTGGATTACTCTATTTCTCTTCACTCAGTGGTCATCGTTGCCCTGAATTTAAGTGGAGGTCTAATTACCAACACCTAATTCACATTTTCCCTTGCAGGACGATAGCCAGCGCGTCCTTCTTTGATCCGCAAGAACTTTGCTGGAGTTCGAGGTGGGCCAGGTTTGTGTTTCCACACTCTGATCCGTTGTATTATCACCCCCAGAGGAGCCGGGGAAGCTTTTTCAGGCTTACATTGTAAGTGTGCCTTGCCAGGTCCTTGGCTCCTGTTTGTTTTTTGTTTTTTGTTTTTTTTTTCAGTAAACAGGGTTGCCCCATCCCACGTTTAACTCCGCTATTGAAACTCTGCGAATTGATGTAAGCTTTTATATACAGGATGGATAAACAACAAGGTCCTACTGTAGAGCGCAGAGAACTATATTCAGTATCCTGTGATAAACCATAATGGAAAAGAATGTAAAAGAAAGAATGTATATATATATGTGTAACTGAATCACTTTGCTGTACAGCAGAAATTAACATAGTAAGTCAACTATACTTCAATTAAAGATATATACTGATTTAAAAAGAATTCTGTGCAAATCCACTGAAATGTGGAATCGAAATACAGCCTGGACCAGTCGAGGTTTGGCACCCACCCCTGCCCACACCTGGTGTATGCTGTGTAATATTCGCGTGTTTTATTTCTCTCCTCCGTGTCCCTGGGGATACTGGAAAGAATGTGGGACCCGGGTCACAGAAAGGGGCTTGAATCTCTTTCCCCCGCAGGCTTCCTCTGTCACAGTGGACAAGTTACTGGATCCTCCAAGACACGGTTTCCTCTTCTGAAAAGGGGGTTGGCTGAGAATTTCTCGGTATATTAGTTTGCTGAGGCTGCCATCACAGGGTACCACAGGCTGGGGGGGTTTAAACAATAAAAATGTATTTGCTCTCAGTTCTGGAGGCTGGAAATCCAAGATCAAGGTGTCACCAGGGTTCTTCTGAAGCCTCTCCGTGGCTTGCGGATGGTCATTTTCTCCCTGTGTCCTCACGTGGTCGTCCCTCTGTGTCTGTGCCCCAGTCTCCTCTTCTTAGAAGGACACCAGTCATGTTGGATTAGGACCCACACTAATGACCTCCTTTTACCTTAATGACCTTTTTAAAGGAGCTGTCTCCAAATACAGTCATGATCTGAGGTCCTGGGGGTTAGGACCTCAACATACGAATTGCGGGCGGGGGGCCGGGGGCACAATTCGGCCTGTAACTCCAGATGTAACGTAGGGGGACGTGGTTGTATTTATCACGTGGTTGTATAGCATGCATTGTTGAAACCGAATCTGGTGACAGCCCGGTACCTTCTGTCATTTCACAAGTTTTCCTCGCTAGCCGTCACCCACACGTTTCATGCCCTACAATGTGAGATCAGGATACTCTCATAAAGGGCACCAGAAAGAACCTTGGCTGTCGGAAGATCGTCTGGAACAGCATGAGACTGACTGCTGGAGCTGGATCCCAGCAAGAACTGAAGCAAGTTACATAACGTCTGTGCTGGACCTCATTTGCAGGCAGGGCCGTCCCAGGACTGTCGTGATGATGAAATGAGATGGTGACTATGCAGAGGTCTTAGCAGAAAGCTTGGCGCGTCCTACGTGCATGACTAGGAGCTCTGGTCATGGGATTACTTGGGATCAGGAGCTCTTGGGATTACTTCCGGTCGGGCCCTTGGATGAAAGCCATCGATGGAAGACAGTCAGGCTAACGTGGGGTTTGTGCGGTTCGTTTCTGGAGTTGAGTTATTCAGACTCTCCCTGGCTTTTTCCAAGAGAAATGGTTCCAATTCCTTTAACCTTGCCTCACAGGCCCTTGTTTCCACTGCTTTGATCATTTCTGTGGCTCCTGCTGGACCCTCTCCAGCCTCCCCAGCCCTCTCAGGAGGGTGACACAGACCCAACTCAGCGGCCTAACAAGGAGCTGACTAATGCAGACCGGAGAGGCTGGATACCTTGGGGGCCGGGGCATGTCACGGGCCTTTTATGCGTGTGGAATCCAGCCGGCTTTGAAGAAGGCAAGGCGCTCTGTTGACTGCGACCAGATGCCCCGGAGTTTCCAGGACGCGCTTTTTGGAGATGGTTCAGATTTCAAATATTCTATTTGATGGTCCCCATAAACCTGTAAAATGTCCCAGAACTTCTAACTTTTCTGCTTCCACACTGCAGGCCCCAGAGTGCCTCCTACCCAGGGATGTGACACTAAAGTGTCCCCCAGCCTGGCAGGGGACAGATGACATCCCCATGTGGTGAGGTCACATGATGGCGGTACTAGATTTCAAAGACCCTTCCCTGTAGCAAACCGGGAGTTATTCTTCATGCCAGACCACTCTGTTAGGAGTCTGTATTCAGAAAGTGTGGTCACTTGGACAGCAATAGCCACTAGGCCTTTTTCTCCATCCCCGTGTCTGGCCCTGATCCGTAGCTCAGGGTAAAGCACCTCGTGGGTGCTCACCTCGTGTCGGTGACCCACTGGGAGCTGGTCCTGTCTTCATCCTCCGCATATGGTGGCTGCTTTTAGCCCGAAATAGATCCCTGTCTAATTGTACTATTGAATTTCATCCGGTTTTTGTAGGGTCGTGTTTTCAATTTGTCATGGTTGTTTTGAATTTTATTCTTGGCTTTCTGAGTGGGAGCCACCCCACCAAATTTAGCATCATGTGAGGATTTGATGAGTACAACCTCCATCCTTTTGTTTAAGTCATTAGTAAAGATAGGCCTGGCACTTAATCCCCAGAGGGGCGGCAGCCTTTCAAGCCGATGCCATAGTACTGATTATGCAATAAAGCATGGCTTTCCTTGCTGGCCCTAGAAAGTGCGTTCATTGTAGAACATTTACAAAGTGCAGATAAGCATAAGAAGGAAATAAAAATAACTTGTAATCCCACCATGCAGGTGTAAGTGCTGTCTTTTTGTGTGAGTCCTTCTTGTTTTATATATATGTATACACACACACACATTAATCAACGGGGATTAAACGATACACATTTGTGTTTATTTGCGAACTTGATCATATAGCATGACCTGAGAGCTAGTTACTATTCATACTCAGCTACTACACGGACGTGCCCAAATCAAAAGCTTTTATATGTAATGTGTACACACAAGCACACATGCGAGTGCAACCCAAACTACGGCTGACCCCTGAACAACACGGGTTTGAACTGCATGGGTCCACTTAAACAAGGATTTTTTTCAGTAGTAAACATTACAGTACTACATGATCCATGGTTGGTTGAATCTGCGGATGAGAGGACCCCGGGATGCGGAGGAGGCGTCGACACGGAGGAAACACAGACAGGGAGGGCAAACTATAAATTATACTCAGATTTTTAACTGCATGTTGGGTTGGCACCCCGTAACCCCTGCCTTGTTCAAGAGTTAACTGTATACTCCATGAATACGTCCATGAAATGGTCCAAGAAAACAAGGGTAGCATTGTTAATTCCTTTGAGAAATGCTTTTCACTATACTGGCCTCTAGGAGATTCCCAATGTGTGTACACATAGTAAAGGCTCTGAGAAGTCCTGCAGTAAAACAAAAAGAAAAATCCTATGTAATTTTTTCAAACTCAGCATTCCCCAAATTTAATTATCTATAAAACCTTGTTTCTAGACACACCTATTACTCTTTCTTCGAGAAACATTTGTAGAAATGCTGTTATCTATTAAGTCTTGACATCAGGATGAAGAGTAATAATAATTCTTAAAAGCACTTGACTTAAAGTCAGGAGACCAGATCCCACCTTTGCCTTTAATGAGCTTATGACCTTGGATAAGTTACTTTTGTCTGAGCCTTGATTTAGCAAAATGCTTGGATTTCCCTGGTAACCCCAACGTGCCCTGTTTTTGCCTTAAAGCGAAGATGAATTAAGTTAAATCGGTCTGGGATCATGTGCACTTCCCAGCGTCCTCTGGTTATTTCCTCCGTCTCGTGGTAACGGGCATCCTTTATTTAGCACTTCCTAGGTTAGCTCACTGGGTCCTTACAACCTCCTCAGGGCAGGTAGAAGGAACTGGAGGGGTTAATGCACTTGCCCGGTGGCCACGTAATCAGTGCGGGAATTAGGATTTGAAACCTAGGGCCACTGCTCTTGTCACTAAGCCGTAACCCCCCATTCCTCCCCCCCAGATGGTCATTGATCAGTTCTAGCATCTTCCCAGGAAAGCTTCAGCCTGCTGGTCACTGGGTAACAGGGCTTCTCTGCTCTTTTCCTCCTTCAGAGGTGAGTAGTCATTTGCCACGTCCCACTCTTGGGGCCCCCCCGTCCTCCGTGATGCCACTAGGATAACAGGCCCACCCAGGCATGCACCAGTCCCTCAGGGATCCCTCAGGTGCACCTCCACAGGTCCTGCTGGTTTGAATAAATCTGGCCTCCAAGTTCTCAACTGTTTTCTCCCGTCTCCAGGGGAGCCTTCCTTTATCACGGAGACTTCATCTAATCCCCTGGTGGTAGCAGCTCTCTGTACCACCAAAGGGAAAGGATCATTCCTGTTCAGTGCCTTATTTTCTTGCCTTCCTCTTCCTGTCTTTAAAGGGAGTGTGTGTGTGTGTGTGTGTGTGTGTGTGTGTGTGTGTGTGTGTGAGGTGGGAGGAGGGTAAGTTTGCACCAGCCTCTCCGGCCTGCCTATTCTATTTAATAAGAAATAGCTAAGGAACTTCCCTGGCTGTCCAGTGGTTAAGACTCTGCGCTTCCAATGCGGGGGGCCGTGGGTTCAATCCCTGGTTGTGGATTGAAAACAAGCCGCGTGGTGTGGCCAAAAAGAAAAAAAATAAGAAAAAAAAGCAATAGCTAAGATTCACTGAGTGCTTACTACATGGCAGGCACTGTTCATGTGAGCTCTTATCTCAAGAACCCTATGAGGTAGCGTGTCTTAAATTTATGGATGAATCCATGGAAACAGAGAGGTTGAGTCATTTACCTAAAGCCACACAGCTTGTAGGAGTTCGAGCTAGGAGACAAACCCAGACTCAGCCCTTCCTCCAGGGGCTGTGCGATTAATGCCTCTGTAATAGCACCCCCCCTTCCACCAGGCTCCTCCCCTCCTCCCCCACTTCCTGCCCGCCTGGTACTGAGGGTGCACCCACCGCCCCCAGCTTCTCCTCCACTCTGCACAAACCTCACTCTCCCCGGTCTCTCCATCGAGTCACACTTGCTCTGGTCCTCCCAGCCTTCTCCGAGTCCCTAAAACGCCCTCTCCTGCTTCCTGCCAAGAAGAGAGGACCTGAGGAGCCCCCTGGGCAAGGTGGGTGATGCAGTTTGGGCCGAGGGGGAGGAAGGCCTCTCAGCATCTGGTTTCTGGTGCCCGTCCTCCTGCAGGACCCGAGGGGACGTGATCAGTGTGTCACAGAGCCACCTACCGGCGGCTCTGAGAACAGGCCCTGGAACAGGCTCAGGCCTGAGAGGGCAGGTGGACACAGCTACTCGGCAGGGTTTTCTGTCTGTCCTGCCCCTTCTCGGGCCAGGCTAGACTGTCCCTGAGAAGGCCCGGGAAGACCCCGCTCTCTTCCTCTCGTCCTGCTCTGAGGACAAAGCCAAAGGGAAGGGGTAACTTTTATGGCAAAGCATCGGCCCCTGATGATGAGAGGCTGCTCACAGCTTAGGTGTCAGGAAGAAGAGGGCAGAGCATTTAGAGCCAGGTAAACAAAGGGTGGTTTTTCCGTCATATAAATGGAGGGGCAGTGACGGCTGTCACAGGTCGATTGTACGTGAAGTGTGTTATTCAGGAAGGACCGTCCTCCTCGGCTGGCCGTCTCCCTTTGAGTCAGGGTTTACAGCCCCATCTCCAGGGCCCGGCACCATTTGATGCAGAGAAAAGAGGCCCACCATTCTGGTTAATTGCCATAATTTGCCAGTTCAGATATTGAGCTGTAAGGTGGCAGGAGGAGAGGATCGCCACTTCCGAGGAAATCGCTGATCGAGAAGAGAGCCAGGAGACTGCACCTCAGATGTTCTGTCAAAGAACGCAGGACACCGCTGCCAGCCATGCCCCCCGACCCTCTCCCCGCTCAGAGAAGAACATCAGAGGTGGGGCGATTACACATGCATATCTAAGTCATAGCAAAGAGGTGGCAATACAGGTACCCAAAGCATCTCCAAGGTTCTCTCCTGCCTGAACCCCTCCCAACTGATTTGTTCTTCTGAATGGGGGACTTATTCTCCAGCCAACATTTGTGAATACTCAGATGCACCTTGCACAGTATTGGGGTTTTAGAAAATGGCAAGAGGCTTAAACGTAATCACCATCCATCTCCGGTGTAAGAGGGAGAGCCCTCATATTTAAATATCGGGTCTAGTTATTCTCATGAGTATATTCCTAGAAGGCAAGTCCAAGGAATTTACAAACTCTGTGCGTAAAGAAGATCTAAACCCAGGAAAAGCTAAAGAGTGATACAGTCATGTAAGAATAGATACCAGAGTTTCCTCAAGACAATCAAATGACTGTTCCCAAGTACGTGATGCAGACGTGGTCTGACAATTGGAAAGGTGACCATGGATGGTGTAAACATGGAAGGCTTCTTAGAGGAGGCGAGATTGAAAAGGGTGTTAAAGGACGAATAGGCTTTGACAGGAGGAGACAATGCCAAGGGCAGAGGACATACGAGGAAGTAAACCCATTTGTTTGGAACAGGAAGGAAACCCTGTGACCGAAAAGTCCCAACCCCTGAAGTGGGTTGTGGCCAGTTTGCAACAGGTTTTGAACACCCAGCTAAGGGGTCTGGGCTATCTCGGTGTCGTGAGGCAGCCATTGAAGGTTCTTAAACGGGGGAATCGATAGGATCAGAGCAATGCATCTGGAAGATTGCAGCAGGAAAAGCGTTAAGAAACTGATGGAATGGTTCCAGAATGGCAAAAAGAGTAGAACCCCGTGACTGGGGGACACAAGAATGCAGATGCTTTTGAGGGTAGGGGGAGGTCCCTGCATGCCCAGCTGGGATAGAGGAGCAGGCCTATTGGGTCCTTCTTCCCTGGAGCTATTGACAGGGTGAAGTTTCAGGCACAGGGTGTTTGGTTTTGTTTTGTTTTTTTAAACATCTTTATCGGAGTATAATTGATTTACAATGGTGTGTTAGTTTCTGCTGTATAACAAAGTGAATCAGCTATATGCATACAAATATCCCCATATCCCCTCCCTCTTGAGCCTCCCTCCCACCTTCCATATCTCACCCCCTAGGTGATCACAAAGCACCGAGCTGATCTCCCTGTGCTATGCGGCTGCTTCCCACTAGCTATCTGTTTTACGTTTAGTAGTATACACATGTCCATGCAACTCTCTCACTTCATCCAGCGGGTGTTTTTAAAGGGGTTGGGCCTGAGCATGGTCTTTGGGTGTTCAGATGCAGCAGGAGGTTCCCTGGGATGGGGCAGGAGGGGGGCCAGGGTAAGACAGAGGCAGGCCCAGGACACTCATTCCACAGTGTTACCTTGAGTCCTGGATGACGGGGGCGGACAGCTAGCCTCACGCCCTCCAGCAGGAAGCGCAGTCAAGACTCACATGTAAATTTTAAGTTTTCTAGGGGGTCCCATTAAAAAAAAAAAAAGTAAAAAGAAATAGATGAAAAGGATGTTATATTTTAACCCAACCTATCCAGAATAATGTCATTTTAATGTGTAATCAAGGCTTTAAAATTGTTATGGAGATCTTTGACACTCTTTTCAGTTTGTTTTGTTGTGTTTGGTAATGGGTTGGCCAAAAAGTTCGTTCGGGGTTGTCCGTAAGCTGTGTTAGAAAAACCCAAACTAACTTTTTGGCCAACCCAATACCAACTCTTTGAAACCTGGTGTGTACTTTACACGCAGAGCACATCTCAGTTTGGACCAGTCCCATTCCAAGTGCTCGAGAGCCACGGCTGCTACCATCTAGGCAACACTGAGTTAACCTCGAAAGCATTGCTTTGCAAATCCCAGGTGATCTTCTTCCCCAGGGGACATTTGCTAATGTCTAGGGACAGTTTTGATTGTATCTGGGGGTAGAGACCAAAGATGTGCTAAACATCCTTCAAGGCACCAGGCAGCACGCCCACAGCAAAGAATGACCCGGCCCAATCCGTTAATAGGGGCCACAGGACACTGGGCGGAAGTGGGCACTCAAGGCCAGGGACAGTTTTGGTTGTATCTGGGGGTAGAGACCAAAGATGTGCTAAACATCCTTCAAGGCACCAGGCAGCACGCCCACAGCAAAGAATGACCCGGCCCAATCCGTTGATAGGGGCCACAGGACACTGGGCGGAAGTGGGCACTCAGGGCCAGGTTGTCAGGGCGATGCCACTGCAGACACTCCCGCTGGAGCTCAGGCCTCGCCTCAGACCGGGCAGGCTTCCAGGCGCCAGTGTCAGACCTTCCTGGTGCTTTGTGATATGGCATGGACTACACCCTGAGCCACTCAGATAAGACAGATTGTGTTTGGAATGCTTATAGTCCTGCAATTACCCTCACCCCACCCCACCCAAACCTCAGCATTGTGGCTGCTGGATTGTGTGCTTCCCGCTCAGGGCAATCGTGCAATGGACAATCATGGGAATGGCCACCCCTACAGTTGTGCAGTGTGCAACCTATACGACTGTACGAGGCAGCGCCACTTCCAGAAACCAGGGAACTGTGTCTCATTATCGCAGCAGCCTCTTCTGGTTTTCTTCTCTGCCATCCCCATGTTTAGAAGCCACAAAGTAGTAGAGCAACTGATGATGATGTATGTAGTAGAAGAAGACTCTCTCTTTCCATGTGGGAGCCACAGTTGAGAATCAAAAGTACCACTGAATTTCTGTCCAGGGTTCCTGCTCTTAAGACAGGGATCCTGCTGTTTTTATAAGGACAACTTTCCCTCCTTTTTTCCTTCCTTCCCTTCCTACAAACATTTATTATAGGGCAAAGTTGTGAGCTCATGGGGGTTGGGGTAGGTCTCTGAGCAGATCAAGGCAGAAGGATCACTGCTGGCTGCAACGACATTTCTGCAGGAAATTAAGATAAACTTGGAGTAAACTGTTTTCGGTAGAACCGGCTCAGTCGATGTTCGTAGGTGATATGATTTTTTTAAAATCCGTCATCCAAAAACGAAGGCAATTCTGACTGAGAGCAAGAGTATATACAGCATTATGACTATGCATAGGCACTCGGGCCAGGCTTCTCTACTGGCTCACTGTGCTACCTTAGACAATTACTCAAATGCTCTGTGCCTCAGTTTCCCTGTTTGTAAAATGGAAAGATAATACCTACCTCAGAGGGTGGCCATGGGAATTTTAACAAGTCAATATATGTAAAATGCTTAGAATCATGTTTGCCACAGAGTAAGTGTTCAATAAATGTTAGCCTGGAAGGTAAACAGATTTTTGGTTTTCTGTTTTTTGTTTTTTTACTGCAGAATTGCTCAGTCTTTGACATGCTTATGTGCTTACGTGACTCCGGAAGCAGGGAGTGGGGTAAAATAGGTAGTATTTCCTAATCTTATTTGACCACTGTTTTATACTGGGCCCTCTAGGAGACAAAGAAGAAAGTGCTGATGCTTTATTTGTGAGGATAAAGGCAGTAAGGATGAAGGGAGGAGAAAGGGGGCAAGGAGAGGTGCAAAGCGTCATCACACGATGCGTCATCTCCCTGGGTACCACTTGACCACGAGGCTGCCCAGCAGGTGTGCTTGCTGGGCACACAGGATTTCTCCAGACCCCTCAGCAGTGATTCCAGATTCCATATCTGGAGGTGTGAGTTTCCATCTCAGTCTTCAAGAAGAGCAAGGACGCCAGCCCAGAGCGGGGAAGAAGACAGGCAAGGGGATCTGAGAGCGCCCATGGCTTCATGGCGAGTACAACCACAGAGCTCATTCAGGGGGAGTCTTCTCCTGGTAGATGCTCTGGGAAACAGGCTGCAATCTGCCTGCAATGGCTCAGAGAGCCACAGTCCTGAATCTGGCCCTCCAGGGACCACAAGGAAATTGCTCCAATAGGAAAAATACACGATGCGTTTTGGGACGACCCCACCTGGTGAGGTCGGAAAGTGAGGTGTGATGCGGGAGGGGAGAAGCCGTGTCCATGCAGCAAGTACTAGTTCCCTACGGCCACCGTCACAAAGCACCACAAACGGATGGCTGGAAACAACAGAAATTTATTCTCTCACAGTCCTGAAGTCCAAACTCAAGGAGTTGGCAGGGCCAGGCTCAAAGGGAGGAGACTTCCTTGCCCTTATCTTCACTTCTCGTGGTGGCAGGCGAGCCTTGAAGGTCCTGGGCTTGCGGCCGCCTCACACCAATCTCTGCCTGCGTCTTCCCTGGCTTCTCCTCTGCGTGTTTCTGCGTCTCCTCGGGGCCTTCCCTACTCCAGTAGGCCTACAGCTTAACAAATTACATCCCTACTTCCAAAGAAGTTCACATTCTGCGGTTCTGGGAAGGACACAAGTTTGTGGGGAACACTGCCCACAGGAGGCACAGCACGCAAAAAGGGCAGGAAGAAGAAAGGGAAAGCCAGGCCACAGAAAGTGGCTGGAGTGGTGGCGTGGCTCCAGAGATCAGGAAGAGTAAAGATGAGGCTGGGGAGACAGTCAAGCGGGCGTCCCAGGAGCTTGGAAAGCCCGGGGCTTAGCCTGACCCAGGAGTGAGACACCTCATCAGATCTTTGCTCTAGAGGGAACCTGGGCCCCCATGTGGCCTGCAGTTTGAAGGGATCTGAGTTGAGCAACGTGATATGATGATTTATAATAAGAAATGTATATTTGGTCTTTGTCCCTAGTCTGGCCCAGAGCTCCTAAAACCCTTGGAATTTCCTAAATGATGAGAGCGATCAAGGTGTCTTTTGTTATGTTAATGAAATGACTTTTGGACCCGCACCTAAGGATGGGGGCTGGTTGCCAGGAGACCCAACCGAGTTATTAGACGGTTGGAACTTTCAATCCCATCCCCCCACCCCCTACCCCAAGAGGAGAGGGGCTGGAGGTTGAATCAGTCGCCAGTGGCCAATGATTTAATCAATCCTGCCTAGGTAATGAAACCTCCATAAAAACCCCGAAAAGGACGGGTTCGGAGGGCACGTGGAGATCTGAGGAACGTGTCGCGCCTGGAGAGGGCACGCAAGCTTTCCCCATACCTTGCACCATGCATCCTTTCCATCTGTCTGCTCCTAAATCATATCCTTTTACAATAAACGGGTAATCTAGCGAGTAAAATGTCTCTCTGAGTTCTGTGAGCCACCCTAGCAAATTAATTGAACCCAAGGAGGGGGTCGTTGGACCCTCAGATCTGTAGCAATTCGGTCAGACACGCGGGCGACAATTTGGACTTCCAGCTGGTGTCTGAAGGGCAAGGGGCAGTCCTGTAGGACTGAGCCCTTCGCCTGTGGGATCTAATGCTGTTTCCGGGTAGACAGTGTCAGAGCTGAGCTGAACGGTAGGACACCCCGCTGGTGTCGCAGAGAATTGCTCGGTTGTGGTTGGGGGAAAACCCCACATGCTGGAATCGGTGTCAAAATCTGGAGCAGGTTAAGCTGGGGAGCCTTCAGGATGGTTTTGAGATCTGGGCTAGGTCTTGAGCAGGCAATGGATGGGCAGGGAAGGTGGGCACAGAAGGCCCAGAGCCCCAAACAAGTTGTACGTTGGCTCCATACGCGTTTTCGATTCGGTCCTGATGGAGACACCTTGGCGGGTAGGGAGCCGTGCGGGGTGGACTTGGAGGCCCAGGGTGCGGGTCCTGCTGTCTGAGGGCGACTCTGCTGGCCCATGCGGTGGGCCCGTGCCTCCGACGTTGGACTAGGACGTGCTGAGCCACAAGCCCATGGCCCCTGACCCCAGACATCCCCTGGAGGACCCCAGCCTCTCATGGCAGCTTCTGGAGCCTTTCCTAGAGGTGGGCTTTCTGAGGCACAGCCCCAGAGGACCTGCGGCTCCCCGCCCGTCCCCCATGGGGGCGGGGCGCTAAGGTCTGGTCCCTCCGGCCTTCACCCCTCCTTCCCCGACGCACCAGTAACCACCGAGGGGAGAAAGCAGAGGAGAGCAGTGCTGGAGAATGCTGGGGTCAGGAACTCGGGGAAAGAATGTCAAATATGAGAGGCTCTGCTGACATGACTTAAGATGTGGGTGGCTGGAAGCTGCAGGGGATTTTAGATTAAAAGAGTTTCCGAAGACACTTCTTCAAGGTCAGTGACAGGAGGGTCCAGGCACATCTCCTGCCTCCTGCCAAGAATTCCAGAGGCCAGGACCCTCTTCTGGGAGCCGAGGTTGGAGAGTTTCCCAGGGAGCCCCCTAACAGGGGCAGATTCCATCTTTCCCCATTTTCTTCCTCTAGAATCAAAAGCTGAGGGACACCTCAGCTTGAGGGACCGGGGGCAGGAAAGAGGCAGACACAGGTATGAATTCCATCTCTCCACTGATGAACTGTGTGATCTTAGGCAACTGACTTAACCTCTCTGATCCTGTTTCTTCACCTACAAAAGTAGATGTGAGGTGAATTGAGACACTGAGTATAGTGCCTGGAGTAGGTGGTAGATGCTCAATGTCATTTTCCTCTTCAAAAGATGGCTAGTGGGGCAAGATTGTATACGTGAATTACACTACCAACTGGGCTGCCCAATCGGATTTCATGCATGCATGTCACAGATAGATTGAGAGCTACTACCTGCCAACCACTGTCATGGGCACTAGGGATTTGGCAGTGAACAAAACAGGATCCCTAAAAGCTTGCACTCTGGCGGAGGAAGACAGAAATAAATAATCAGATAAATAAATCCGATAGACCCTTGAACAACACAGGTTTGAACTGCGCGGGTCCACTTGTATGCAGGGGTTTTTTTTCCGTCAATACTACGGTACAGCACAGTCCGCGGTTGGCTGAGTCAGCAAATAAGGAACCTAGGATGTGGAGAGTCGACTGCAAAGTTATACACAGTGGCACCCCTAAACCCCGCATTATTCAAGGGTCAACAGTATTTAATACATCAATTAATGCTAAGTGCTAAGAAGAAAGAAAGCAGCCCACGGGGGCCAGGGTGCTGGAAATGGGGACAAATAGGAGGACCAGGGTGGAATTTGATTGATTGATTGATTGATTGATTGATTTGGTAGCATTTTAAATAGGGACACCAGGGCAGGTCTCAGATCAGATGACCTTTAAAGAGAGACCAGACTCAAGCCTGGCAGAAGCAGCTACAGATGCAAAGCCCCTGGGCAGATGCAGGGAACAACAGCCATGAGGTCAGAGCAGCTGAAATGCCAAGAACAGAGGGGTGAGGGGTCAGAAGTGAGGTTGGAAAGAACTGGGTCCGTATCATGGAAGGTCTTGTTGACCACGGCAAAGACTTCGGGCTTTATTCTCAGGGAAATAGGAGCCATCTTATCAATCCTATTTTTTTCATAACTCATATTCGTTGGTGCCAGGCCTGGGGCGAAGCACTTTGCATACAATTAACTCCTACAAGAGCCCCTGAGGTGTGAGATCACTAGCCTTATGTTACAGATGAGGAAGGAGGCTCAGGCGTGGAAAGCATGAGTTGATTGCCCAGGCCTAGAAGTCCCTGACTCTATACCCTCCTTCCGTCTTGGACTACATTTCCCACCAGGCCTCCAACTCTCCAACTTATTTCCTTGTTATCCAAAGAAGAAGGTCATGTCAAGACCCGTGTGAAGACAAACACAGACTGAAGCGAGGCACCCACAAGCCATAGAACGCCAGAAGCTTGGAGAGAGACGTGGAACAGAATCTCCTTCTGGAAGGAACCTACCCTGCCAACACCTTGATTTTGGACTTCTGACTTCCAGGACCATACAAAAGAATAAATTCCTGTTGCTTTCAGCCACCAGTTTCGAGATAATTTTCATGGCGGCCGTAGGAAACAGATACAGGTGTGCAGCGTAATGGAACAAACCCTGAATTTAGAACAAGATGACCTGGGTTTGAGCCCTGGCTCTACACCTCCTAGCTGTGTATCTTCGCTCAACTCCTTTACTTTCACCCAGGCCTCAGTGTCTTCCTCTGTAGAATGGGAACACTAACACCTGACTTCCAGAGTTGTAGTGAGAATAACACGAGATCTAAGACAACATGGGTAAGACCTGGCAGACGCGGCAGAGCTCCTGCGCCATAGAAGGGTGGGCTCGGGCAGACGAGATGATGAGCTGGAATCCCTGGAGCTCAAGACAGCACTCGGGGCAGGGCCTAGAAGCAGCAACGCCCGGGCACTTGCTTCCAAACGCTCCAGCGTGCTGTTGGCAACGTGGCTTCTCCCTGACGTCACCTCCTGAAGAGGGAGAGTGCCAACGCCCTGGCACTTGGATCCTCAGCCAGTGCTTCCTGCCAGGAATCAGGGTGTGTGCGGGGGGCGGGAGTCCCATGCCAAAAGGGGAGTCTTTGGGCTTCAAAGCCCAAGAAAAGACAGTTAAGTTTATGGCGGACTTAGGAAACTAAACCTAGGACATGGCCCCCGTACAGAAGATCCTTTTAGCACCATCTCAGAACACACGGAACAGTCTGGGACCTGGTTCCAACAAAACTGTCTCTTAAAAATAAATTCAGAGGCTAGACAGGGTCATCATGACCTCTTTCCCACCCCTGGGTCTTCATACGTCATCAGGTTGGGGATCGTGCCCAGTGATAAACCAAGAAATTCCAAGTCCTGGGCCCCCAGCCCTAACCCAACCCCACCCTGGGTCTGGCTTTCACGAAGCCCCTCCCAGTGGAGAAACACGGGAAGGAAACTGGAAATGGTACCTCGCACAGCCCATCAAGGCGGGCCAAGTACAAGACTGACTCAGCCTCCCATCAGGGGCTGACTCAGTCACTGCAGCCTTGATTGGTGAAACCAAGTTTAAGCAACAAAAATGTTGCCTTCTGGGCCATGCACCAGAGATAAACAAAATCGTTTCATAATGATAAATGGATCAGTGAATCAAGAGGACGTAACGGTCCTGAACATTTATGCTTCTAATAACAGTGCTTCAAAATCCATGAAGCAAAACCTGATAGACCTGAGAACAGAAGTAGACACATTCCCGTTATAGTTGGAGATCCCAGCACTCCTCTCTATATCATTGATAAATCATGTAGACAGAAAATCAGCAAAGATGTAGTAGATTTGGACAACACTATCAACCAACTTGACCTAATTAACTGGAAATAACCCAAATGCTCATCCACAGGGAATGAAAAAACAAATTGTGCTATACGCCTAGAGTGAAATGCTATCAGCAACAAAAAAGAATAAACTATGAATCATTCAATGAAATGGATGAACCTCAGAATTATTATGCTTAGCAAAAGAAGTGAACCAAAAAGGAGTACATACTTTATGAATCCTTTTTTTTTTTAAATCTTTTGGCCATGCCGCATGGTATGTGGGATCTTAGTTCCCTGACCAGGGATCGAACCCGCGCCCCTTGCAGTGGACGTGCAGAGTCTTAACCACTGGACCGCCAGAGAAGTCCATGAATCCATTTATATAAAGCTCCAGAAAATGCAAATTATAAAGACAGAAGGCAGATCATGGTTACTTGGGGAGAAAGGTGTGGGGAGGAGAGAGAGGGAATATCAACAAGGAGCATGAAGAAACTTTAGGGGGGCAGAGAGAGGTTCACTCTCTTGGTTGTGGTGATGGTTCATGGATATAGATGTACGTCGAAATTTGTCAAATTGTACATTTTATGTGCAGCCTATTATATGTCCGTTACACCTTAAGAAAGCTGTTGTTTAAAATGTCTTAAGGCTTTCCAGAAGGCAGAGGAGAAAGCCTCCCCTTGGAATCTTGTTTTCCCAGTTGCACAATCGGCCTGGTGCCCAGGCTCCTGTGTTCTGCTCCTGAGACATTCCTGGTTTAGAGGGAGCATCTCTAAGAGGCCTAGTCTGGGGACCAAGTATCCCAGGTGAAACCCCTCCCAAGAAGGGAAAACAGACAGGGATACTTTGCAAGAAACGACAAAGATTTCACTGGGACAGAGTGACTTAGGGTTCTTGTTTGGGCCAGTGCTGGGCATCAGGTTCTCCCGGCATCTGGAACTACAACCCCCAACTCCACAGGTGTCTATTTCCATCTGGGACCTGAGGGACTGAGGGCCTCTTGGGGAAAATCTTCTTGTACACAACTGTCGTTCAGTCATTGGCAGATGTATTTGGCAAACATGGGGCAGTGGTGCTGGGAAGGACTGGGTCATCTGAGAATCAGTCGCGTTGGGAAAAGGACTTTGGCCAGAGGGTGGCAGACGTGGCCACAGAACCTGAAGATCAGGGCTGAGGGTGGCTCGGGATGGAGCGTGCTGGCCGGGCCTTGACCATGTGAGCCTGGGAGGGAAGTTTTTTGTGTGAACTCAATCATCCCACTAACCTGTGATCTCAGTGAGATACCATATTGACCCCCAGGACAGGGGTCTATAAACCACAGGCCAAATCCGCCCTATCGTCTGCCTTTGTAAATAAAGTTTTATTGGAACACAAACTACCCCATTCATTTCTGCTTGGTCCATGGTGGTCATACCACCACGGCAGTTATATAGTAGCGAGATTGCGGTAGAGAACATAATGGCCTATAAAGCCTAAAATATTTACTATCTGGCCTGTTAAGGAAACATCTGCTGACCCCTGGCCCTATTTACCAGGCTTTATTACGGTACGAATAATCTGTTTAACCAGTAAGTAATTTTAAGACATTTTATTTGAAAGAAACAGGTATAGATGAATGGATAACATGTAGTGTGTGTACACACACACACACACACACACACCCTGGAATGTTCTTCAGCTTTAAAAAAGGAGGAAATTCTGACACATGCTACAACATTGATGAAACTTCCGGACGTTACGTGAAAAAGCCAGTCACAAAAGGACACATACCGTATGATTCCACTTATGTGAGGTACTTAGAGGGGTCAAATTCATAGGGACAGAAAGTAGCGGTGGTTGTCAGGACCTGGGGGGAGGGGCGGTGGAGAGTTAGTGTTTAATGGACAGAGTTGCAATTTGGGAAGACAAGAAAGTTCTGGAGGTGAGTGATGGTGACGGTTTCCCAACAGTGTGAATGTACTTAATGCCACTGAAGCTAAAAATGGCTAAGATGGGCAATTTTACGTTATATGCGTTTTATTACAATTTTTTTTAAAAAAGAAAGAAAAAAGAGAAACAGATAGGTGATGAAGTTGAATGTAATTTTCCGGGAAATTTCTTCTTTAGATAAAATAGAACACTTCAAAGATCTTTCGGGCATCTTCCTTCGGTTCATGGGGCCCACGAAGGCCACTGCGCCCAAGCGGGCTTCTCAGGAGAGGGCGGCCGCCCACACACTCCGGGGACCAGGCTGCCCGACACGGTGGGTGGGGTCCCTTGGGGGAGAGAGGTCAGCAGGGAGGAGAGGCAGCGCCAGAACTGCCGTCTCCCCCCGCCACGGCATCAGAGATCTCCCAGGAGAAGCAAACAAGATAACGGAAGTAGATGTGGAAAGGCTCTTACGGGTTGAAAGCACGTGTTGATGGTTGGCTGTTTCCTCCGCCTCCGAAGGGTCACGTCTGTTTGTACAGGTGGGGCAGGGGGACAGGCCTGGGCCGAGAGCTCAGAGGTCCTCCAGTCGGGCCCACCTCCGAGACCTCCTGGTTTTGTGACCTCTGGCGAAGAACTTCGTGAATCTGAGCCTGTCTTCGGGGACGTAGATGGGAAAACTAACACCTCGAGGGGCGGCCGCGATGAATCGATGAAGGGTTTATGGGAAGCGTGCACGCACTCTCCCGAAACTGGACCGAAGTCACGGTCCCCCAGCCTCAGCTCAAGTTCCCACTCCCCAGCCAGCCCACAGCAAAGGCAGGGGATGGGTGCCCCCGAGTCTTCTCCAAAGACCAGCCTCTCCTCCCTCCAGCACGAGGGGGCTCTTCACTGGGAGGGTGGAGAATGAGGTTATCGGACACCTGCTCGGGCGCCGAGAGGCTCACATCTGTGTCAACCTGCCCAGCCTGGGCCCCCAGGCCTGTCGGGGTGTTGAGTGAAGCTGAGAAACCCACCGCTGGGCCGACTTCTAAGTCAAACTGGGCGGCGTGGCCTGGGGCAGCGCTGATTATTTTGACAAGCTGATGGACGGGCAGAGCCGTGCGGTGGCCGCCACTTCTGTCAAGATGAAGCCTTCTGTGCATGAAGGGCAGAGGGAATAACAGCTAAGAGCCGGGGACCATGGCCCTGAAAGAGGACCTTCCGAAGCACAAGACGCCCTCCTCCTGGCCACCCGGGGCACTGCGCCTGTCACAGCCCCTGCGGGGTTCCCTGTCTGGGGGTGGCCAGAGCCGACCACTCTGAGCAGGAACCCCACCGGTCACCATCCTTTAGGGGCAGCGCTAGAGAGGGCTCAGTCAGCCGGATTCTTGCAGGACTCGTGCAGCGTTGCCCTTGGACAAAATCTAGACCTGGGGGGCTTGGCTGCGATCGGCTTCCCCTCCTGCTGGAGCTGGGGAGAGGGTGCGTGGCAGGGGGCTGGGCGTGAGGTCAGTGATGGAGACACAGGAGAAAGGGCTTGACTTGCTGCTCTTGTGTTAGGAATTGCAGACACCTCGGTCTTCTTAAAAAAACTCGCGTTGACCCCCTTCACCAAAACAGCAGTTAAAACCTAGAAATGAAAACAATAATGCTTCTGTGCAGGTTTTTTAAATTAAATAAAGGGTGAAAGCAAAAGATAAAATCAAGTAGGTGGCTCTGGGCTAATTCTTCTCATCTGACTCTCAAGCCAGGCTACACGTATATGAAAGGACATTCACTTTTCTCCTCTTTCTGAACGCGGTGGCATTGTCAAATGACACTTTGTTGAAAATATTAAAACCTAGAGGTCACGCCAAACCCAGCTTGAAAGCGGGAAGACATTCTTTTGTCTGAGCACCAGTGCATATTTGGAACTGTAGCTGCAAATTCTTTGGAGACAGACTTGCTTTCCTGGCGGCAAGCACAGACAGAACGTTTGAAAGCAGGTCTCGCTTCAATTTTTGACAAGTGTTAGGAAGACATACCCTTCGCAGCTTGAGAGAGATGGAGAATGAAAACCAGCTTGCCGGTCAGAGAGTGGGGAGGGAGGGCGGGGAGAGGGGGAAGTGGCTTCTGGAAGGAACCATCTGACTCAGTTTCCACGTCCACCGAAGGCTCTCTCTAGTGTTAAGGAGGGGGTGGCAGGGAGGTCACGAGGGCAAGTCCAGTGACATCATGGCAGCCATTGCAGTGGTGCAGGCACCTGGGAACCTGACAAGGAATCTGAATTTTTCCGGGGGTGGGGGGGAGAGGGGGCAACAGAAGCTTGGGTTCCTGAAAACTCATGGGTGTTACCTAGTTTATAGTGGTTTGCATCCGGCCCCGAGCCTTGTGGTCCAGCTGAATTCTTGTAGGGCTCATGGGAAGTGGCCCTCAAAGTCTACACCTGAGGGATTTGGAATGGGATTGTTCACCATCCTTTGGGGGCAGCCCTAGAGAGAGAGCACAGTCAGCCCAATTCTGACATTGCCCTCAGACAAAATGTAGACCTGGAGGATTTAGCTGTAATCAGCCTCCCCTCCTGTTGGAGAGGGTGCATGGGGTCGGGGGGAGTATAATTTGTCCCTTCGCCCAGCCTTCCTGTACTCTTGCTCTGTCACGTATAAACAAGACTCTGGGAAGATAAGAAGGAGGGACAAGCAAGGCATTTTGGGTATGCACCAGGTGCCCGGAGCTGCCATTGCATCTTCCCACTAACCCACGTTGGAGATGAGAAAATGCAGGTGAGGGCAGCCACGTAACCTGCCGAAGGTCCCCCAGCGAGCAAAGGGCAGAACCAAGATGCAACACAGCCTTGCCTGGCTTTGAAGCTCTAGTTCCTTCTTCTGTACGGAGCCACCTACATGTATAAGAGAAAATCAGGAGATGTCCAATGACCGGATTAAAGTCCCTTAGCAGTGGAAGAAACGAGACCAAAACACGCATGTCTCAGTTACTTAGTTTGGGCCGCTGTCACTACGCATGAGTGACCTCTTGCATGCCTCACTGATATTTGATAATTAAGGAAAAACCCTAGTGTGGCCAAGAGAAATGAGTCTTGTTACCTCCTAAGCTCTCACGTGCCCTCTTAGCTTTCCTAAGCCATCCCCCAAATTCATCCCCATGGCCTTTTAAAAAAATTGAGGTATAATTCATATACCACAAAATTCACTCTTTAAAAGTAGACAATTCAGTGGTTTTAGTATGTTAACAAAGTTGTGCAAACATCACCACTACATAATTCCTCTAAAATTATAGAGGAATTGCATCACCTCTAAAAGAAATCTTGTACCCATTGTCCTTTCTACCCCATCTCCAACCCTCAGGCCTTGGCAATCACCAGTCTACTTTCTGTCTCTATGGAATTGCCTATTCTGGGCATTTCATATAGATGGACTCGTATAATATGTGGCCTGCTGTGTCTGGCTTCTTTCAGATAGCATAATGTTTTCAAAGTTCATCCTTGTTGTAGCATGTATCAGTACTTCATTCCTTTTTATGGCTGAAAAATATTCCCTTGTAGGAATAATTTGTATCTATTCATCAATTGATGGACATGTGGGCTGTTTCTACTTTTGGCCATTATGAGTAATCGTGTTATGAACATTCATGTACAAGTTTTTGTGTAGACGTTTGTTTCCAGTTCTCTTGGAATATACCAAAAAGTGGAAATGCTGAGTCATATGCTAACACTATATTTAACTTTTCGAGGAATTACCAAACTGTTTTCCAAAATGGCTGCACCATTTCACATTCCCATCAGCAATGGAGGAGACTTCCAATTTGTCCACGTCTTTGCCAACATCTGTTACTGTCTGTCTTTTTTATTGCAGCCATCCTAGTGAGTGTGAAGTGCTACCTCATTGTGGTTTTGACTTGCATTTCTCTAAAGGCTAATGATGTTGAGCATCATTCATACGCTTATTGGCTGCTTGCACATCTTCTCTGGAGAAATGTCCAAATCCTTTGTCCATTTTTAAAATTGGTTAGTTGTCTTTTTGTTTTTGAGTTACAAGAGCTCTGGATATGAAGCCCTTATTAGATATATGAATTGCAAATATTTTCTCCCATTCGGTGGGTTGTCTTTTCACTTTTTTGATCGTGTCCTTTGAAGCAATTAATTTTGATGAAGTTCAATTTATCAGTTTTGGGGGGAGTTCTTTGCCTTTGGTGTTATGTCTAAGAAGCTGTTGCCCAATCCAAGGCCATAAAGACTTACACCTATGTTTTCTTCTAAAAGTTTTAGCTCTTACATTTAGGTCTTTGACCATGCTGAGGTAATTCGCGCATATGGTATGAGGGAGGGGTCCGACTTCATTGTTTTGCATGTAGATGTCCCATTGTCCCAGCACCATTGGTTGAAAAGACTATTTGTTCCCCACCAAATTGTCTTGACACATTTGTCTAAAATCAATTGATCATAAGTATACGGATTTATTTCTAGACTCTCAATTCTATTCCATTGATCCACAGGTCTATCCTCATGCCAGGACCAAGCAGTCCTGATTCCTATAGCTTTGTACACATTTTTGATTACTGCAGCTTACTCTATATTTTGAAATCGAGAAAGTATGAGTCTTCCAACTTAGGTCTGTTTTTTATTTTATTTTATTTATTTATTTTTAAATTTATTTATTTTATTTATTTATTTTTGGCTGTGTTGGGTCTTCGTTGCTGTGCGTGGGCTTCTCGTTGCGGTGGCTTCTCTTGTTGCAGAGCACGGGCTCTAGGCGCGCGGGCTTCAGTAGTTGTGGCATGTGGGCTCAGTAATTGTGGCTCACGGGCTCTAGAGCGCAGGCTCAGTAGTTGTGGCACACGGGCTTAGCTGCTGTGCAGCATGTGGGATCTTCCCGGACCAGGGCTCGAACCCGTGTCCCCTGCATTGGCAGGTGGATTCTTAACCACTGCACCACCAGGGAAGCCCCTAGGTCTACTTTTTAAAGATTGTTTTGTCTATCAAGCCCCTGACCTCGGCCACCTTTACCAACCACGCGGGCTAAGAAAACCAAGAGCCACCTCCTCGCCCCAACCTCAAACCAAATCCTATTCAGTTGCCTTGACAAGCCCAGGCCAGCCAGACACATGGTCCCCTTTCCAAACTGACAAGCGTGGTGCATTCGCGCTGGATCACCGTGGACCAAGGGGGTGACTAGCCAAGTCTTGAAGCCTCGTCACTCTTCTGATATGAATCCTTCCAGGCTTTGAATTTGTCTGTAACAAAAAAAAAAAAAAGGAAAATACGTTGCCAAAATCCAGGCATCTTGTGTCTCATTTATATCTTGCCTCTGCAGTGTAAGAGCTGCCCAGAAAGCCCACCTCTACCCCCTTCCTTCCTTCCCCTCCTCCCCTTTTCCCACTACTCACCCCCCCCCACCCTTTTGAGCTGGGTTGAGTCAGCCTCGCCTGGGTCCCGCGCCCCTGCGGTCTCCGGCCCAAGCTGCCCGCCACCCCCTGGGCAGTTCCTTGGCAGAGATTTGAAACGTTTCTATTGAAATGACATTTGAACAAACGCGGAGGGGTTCAGTTGTACTTCAATCAAATTCCCTCAGATCCAGTTGGGAGCCGGGTCCCTGTGGACAGTGCACACGGAGTTCCCTCTGTTTTCTGATTTGAATTGCTTTGTTCTTGGTCCAGGAAGGGGGAAAGAGGGGGATGCATTTGGCCTAAAATGAAACATTTCCCTTTTAAGTCAAAAACTTGAACGTGGCTTGAAGGAGAGAGTTTAAGCTCCATAATCCCCGGTCCTGAGCAAAGCAGTAACAAGCCTGCCGTTTCCTTTCTGAAGGAGGGGAGTCAGGGCAACAGCTACTGGGTAGAGCAGCCTGGCATCCCCGCGAGCCTGCCTGGAGTGGCATTTCACATGCTCCCAGGGCCACCGCTCAGAAATCGTGTCCTGCAAGGCAGCTGGGCCTGTTTCCTTTCCCAGTCTAGGCAGAGATGCTCTGTGTTTCAACTGCTGGGGGAAAGAACCCCAAGGCAGCTTTTCTGTGGCTCCCAGCTCTTTTCTTCCACTTTTGCTGCCTGGGCGGGTTCCCCCCGCCCCTCACTGCACCATCACAACAGCAGCGGCCACTGGTCTTTAACCAGCCCTGTTGCCTGTAACCAGCAGCGGTTCTGTCACAGTCTTTCTTCTCTCCCCGCCCACCAGCCATCAGCAAGTGATGAAGTCATGAGGGAGTGGAGTGTGTGTCAGGTCTTTGGGTACCAAAAGTTTGGTTGTTCTCACCCCAGATGTGAGAAAATCGGGCCAGATAACACTCTAAATTATCATCCATTTTGAAAACCATTTGTATCGTCATAGAATAACCTCAAAGGGATGTGAGCAAGTATCTAGTTAGATTTTCTCATTTTTCTAATGAAAAAGAGGGCGTCTGACTGAGTCCCAGCCTCCAGGCACGGAAGGCTTATTTGACTATGACTTAGTGCTTCAATTCCCCTCCCTCATAACACCTTGTGCCGGTTATTTATTTTTTAATTTTATTATTTTAATTTAATTTTTATTTTATATTGGAGTACAATTGATTTACAATGTTATGTTAGTTTCAGGTGTACAGCAAAATGATTCAGTTATACATATACATATATATCCATTCTTTTTCAGATTCTTTTCCCATATAGGTTATTACAGAATACTGAGTAAGGTTCCCTGTGCTATACAATAAGATCTTGTTGTTTATCTATTTTATATATAGTAGTGTGTATATGTTAATTCCAAACTCCTAATTTATCCCTCCCCTAACTTTCCCTTTTGGTAACCATAAGTCTGTTTTCTATGTCTGTGAGTCTATTTCTGTTTTGTAAATAAGTTCATTTGTATCATTTTTTTTAGATTCCACGTATAAGTGATATCATATTATATTTGTTTTTCTCTTACTTTCTTGTGCCAGTTATTTAAACTCAATATTTGTTTAATTAATGGGCAAATGCAGAGATGGATGGATGAATAGATGAATGGATGGATGGAGATGCTATCAGACCAACAGATGCTTTCCCTCCTGCCCAGGGTTCCATATCACAATAAACATGATCAGGTTCAGAAACACAGCAGAACCAACCCAATATGTCCCATCTTTCTTTAGCCATCCAAGTCTCACTTAGCTGTAGGTTCATTTCTTTCAGGCCCAGCCCTGCCTCTGTTTTGTCCATTCCGGAGGAGGAGGAGGTGATTTGATTTCCTTGGAACCTTGAATCTTTTTTCCAAGGAGCATCTTGCAAACTTCTGATCCAATTTCTTCATGTTAATACTTATGTACAAAGCTCACTATGTTAATCGAACACTTTGGGTTACAAGTGCCAGAAACTCAACCCAACCCGGCTTAAGGCCTGAGGGGAATTATTGGTGTATGTAAACCAAAACTCCAGAGGTGGATTTGCCTCTGCCTATAGCTGAAACCAGGTCCATAAACGATGTGATCAGAAATCTTTGTCTCTCTTCATCCCTCAGCCTTGCTTTCCTCAATTCCGGCTTCCTTCTTAGGCAGGCTCTTACACATGGAGCCTTCAAAAAAGATGCTGCCCAAGTAGCTCCAAGCCTGCTTGGTCCTGAGAGCCAATGATCACAGTGAAAAGAGTAGGACTCGCCCAGTAGTTCTAGCTAAGTTCCCAGGGCTGACTCTGCTAGGCCTGCCTTGGGTCCCTTGACTGTTCCTGAACCAATCACTGTGATGGCGGTGGGGTGGGAAATGGAATAAACACTCTGATTGGTCAGGCCAGGTTAAGCAGCTGAGGCTGAGGATAAGCAGAATGGAAAGGTGGCTTCTATGTCCAGAGGGAGAGATGTGGAGAATACAGAAATGCCACCTGGCCGCTACACCCACTCACCTGCTCTGTCTCAGGCTGCAGCTGTATTTTTCTCTGCTTCTCCCTCCGATACGTTTACCTTCATGAAAGCCCTAGGACTTGTGAAGTAGTTCTGGGGCCCAGGGTAAAGGATTCTGGCTAACGGCATTTTCCAAAGATGGCTGCAATAATGTCTTCTTTCTCCACATGCTCTTCTAGAACCTTGGCATCCCCCTGCCCTTGAACCAGGGTGGGCCTGACGGCTGCCTGACCAGTAGAGGATGTAGAAGTGACACCATGTGATGTCAAAGGCTAAGTCACAGAAATGCCGTGCAGTTCTGCCTTGTTCTTTTGGGGTGTTCCTTCTCTTCCCTCCCCCACCCCACACTTCTCTAACACATCTATTTATACTGCGGGGTTCACCTCAAAAATTTCCTCCCCAAGAAGTTTTCTGTGATCTGTCCCACCTTCGACACCCGCCTCCCTTCTCCACGTCCTCAGCCCTCTGTACGTCTGGGATGTGTCCTGCTCCCAGGTGTACAGTGCCTGACAGTGGCTGAAGGGATCTGATCATCCTGCCTAAGAAAAAATCCAGGGGGAGGGGGTTCTGGGATTGGCACAGCATTTCTATGAGGCCCTCTAGGAATCAGTTTCTCTCTTTCCATGTTGTGAAACTCAGCATTTGACTTTTCATCCTTGGTTTGATCCCAATCTAGCTGCTACCTCTCCAAATGCCATCTCTATACACAACCATTCTCAAGTCAAAAAGATGCGCGAGGTCTCCCCACGAAATTCTCCTAGCGTCTCATTGGCCAAATCTGGTCACACGACCACACCCTAAGCCAATCCGTAGAACTGGGGATTACACTTGGCTTCGTCCAATCACGGTTTCTCCCTTGGGTCTGAGAGGGGCCCATCTGTCCTGACCATGTGGTCACAACAGAGTTTTTTGTCTGTTATCACTTAATGTGAGACAAATATCACTATCTTCCGGCAGGACTGAGTTTTTCAAGGATAAGAACAATATCTTATTTACCCCTTTGTTCGGAGCAGCACACCTAGGGCCTGATATTTTAAGGAACTCAATGAATATTGCCTGAATATAGACCAAGTTCATCTTGGAGTCAAATCCCTTGTGAATCCCATCTTCTTATTACTCCCAGCTACTGAGGGGGGCCCCTCTGAGGCACCTGGGGAACTAGTTTTTGTCTTCTCAGCATTGCTCCCTACCTGCAACTTCTCACGAAAAATGCCAATTCCCTGGTTGCTGGGATGGACACGTTTGCTAGGATGGTCTAATCATAGACCCCATACCATGGTGATGAATGGGACCCCAGAGCTACCAGCAGCCATGCTCTCTGCTTGAGAGAAAGGAGGTGCCCCCCCAGGAAGAAGCAGACATGAGAACAGAGTGCGAGTCTGTGACTCTGAGGTCCTCAGAGCTGCCCTGTTACCCGCTCGGTATCCTTCGAATCAAGACCCACGTTCCCTTAAGCTGGTTCGAGTTGGCTTCTGTCACTTACAATGCTGACTAATACAGCCCCCTGCCTAGACTTGGCCTCCTCCGCAGGACTCAGTTCTTTGAAAACCGGTAGGTCAGCTTTGTTCACTGATGTGTCTAGTTCCCAGAAAGGTGCCCGAGCCATTGCAAGGATGCCATAGAATGAATGATGACAATACGACAGAGGTGGGTTCAAATCCCAGATCTACCGTTTATAAGATGCAAATTACAGGAGCCACTGAAATGTACTGGAATTTAACCCCCTCCTTTTTAAAATGGAAATAACACACTCTCTGTTTCCCTCCTGTAATTGTTATTAGAAATAACATAAACGTATATGGAAAGTCTCCCAGCCTCAAGGGCCTCACAAGAATTCTTTCTGCCATGTCTTTCTCCCTGTGGGCCCAGCTGATCTGACTAACTGGAACAGCATCTATGCCTCGTGATGTCTTGGCCTTTGGGAGAAGCATCTGTGTGTATCGGATCTTCTGCCACCATCTCCTTCCAAGCAGAGTGGTCAGAAGAGGTGCCTATGCGTGTGTTGCTGTGTTTTGAACCAACTGATGCTGGCACAGCCAACTGACATGAGCAGTGGTTTTGGCTGGCCAGTGGCCCTTGCGGTGCTTTGGTGGAAGAGCTCTACTCACCAGGAGTGACCTACAGTGGCCGTCCAATCACACTCTCTCCCTGAAAAATGAGGCTTGTAGAGAAAAAGAGAGAGAGGTGTGATTATAGGGTGGGGGAAGCCACTGAAAGACACACAGAGAGAAGAAGACAGGAGATGTCATAGATGGTCTGAGACTTAGATGCTTAACATGGCAACATCCAGGAAATGGGAAGAAAGAAATCTGATGCCACTATGTCAGTAGCAGCAGGGGCCCTACTGGCCTTCTGCTTGAAGGGCAATAGTATGACCAAGTCACTCTGCTGGATGACTGGCGTTGCCATGGAAATACCCTAACTCTTGAAATGCCCTATTGAAAGACCTGGCTATCAAAATCCCATAACTCCTGTTATGGTATAAGATGTTCCCGTTCTTTGTGGGGCGTGGCTATGCAGCTGCTAAGATGTTTGCTGTCTCTCTAGATTCCCTGGGTCCCCTTATCATAAACCCCACTAACACAGCCTGAACACACCCCTGTTCCATACAGTTTAAAAGAACCTATCATACCTTTCTCTCCGCCTAACATGTGCAGGTCTTACCTCAAAAGAAAGTTTGATGTAGACATTTCAGGCATTAGTGAAAAGACTAGTTGGTACATATATTTTAAGTAAGGAGACATAAAAAATCATACCACACAGACCACAGTGTTCAACTTATCAACAGAACCAGAATTATACCACAAAGGACTGTAGTAATTATTCTTTAAAATAGCACTCTCTACAAAAGACTTGAACAGGACTTCACAAAAAAAAAAAAAAAAAGGATATCCAAATGGCCAATAAACACATGAAGAGGTATTCAGGTACTCAGCTTCAATAAGGCAATGACATACCACTACGTGCCCATCGAAATAGAAAATACCAAGTGTTGGCAAAGAAGCAGAGAACGAGAAACTCTTACACACTGTGAGGATGGGACGTAACCTGGTACAACCACTTTGGAAAACTGTTTGGTGGGATCTACCAAAGCGGAACACACATAGACCCTGTGACCCAACAATTCCACTCCTAGGTATGTGCCCCAAAGAAACACATTCACCGAACAAATGAAAAAAATTAGAAACAATCAAATGCCCATCGGCAGGAGAATGGGTAAAATCTACTGTGTAGACTCACAGTTGATAAATGTAGTTACTCGGTGGATACTGTATGTCAATGAGCTTGAACAAACTTTAGATAAACACCATGGGCAGATCTCATAAACATACTGTATGATCCATTTATATAATGTTCAGAAAGTTCCATCCACATAAAGTTTAAATCAGGCAAAACTAACCTAAGGTGTTAGAAGTCAGGGTGGTTATTATTGTCATCAAGGGGAAGGAAACTGGAAGGGGTACCAGGGAGGCTCCTGGGGTTCTTGAAATGCCTGTGAAAATCCATCAAGCTGTACCCTGGTTCGCTGTGTGAGCCTCTCTATTTATGTCAGACTTCAATGAGAATGTACCTTAAAAAAGAAAAAGACCGCCTGGCTCAAAAATTACACTGAATAGATCAATGTTGATGTGATTCATGTGCCTTTGTCTTTCAAAAACAGTTCAATTCTTTCAAAAACGATTCTTTCATTGTTGCATCAATATAATTCATCATGGCAAGCTTTCCTTTCACACTGTACAGACAGCTGTGTCCTCAGGCCCCATGCTGGCCGGCCCTTTGTGTGGACTCATCTTGTTTATTGGCAAGGCCAGCTCTGCTCAGCACCTGTGCTCGCTTGGAACCTCTAACCCCATCCCAGATGCTTTGGCTAATTTTGCGTTTGGCAGGAAAAAACGTTGTCTGATAGACCACGGGGTAAGATGGAAAGAGCAGAGAACCAGATCTGCTTCTGTGGAGCCAGATCTGGATGATTAACGTATTTCTGCCGCTTCAGGTAAGTTGCTTAACCTCTCTGATCCTCAAGTTGCTCACCTGTAAAATGTGGTCATGGCAGTTGTGAGGAATGAATGGGATGATATAAAGTAGCCAGCCCCATGCCCAGCATATTGAACTTCCTGAGTAAATGTGAACTCTTACTGTTGTTGTTGGAAAAGGATCTGAAATAAGTTTTTTCCTAATTTCAAAATTAAGGATGTTCTATTGCCAAACACATGAAAACCACAGGAAAGCACCCAGAAGGAGACAGAAATCGCTCAGCGATAACCCCCGAATCGTAATTCTGTGGTGTGTCCTCTTACTCCGTTCCTGTCCATACACCCTGGTCCCCAGCTTCAGGTGGGCAAGAAATAGATGTTGATTTCCTCTAGTTCAGCTTGAATTCTGTTATGAGCCCATCCCCCTGCAGGCAGGAATTCACCTCATCAGTTCAATCCCCTTCTTTTCCCTGGAGTCGTATCCAAATTCTCAGGGTGGGTGGAGGAGAGAAGGAGGAGGAACTGGGGGCCGGGGGATCTGGTCCATGGCTCTGGGCATCCATCTATGTGGTTTGCTGCCCACTGCCCCTCACTCCCATCTGCAGGCCCCGCAGGTCCCCTAGAGCTGGGGGCAAGCCGGGGCATGCCATAGAGGCGGTCTGAGGTCCCATCACAGGATCCTCTCCACAAAGCACCCTCTCTCTGGGGTCAAAGGCCTCAGGGGAATTGCCTCCGACGCCCTTGGTTCTCAGAGCCTTTGAAGGTTCCTCCACCTCCATGCAGCCCCCCGGAAGGCTCGGCCTAAGAGATGAGCAAGGCTCAGGACTTTTTCTTTTTTTTCCTTTTTTTTTTTTGGCCGTGCCTCACGGCAGGGCCTTAGTTCCCCCACCAGGGATCGAACCTGTGCCCACGGCAGGGGAAGCGCAGAGTCTTAACCACTGGACCACTGCGGAAGTCCCAGGACTTTTTCTCAGGAACCCTCCAGCCTCTAAACTCTCAGCCTCTCTCCCTCTACCCCCTCCCCAGCATCCCTCTGTCCCTCCCCCCCTCCAATCTTAACCCCAGGAGACATTTTCTGGGGTGGAGCTGGGGGAAAGTTTATCCATCATGCCTTCTGTTGTGGCAGCCCTCAAGACCTTTCTGTTTTTCAAGCCCCAAACCCTGAGACTCTCCTTTTCCACTGCTTCCTGTTTTACATCCTTTCCCCAAGGCAATAAGCACCAAAGAGCTGAACTTTAATTCCGAGATAGCGGTCTGGGAGGAAGTTCAGCAAAGGGTAAAAGGAAATGGAGATACAGAAATATCCCTTAATGTTGAAAAGATATTGTCTACACACACACGTGCGCGCACACACGCACCCCAGGAGGACGCAGCTTTGTGGCCTAATTTTTCCATTTAGCGATGCCTTGTGGACCCATGCCTGTGTCATGATGGCATTTTTATTGACTTCATGCTGTGCCATTGTATGGGGTGCAGTCACTTACCTTAGTGCAGCCAGTGTTGGAGAAATACATGACACATCTTCCTTGAGTTATGATGGGTTTACATCCCAATAAACCCACTGTAAATTGAAAACATCTTAAGTCGAAAATGCATTTAAATCACCTCACCTACCAAACATCATAGCTTAGCCCGGCCCACCTTAAAAGTGCTCAGAACACTTAACGTTAGCCTGGGCAAAATCATCCAACACAAAGCCTATTTTATAATAAAGTGTTGAATATCTCATGTAATTTATTGAATACCGGACTGAAAGCAAAATCCAGAATGGTTGTCTGGATCCAGCATGGTTGTCAGTGTGTTGGTTGCTTACCCTCGTGATCGCCTGGCTGCCTGGGCGCCGCAGTGGCTGCCTCTGCACAGCTTCAAAAGAGAGGATCGGACCTCATATCGCCAGCCCAGGAAAAGATCCAAATTCACACCACCTTAAAGTTGAGAAATCATAAGTCAAACCACTGTTAAGTAGGGGACTGTCTGAATCTCCAAATCTTTATTACCGTAAATAACATTGCCACGCACGTCCCATGGGCAGGCCACTCTCAGCTGTGGGTTTTAAGACAAGGGTCATTATCTCTCTAAGCCTTAGTGTCTTGATTTATAAAACACTGGCACTACCTCACAGAGTCGTTGGAAGAATTAAATAAGATAGTAGATGTAAAGATGTAAAGTGCCCAGCAAAAACGTGTTCATTCAAGGATGATGAAGATGGTGATGATGGTGATGGCAGTCTCACAACTTCTTACAAATCTCTATTTTTCTCAGGATAAAAACCTAAAAACAAAACTGCTGGGTTAGAGGTTCCTTAAAAAACTGAAAATAGAGTTACCATATGATCCAGCAATCCCACTCCTGGGCGTATATCCATAGAAAACTCTAATTCAAAAAGATACATGCATCCCAGTGTTCACAGCAGCATTATTCACAACAGCCAAGACATGGAAGCAGCCTAAATGTCCATCAACAGAGGAATAAAGAAGATGTAGTATATAGATACAATGGAATATTACTCAGCCATAAAGAAGAATGAAATAACGCCTTTGCAGCAACATGGATGGACCTAGAGATTATCATACTAAGTGAAGTAAGTCAGACAGAGAAAGACAAATATCATATGATATCACTTATATGTGGAATCTAAAAAAAATGTTACAAATTAACTTATTTACAAAACAGAAATAGGTCCACATAGAAAACAAACTTATGGGGCTTCCCTGGTGGCGCAGTGGTTGAGAATCCGCCTGCCAATGCAGGGGACATGGGTTCGATATCTGGTCCAGGAAGATCCCAGGTGCCGCGGAGTGGCTAAGCCCGTGAGCCACAACTACTGAGCCCCCGCGCCACAACTACTGAAGCCCGCACTCCTAGAGCCCGTGCTCCACAACGAAGAGTGGCCCCCGCTCGCTGCAACTAGAGAAAGCCCGCGCGCAGCAACGAAGACCCAACGCAGCCAAAAATAAATAAATAAATTTATTTTAAAAAAAAGAAAACAAACTTAAGGTTACCAAAGGGGAAAGAGAGGGGAGGAGGGATAGATTAGGAGTTTCGGATCAGCAGACACACACTACTATATGTAAAATAGATAAACAAGGGCCAAGAAAACAAAACCGCTGGGTTAAACGATAGGTACATTTTCTAAAATCTTCTGAGAACTATTTTGATTTACCCTCCATGGCCCCTGCCCAGAAGCCCATTGCCAGCCTGGTGCACCTGTCTGCCACCTGCTGGGCGCGTTGACTGCAAAGGGCTCACAGCTGCACTGTCATTTGGAGCGTCGCCCTTGGCCTATGGGAGAGACCCACCTGAGAAGTGCCTGGCATGTTAGCCCGCCCCCAGGGCAGGCCGCAGCCAGTGGCTGACTGACACAGGGTGCAAAGGCCAGCTCCCTGGCCTCAAGGTGGGACAACCCGTGGTTCCATTCTTGCTCCCAAGCTCCCCACGGGATCAGGTTAAGACCGGACTTCAGCTGAACCACATCGTGGCTGAGTTTCTTCCTCTAGCCCGTTTCCTTCACTTCCTTGAAGGCTTTTCTCCCAAGAGCCTTCCTCGATCAGTAGATCATTTCCCTGGGAATCCCTTCCACAGAATCCGTCTTGAAACACCCATCCAATAGCAGTGGGGGGCGTCAGGTGGGAGGTCTTAGGTGCATTGTGTGGTTGTCACTCTTTAAAGCGCGTGACCACACAGCTAGGCAGCACGAGCGTGTGTGCTGGTAGAATGGGGGTCTCCATCCCAGGACACCCTGCTCTGAATGGACGCATCTCCCCAAACACACGTGCACGGGCTGCCCTCACCCAGCGAGCCAGTGAGTCTCAAGGCGAAGTAGGAGCAGACAAGCCGTGCAATAACAAACAAGCCAGCGCTACGAGAAGGCGGCGTGGAGCTTCCCTGCCCTTCACGGAGAGAGGCCGAGGAAGCCGGCAAACAGAACCTGGGGGTCCAGGAGCGGTGAGGGGGTGGGCAGGCTGAGGCAGCTGAGACAAAGTCCAGAATGGGGCCAAGGTGGAAAACGGGCACTGTGACCTCGTTCAAGTACATCCGTGCAACAAAGATGCTCATTGAATAAGCAAACCACCTGATGCTTGCATGGTAGGAAAAATAATAATAAAACACCTGGCACTGCCTTTGGGTTGATCAGCCAATATCTTTATTCCCTCTCTCTGTCTCTCTCTCTGTCTCTCTCTGTGTCTGTCTCTCTCTCTCTCTCTGTGTCTGTCTCTCTCTGTGTCTGTCTCTGTCTCTCTCTCTGTCTTGGTTTCTCTCTCTGCCTCTCTCTGTCTCGGTCTTTCTCTCTCTGTCTCTCTGTCTCTCTCTGTGTCCGTCTCTCTCTGTGTCTGTCTCTGTCTCTCTCTCTGTCTCGGTTTCTCTCTCTGCCTCTCTCTGTCTCAGTCTCTCTCTCTCTGTCTCTCTCTGTCTCTCTCTGTGGCTGTCTCTCTCTGTGTCTGTCTCTATCTCTCTCTGTCTCGGTCTCTCTCTCTCTGTCTCTCTCTGTCTCTCTCTGTGGCTGTCTCTCTCTGTGTCTGTCTCTATCTCTCTCTGTCTCGGTCTCTCTCTCTCTGTCTCTCTCTGTCTCTCTCTGTGTCCGTCTCTCTCTGTGTCTGTCTCTGTCTCTCTGTCTCGGTTTCTCTCTCTGTCTCTCTCTGTCTCGGTCTCTCTCTCTCTGTCTCTCTCTGTCTCTCTCTGTCTCTCTCTGTGTCTGTCTCTCTCTCTGTCTCTCTCTGTGTCCGTCTCTCTCTGTGGCTGTCTCTGTCTCTCTCTGTCTCGGTCTCTCTCTCTCTGTCTCTCTCTGTCTCTCTCTGTGTCCGTCTCTCTCTGTGTCTGTCTCTGTCTCTCTCTCTGTCTCGGTTTCTCTCTCTGCCTCTCTCTGTCTCGGTTTCTCTCTCTGTCTCTCTCCCCCTCGATGACTGAAGTACCCACTCTGTACGGCCTTCCGCTCAATCCACACTGGTAATAGTGACAAGACTTTGATGTGCTCCTCATTCAACAGACCGTTGTTTAGTTCAAAGTGAGGAACAGAGGCAATTCTTTGCTTTTAAATTATTAGCTCCCTAAGTCTTCTGTAATGATGTAGTTTGACTGAAGTGTGCAGTTTATTAACTACATAAAGACGACATTATCAGAGCGGAGAAAGGCGGCTGCGAGCTCTGCCATTCAGCCCAGCAGCAGGGGTTCTAGGTGCTTTGATCTCAATCAATGCTAAATGTCTTTGTGAGATAGAGAGCGAGCCAAAATTATCTTTGGCATGGCGGCAGGACCAATTATTCAAGTCCTTTTCCTTATGAATTAAAGTGTTCTTCAACTTCCACCCCATTTGTGGGTTTGGGGCATTTTTTTTCTTTTATTGTTGTTTTTCCAGTCAGGAAAGGCCCTTGGAATAAACCTCCTAGCGTTTGCTAATCATACTCCAGCTGACCTTTGAAAATCCACGTCTCCTCCTCCTCCTCCTTACTAATTGCTTTCCCCACCCTCACTCAGAGCCCTGGTCCTCTTCATGGTGACCCGAAGGACTGCAGGGAAAACAGGGGCATTGTTTCTATCTGGCTTCGTGCCAGGATGGTCAGCAGAGGCCAATGAAGTAGCCCCTTGACAAGAAGTGTTGGTTTGAAATCTGATGAAATGGAGGCGTCCCCAGGCTGTTAGAACACCACCCCCCGGCTGACCTCAGCTGCCCGCTGTACCCCCCAAGGAAGAGGTCAGCTATCAAACCACCCTTCTGATCAAGACCCAGTTCCTTTGAATACACCCGCCCTCTGGGATGGTGATTTTTCCATCTCCAGGCTGAGACCCATGAGTGAGTCATCTAATCAATGTAGTGGATTGTGTCCAGCAGAATTGAAGAGAAAAGAAAAGGAAAGATCAGAATGCATTGGATGTATTAGGCTAAGTATTGTTCCTTGAAACTCTATTTCAGATCTGAGTGCCCTGGGTCAACTACAGCATCACCACCACCACTTCCTCACTGGAGAAACCCTGAGACAAGGATCTGGGGGCAAGTCGCTTATTTTGGGGGGGGAGGGGTGATTCCAGAAAGTTCTGTGCTAGGCGGGGTAAATGAGAGAAGAAGGAAGAAAGCCAATGAACTGCATGTTAATTACTGGGCTGCCACCATGGGCCACTGGAGCTCCGTCCCTCTGGGGACATTCTGAGTTGTCCCACCAAAAATGAGGGAGCTGAAACCTTGGTCCACAAAGGCTTGTCCTCCATTGGTCAGGGTCTCGCCTGGGTATTAGCTCCCTGTCGCTTCTAGGATGCTCCATACGTAGACCAAATATGCCCCCGTGGCCAGAGAACCCCTTCAGGCAGAGGGATGGGACAGAGTGCAGAGAAACTGTCTGTGATGACGCTGGGGGAGACCAAGGGAATATACACGGAGCACAGCAGCATTTGCTCCACCATGTAAGATGTATTTTGCATCACGGATGGCAGTCAGAACGGTCTGAACATCCCTGCCCTAGCAGATAAAGGTAGGAGAGCCATCACCCATGTCACTAGAGTATCCTTTAAGCCTTCTAGACTTTTCTTGAAAGCTCTGTATCAACTACATTCACTAACTTACTACATTTACCTTACAAGTTAGTGATGTTGGCACAGCAGAAGCCCGTGGAGGTCAATGAGCCCAGCAGAGTGCTGGCCTGGAATGGCCACTCAACCAAGGGTGAGTTGAATTTGAAACCAGTTTATGAACCACGGCGGGGGGGGGATCACTGAGCACCTACTGAATGCTCGACATGGCGCTTGGTGCTGTGGGCAATCGGGGCGTTGAGGTACTGATGATCTGATCAGAAGACAAAGCTAAGCAAAAAGCGCCAGCTGGAAAACACCATGCAGCCAGTCAAAGACCGAGTCAGGAAGTAGGACTTGCCCCTGCGTGACGGTCAGGATCACGGTACCTGGGTATTTGGTCAAGCATTATTCTAAATGTTTCTGTGAAGGTGTTTGGGGATTAGATGAACATATAAACGAGTGGATTTTGAGTAAAGCAGATTGCCCTCTGTAATGTGGGTAAGCCTCATCCAATCAAAGACCTCAGAAGAACACACTGACCTCCCCCGAGCAAGAAGGAAATCTGCCAGAAGACAGCTGTGGGACTCAAACTGCAGCTCTCCCCAGCCTTCCTCCCCCATCAGATTTTAGACTCACCAAGGCTCCACTATCATGTGAGCCAATTCCTTAAAATCTCTCTCTCGATATCTATCTATCTATCTACCTACTTACATACCTATCTGTGTATCTCCTTTTGGTTCTGTTTCTCTGGAGAACACTGATTAATAACACCTAGATTCTCCCTTTTCACTCACTCCCAACCCCTCACAACCCGGTCACCAAACTCTTTGGTTTCACCTCTTTATTATCTCCAGAATCAATCCCTCTTTCCCACCCACACCATCCCGTCCACGCCATCTTCTTACCTGGATCACTGCACTCAACACATAACCAGACTCTGTCTTCCCACCACCTTAGGGACCTATGGCACATGTGTTAAATGTTGGCAGACTGGAAGCTGAGAACTTGACCTTGCCTAAGGTGACCTCAAGGGCTGAGCACAAAGGAGAAGAAGGCCAAGTAGGAGGCTGGAAGAGGAGAGAAGAGGGGTACATAAGATCTTCCTAGAGAAGGTACTGCTGGAAATGAGTCTTGGAAAAATGGATGAGTGTTTACCAGGCAGGATGATAAAAGAGTGAGAAAATTTCTGGAAGAAGGAAGTGGCATGATGGGTTTAGGGAACCAAACTCTATTTAAAGTGGTGTTTTTTTAAAATGTACGTTTAAAATTGTAGTACCCAGAGTAGGTGAAATGGGTGCTCACATATTCTGCTGAGAGTATTTTCCTGGAAGGCAAATGACCAACAGGTATGAAGAGCATTCAAATTTTTCCGCTCACTTAACAAGCAATACTTGTAGGGATTTTTTGGTAAGAAACGCCTATAAAAGCGAAAAATTAGAAATATTCCAAATAGCCAACAAAATGGGATTAGTTCAATAAATATGCTATATTCCCTACAATTGAATACAATCTGATTATTTTAAATGATGTTGAGATGAATATTTATTGTCATGGGAAAGTGTCCATGACAAATTAAGTGAAAAAAGTAGGTATTAAACTGGGTGAAAGGTACGTGGGAACTCTCTGTACTACTTCATGACTTTTCTGTAAATCTAAAACTATTCTCGAATGTAAAAGTTTGTCTAAATATCTTAAAAACCAGATATTTACAGTCCTGTGTTATTTGTACTGATATTTGACATACACACTGAAGAATATATTTGAAGGTGATCGTAGTGGTTATTCTGTGTGGTAGGATCAGGGGCACTTATTTTTTTCTTTTTACTTATCTGTATTTTCTATCCTTTCTACAATGACTGTGGAGTACTTTTGTAGTGCTTTTAATAAGAAAAATAAAGTTGATCTTAAATTTTCTTAAATTTATCTTAAATGTTCTTTAAAGGGAGCTTATCAAAGAGGGAAAGAAGAAAGGCCAGTGGCTAGAGGAAAATAGTATCAAGAGATGGTTTAACATTTTATTTTAGTCTTTATTCCAATTCTAAAATAATATATTCTAATCATGTAGAAATCTGAACATTACTAAAATGTACAAAAAGTGTAATCATCACACATAAGCTTGCTTCTCAGAAATGATCACTGGGGAGTGGACTCTGGTGCTCCACTGAGAGCCCACGGATTCCTTCGACCATTTCTGGAGCTCCTCTCCTGGGTCCAGTGTGGCTTTGCTTCTCACCACGAGCACCTGTGACTCTCTTTGAAGGGCTACCTTCAGGATCCTGGAGCTGCTTTGCCCGAATGTGCAGAGAGGGAGAGGTGGCTGGGCAGACTATACGCGAAGGAGTAGAACATGCGGTGAGGCATAATTTACACTCCTGAGTTTCCCCGTGGGAGGAGACTGGAGCTACTCTTAACTATACTGAGACTGCATTCTGACTTGGCTTCCTCCCCATCCCTATCCTGCTTCCCCCTCCCTGACCAGGTTCTCCTGGAAGCACTTCCGTAGTAAATCACCTGCACACGAATCTCCATCTCAGGGTCTGCTTTTAGGAAAACAGCTATATTGTTGCTGTTGATGCTCAAATGCATCTCCTTCCCTTCTTTTCTCTATACATTAGAGATTCTCCCTTTTCACTCACCCCCAACTCCCCAACCCGGAGTTTGGTGACCAGGTTGTGAGGGGTTGGGGGTGAGTGAAAAGGGAGAATCTAGAGAAAGTACACGCTGTACTTTATGGACAACTTGGCTCTGATCTTCCCAGAAGCCAGTGCTGAGAGAGCCATGATTGGTCACATGATTCAAGGCATCCATGGGATTTAAAAAAAACAAAAACAAAACATAGCTGGAGAGAAGCGGAGGTATGTTCTAGCATTGAGTGCAGAGAAAAATTTACCCTGTGACATGCAGAGAGCCACCTCCTCAACAACTGCCTGCAGTGATTATAGTAACAAAGTCCATAAGCTGAAGCCAAAGAGCTGAAGCGGTGTGGTTGAGGAAAAGATGCTCTGATGCTCTGATAAAATCCAAGGTTTAAATTCAGCATGTAATCAGGGATTGCACAAGCGGATGCCTGTGGAGGCAAGTTGGTGTAAACAAGGCACCAGTGAGAACAAAAATGATCGGAGGGTGCGTTTCCTGTAGGAGCCACTACACAGCTCTAATGAGGAGTTGCCACGTGGGAGCATTGTTGCCAGATATTCAAGAGGACCTGAAAATCAGAATTTATACGTAAAATATCTCAATTTTTAAACACTGGAAATCTTTTTTGTTTTTAAAACACCAGGCCAAACAAATATGATTGCGGGCCAAATTCAACCCATGACTAACAATTTGCAACCACTGTTCTTCCGGGGGGAAATAATGCATAGAAAGGGAAAAATAAGGCATGGTCTTCAAATAAGCCAACCAAAAAACTACCTCGCACAATTTACCTTTTAACTGCATTTTTCTTTTGCTAAAAGCATATTGTACTGTCAGCTTTATCTTCTATTTTCATTTATCACAAGCGTTTTCTAACACCATTAAATGTCACCTATGAAAATAATTTTGATGGCAACATTACAGAAGTACTTAAAGTGCTAGGGAGTTTTTGTTTGTTTGTTTGGGGATTTTTGTTTGTTTGTTTTTACTTTAGGAAATAACACTGCATTTCAGATAATTTCTTCCAACTAGACTCCTAGGTGTGGAAATACTTTGTAAGAAATTTTTTTAAACTCTAAATTCATATCAAGATTTAGACATGCTGTTGCATATATCAATAGTTCGTTTCTTTTTATTGCTTTTTTATTGCATTCTACTGTATGAATATACCAAAGTTTGTTTATTCATTCTCCTGTTGATGGACACCAGGATGTTGATGGAATAATAAAAAGGTCTTTAGTGCCAAGTTTAAGAACCACTGAGATACACACAGAACATAGATGATCATAAATACTGATGAGGGAAGGAAAAAATAATATTATTACCTGTATACCCCTCATCATACATAGTGGGTCAAGTGGGTGAAGAGAAAGGTGAAAGAAAAAGTTGTTTGAAGACTAAGCATTTTTTTCTGTACTCTACATAGGCGTGATAACTCCAGGGAATTTCAAGTATGTCTTGGGAAAAAGAAGAAAGAGTTGAAAGTCACCAAAAATGTGGCTTATGAGGTCAAATATGTAGAGTCAGCCTACAGGGAGAAAGACTAAAGAACACATATTTAGACACATAAGTAAGTGGTGGGGCTGAGGCATTTGCCTATGAAAACGCTTGTGACATCGAGTGGCCACACAACACACATCCTCCCTGGGCGCCATCAACGTGCACTCATGGTCTCTAACCACCAGTGGGTCCTCAACGCTGCCAGGCACCCTCCGCATTCCTCTGGCCCTTTCTCACTTCACTCTCCCCCAGATTCTGCACTTGAATCTCTTCTCTCCCTCTGCTCTGTCCCTCAATATCCTCCTCGAACACCAGGGCTTCAACGCTCCCATCACGTCTCTGAGGAAGCCCACAAAAGCTACATCACCCTTCCCGTCTCCTCTCCCAGGAACCCATTCAGCGTCTTCAGACTCAACGTCATGAATTTATCTCCCCCAAACCACTTCCTCCTCTTGGTTTCCTGGTCCCATCAAAGGCAGCTCCGTTCTCTAACTCACAGGGTTCCCCAGTCTCAGCGCCTTCGCCTTCACCCTCTCCTTTCCCCTGATGACATGTTCCAGGTCTGTTCGACCTCTGGCTGCTCTTTCCTTTCTAGTCCCATTGCTGTCACCCTTATGCAGTCCCCTAACCTCTCCAGCCCTATGGAGATTTCACAAGCTTGCTGTGGCTCCATCCATCCCAAACCCTGTCCCCAGATTTATTCTTCCAAAGTGTAGCTCTGATCAGCCACTGCCAGGCTCAAAAGCTTCCTGTGACTCTCCCGTCACCTATCAAGTTGCGTCCATCCTCCTGAGCTCGGCTCTGGGGTCAGCCTAAGTTACAATATCATCTCCTCCTGGTCCTTTAGTAAGCTGGGCTCCTCATTGTTCTGGAATGCTCCCCCCCTCTATCCTCTGGCCACCGCATTGTCCTCGTGGGTCCCTCTAGAACTGGAACGCTTTCCTTCTCCCCTTCCCATCATTTAAGTTTCAACCTAAACTCATCTATGAAAACCCTGATGGCACCAGTGGGGTGATTCTCCCTTCTCTGAAGCTCCGTACTCTCTAGGCAATTGATCACATTCTGCTCTGTATCATTTTAATGCAGGTCTTAGCGCTCTGACTACCCAGAAAGTCCTTGAGGGCTGAGGTCGTGCGATCCATTCTTGAATCTTCCAGCAACAGCCGTGCGTAAATCCTCATAACGGGTGTTCAGTGAACCCTTAAGTTACTAAGGTTGTTGAGACTTGCCGAGCCAGGCCACATATGTGGACAAAGAACTCTCTTCCTTGGCTCTGCTGCTAAACACACACACACACCATCTCACTGGCGTTTCCTCACAAGTCAAGCAGCGCAGATGCATCCCTCATTACAGACCCGCCCAACTGCTCTCTCTTCAGACCCAGATCTCTTGCCCTGAGGGTTTCCAGCCAACACCCCCAGACTAGAATCTCAGTCTCAGGGCTTAGCTGACTTCTTAGGGCCTCTTTCTTTGTCTTCTCGTCCCCAGCTTTTCACTCCTGGGACAATCCCCAGGCGCAAGAGCAAAGCCAAAGCTTGACCCCAAGGCAGAGTCCCCTCGGAACCAGCTCGAGAGCAAAAGAAACCCTGCCTTCCCCGAGATGAAAGCTCTGTGCAGCCGGGATCACCCGTGGCCTAATGCCACGCTGCCATGGCAACACGAATTTTAAGCAGTCATCGGCAGAACCCGCCTCTCCTATTTCAACAACCCTGGAGCCAGCCTCTCCTGGGTGGGTCTTCCCACTGTGAGCGTGCCGGGTGCCCTTGAGGGACCTGAGTCTGGGGTCAGGGCGGCCCAACCTGGTAACGGATATCCTGAGACCTGTTAAGTGTGACGTCTGGATCACACTTACGTCTCCAGACATAGAGTTCATTGCTGGGGAAGATGTGGAGGCACCAGCAGCCTCAAGGGAAGAAAACCCAAAAGAAGGCTGAAAACAGATTCTCACTTCTCTACCCTCCAGGAACCGGACTTTTCTGTACCTTTTGCAACCATGCAAAGATGACTGACGTGTACGTGATCCCAAGGACGTCACCGCTTCTAGGGAAAATAAACCACATATTGAAACAACACAAAATGTGTTGTAACTGAGGTCATAATAAAGGCTCCTCCACTTCCTGTTAAGCTGTAGGCTGGGACCCCAGGTGACAGTGACACCAAACAACAAACACCCAAAGCCCCAGCGAGGCTGGGATGCCCCAGAGGACAGGCAGGGAGGCACATGTCCTTCAGTCTCTGTGACCGTCCCCACTGTCCTGTCCCCCAAGGGTCAGGGGTGCTCAGAGAGACTAAGGCCCCAGCACACTTGGCCTCGTGCCCTAGACTCTAGAAAAAAGTGCTCGAGCCCAGGTGGTCTCAGTGCTGAGTAGATGCAGCACAGACAATGTAACAGTGTCAATATCAGCTCTGGCTAGCATGCAAGGAAATGATTGCCCGCAGACCTTTAGGTCGGTAGAAATCTGAATTAGTACAGAGTTTTAAAAAGCCAATTTGGGGACTTCCTTGGTGGCGCAGTGGTTAAGAATCCACCTGCTAATGCAGGGGACACAGGTTTGATTCCTGGTCCAGGAAGAGCCCACATGCCGCGGAGCAACTAAGCCCGTGCGGCCCAACCACTGAAGCCCACGTGCCTAGAGCCCGTGCTCCGCACAAGAGAAGCCACCGCAATGAGAAGCCCGCGCACCACAATGAAGACCCAACGCAGCCAAAAAAAAAAAAAAAAAAAAGGCAATTTGTTATGGTGGATTGGTCTTTAAAATATGCATACTTTTTAACCCAGGGATTCTTTTTTTGTTTCTGTCCTGGAGAGGTACTTGCAGATGTGCCCAGAGAGGAATGCACCACGGGTGTTGGTTGCAACATTGTTTGTTTTCATGAAAACTTGGAAACAACTTAAAGTTCATCTACAGGGGAATAATCAAACCATGATACAAACTAAATGTATTGGTTTCCCAGCGCTGCTGTGACAAAGTACGACAAACTAGGGGGCTTAAAATAACAGAAATGCATCCTCTCATAGTTCTGGAGGCTAGAAGTCTGGAATCAAGGTGCAGGCAGGGCAGTGTCCTTGTTTTCAGAGCGGAGTGTCCCTCTGAAGGCTCTGGGGAGTGTCCTTGTTTGCCTCTTCCAGTTTCTGGTTGCCCTGGCAATTCACAGCATCCCTTGGCTTGTCGCTGCATCGCTCCAATCTCTGCCTCTGTCTTCATGTTCCCTCGGTGTGTCTCTGTGTATCGTCTCCTCTTCTTAGGATTCCATTCATTGGATTTAGGGCCCAACCTAATCCAGCATGACTAACGTTTCAGTAAATTCACCATTAGGGATTTTTTTGTTTTTTTGACTGCACGGCACAGCATTTGTGATCTTAGTTCCCTGACCAGGATCGAACCAGTGCCCCCTGCATTGGAAGCGTGGAGTCTTAACCACTGGACCACCAGGGAAGTCCTGGGATTTTTTTTTTTAAAGACATAAAAATTTGGACACCCATAACTGCTGGGAAGTCATTGACTTTTCACCTATTTCAACAAAAATAATAGAAAGTAATATGAGATGTAAAAGTGAGGTAATAATAGGGCCACCAATTCACAGTATTAGTCTCAATGTGTAGTGACGTATCTGGACATTTGCTGTGTAATCAGGAGATTTTTATTTTAACAGGTGACCCGACATCCTCAACCCCCTAAACCCCAAACTAAGTGTAGCCTTGGGGTCTGTACAAAGATGAGGTTATAGACGTGACTCCTGCCCTGGAGAAGTTCCCTTTGTTGAAACTGATTGAGGTTAGAGTAATGAGCTGTACAAATGCTTCAAGTTCTCTTTGCCTCAAAGCCAAAGAGTGAGAGAATACAGAGGATTAATACAGGGAAGGACCAGCACCAGGGATGCTGCAAGGAAAGTAGAAACCCATAACCTAGGTCTCTCTAACATCTAATTAATAACATATCAATACATAATAGAAGCTAACGGCTTGGGTCAAAGGTTTGCGCCCTACTGGGAATGAAGCTTGCTCTCCTCCCAGAATAGGTAGCCATGCTTCCCTGCTGGCTGAAATAGGCTCTGGTCTGTCCTCATTCCCTGGGCCTCTAGAAACTGGATCCCAGAAGGTGTTTTATGCCAGCTCCTCACCGAGATGGGTGTCTCCTTCATTCTATGCCTTCTCATTTTATACGGATAACATCTCACCACGTTGTTTTGCATTTTATTGAAGGTCAGTTCTCTGAGATTATTTTGATATGTTTCACATGTTCCTCAAGGGAACGAAATCCTTCCCCATACAAGCCCAACTCACAGAGAGCCACATTCTGGGGCCAGAAAGACTTTATGAAGGCTCTTCTTTGCATCAATACAACCTTGCATGTAAAAATTGCAAATAGTCATCAAGTATTCACTAGGTACCAGGCACTGAACTGAGTTTTTTTTTTACATAAAATTTCCCATAATTTTCATACCCCTGTATGAGGCAGATATTACACAGATCCCAATTTTATGGATGAGAGAACCAAGTTTGGAGAGTTTTATTAAATGTTTAAGGTCACTCAGCTAGGAAAGGGTAGAACCTGGATCTGCCCCGAGGTGCTGTGCACCAGGCAGTGTGCTCCTGCTGTCATGCTCTGCCCCCCCCCTCTTAATATAGTGTATTCTAATTCTTAGTTTGAAAGTATGTTTCCCAACTAAACTATAAATTCTTGAGAGCAGGACCTAATTTTATTCATGGCAACATACCAAATGCCTAGTTGGCCTTCTATGAAATTGGATGGATGGATGGATGGAAATGATAGGAAGGAAAAACCTTTTCCCTCTACCAATTTATGTCCATTGCTTGGGGGCCTGCAAATTAACTGACAAAAGGACAGATTAACAGATCAATGAATGGAGGTTAATTCTCAGATTGACAGAGAAAAGACAAAGTTTATTCATGAGCATGAGAGCACACAAAGAAATGGCTCCTGAACAACTAGTTAAGGGTCTATATGTCATCTTAATCAAAAGGGAGGTTAGGACTTCAAGGGAAAGCAAATGGTGGGAAACTAACGAGAAACAAATAGGAGAAACAAGCAAAGGGTATGGAAAGTTTTGATAAGGTTTTGTTTATGTAATTTCTCATGCAGGTGCAAGTGGTCCATCTCCTTTCTGGCTGTAAACCTCCCAGAGAGGGGATTTATGGCAGCTGTATTTTTGAGGCTTTGTTTAAGTCAGAAAGAAAAAAAAATCAGGTAAGGTTTTTGCTGCTATTGCTGTTTGTTCAGATATTTTCAGCTTAAAATAGGCTTCATATCACATTGGTGGGTCCAAGTGGATACTATCAGATGGATGGTTGGATAGATGGATGGATGAGTGGATTGGTGGGTGGATGGATGGTCGGGTGGGTGGATGGAGGGGTGGATGGAATGATGAAAGTGGATGGTATAAACTCATCTGTGCATTTGGGGTGGAGAGTAAAGAGGCATTTTACATCAGGGCCAGAGCCACAGTCAGCCTCACAAGACGTTCCGTATAAACCTCCCTGCCACCAAATTACATCCACAGCTTGCTGAGGTGCCTACAGTCCTAAGTTTGGAGATGCATTTTCTTGAGCCAGAGATCCCTGTTTAAATGGAGCTACAATAGAGAGGGAAATAGTATAATTTGAGAATTTATATGAAATGTATACTTAAAAATATATGTGTATAATAATATATATTATATATGTTATATTGTATATATACATATATATAATATACATACATATCTATCTATATATATGTGTGTGTGTATATATATATATATATATATATATATATGTCAGACAGCTGTGTTGTAGTGGAAAAGAAGACCCTGGATGAACTTCTAGTTCCAGCAACAGGACAGCTGAGCTAACACGGACTCCCTTCTGCTATAAAATGCAGAAATAATCCTAAATGAAGATAACAATTACATAGGCCCTGGGGGAGAACAACAGGACGCTCAGAGACTTGGGGGATCAGACCTAGGTCCCCTCCATCAAGCTGGAATACCTGAAGGGCTGCCCAGGACAGGAAAAGGGGGCTCAGATAAAAGACAGGACTTCTCCCTAAGGTATAGCAAACATATAATAGGAGCTGCCGAAAGAGGACAGAGGAACGTTATTCAAAGGACAGTGGATGAGAATTTTGAGAATGGAAACAAGACGTGACTCCTCAGATTGAAGACGCACCATTCTGAGCAGGACACACAGACGCGCGCCCACCTCTGGACACACGGCAGGGAAGCTGCAGGACCCTCAAGGTAAAGACCTCTTCTTGGAAGTGAAATGGGGAAGAAAATCTATAAAATAACAACAGTTGGACTTCTCATCAGCAGCAAGACAGGGCAGAAGGATGAAATAATATCTGAAATGCAGAGAGGAAATTACTCTCAACTTATTCTTTATTCAGCTAAATAATCGTTTAATGGTAATGATAAAAATCGTGACAGGTGGACATAGAGAACAGACTGGTGGTTGCCAAGGGGGAGGGGGTTGGGGGAGGGATGGAGTGGGAGTTTGGGGTCAGCAGATGTAAGCTTTTATATATAAATAGAATGGATAAACAACAAAGTCCTACCGTATAGCACAGAGAATTATATCAATATCCTATGATAAACCATAATGGAAAAGAATATATATATATATATGTGCATAACTGAATCACTTTGCTGTATAGCAGAAATTAACACAACATTGTAATCAACTATACTTCAATAAAAAAATAATAATAAAAATAAAAAATAAATAAAACTAAAGCAATACTCAAAGAAAAAAATAATGTTAGGGTACAATAAGAATGAGGGTAAAACAGAGACATTTTCAGACAGAAAACTCAGTTTCCTAATCAAAGCCATTGATGAAAGATCACTAAAAGATGCACTCCAGTGAAAAGAAAGTGGACCTGGAAAGAGGAAGTGGGATCCTAGGGGTGACGGTGAGCAAAGAGCTGGGTAAACATGCAGTTGAAGCTAAATCAGCATTGACTATAATAAACAATAATAACAGTCACAATGACTCATTTGTTTAAAACCGTGATGGTACTAATAATATCAAGGTTGGCAAACCTTGACCCTGGAGCTAAATCCAGTCAACAGCCTGTTTTCATATGGCCCTTGTGGTAAAAATGGTTTTTCCATTTTTTTGTGTGGTGGTAAAATACACGACATAAAAATTACCATTTTAACAATTTTTAACAGTTCAGTGGCATTAGGTATATTCACGTTGTTGTACAACCATCACCACCATCCATCTCCAGAACTTTCTTCATCTTCCCACACTGGAACTCTATCCCATTCCCCTCTGCCCCTCAGGTCCTGGCAACCACCACTCTGCTTTCTGTTTCTATGAATTTGACGACTCTAGGGACCACATATAATTGGAATCATACCGTATTTGTTCTTTTGTGACTGGTTTACTTCACTCAGTGTAATGTCCTCAAGGTTCATCCATGTTGTGGCCTGTGTCAGCGTTTTCTTCCTTCATAAGGCCGAATAATATTCCACTGTATGGATAGACCACATTTCAGTTATCCATTCTTCCACTGATGGACACTTGAGTTGTTTCCACCTTTTGGGTCTTGTGGATAAAGCTGCTATGAGCATGAATATGCAAATATCTGTCCAAATCCCTGATCTCAGTTCTCTGGGGTATAGACCAAGAAATTGAATTGCTGGATCACATGGCAACTCTGTTTTTGATTTTTTGAGGAACAACCATACTGTTTTCCAGAGCGGCTGCACCATTTTACGTTTCCACCAACAATACACAGGGGCTCCAATTTCTCCACATCCTTGCCAACACTTGTTGTTTTCAGGGGTTTTTGATAGTAGCCCTCCAAACAGAGGTGAGGTGGTATCTCGTTGTGGTTTGAACTTGCATTTACATAAAGATTAGTGATGTTAAGCATCCGTTCATATCTTTATTGTCTGTTCATTTTTGCTGACATAGAAGATGGAAGGGAGGATGGATGCAGGGAGGAGTATAGAAATATTGTTTTGCTTTTTTATTAAGTATTAGAAGTAATTTGGGCAAAATGTTAACATGAGTTAATTCTAGGTGATGTGCATATGGATGTTTGTTATGTTATTCATTGTATTTTTATGTATGTTTTAATTCCAAAATTGAATTATAATTACACACACACAAAGAAAATAAGGTGCATTAGATTCCATTGGAGTGCTTCTACCTGTTACAAGTGGGGAAATCACACCTGCAAAATGAAGGTAGAGATGCTCCCCCCCAACAGTGCTGTAGTGAGAATGAAATGAAGCAAGAATTCACGGAGGGACTCTTTCAATGTAAGCCTGGAAGCCGTGGTTGTCCAAATCCCTAATTCCCCAAGACGGGGAACTTCAGGACAACACAGCTTGGTGGCTGCCTACGGGTTGAGGAAGAAGAGCCGGTTAGAAGATGGAAAAAGGATTTCTTTCTCAAGGTTCTGAGCAGAGTCCTGCAGGAATTCTGCCCAGGACCAGCCCAGAGCATGGGCTTGGTCAGGTCAGTTGAATCTCACTGGACCCCAGCACCCTGTCTCACATGCAGTGCCCCCTCTCCCTAAACATTTGGGATCAGGAAGACAGAGGCAGGGACTTCCCTGGTGGCGCAGTGGTTAAGAATCCGCTTGCCAGTGCAGGGGACACGGGTTTGATCCCTGGTCCGGGAGGATCCCGCATGCCGCGGAGCAACTAAGCCCATGCGCCACAACTACTGAGCCTGCGCTCTAGAGCCCGTGTGCCGCAACTACTGAGCCCGCGAGCCACAACTACTGAGCCCGCATGCCACAAGAAATAAAAATAATAATAATAATAAATTAATTAAATAATGAGGGACGGAAGGGAAAGAATTGAAGGAAGACGGAGGCATTCGTCATCAACATCTCAAGGACACATCCTGTGATGTTTGCCACGTGCATCGTGGTCTCCAAGTTCACCGCTGAGCTGCTGTTGTGTTGGGTGTACGTGGTGCGCCCACTGCAGCCGGAACCTGGCTCACACCCGCAGCATCCCATGTGGGCAGCACAGAGGCACTCCCTACGCACGCGGACAGGGCGTTCGCACATGGTCCCTGTGTGTGCATACGTGTGTGCGTGCATACGTGTGAACGCGCACACTGTCACGCACACGCTCCCTCCCCTCCGTGGCTGACGCCAATAAACCGGCGCCTGTACACTCACCCCGCCGTCCCTAATACGCTCCTTCTAGCCGCAGCGGCCTTCAGAGACCCTTGGTTCACTTCTTGAGAAGAAGATGAGCCGTCTCTTCCCTCAATCCCCTATCGTGTGGCCATACAGCGCCCTCCCACCAGAAGCGGAAAAAGCTTGTTTTCTGACACCACTTATTCCCCCTGCACATCACCCGGCGCAGGCGCCCCCGGACGCCCCAGCCCCCGACCTCACCTGCTCAGCGGAGGGGCTGACGAATCACTCAGGCTGAGGAGGGGAGATGAAGGGGGCTTGATCAGTTTGCAGTGCCAGGAGTTGGAGCTGGACACACAGAGATGACCCTCAAAGGGAGGAATTCTCTTGGCCGTGGTCCACAGGCCAGGAAGGGAGTTTTCTTTCTGCACGAGGTTTTCGGCAGAGTCTCAACACTTATCGGAAGCCTAGAAACAGGGCAGAGGCCCCTCATCCCCTCAGGGCACAGCAGCCAGGAGACCCTGCGGCGACACAACCCCCCCCCCTCCCCCCCCCCCCGCCACCATCAGCTCCCACCTCGCCGGCTCCGGGAGCCCTAGGGCTGAGGACGGGGTGCGTGGGGAAGCCCAGGCCCCTCTGCTTCCCACGCCACCCCAATCCGGCTTTCCAAGAAGGAAAGGACTTTCTCCACAACAGGTCCCTGAATCCCTAAGGGGAAAGCCCAGCCACCCCTCTTTGGGGATCCATGAGCCTGGGACGCCCCCTTCTGGTGAAGTGTGGGGAGGGGACTGTCCCCAGAGCGGAGGGCAGGGCCTCTGAGGCTGAGGAGAGGGAGGCCCCGTGTCCCCAGACACACAGACCCCCGGTTTGCCTTCTCTGCACCCTGGGACCCCAGAGCCCTTGGCTGACGCAGACGTCACGATCCTTCTTCCGTTTCCTGAAAACTAGCAACGGGCAGCACTGTCTCCTCTAAGGATAAACGACTTCACAGTCTCCAGGGGGGTCACTAATGGTCCCCTCCCCAGAGGCAAAGGGACAAACGCCTGAGGACTCCTGGAGAAATGGCCCTGGTGGTCAATTTTCAAAAGAAGGAAAATAAGCACATTCCCAAAACTCTGACAAAGGTAACGGGATTCTGTCTCTGTTTCTGCTGTGGCCCCAAAGACTGAGAATAAACCGGTAGGTGCCCACCACTCGCCCAGGTCCAGACAAGGTGCTGGACAGGTGTGCCCACCTGGTGGACCAAAAGGCATCCTTGCCGTCCAGCCTGCTGGGGAAGAGGGGTTGTGCCCTCTCTTCAGTTAAGTGAGGGGGTGTCACAGGGCCGTTCAGGGGGCTTGGCTTGTGCTCCAGAGTGAGAAGGGCAGGACCGGAGGAAAGTGAAGGTCAGTTGAGACCACGCAGCCGAGGGGACGGAGGGAGGACCAGGTGCCCTGTTGGGGCAAGGATGCTGGCATCAGAGGGGCTGCGCGGAAGGGAGTGGCTGCAGCCATCTGAATCTCGCCCCAGGCTACTGGAGATGCGACCACAACTAAGATGTGGACCAGGGGACGCTCAAGGGCCCAGAGAGGCCCTCATGCAACCAGCAAGGGGACTCGTGGTCCCTTCTGACTACGGAAGCCGAAGCCAGAAAGCCCTCAAGGATCTAGGAAACCCCCCACCCGAGTAAGAGTCAGCAGGACGGGTGGTTTCTGCGTCAGTCAACTAAGTGCTTCCCTGTTCTCCCACCTCCCCGCTCCAGGGGCCAGAGGCTCCACAATGAGTGGGAAAGGAAGGAAAGAAGAGCAAGGCAGACAAGAGAGAAGAAGCTGACCCCTGTCTCCGCAGCCCGGGCACCCCAGGCGGCGCAGCCTGGAACAATGCAGGCTGCAGGAAGGAAGGAGCTTGACCTCCGGATGAAGTTCTGAGTTTGCTCATTACGCTAACATTTGAACTGCAAACAGAATTAACTCGAGATGGTTTTTGTCACGGACAGTGCTTGGAGGATTTGTTTTCTGAAAGGGACCAGAAAAGATACAGGACTTGCCAGAGCTTTCATTCAGGGTTTAGGAAAAGAAAGAATGCACAGTGTAGGTTTAAAGGGAGAATGGGGTGTGTGTGTGTTGGGGGGGGAAATACAGTTGTTTTCTTCTTGCACCCTACACAGTTCGGAACAGACAAAAAGTTACATATGTATCACCTCATTTTATGTATCTCCAAATAACCCTAGGAAGAAGGTCAAATGGTCACCCTGGGTTCACAGAAATCAAGGAGCTGTCCCAAGCTGGAAAGGGGCAGGGGGAGCTCAAGCATCTCACAACCTTACGATCCACCAAGGACCCACAGACCCAAATTCCCCACCTTCTTCTGAGCAAGAACAGAGCTCCATAGGTAAGCAGCTTTCCTACGCCCTTTCTTGGTGTTTGGCACCTCACAGGCATTCCATCTGAATGAATGAAAAGCCACCCAGCCATGGAATAGAGCATGACTGCATTTCATAGATATTTACAAACTATTTGGCTACATAAAAACTAATCAGCACTCCAATCCTCTCCTGCCCCACCTCCTGCATCCTCCCATTTTCCCATCCCCCAACCAAGACAGTGTAACCATTCCAGTGTGGAAGTGCCTATGTGTCCACCAATATCCATTCTCCCCACCTTCCTTCCCAGTATTAGAACCTCCAGAAGTTCAGCTAGTCACAAGCTGGACTAACGAAAGACTACAATTCCCAGCCTCCTTTGCACCCAGGTGCGGCCACGTGACCAAGTACAGGCCAATGGGAGGTGGGTGGAAATGACACCCACCCCTTCCTCTCTTCCCACTGTCTTCCCAGGCATGACCATGGACGTGGGGGTGGTGAATCAGCTTCAGTCACTACCCCAGGGCAGTGGTTGCCCACCTTGTCTGGACCTTGGGATCACCTAGGCAAAGGCTCTAAAAAAGCCCTCTGATGCCAGGGCTCCACCTCCAGATTCTGACTTGATTGGACCAGAAGATTCTAATGTCCAGACAAGACAGAGAATAATCATACCAGCGCCGAGGGGAGGGGTGGAGCAGCAAGATGAAAACGTCTCGGTCCCCGGATTTCCGCTCTTCCTTGGAGTCCACTCACCCTGGGCTGCCTCCTGCCTTTGAGCAAAGGATGTGACAGAGACAGAAACTCCTCCACGTGTGAACCACTGCCTCCCTTCCAGGCTTCTTTGTTACTGCTCTTTGGCCTGGACCTCACCTAGTCCAACCAGGGAATCCTCCAGTCTCCCATAATTGATGCTGGGCTTGGTTTCTCTGTAGGACCCTGGGGGCCTAGGAGTACAGCCCCCTAACACAAGTATGCAAGTCCAGGGTTGAAATTCTCCTGATTTCTAGACACACTGGCTGCTGGTAGGGTATGGATTTGCCTTTAATCTCATTGTAGACGAGCTTTGCAAGTAAAGGCATCAAATTAATTGGCCTGCTTGCCTTCCAAGAAAGATCTGGCCGATTTTGCTTACTCTCTGGGAGAAATGTTTCCTTTCCCCTAGACGGGGGACTCTTGTGAGCCCCAAAGAGTGGATTCTGTAGAATCTAAGATGAGACACTCTTTCAGTGGTGAAGCATCTGTGTTCCCTGAAGGGGCAGTGAGTCCGGGTCTTGGGCACACACCTACCTGCATTCATCTTCAGAGGCGTGCAGAGAGATGGCTCAGCGGCCCCAGTACGTAAGGGCTAAATAAGGTAAGTTGTCTGAGGTTACAAGCAAGTGAGGGGCTCTACCTGCTACCTGGATTCTGCTGAAGCTGAGGATAAACGGTGAAGGGCATATAATGAGTGTTTGGCAAATCACTTACTATCTTTTCTCCGACGAGGACTTTCCAGGCAACTTTTAAGAAATGTTTTATTCACCACGTAACCCTTAATCTCAACCCCCTGTCCAATCCAAGTATGAGGCCAGCGGGACCCTTTGGGGCAACACTTCAGGGCTTTGGGCAGAAACCAATGACAGTGTCGAGCAGCACAGGGCGTAACCCGTAACTTCGAGTCCAGGGCTCCTCCACAGCGGCACTGAAATTTGAGACCAGATCATCTTCCGTCGGGGGGTGTGGGCTGCCCCGTGCGCTGCAGGATGTTTAGCAGCACCCCTGGCCTCTGCCCGCGCGATGCCAGGACCGCTCCCCGCCCCAGTCATGGCGTCTGAAAATGTCTCCAGGCCCTGCTCAACGTCCCCTGCGGGCAGAGTTGGACGCTGGTTGAGAACCGGTGCTCTAGATGAATTCCACGCATTGAGAAGTCACAGATGCATCCACAAGGGCTCAGCGCAGACTGCACTCATAGGGGGTGCTCCGTCAATGCTTGTTGGGGCTCCGTCAAGGCGTGTTGAGTTAATAACTGGAGGAGAGGTGGGCGGGGTGCACCGAGGCCCAAACCTGCAGAAGTGCCTCCTACGTTCGTGCAGCGGACGTGAAAATGTGCGTTCAGGGGGCAAATGGACTGAGGGGCCCCAGCACGTCCACACCAGGGCCAGGCTGCCCACAGGGGCTCCCAGCCAATGACCTTGCTTGGTGGGGTTCCGAACCATTCTCACAAGACACAGGCTCAAGGACACCCGGGCAGCCTGGCCAAAACGTTCTTGGAAATGCTCCGCCATCTGAGACTCCCTGCCCACCGCCTCCCCAGAGGTCAGCCCCGCACCGTGGTCCGAGAGCCCTCACCCTGTTCTCCAGCCTCCACCCATCATCCTTCACAGGTGTCTCCACCAGCAATCCCCTTGCCCACCTCATCCCATCTTGGCCTCTGCTTCTGGGCGGATCGGAGCACACCTGGCATTCTAGAAGGATGCCTTTCCCCAGCCCCCTCTTCCTGTGTGATGCCACAGCCTGGGGCTTTCTCCTGGGGGGCTCCGTTGATGAGAGCATCACATAAAAACCAGTTTAGACAGGGAGGGAGTTCTTGGAAGTGATTCAGTTCCCTTGGTCCAGAAAACCAAAGAAGACTTGAGATTATCTCATAAATACCTAATAAAACCAGACACACACTAACATTCCAATCCAAAAACACTTTGACAAGGTAACCTTTTATCGGTTTTAAGGCAGCAAGTCAAGTCCTCTGGTCCACATGCCTTTCTTCTGACCGAGGGTCAGGGTCGAGGGAAGGGGCTGGCCAGGGGGAGCCCAGCCACAGCACTCTTCTCCATCATCCATCCATCTTGTCTCTCCAATCCCCAAGTATGATCTTAATGCGCTTTGGTTTAGAGCAAGCATGTCCCGCGGCCCCATCCAGCCGAGTGTGCGGGAGCGACTGCCTAGTCCGAGGCCCCGGGCTCAGCTAGCTTTGCCCTCGGCCAGGCTCTCCCAGGGGCAGACGACCTCCTTTTCTATGGCCTGGTCACTCCGTTCTCCTGTCTCCGTGTCCTCCAAGTCCATGAGGCAGGTCCCGCTCCCCATAGGCACATCCATTTTGATCTGGAAGAAGCTTCAGGCACAAGAGGAAAGCAGGTGTGTGGGGATAGGAGGTCACCAAATCCCCAACTCACCCTGACATCCCTGAAGAAGCATGGACACAGGTGCATTTGCCAAAAGCTGTGTGTGCAGGGATTGGCTCGGCGGATCCCTTTCATTGGGGAAGGAGGGAGGCTCCTATTTTCCTGCTGAATGAAGGATAACTCAGAAAATGCTTTACTTTCATTTTCAAGGGGCTTGAGTTTTTATGGTTTTGATGAATTCAGGATGTTCCTCTAGAACATGCCAGGACTTAATCCTCAGCCCCTTTCAACTGCCTTCTGATGAAGTGGTGGCCACTGAGAACAGTTTTAAAAGCCCCAAGCCTGTACGTGTGGCCTGGCTGTGGCCACAAAGCTAGAACATTCCCTCAGCAGAGCCAGTTGGGAGGAATCAACAGATATGTTCACCCTGGATCTTGACCCCTCCCCTCCCCCATGCCCGGATGCACAGCGCACAGCAGAGGCCAGATACGTGGGTCTCCATGGCAACCTGAGACCTCAGCAGGCGCCTTCTTTCTCCATAGACCTGGCAGGGCCAAACGCAGGAGCCTGTCGGTTGGCGCAAGGTTGCCCCCCCGCCTGCTGTCTCCCCCCCAAACCAAATAAAGATGGGGGCTGATTCTTTGTTTTGCATTGTCTGTAACTTTTCTTTCTGCCCCTGGTCCGGGAGTGAGCAAGCGCCCCTCAGAGCCTCTGTTCTGCACCCAGAGAGCTGCTTCGGGGCAGGGGGTCCTCAGAGGTGGGAGCAGCACCACCCACAGTGCGGTTTAGAGGGGCCGCCCCTGCGCAGAGACTGGACGCCATCAGCACCCCTGCAGCCCCTCTGAGCCACCGGGCGGGTGTGTGCAGGAGGGGGTGGGGGAGGGGGTGCCGGGGCCCCAGCACCGCCTGTGGGTCCCACTGCTGCCACTGACCTTTTCGGCCCTTTTAAAAATGCGACGGATTCATTAGATTAACGTTTTGCGGGTGGAGCAGGGTGGGTGGAAGAGTATAAAAAGGGGAAAAGAAGATGGAAAAGAAAGGCACTCTTCTCCTTTTCCTCAGAAAGACAGGAGAGGGCAGCACTGAGTGTCTGGAAACTACTCAGAGGCCGAGGAGTTTAATGGGCCTGTGGGTGGTGTCTGTTCTCCCAGAATCCTCCTTACCCAGCCCCCAGCCCCCTACTGCCCCCCTAGCCCAGCCCCCAGCCCCCATACTGCCCCCCTACTGCCCCTTAGCCCAGCCCCCAGCCCCCTACTGCCCCCCAGCCCAGCCCCCAGAGCCTCGGTCCTCACCATCCACGTGCCCGCGCGTGCGCACACAGACACGCACACCCCTCCATCACACACACTCACACACACACACACACACCCCCCCCTCCATCCTTACTTGGCTGCTCTCCGGGACCTCGGTCGTGGCAGCTGCCGGCCCGTGTCCCCCAGCGGCTGCACCTTCCCGTGGGGCACAGGGGGGCACCTGGGGGAGAGCCTGGCAAAGGCCGGGGAGGCCAAGCAGCCTCGTCTCAGGAACCGGCCGAGGGACAGGGCCACGCGGGCCTTGGGAGGGGCCCGGGGCCGGGGCTGGTCCGCGGAGGCCCCGCCGGTCCCAGCATCCGAGCGCCCGCGGGCGGCCTCCCGCGTCTGCCCCTCGCCCGGGGAGCCCTCCAAGGCCACCGTGATGGGCGAGGGGCACACGGTGCTGCTGGGCCGCCGGATGAAGCGGCCGGGCGAGGGGAAGGGCCTCCGCGGCGAGCGGGGGCTGGAGGGACAGGGCGGCAGGCGGGTCCCGGTGTACACGGCCAGGTGAGGGCTGGGGGCCACGCGGTCGCCCGGCTGCAGAGAAGGAGGGGGAGAGCGCCGAGTGAGCCGTGTGGCTGGTCCACGGCCCGCGGGCCGCGCTCGGCTGACCCAGCCACCTGGGCCGAGGGCACGCCGCACACAGACCTCCCACCAAGGGGCCTGCCCGTCCCCAAGCCCTGGCCACGTCCCCAGAGCTGGGGGGTTGCATCCCAGGGCACAGACGGACGTTCTTCCAGGCCTGGGACACGGGGTGCGGCCAGGCTGGACTTCCAATCGGCCTTGGACTCCGCCCGCAACGAGCACCGCCTGCACGCACGGTCCATCATCCCCTCCCTTCTCCGTCCTCGGTTCCGCCTCGAGTCTGGAGGCATCTAACACCCTTTCCACAGAGCAGCGGAGGCGGCACGAGGCGCTCGTGCTGACCCCCCCAGGCCTAAGACCACCCGTCTGGTCCCGAGCCCCAGCCCATGTCCACGGGTCACCCCTGGGGATGACCGGGCCCACCCTTTCCCGTGCCCTTCCCCGCAGGCAGCGCAGCAGGACCTGGACCTTCCGCGGAGAAGGAGCCTGGAAACACAGACAAGGAGGTTATCGGTGGGGAAAGGGGAAGCAGGTCAGCAGATCAGCCTCCCTGGGCCACGGGGGCCGACCAGGGGGGCAGGAGCATGGGGTCAGGCACGCTGTCGGGAAGGAGCCCGAGAGAGCTTCATCTGCGCTAACGGCGGAAGCTAGAATCCGAATCCTCAGCAGGAAGGCTCTCTGCTCTCACCTCTCCTCGGCCTGCTTTGTGTCCCGCCCCCCCTACCCCGAAGGCCTGCCCTGGCCACGTGACACATCAGAGTCCAGTGTGGACGGAGCTGGGGGCTGTGCTGGTCCTGGCGGGGAGAGGGCTCCCGGGACAGCTGGACCAACACTGCCTCCAAGAGAGAAATGCCTTCAGGGAAGAAAAACCCTCTTTGAAACTGTCACAGCCACACAGACGTCCCGCTTAGAGGGAGCCACCTGTCCCCAGGGGCCTGGGCACTGCCCTGGGGCCGAAGGAGGGCAGCTCCGGGCGCTGAGCTGGAGTCTCCTGGCTTCTGAGGAGCGTGCTGGTCCCGACCTGAAGAGGGAAGGGCACATCCGAGAACAGCCCTGAGAGGAAAAGCAAGGCCAGGGGGCCACAGGGGGCTTTGCCGCCGGGGTGGGGGAGGGCCGTCTCCACTCTCTCCCACCAGCTCCCTGAAGCTCAAGCAACACTCGGTTCTGAAACAGCAGCTCGGAGCCACTGATGCTGTTCCACTGCTCAGACAGGCCGACAAACCAGAGCCGAGGCCCAGAGCTGAGGCCACTGGGTTATTATACTAATCATCATTGTGATTATTGTTAACATGCAGTGACAATTTAGCAAATGTGAGTTTCTGGGCTGAGCACTTTATGTGGACTATTGCATTTATCTCCCAGAGCCACTCGGTGAGGCAGTCAACTCTTATTATGCCCATTTTACAGATGAGAAAACTAAGGCTTCCAGAAGCCAAGCCCCAGGAACGCGGGGAACGGTGAGCAGATTTTGCAAAACCAGGCTCACTGGCTCCGTAGTTTGCGTGGGTGACGCCAGCCGGATGTCTCAGTGCAGGCTGCAGGTCAGAATCGCGCAGGGTGCCCGTTACAAATGCAGATCCCAGCCCCACCCCAGACCCACTGGAGGAGAACCTCACGGGGGGCACTCAGGGAAAGCAAAGTCTCACAAACTTTGCTTGTGAGAAGGAGATGCTTTGCAAGTAAGCAAGACCCAGTAAGTTCGGGGAGCTGTGCACTGCACTTCCGACACCTGTCTCCTACAGGGCACAGCCTGCAAAGGAGAATAACAAGAGGGACGGCTGGGCCCCGATGAAGGGTTTGGGCGATGACCGTCAGGTGTACGGGCCTGCAGTTTATGAAGCACTTATGATGTGCCAGGTGCTCAACGCATCTATAACCACCCCATTTTAGAGACCAGAATACTGAGGCCCAGAGGGGTTCAGTACCGTCCCCATGCTCCCATCACAAACCAGTGACTGTGGAACACAGAACTCTAAGGTGGCACCAAGATGCCTGCCCCTGCCCTTCAGGATGGGTGTGAGCTGTGGAAGTCACGGGGCAGTCATCCCCAAGGTCAGCCTATGGCATACGGCACAGGCGACTCCAAAAAGGGATTATCCCGGTGACCCTGATCCCATCACCTGATCCCTTCAAATCTGAGTCTAGAAGCCAGAGAGACAGAAGTCAGAGAGGTTCGGAGCACGATTAGGAATTCAACGAGGGAGGAGTTCTCCACGGTTGGCTTTGAAGATGGAGGGTGGGGAGCGTGCAGCAAGGAGTTCGGGCGGCTTCTGGAAGCTGAGAGCAGCCCTCAGCCGACAGCTGGCAAAAAAAATGGGGCCCTCAGTCCCACAACAAGAGACAGAATCCTTCCAACAGCGTGGAAGAGGCTCCAGATGAGAGCACGCACAGCCTCGCGACACCTCGACCGCGTGCCCTGAACAGAGGGTCCTGCCCAGTCTCACCTGGCCAACTACGAGCTGATAAATGGTGCTTGTCGGTGCTAATCTGTCCCTCAGTGATCGCTCACTAATACAGTGACCAAATGAGACTCTGACCCAGGTCCGTGTAACCCCAAAGCCTTTGCTTTTCCTACTGGTCCACGCTGCCAGCCCATTGCCTGGGGGGTTTGGATGGGACTTGGGGTCCTGGGCCAAAACGCCAAACTAGGAACCAGGCTTTGTTCAGAGAGTTGGAGAGCCATCGAGTTAAGCGAGGACACACCCACCCCCAGTTCATTACCTTAAATCTCACTCACTCAGAATTTGCGGTCAACTCCTGCTATAATCCTCACTTTACAGATTAAAAAACAGAGGCTCATGGAGATGATGCAGCTTGACCAAGACGATACAGCTTAGGACAGCCAAGCCCCGCCACATCCCCCCGCCCAATTCTGGCCCTTCCTCTCCACCCCACTCCTCCCCCCAGCGCCTGCTTTTTTCCAGGATGAATGACAGGACACGTTAGGAAGGTGGCTACTGTCCTGCTTCACTTACCTGGCCTGAGAAGGTCCCTTCTTCTGGGCAAACAGGCATCAGCCCACGTGGCCCTGGACACTCTGAGCAAGATGCCTTTTTCTACCCACTCCCACCACGACCCTGGCCCCTCCTATACCCACCACGGGTGTGAAGCAGCAAAGCAGCGGCGTGCGAGGCACGTGGCAAAGAAATGACACAACAGAGACACAGTGAAGGAGAGCTTGGCTTTGTTTTGTGCTGCTGTTTTATTCTGCCGCGGAAGGAGCATGACACGGAGTGGGCTGAGTGGCACGAGAACACGAGCACAGGCTTTTCATGAAAGGCAAAGCAGATGATGCAGAGACGCAACTCACTTTCCGTACAGAAACTGGCTGAGAATTTGCAGGAGACCCTGTGGCCACTTCCTGGGAGCAGGCAGGCGGAGAGGGCCGCCTTCCGGGGGCCGCATGCCATGCACCGGTCCCCCCTTCCCAGCCCCTCTCACTCGCCCTTTCCCTGCTGACCCCAAAAGCAAATGAGCACAGTTGGCCCCGTGGAGAAAAATCCACGTGGGCAAACACCCCATTTCTCCTACCAGTCAGCTCCTCTGCCACCGCCCAGCGCAAGACCCTCCCATCTTGAACAGACGAAACTGGGGACCCATGGACTGACCAGTCACCACACTGCTGCTGGTCAGCCCTCTCCTAGGAACTGCGGACATGCGACATGACATCAATTCCCCACTCTCTTCCCCTCAAATATATCCTAATGGTCCCTGGAGAGCTAGACTCTGAGAGAGAAGAGAAGTAAGATGGTTTGGGTCAACAAGGCTTTAAATACACCTCAGGAAATGCCCTAAATAATAAAGAATAATGAACCACTGTATTGTGCAACACTGACAAATGCAAGGAAGAACAAGCTTACTTTAAGACCATGAAGCTACTAGGGTTGGTGATGATGATACTGATGACAACAATGACGATAGTGATGGTGATGATGGTGAGGATGATGGTGATGACAATGATGGTGATATTGATGATGATGATGGTGGTGATGGTGATGGTGAGGATGGTGAGGATGATGGTGATGATGATGGTGATATTGATGATGATGATGGTGGTGACGATGGTGATGATGGTGGTGATGGTGATGATGGTGGTGATGGTGATGACGATGGTGAGGATGATGGTGATGACAGTGATATTGATGATGATGATGGTGCTGATGATGGTGATGTTGATGATGGTGATGGTAAGGATGATGGGGATGATGGTGGTGATGGTAATAATAATGATGGTTGTGACGATGATCACGGCAGCTAGCATTTACTGAGCACTTATATGCCAGGCATTTTCCTAAGCACTCTACTCTACTCCCCAGCCCTTGTATTTCCACTCAGCCCTCACAACAAAAGCAGTCTTTTCTCTAAAAGCCAAGCCTGGAAATGAATCCTGGTATACCTTATGGCATAACTTATATTCTAGCATCAGATATACACCACATGGGTAGAGAAACTCAAGCTGTTTACAATATGGCATTAATGGAATTAAGACGGTGCCTAAGTACGTAGCAGAATAGAGAATATCATAGTAATTTAAATGTATCAATACTATTGTCCAAATAAATACTATTTTTACACCATTTGAGATTCAAATGGACCCTGTGGGGCTACTGTTAGTGCATCAAAGCTGGCAGGAGCAGATACCAGTGGCTGGAGTCTAGAAGCAGACACACTTCCAAAACCTCAAAACTGGGTAGGGCTCCTTTCTACCAAACATGAGAATTTCCTGGTGGATCCCCCTCGACCCCCCAGGCCAGACAATTCTCCCCCATCTCTGTGCTCCACGGGTGTGCTGTACACCACCCAGCCTAGATCGCCTCCATGCACCCTTGTCAGCCCCTTGAGGGCAGAGAACACCTCGGCCATTTTTGCATCTGTGCCATAGCACCCACCATGGGCTCTCACACAAAACAGGTGTTTAAAATACATTTGTGGATGGAGATTAAGAGGTACAAACTACTAGGTATAAAATAAATGATACCAGGACGTAATGTACAGCACAGGGAATATAGCCAATGTTTTATAATAAGTTTAAACGGAGTATAATCTATAAAAATACTGAATCACTATGTTGTACACCTGAAACTAATATAATATTGTAAACCAACTATACTTTAATAATAAAAAATATATAGAATACACTTGTGGAACGCATCCAGAAGTGAAGCCATGTGTCATCTCCCTTCCTTCAGAAGGGTAATGTGGAAGCACTCATCCGTCCAATAAGGAACGATAACCTACTCTGTTGACATGTCTGTGCCTCTCCTTTGACTGGGGATCCTTGTGTGTCTGACACTGAGAAGGTTTCCATCAATGCGTGCGCCACACATACTATGCGTCTGACACAGAACACTGGGTACTCTGCAGGAGGTTGACAGGCACATGAGGCAGACATGTCTCATGAGTGAGGAGTGGGCTGGCGAATCGTTGAGCCAAAGATGAACAAGACATGCTCTGTGTCCTGAGGAATTCAAGGTGCATTTCAACTCTCCCACCACCCCACCACCATTTTGCTAGGTGTGTAACCTCAGCTCATACAGGGGTAACTAGGATGGATGGCAAATACCTCCAGTTCCATGCTTCTCAAACTTCCCCACAGAAGTAGGCCAAACAGCAGGCGAACTGGGCAACCATGCTCTCCCAGGAGTCTGAGGGCAAAAGCCTGAACCTGCCACAGCCAGGCATGAGATATCTTTGATGTCTCAGCTTTTATCTTAAAAAATTCATGTACATCTTGCAGTCTAATTCGTAATATATTCATGATTATTTTAATGTGAAATTTTAAAAATTATCTAACTTTCCTTCCATTGCAAATCTTCAAGTAAAACTGATGCCCCAGGCTGGGTATGCTCCTGGAATTCACTGAGTCTGGTTTGAGAAACATGGATCTGGTCCCAACCCCTCATTTCAAAAATTATGAAGCAGGGAGGTGAAGTGACTTGCTCAAGACCACATGGCTAGCGACAGAATGAGGACAAGAGCCTAAGAGGCCTTCTCCAAACCCAGGGCTCTTTCCACCCATCCATCCGTCCGTCCGTCCATCCATCCATCCATCCATCCATCCATCCATCCATCCATCCATGTAATGTGTTTATGCAGAACTCACTAGATCTAAAGCATCAGATTCCAAATAGTGAGTGAGATACGGTCCCTTCCCTCATGTCACTCAGTTTACAATGGTTCATCACCTGAAATTTCTGCTTGAGGCACTCCCCCTGAGTTGGAGGACTCCAACATTCTTCAAAAGAGAGATGAACAAAGCATCTCTCTAGTTGCTCTTCCAGAGTGTAAACCAGTCTATGACTGGGGAAGACGGGGAGAGTAATAGAATCCCTTTGCTAACATGAAACCAAGAGCCTCAAACCTCTTACAATGGCCTGGAAAGCCCTCGATGGCCTGCCCTGCCCACCTCTTGAACCTCATCTTGTACCACTGCTCCTTTGTCTACCAGGCTCCTTTCACCTGGCCTTTCAGTCTGAGCCATTTCCCACCTCTGGGCCTTTGCTCATACAGCTCCCTCTGCCTGGAAAGTTCTTCCTGCCTCACCTGCACTCCTTCTATGGCCAAATCTTTTGCATCCTCTGCTTATCCGCCACCACCTCAGAGAGACCCCCTGAGTCCACACATGCCTCATCCTCCCTACTACAGCACCATATGCATTAAAGCACATTCTATGGGTTTTATCATATTTTTGTTTGAGTTGCCGATTGCAAGGATGGCCTCAGTTCTTCAGCCCTCCACATCTCCCTGTCTTTTGCCAGGAGACTTTGAAATTTCTCTCACTGAAGAGGTAGAATCGATTTCCCCAGCCCTTGATTCTAGGCTGGATTTGTGACTTGCTTTGGTTATTAAGATGAGGCACCAGTTCCAGGCCTTCATCTCAAGAATCTTACGTGCTTCTACCAACTCCCCTGCAATTTTGCCATCCTCATAGGGTCATGCCCAGGCCAGGCTGTTGAAGGATAAGAAACATGTGAGCAGAATCCTTCAACTCATCTCGGCCTAGGCTGCCACAGATCAACCCTCACCAGGTGTGGGAATGAGCCCCACCAAGATCAACAGAGCCACAGAGATGACCCTATATGCATAAGCCATGAACACTTATTCTTCTATACCACTCTAGTTGTGTGCTTGTTTGTTACACAGCAGCAGCTACCTGATACACTACCTGATACACCTTATTTTTTTGTCAGTCCTGGACTATAAGCTCCATGAGGCAGGGACCATGTCTATGTTATTCACCAATGCCTGGCACATAATAGGTGCTCAGTTAATTTGCTGAGTGAGTCTTCTTGATGTAGAAGGTCGGTACCTTGCTCATCCACTTGTTTTATCTCTTTTGCATTCTTACACAGGTGTACAGGAGCAAACCCAACTTCAAGAATTACCTTTAGGCCTCCAAGGTCAGAGATGGAACTGTCCTGACCACCACCCACCCCCCCGCCACCCCTGACCACAGGCTAGCCTAATCTAAAGCTACGGAGGAGGGAAGCACCAACATCTAGATATCCCAAAGAGTACTATCTTTGACCCTGACTCATTTTGAAAATGTCACAGACCTCTAACCATCCCTCCTCCCATGAATGAAGACATCAGCACCTTTGTCCTTTAACCAAAAAGATGCTCCATTTTACCTGGACTTCTCTGGAAGCCTCTGGCCTAAGTCCTTCATTCCTACAAGCTACTAATTCCCCTGGCATCATGTAAAAGGGGGATGGGGAGGCAAAAGCGAAGGAGAGAGCCCACCAACCCTCAAAACTTAGGACTAAGAACAAGCTCAATAGAAATGTCTCAGCAGAGCTTCTCCAGGCAGGTGTGACAGAGGGGCCCCAGGAAAGGGCATCTACTGGGGAGCCCTGCAGCCAGCCCCTGGTTGGGGGGCCCGTCCCTGGCTGCTTTAGCGGCAGAGTCTAAATTGGAGAGATGGGAGGAGGAGCTTCATGAAGCTACTGGAAACAAACGTGCGGAACGATGCCCTGGGGGTAGTTAACTACGCCCTTCTCGCCAATGGCGGTTCACGAAGCAGCTTTTCTCTCTGGCTCTCACCCCCAAGGACTCCGGAGGGTAAGACAGGCGATGTCGCAGCAACGGAGTCAGGTGCAGCCCCCCTCTCCCCCCCTCCCCCGTGCCCGCCCGGCCCCTTGGCGATCTGGAGGGGTAGGAGGAAGCCCAAGACAGGGGTCCGAGGAATCGGGGGTGAACCCGACTGGCCCACCGCCCCATGAATGGGGAGCAGAACCCTCTAGACTCTCCCCCTACCCCCTCTGCCGCCCTCGCCCGCGTGCCTCCGCCACCCCCAGGAATAAATAAGTAACTGTGGATTTATTTGGGAGGCAGCTCTTTTCTGAGTTGGCTCCTGCGGTCCAGCTTGCTCATGACCTGGGTGATGTCCACCGTGTTGGCCGCTTCCCGAGCCTTGGCTTCTTCTTCCAGCTGCCTTAGGATGACGGGGCTTGGGCTGGAGCGCAGGGGACGCCGCATGAACGGGAGGCTCGATCTGAACGGGAGGAGAGAACGGTGGTCGGTGGAGGGCCACGCGCTCCCCGAAGCGACACTGGCACACCTGGCGGGAGGTGAGGCCGGACTCCGGATCGGCCCCTTATCCCCGCGGGGAACCTCAAGGGGGGCCCTCAGAGGCACATCCAGCCGTGGCTCTTTTCTCCCCGCTGGGAGGATGGGACCAGACTGAGGACCAGCTGCCATCAGATCTTAGGCTTAGACGCGGCCAGAAAGGCTCAGATGGTGCCAAGTAAGACCACCTTTCATGAGGTTTAGAAATCAACGAGGCATCTTATCTTCCTGGAGGCCCTTCCAGAAAGAAGCGGACAAGGAGGGTCTGGATACTGGAAACCCAGGGGTTCTTGCCTCCAGGGAGAATTGGAACGCTTGTTTTCAGAAGCCAAGGTTCTGGAAAGGAAGGAAAGAGCGAGGCCATCGAAGAGCGAGGCTGCACGGGCAGAGCAAGGGGAAGGGTCCGGAAGAGGGTTGATGAGGAGCCGTGCGCTGTGCGCATGCACCAGACCCGGCGGACCCTTCCTCCAAAGCGCCGTGCGCATGCGCGAGCCGTCAGCCCTTTCCCCGAAAGCCAAGCGTGGATCCGCGACCCCAAACTCTCCACCACGACCTCGGGAGCCACGACAAAGCTCCAGGTATCTAAGTGAGGCAGGCGATGGAGAGCAGGCTTGGAAAATAAGCGTTTCAGCAGCAAGGGAAGACTTAAAACCTAGGACCTCCCCAAATTTCAGGACCACGTAAGCCCCTGGAACTCTAGCATCCACCCTAGGGAGGAAGAGGGCTCCGCTACCCGTAAGTCAGGGCTCCCAGGAGCCCTGACTTCCTGGAGCTCCATTTAACTTGTCCTGGAAAAATTAAGTTTTGTGCGCTGTCTCACGCCTGAGAGTCACGGGACAAACTCATACCCGCCCTGTCAGCCCCACATAGTTCCGAGCCGGGCTTCCCACGCCCCACGGGGGTGTTCTCACTCCCGGTAGCGGTGACAGCATCACCGGACCGCGGTACCCGACCTCACAGCCGAGCACTGCACCTGTGGTCTAGTGCCACCCCAGCCAAGCACCCGGATGCCCCACAAAAGATCTCAGCTGATTTCTCAGGTCTGTGCCAACTTAAAAAACATCTGGAGAGAGACATACGAGGCTCTCCTCCCTTCCCCACTACTTTCTGGCAGAACTTCTGGAGCTATTATGGCCCTTTCTTGTGGCTTAAAGAAAAGCTTTCAAGTCCCCAGGGACACTGAACTCCCTTCCTTACCCCGTGAACCTAGAAGAATAGCACCACAAAGACCTCCTTTCTCTCCTTTTCATAACAGGGCCATTATCCTCAAGAATGAAACCAAGTTGGGGTTTTTTTTAAGCTCCTTTGACAAAGGCTCTGGTCCAACCACCCGTCTTTTGAATTGACTGGAGACTCTGGAAAAAGAGCCCAGCGTGGGCTGAGCTGGCAAACGGGGGGGGGGGGGACATCTACTAAGGGGGGGCCTGGGGAGGGGAGGACAGGACATGCGCTGGCGCTGGGAAAACCTCCGCCAAAGTCCTGCGTCTTTGTTCAAGCTGCCGTTTGGCTACTCTTTTGAATCTTCAGTCCCTGTAGAGTTTTCTTTTTCCCCCAAAAAAGGAGTTCAAACTGCCCCTCAGAACATTTCATCCTTTGCCCAAGGGCTCTGCCAGATGGGATGCTCCATATCTCCAATGAGGAAGGTGAGAATGAATAAAGAAGGCAGTCCCCCGGGGTCAGCAAGAATACTTAGAGTTTTCCTGTACATTTTCCCTAAGAGTCTATATTTTTCTTGGGGTGCAATCTGCTCTTCTCTCCACAGTCTTAGGCCGTTACAGAGGACATTACCAGGATGTAGCTAAATTAATTCCTACACATCAGTTTGGAGGTGGAGAAGTGTAGCAATTAAAAAGCCAATGAGATGCTTCCATTTGTAATAAAGGTCATTATCCCAGCTCATAATCAAAACTCTTTGAAGCCAGTGTCAGGGAAACAGAACTTACTGGCGGTAATTACTATGTACATCTTGCCAGCATGATTTCAGAGGATGGTGAAGACAATAAGGCAGTCAGACCCTAAGAAATACTTCCCAGTCCCCAATATTTTCATCCAGCAAATATCTTGATAATAGCCATTTGGCTGAAAGAGACCCTCCTTTCCCTGTAAACAAAGCAGCAGGCAATGAGTGATTGCAACCCATTCCACTTGCCTTCTCTTGGTGGTTTCCTGAGGTTCAACTGATCTGGCCAGCATTTCCTTATAGATTGGGGATTTTAAGTAGCGGGCATAAGAGTCCTAGCGGGAACAAGAGAAAAGCAGTTACTATGAGAGGGAAAGTGTCACATCAAACGAATACACTTGCCGTTTCCCCAGCCTTCCCTCAGCAGTGAGATTGCAAAGTTAAGAGGATTTGTATCCTTGTGTGCAAGGCATTCAGATGTGTGTCTAAAGCCACGGTGCTCAAGTGTGGTCCCCATGCCGGCAGCATCCATTTCACCTGGCCACTTGCTAGAAATGCACATTCTCAGGCCCACGCCAGTCCTGCTGAATCAGAGACCCGGGGTGTGGGACACGCTGAGTCTTGGCCAGATGCTGCTGCCCTTCGCGCTAGAGAACCCTGGCCCATAGCCACCCCCAAAGAATCTCGAGGGCTCTTCAGCGAAGTACGCATGGAACAGCAGACCCTTGCTTCCAACCTTGCCCACCCAGTACCTCCACTTCAAAGCCCACTCACAACCCCTTCTCCCCTGAATTTCAGTAGAAAGGCAAAAGAATACCAAACCCAGCCCAACCAAACAAAGCCCCAGGCTCCGACTCCTCTCGTGTGGCTGTTTGCTGGGACCCTCGGCAGGTTCAGGGAAGTCGCTTCCTGAACGCTTGCTCCCCGCAAGCCGACTGCCAGCTCTAGTCGTGACATACATGGGACAAAGCCCACAGAAACATCTAGGAGAATTTCTCAACAACCAATTGAGAATTTTAAAAAATCTATTGAAACGGTACCATTCTAAAGACTAAGTAGTAGCAGTCAAAGTCATGAGAGCTATGGGCAGAAGACCTAAATAGACATTTCTCCAAAGAAGACATCCAGATGGCCAACAGGAACATGAAAAGCTGCTCCACGTCGCTCATCATTAGAGAATGCAAATCAGGACTACCGCGAGTTATCACCTCACACTGGTCAGAATGGCCATCATCAAAAAGTCTACAGATAACAAATGCTGGAGAGGGTGTGGAGAAAAGGGAACCCTCCTACACGGCGGGGGGAATGTAAATTGGTGCAGCCACTATGTCATGACGGTCTACACGACGACTGCAGAGTGAGGAGCCATAAGAAGGCACGCAGGGGCTTCCCTGGTGGCGCAGTGGTTAAGAATCCGCCTGCCAAGGCAGGGGACACGGGTTCGAGCCCTGGTCCGGGAAGATCCCACATGCCGCGGAGCAACTAAGCCCGTGCGCCACAACTACTGAGCCTGCGCTCTAGAGCCCGCGAGCTACAACTACTGAGCCCACCTGCCACAACTACTGAGCCCACGTGCCTAGAGCCCGTGCTCCGCAACGAGAAGCCACCGCAATGAGAAGCCGGCGCACCACAACGAAGAGTAGCCCCCGCTCGCCGCAACTAGAGAAAGCCCGTGCACAGCAACGAAGACCCAATGCAGCCAAAAATAAATAAATAAATAAATAGATTTTTAAAAAAAAGGGCACACAGCCTCTGCAGGCAGGCAGTCCTCCCTGGCCAGAGGGCTCAGGAGCACACGGAGGGGCCAGCCGGGCGGGCAGGAGGAAAAGAGAGCTGACAGCTCTGCATCTAACACCAGCAAAGCAGTAACCACACATTCTCTCCCTTTTCCCCACATCTAAAGAACCTTCCCGGTACCTGGGGAGGGAAGGGCTTCCGGGCCTCCGTGCACCCTCACCACGGCCGCGCCTACCTTCTTCATGAGCATGTAGATGTGGGTCTGCGCGGCGTCCAGCACGTAGCGGTGGGGATGCTTCAGCCCCCTGACCGTGATGTCCATGGTTTTGCCGTCTATGTTTATCCACCGCCTCGCCCCTGGGGCCAGGAACAGCCTGAGACGGGGAAGAAAATGTCAGCAAAAGTAGCCAGACCAAGTCAGTGGATGAAAAGTTAACAGCTGCTTGGGAGCGAGGGGTTGACAGACGTGGCTTGGGTCCCCCGGGGTGAAAGTGGTCCTTTTTTTAGGAGACACTAAAGCATTTGAACAGGGCGTCAAGCAACGTTTCCTAGAAGCAAGAAAACAGCCCTGCCAGCATCGGGAATGTGAACTTGTGTTTCACTTTGGAATTCCCAACCTCTGACAGAGAGAGAGCAAAAAGTGGGTGGGGTGACCCTCCCCCAGCTTTCTCCCAGGACCTCCAGCCTCCCGGAGCAGGGGTGAGGTGTCCACAGCGCGAGGTGCGGTGACCGATGGGGACGCGAGGCGTGGGGGGGCCTCCATCCAGTCTCCGACCTCAAGCGTAACCGGGGTTGGGGGGGCCGGCTGGGGTGCCGCGGGGAGGCCTCCCCACCAATCTGGCTCATCCTCACTTGTAAATCTCCTCCGCTTTCTCCTTGACCTTGGACTGATCTCCGTACTTCAGATCCTCACAGGCTTCCCAGAATCCCAGATTCTCCCCTGCGCGGGCCAGGAGGGGGGGTGCGGGGGGCGGGGGGAGGGTCCACGGCGACAGCCGGACAGGAGCCCAGATGGGAGGGGAAGGGAGGAAAGAAAAGAAACGGGTCAGCTGGGGTACATCCCATCCTGGAGCGGCGAGCATGTCGGGGGCGGGACCACACGCTCCTGGGGAGAAGGAGCCCGTCCTCCGTCCAGCGCCCCGGAGAGGCTTGTTACCCCAGTGAGCGCACCTACGTGCTCCGGCAGTGAACCAGGGGGGCACGTGCCCTGTGTGCAGCCCTACGTGTCTGCCGGGAACCTGCGCTTTCCCCCAGGGCACACAAGTCAGAGCTCAGATGAACCCCCAGAGGCGGTCTCGTTCCTCTTCATCCAGGATGTCGCACACCTTGCTTGGACAAGTGACATCTGATTAGGCTGGGACGCATGCGTCGCTGCTCTGTAGGTTTTCTCCGTGAAGGGTCCTGGTGACTTTGCTCCTGGTCAATGACGCACGTGACTCCCACCTCCTTTGTGCACAGAGAGCCCGTCTCTTAGGGCTCCTCGTGGGGCGTATTCCAGCCAAAGACCCTCACGGAGATGCTGCCGAAGCGGCGATGCTGACGGGCTGGCTCTCAGGAAGGCCTGGTCACCTGAGCCAGAGAGTCTGCGCCTCTGGGCCCAGGAGGAAAGCCAGCTGCCGCCCCGCCCCATTTCCTTCCAACTTCTCTAACGGGTTCTCCCAGCCCCCAGTAGTGCGAACACCTCGGTGCACCATCCCAGGTGGCCAGTGTTCGCCTGAGAAAATAAAGGGGGTCACTCCAGTGGGAGAGCAAGAGCTTACGTGTGCATGTGTATGTGTGTACATTGTGCGTGCGCGTGTCTGTGTATTCGCGTGTGCGCATGTGTGTGTGTGCCTGTGTGTGCATGTGGGGCGGGGGGGGAGGTGAATCACGGAATGCCATGGTGGGCGGAAATGGACCAGACCATCCCCTCCTCTCCATTCCCAGTATTCTCTAGAAGGCTCCCAGGCATTTTAGACTGGAAAAGTTTGCACGATCCTAAGCTAGTTGACCTCTGTCCCGTAACTCTATAGAGCTCCTTCGTCTTCAGCATAAAGTTCAGGGTGTTCTTGGCACCGAGGTCACAAGCATGAGTAAACAGGCCAGCAGTGCTCTTAAGTGACAGCCATTGGTGTGACAGCCGTTGGTGTGACAGCCATTGGTCTTACAGCAAGTGCCCCGTAGACCACCTTGCCCACGGCAAGACGGTTAATTGCTTAAAGGTAAAATTAAATGAGCAATTATTCACACTAGTCAAAAGGCGGAAACAACCCACACGTTCATCAGCCGATGAATGGATAAACAAAATGTGGTGCATACATACAATGAGTATTATTCAGCCTTAAAGAGGAAGGAAATTCTGACATAGCTACAATGTGGATGAACCTTGAAAACAGCATGCAAAGTGAAACAAGCCAGACACAGAAGGACAAATACAGTATGATTCCATTTATATGTGGTCCCTAGAGTCGTCAAGTTCATAGAGACAGAAAGTAGAATGGTTCCCAGGAGCTGGCGGAGAGTGGAGTGGGGAGTTCGTGTTTAATGGGGATAGAGTTTCGGTTTGGGAAGATAAAAAAGTTCCGGAGACGGATGGTGGTGACAGTTGCACAATGATGTTAATTTCACTGAACTCTACACTTAGAATGGTTAAAATGGTAAGTCTTACGTTATGAATATTTTACCAGGGTAAAAAAAAAATTAAATGAGCACAGAAAAATGTGTACGTGAATGTTCATAGCAGTACTACCCATAATAGCCAAAAAGTTGAAACAACCCAAATGTCCACCACCTGAGAAGTAGATAAACAAAATGTGGTATCTTCACAGAATGGAATATTATTTGGTCATAAAAAGGAATGAAGCACCATTACATGCTCCAACGTGGACAGACTTTGAAAATACTATGCTAAGTGAAAGAGGACAGAAAGCCACATATGGTATGATTCCATTTATAGGAAATGTCCAGAATAGGCAAATCCATGAGAATAGAAAGTAAATTAGTGGTTGCCTAGAGCTGGGGGGGTGGGCCGGGGAGTTGGGAGCAGAGGAAGACAGAGAAAAAGGGAGCGACTTCTGTGGGTCCGGGGTTTCTTTTTGAGGTGGTGAAAAGGTTCTAGAATTATACAGTGGTGATTGTTGTGCAACTCTGTGACTCTACTACACAGCACTGAACGGCACACTTTAAAAGGGCATGCGAATGACACGGTCTGTGAATTTATAGCATGTGAAGCATATCTCAATTTTTAAAATTTTAATTAAATGAACTGATTATTTACCTGTTCTGTTCGTACCGGAAGCCTCAGGAATCTCATCCCGAGATCACCAATAGTGCTCTTTTAATAACGCAGGGAAATCTTGGGGATGGATTCTTACCAACACTAAGTAACGCGTGGGTGGGATAAGCTCAGGGTGTAGTTTGTTAGCCGACCACTAGATGGCGCCGGATCCACTTATTCACCAGTTGCTTCCGGCCTAAAAGCAGCTCCCTTTCCCATCCAACTGTTCCGGGTTTTATTACCTCACGGCAATTAGGCTTAATCAGAAAAAAGCGATTTTCAAGAATCCATCTTAGCATGTAATGTGTGCATCCGGCAGTCAAACAGGCTCATGGCAAGTCCCGTGGGATGCTTTCAGGTGCAACCTCACAGGCCAGTGGGTCTTGGGGAGCCAGGCTGTGTCAAGGCTCAAGTGTGATGCTCCCCACGACTGGGGACTTGGAGAGAAATAAAGGAACCCCATAAAAGTAAATCTTTCAGGGAAGGTGGTGAAGCCCATGGAATGCTCCGCCTAGGGAAGTTGGTCCTGATCTGGCCTTTGCTTTTCCCAGGTGTCTCCCACTGCAGTGTATTTACGAGGCTGCAGGGGCCTCCCACAATGAGCCGCCCAGAGCTGGGGTATAAAATGTGGCCCCATCCATTCCATTCAAATCCTCCAAGGAAGCAGCAGACCAGGAGCTGAGACAGTGGCTCTCGATCATGGCCACATGTCAGTATCACGTGGGGGGTTTTCAAGACTTCAGAGATTCCGCCCCAAACCAACTAAAAAGGAACCTCTGGGGATGGGATCCAGGTGAACTGAACGGGCGGCCACGGCAGAGGAGCCCTGGGCTGAAGAAAACCAGGCCCATGGCGGCAGCACACCTGGGAGCTCGGGGGTGGGAGAGCCAGGGATCAGGGCGAGCCAGTGAGGGCAGCCAGAGGGGACGGAGCCTTGGAAACCTGAGTCATGTCCACGTGGATTCTGTGAGCAAAGCAATTCCCCCGACTGCGGGGCCCCCAGGAGCCAATGGAGAGGCCGGGTCCAGGATGAGAGTCGGCCCAAGCAGAGCTATGGAAACACCTTCCGAGCATCCTCGGAGCCCTAGGCTAGACGTTCAGGAATATTTCTAAAAGCAAATATTTTATTTAAAAAACTCAGAGACCCACCACTGAATTCTTTCTTGAGAAAGTACTGGAAGCTCTGTCGGCCCTTGGGGTCTCGGATCAGCTCGCTGAAGTTGAAGGCCCATCGTTCCACCCGCATCTTGGTTGGGATTTCCACCCTGCAAGGACCACGATTTGTTAAGTGCTCCAGACACTCAGGGCTGTGCCAGGGGGCAGCCTGCGTGGGGCGAGGGGGCTTCAGCCCCTGCTAACCTCCGCGAGTCCCCCGGCCCAGGGCACGACCCAACCCTCCCCTCCCCCATCCCCGCACAAACAAGCCGAGTAACCCCTTGCTTGGAAAATGCAGCCTCAGGCACGTCCCCTGGGCCTCGTCTCAGGATCTGGCCTCCCCAGCGGGGGGAAGGAGGCCCCCAGCAGAGAGCCTCACGCTAACCCTTCAGGGCAGAGGGCCATGCACGCCTCCTCCAAGGCCTGTGGAGACCAGGGGGCCAGGCTGCCACACCAGACCAGAGAGAACCCCAGAACGGCCCCAGTGATGGGTGCTGCGGCCACTGCCACCCCCTCGACGCCCCTTCCCCACAGGAACATCTGGTGACCCTTCCTGCCCTGTTCAGGCCCCGTGCCCCCAGGCAGACACCCCACAGGCCCTGCCAGCCGTGCACCCTCTCCCAGAGCCTCCCCTACGATGCCAGGCCCACTCCACCCCCCCCTTGTTCTGAACATGCTTCAATCTCAGGAAGGACACGCGAGCCCAGCTAGCATGGGATGGGTCTCACGGTCTAGAAAATCCGGAAAACTGTTGGCTTTTCTCCTATTCCTTATGGAATTCTCCGTAACCCAACACAGCCCCTTGGAAACAGAGGTTCCCAAGTCCCAGACACCACGTTGCCCACTGATGCAACAGCTGAAACCGTGACTGGGTACAAGTGATGTCTGTGGGATCTCAAGTCGGTCAGGCGAGCTTACACTTCCCTAACATCAGCGTGGAAACAGTAAGAATCCCCGAATAACAGCTACCACTTACGGAGTCACCATCTGTGACGCACTGTGCTTTACACACACACCCATCGCTGGGTCCCTAAGGGAACACGGCCAGCTGGATAGCATCGTCCCCACTGTATTTCCAAGACGACGGAGGCTCAGAGAGGGTAAACCCTTGCCCGGGCCCACACAGTAAGAAGCAGGGCCCGGTGTCAAACAGGTGTGCCAACTTCAGCGGACATCAGAATCCCCTGGGAGACTCATTAAAACACGGACTGCTGGGTGCCATCCCCCAACTTCTTGATTCAGTCTCGGGTGCGGCCCAAGAACTTGCATTTCCCACGAGTTCCTGGAGGATCCTGATGCGGCTGGTCCGTGGCCAACCCTGGGGGCGGACGCTCCGAGCCCGTCCTGTGAACCCTCACTGCTCACTGAGGTCAACGGGCTGATGGGGGTGAGGAGGTAAGCCAGGCCAGTTAACAAGAGGCTTTGGAGATAAGGGCTGGATATTGGGTTTTCGTCTGTTTTGTTTTGTTTGGCCGCACTGCGCGGCATGTGGGATCTTAGTTCCCAGACCAAGGTTTGAACCCGCGTCCCCAGCATTGGAAGCGCGGAGTCTTTACCACTGGACCACCAGGGAAGTCCCTGTTTTTGTACTTTTTTTAAGCTTCCCAGGTGATGTTAATACCGTTCTAAAATCTAAACCATTAAGAAGAAGGCCTCCCATTTTTGGGGGGGGGGTCATCTGGCATCCACTCAGTACCCTCTGATCAAGGGCTCCTACATAAGCATCACCTCTCTTCTTCACCAGCAAATCTCTACCTCAAGCTTCCATACTCTACTCTCCATTTCACGTAGCATCCGGCAGCATCCACGCCTCCTTCCCAAACCCTCTCAGGACAATGCCCGTCCTGACCAGGTGGCCCTGCCTTTCCCCCCCAAGAGCCGACCTCTGCATATCCTTGTGCACGGGGAGGTTCAGGCCGCCTCTCCCTTCTGATAACTGCGAGAGAGACACAAGCTCCAGAAAACTGTCCTAATAACTAGAGGCCCCGGAAGACTCCCCAGAAGATGGTTCTAGAGTCTTGGGCTCTGCGGTGGACCCCCGACTCCAGATGAGCGCCCCCCTTCACCTGTCCGCTGCCCATAGCAGGCTACGCGGAGGGGGTGAAAGGCTTCCGCAGCTACGCCTGCTCACCTGGCCGGATCTGTGCCTCCTGGGTGTTCCTCATGGCTTAGGTGGTGATGGCCTTGGCGTTGACCCAGCTGTGGCACGTACCTGACGCCCTCTGTCTTTCCAATCTCTCCCCACCCATCTCACACGCTCATCCCGGCCCCTTCTCCCCTCTCCTCCTCCTCCACCACCTTTCCCTCTGAGCTGCCCTTCTCTTCTTCCTCCCTATGTTAGCTTGGGCTTTTCCCTTCTGCATTTTGGCCTTTGCCCCCTCTTCCAGATGACAGATTTATGCAGGCACAGGTAGCAGCAACAACTGTTCAAATTTCACAAACAGCAAAGGAGTGAGGGGTGTAATTCCCCAAGGCAGGTTTAGGGCTCTGCCTTCCAGGAACTTATTTTTACTCTAATCAGAAGTCAAAAATGCAAAGCCATAAAGATGATTGTTTTCTTTTCGAAAACGATCTATGTATTGTTAAAGCAGAGTTACCACTTGACCCAGCAGTTCCATTCCTAGGTACATACTCCAGAGAAATGAAAAACATATGTCCACATAAAAACTAGCACACGAATGTTCATAGCAGCATTATTCACAATCGCTAAATGGCAGAGACAACCCAAATGTCCATCAACTGATGAATGGATAAACAAAATGTGGCATATGCATATAAATTAATATTTTTCAGCCATAAATCGGGATTGAGTATGAATACCTGCTTCAGCATGGATAAGCTTTGAAGGCATTATGCTAAGTGAAAAAAGCTAATCACAAAAGACCACACATTGTATGATTCCATTGATATGAATGTCCAGAATAGGCAAACCTCTGGAGACAGAAAGTTTAGTGGTTGCCGAGGGCTGGAGGGTTTTGGGGGGAGGGGGATTTGGAGGGTAATAGCCAAAGGGTAGGGGGTTTCTTATTTCGGTGATGAAAACATTTTAAAATTGTGGTGATGGCTGCACCATTCTATGACTATAGTAAAAAACCGTTGAATTGTACACTTTAAATGGGTGAATTATATGGTGTGTGAATTCTAACTCAAAAAGTTACTTTTAAAAGGACCCCGATATCTCGAATACATACAGTTTGGCATTTAAATCCCAGAACTGGGTGTCATCCGTTACCCAAGGATTGCTAGGAAGGCAGCCCGACATGATGGCGTCGTTGGACGAAAACAGCTCACTGTACTTGACGATCCTGAAAAGCAAATGGAAAGCGATTTCCTAGAAGTTCAACACCCCAGAGACCAAATCAACACTCAGGTTATCAACCTGACCAGGCTGTCCTCCTTCAACTTGATGGATTTAGTTACATACTTGTTCCTGTCTTCTTAGAATAACGCTCTAACAGCCCTCGGGATTGGCAGGTGTTAAACAAGATCTGTCCTATTCTAGTCGTGAAATGAAACGTCGTCTCCCAAACCAGTTCTTTGCAACTTCTCTGTACGTATTTCATTAAAATACAGCCTCTTTACATTTGATCACGAGTTTTCAAAATGCAAAGCTGACTCTGTTTGCACGTGTTCACACAGGTGTCTTGGCACCGTCTTGGAAGCACAAGGTCGCCACGGACTTGGTGAGATTCTGTTGCCACCCTGGGGTCCACCCTTGGTCAAATAATGCCTGCATTTGGGAACTCAGACCCAGTATTCAAAACGGTGGTCTCACTGAGACAAATGTGGGCAAGAGCTAATTCCTCCTAGTCGGGTTAGATATTCTGAGTCAACACGTGTCCTGGTATCTGGCAGTTTGGAAAAAACCTGGCATGCCTTCACCCTATAGGTGGGGACTGCATCCGTAGTATACACGTAAGACACCTGCCACGAAGCCTGCCCACAGCCATGAGAGTTTGATAGAGCAGGACCGTGCCCGAGGGATACACCAGAGCTCTCGGTTTACAGTTCTGTGCCGAACTCAAGCCCCTGGGCTCCATTTCCCCCACGACCTTCTTATTCTTATCAGACCTTTACAGTGGAGCAGCTGAAGGGAAGGGGAAAAAAAATGCATCCACAGGTCCAAACACTATAATGATGTCAAAATTATGGTAATGAGGCTCTGAGACAAATAAAACTTGGAAAGTGGGCCTACGAAGTATCCAGCGTAGCCTTTCAACCTCCTCTAATGGACTTTCTATTTGGTTTCACGGAACTGGGTTTCTGGAACATCAGAGTAGGTGGGTCTGACTTTATCACAGAACAATGAGCATCGTTATAACCCAAAGTGAGCGCCCACTGAGCACCCGGGTGCAGACCCACCTGTGACCCAGCAGCCACAGACAGAAGTCACTGCAAAAGGTGGGTGAGGTCAGGGCATGTATCTTCGGGCAGGTGGTAGTTTCGCAAACTAGGGGTTTGGGAGGATGTCAAAAGATACTTGAAGATTTTTACAAGAGCCTAACCCTAACCACATTGGAAGAAAGGCACTGGACAAAACACAGTATCTCCCACCCCGATCAGCACCTGTGGTCAGAATAAATGACTAGTCATGTTGTGTGTCCCCAGAAATCAGCCAAGTCCATTTTCAAGTGTGCAGAAAAATGGCAGAGCTAGAAAGGTGATCCTCCAAGGAATTCCACATTTTGAAAGGGTAATTGCTTACATTTGGGGGGCACTAAACCTTTTCATGTCTTCCAAATAATGCCCTCTGGGAGACTGGATCAAAGTAGCCTGAACGTTCAAGGATCAAACATAAATTTCCAGTTTCTCCCAATGGAATTTTAAATCAAAGATAAACAACGGATACTTACCAGTACATTGAACCACAGAATCCAGCCGGTGAACTTTTGACTCTTCCCACTTTCCCATCCACACAGACAGGCTTGTCTAGGGCCTCATCCAACCCTGATTTTGCCTAGCCCGAGACCTGGAGACTAGCACTGAGTGAAGAACTAGGCACTAAACCCCCAAGAGACTGCTTTTGTCCCTCTGAGTCCTTCAGGCTCTTACGTCAATCTATGACTTGTCAAGTTCACCTTGAAGCAGTTCTCCTCCTGCCTATCGTGCAAACCTCACCAAGACCAACAAAGCAGGGACGTACCCGCCAAGGGACACGGAAGACTTCACCGTGGACCTCATTAAGGCCTGTCGGTAATACATGATCTGGAAGAGACACAGTTGTTAGATGTCCAACTGCCCCACCGGGGTGTCGCCAACGCCGACACATATATATGGCTCCAAACCAGAAGCCATGTCCCCATCAAAGCACCCCATTCCGTTCCCGCAAGCCGGCCACCCCAGGACCAGCAGGGCTCAGGTCTGCAGCAGATGGGTGGCCCCCATGCCTCCTTCACTCATCTCATCGTGTGTTAGTCTCGGAAAAGGCACCAACTGGGAAAAAAAAAGTTCTAAGGTGCGTTAAAGTGAGACATGGGATAGACACAGAAGCTTAGCTTTTCCCCCAAATGCCTCTGACTCACAGAAGCAGATCTAACTAACCTCACGGCCAACACTTCCCAGGGCTCTCTGTCTTGCACCCCGGATACAAGATTTGCCAACACAGGTAGCCTGTCACCCTGGACAGATGCTGAGCGGCCCTGTAATGGTAGCAGCAGGGACCAGGGTGGATGCATCTGTTCCACGTCCCTCAGATCTGTGCCTTCGGAGGGCATTTCACATCCTGAGCCTCAGCATCAGCCCCATCCAGATCTTACATGAGATGCTTTGGCATTCTGTGCCGTCCGTTAATTGGGAAACAACTGTTTGAACGTTACACATGGTTTTCATTTCATCACTGAGTGCAGAGCAAGAAGCCAAAGTACATATAATTTGTTAGAGGATTAAAAATCAGACTTCCCTTGAAACTGGGAGACTAATTACCTCTTTTCTGACAGAAACCACTGTTTGTTTCTGTAAAACAAAGAAGCAAAAACCATTAAACAGATGTCATGAAATCATTACAGTCCAATAACCCATTTGAAAAATAAAAACCCTTCCCCAAGAGGAAACTGCCCGTCTCTTTTGACTTAAAAGATAGAATTTCCCCATCACCACTCCTTCCACCCTATTCTACACAACTACTAGAGAATAAGATCAGCTAAGAGGTTTGGTGAGGGAAGGGGATGCTTTACCACTGTAACTTTATCCTACTCTCCTAAAAGCCAAGATGAATTGAAGACTAAGTTTGGGATTGCTCCCAACCCACCGTAGCGCCTACAGAACGTCTGAAATGGAATGGGGGAGGGGGAGAAACTAGCAACTTGACCAATACCATATGTTGCGGGGGGGAAAGCCACGCTGTCAAAAACAAAGCACACAATTAAAAGACTCAAGAGAAGCCTCCACTGCAAGCTGAGTCCAAGAGCTGAGCTGTAACATGGAAGAGTTCACACCGGGCCCTATCCTCTCTGAAGCCGCTGAATCAAGTTCGCATCCTCTCTCTGGACTTTTCGAGTCATAGCCGAGGAAGGATGGCTCCAAGAGGGGCTCCATGTTTAGGGTCTTAGAAGCTCCTGGAAACCATTCAGACCTGTCTCCTACTAAACTCTCCTACCATCTGACATGCTTCCCTGGTACCACCTGTCTGCCCCATGCAACTCTTGGAGGCTGGGCACGGTGGGTGATTCCAATTCAGTTTTCCTAGGTCTGGTCCAGGGGCTGCCTGGTGCTGACTCTTATACTTCAAGCTGAGCATCTAATTGCTGGCTGCTAAAACCCATGCTGCTGAGTGCCGCCAGGTTTGTGCTTGAAATGGAGTCAGAAGTCCAAGGAGGACACGACCTCCCTTAGCCAGTTAGTAAAATAAGTACTGGACCAGAGCCCATTAACGAGGAATGAAGGAAGGTCTGATCTGGAACGTCATACGCAAGTCTCTCCTTTCTAATCCACGCTGGGTTTCATTTTGCATCCTTAGATTGTTTTTATGTGCTTGCTTTTCGCAGGAAATCCTTCTTCCTGGGTGGGGTAAGGAGAGTTAACTCAGAAAGGTAATGCTCAGGTAGGCCTCTCTAATCTGCCGCCCCCCCCCAAACTTCCTTCTTCATAGCACTGATCACAGTATAATTAGATATTTGTTTGTGTGACTCTTTGTTCAATCTATGTATCACCCATTAAGCACCATTAACAGCAGGAAGACCATGTTTATCTTCCTGAGCATAATGTATGGCACAGAGTAGGTACTCATTAAATGTCAAACAAATGATGACTGCAGTGTGCTTGGAGGCCTAGAAAAATGGAGATGTATTTTAAGGTTAACAGAATGTTTTTCTACTTAAAAAATTGAGAACACTCCCCAAATATTTTGGCAATCACACTGATTATCTGTTCTAATTCTCTAACAGCCCTAACATAGGGCTGTTTGAGAAGACACATGTTTCAGGTAGAAAAGAACCCTGGGGTCAGAGTAGGGAAGCTGGACTTTTGTGTAATAATAACCACCAAGCAATAGTACAAAGCAATTTACACCTCTCTGAGCCCTTACAGAGTTTGAGGGAGGAAGGTTTTATTTTTCTGATTATAGCTGAGGAAACCAAGGCCCTGACATCTTCTGGTCAGTAACTGGCTGAGGCAGTATTCAAACCCAGATCTGCCCTTTGCAAAGCCGAGGAGTGATCCAGGAAAGACAGAAAATGATCTGCTCTCTTCACCAATGCCTTCCTCCTTGCCCTGAAGCTGAGGATACCGCCAAACGAAATGTCTTCTCTGTCCGGCCATTTAGTTTAAAATTAAAACAAAAAAGAGTGCTAGGGCCCCAATCACAAGAGGAAGCACACACACAGAAGACACTCTGTAATTAACACTAGTGATGGGAAAACACACTCCCAGCTAGAAGGGAAATAAGATCTGGGGACCTAAAGCACAGCATGGTGACTATAATTAACGATACTTGGGAGTTGGTCACAAAGTAGAGCTTAACTGTTATCACCACAAAAATCGCAATTACGTCAGGGGATGGAGGTGTTACCTCACCTTATTGGCGGTAATCATTCTGCAATATCTACATGCATCTAATCACACATTGTACACCTGAAACCTACATATGTTATGTGCCAATGATACTTCTATGAAGCTGGAGTCCGGAAGCACAAACATTGGTATAAAGATGGCAATTGTACTATCAAGCAGGCACCATCATAAACACCCTCCTTCGAAGTGCCCAGGCCCCAGAATGAGCCATCCTGTGGGCCACTGTCCTCTGGCCTCGGGGACCCTGCGTGGACGAACACAGACAAGACAGGCAGACTCTCAGCCTGTCCGATGGTCTCTGGGCTCCCCGGGGAGCTGTGCTTGCAAACCGGTCTCCAGCACACTCATTTCCAGTCTACTTAGCGTGGTCTGACTTCGGCTTAATACCTTTATTTCTGGGGTCATTATCTCAAGCTTCAGGGTTTTAAAATGTTTATATTTTAATTCTCTTCTTGACTTTGCTATCCTTTTAGGGCTCTGTGTCGAAGGTGTGGCTTGCTGTGGGTTTTCTGAGTCCCCAGATTACCAGCTGTCTCCTGGGAATCAGACTGCAGTGGATTTGATTGAGTCTGTTTGCCCACCTCCACCCTGGATTGTCCGTGTGGATTTCAGCATTTCTAGCTTTAAAAACAGCTGTCCAGGGACTTCCCTGGTGGTGTGGTGGTTAAGACTCCACACTCCCAATGAAGGGGGCCTGGGTTCGATCCCTGGTCAGGGAACTAGATCCCACATGCATGCCTCAACTAAGAGTTCGCATGCTACAACTAAGGAGCCCATGAGCCATGACTAAGGAGCCCACCTGCTGCAACTAAAGACCCAGTGCAAACAAATAAATAAATAAATACTTTAAAAAAAAAAAAAAGCTGTACATAGGATCTGCCTCCTGTGGATTGACATATAGGGTATCTCTGTGCTTTTAGGAGTGCATGTGTATCTGGGCAGTGGCGGAGAGGGATTCGGACTTTTCTGAAAGACGGAGAGAGAATTTGATGGGGGTAGGAGTCGTTATAAGAAAGAGTATCGACTTTGGGGTCAGAAAGGTCAAAATCCCTGTTCTGTCACTAATCGGTGACCTGACTTTGGATGACTTATTTGGTATCTCAAAGCCTCTGTTTTCTCATTCGTAAAAGGGAATAGAAAAGGGGGGATTAAATGACAGAATCCTTAAGTGACTGGCATAAGGCGGGGACTCAACGTACCCTGGCTACTGATTAGGGTTCAGATATTGCCGCTGAGAAGATACAGGGTACGGCATTAACCCCAATTACTAGATAAAATACAGGATGCCCAGGCAATACTGGGGACATAGTCACGCCAACAAAAGTTATTCGCTGCTTATGTGAAATTTAAATTTAACTGGGCATCCTGTATTTTACTTGCTAAACCTCACAAACCTACTTTCAATATGATAATTACCTAGCCAAAGGCCATAAGAAACATTAAAGTGCAGTTATTAAAAAATATACACACACACACACACACACACACACACATTCTAAGCAATTCAAGGAAAGCCACCTCATGGTAGAATAAGAAATAAACATTTGTCGCACCTTGGAAGGCATGCACAAACCCCGGCTTTCTCAGCAGCTGGTCCACCTGGGATGAAGTCACTTCTTTATCCTTCATCCCAGTGACACATTTCGCTACAACAGGAACACTCCGCCTAAGGAATTGTCAAATACTCTGCATTCTTGGGATTCTGACTTATGATTTTTCACTTGCAGAGTTGCCCAAATAGGGACGCAACAAGATCTTGTTTACACAGCTCTGCAGCCAGCTTGCCAGCCCTGAAACCCAGATGCAGGCTGCAGATGATTGTCACAGGGCAGGAGGGGTCAAGGCCGTGCCCTAGGAGACCCTGGGGTGACAGTGGACAGAGGCGCGGGAGCCCCAGAGAGGGGTGAGCAGGGACCCTGGGGTCAGGCAGCCAGGCAGGAATCTGTGCAAACAGGGCTGAGAGCCGGGCAAGCCATGGAGTGAAACGCAAGGTGGGGAGAACCAAAGGGAATCGGGGAACACAGGCCTTGAGAGCAGAGAAAGGGTCAAAAGCCAGAAACAAGGAAATCCGGGAACTGAGGCGCTTATCGCAAAGCAGACAGGAAAGAGATGGGGGCAGCCGGCCGGCCAAGGGGCCGAGAATCCGAGGCTGTGAGCATCCGAAGGAGGTCTGTCCTGCCATGTCCTTCCCGATCAGGTCGGGGGGGAATGACCACACAGCTTCTAGGGCCCAAGGCAAGATGAAAATGCCCAGCCCCTGGTCCGAAAAAGTAGTAAGAATTCTAAGACAGCAGAACATCAAGGCAAGTGCGGGCCTGCTGAGCGTGGAGCTGGGGGCCTGAGCACAGGCCGTCTGCTCCTGAAAGGGGCCCTGGGTGCAGCACCGAAGGGTGCGGTCGGGGAGCAGAGGTGGTACCCAGAGGCCCTAAATGTCCCCGTGGCTGGCCCAGCCTGGGCAAATGGCTCAATCTGTCTGTTTCCGTTTTGTCCTCTGAAAAAGGGAACTTATATAAGCCTCACTTCCCAAGCTGCTGGGAGAAGGTAATAAAATCCAGCAAAGCTTCTAGAAGCTGCGTGACGGACATCAGGGCACGTCAGCAGGACACGGAGTGGGCTCAGGGGCCCGTCCGCTGGGGCACAAACCCCAGCTTCACCGTCTCCGAGACGTGTGACTCGGAGACGTTGCCTGGTCCCTCGGCCTGTCTCAACTGTGGAGCAGAGATGCTAAAGCTTCTACCTCGTGAGCTGCCGAATCTGCTCAGAGCCCTGACCAGGGGTGAAGCGGCCGGCCCCGTGGCCGGCACACAGGGAGCTGTGGGCAAGCCTCAGCCCTGCGCCTGCTACCACCGGTCACGCAGGAGCCCCAGGAAGACAGCCGTTTGTCCCCAGCTGGGGGGAATACATGGCGGGAGGGGTTATTGCTCACGGAGGGCTCCAGGCCGGCGGCTCTGCAGAGCACAGTACTTACATCTGTGCAGCCACACTTCTGTCCTTCGCCCAAAGGCCGGTGTGGCCGCCAGTGTAAACAGTGCTGTTCTCAGCAGCCGTTGGAGGCACCAGGCAGGGGTGTGGACACTGGTGTGTACCTGCCTCTCCCTCACCCCCAGCCAGGGCAGAAGGATGAGAAGCGAGAAGCACAAGAAGGAAACTGGCGAGGGACAGTCCCCCAAGCAGGGTCGAGGGCCTCCAGACCCCATAAATGCTCTCTGGCAGCAGGGAGACTGTTATAATGACAGTGAAAGCTGCTGTGTACACGTCGGATCCCATTCTAGACACTTCACATGAATGACCTCGCTGAGGCCCCTGAAGAAGGAACTATTATTCTTATTCCCATTTTATAGACGAGGAAACTGAGGCTTTGAGCTCAAGAGCTTGTCCAAGGTCACAGCTCCAGGGGTTGGCGGAGCTGTAGTCACTCTGGTGTCAGAGCTCCCTCGAGCACACGGCACTGGCCCTCGTCACAAAATGACCCTGGTGACCCTGTCAGGGTCGGGGAGGGAGGGCTGGCCCTGGGCACTGCTGCCCACAGCAGGCTGGGGCCCGGCCACCACTCAGCCCCTCCCTGCAAGGCCAAATCCTCTCTGAGATAACGGGAAGGTGGCCCCCCACCTTCAGGCATCAGGACTGAGAGAGGACACGCTCCCTACGTGTCACCCTGGCTCTGGCTGGCTCCTCCCAGGGCTGGGTGCCCCAGTGGCCAGCGGCCATCAGCTTGAGGCAGTGGGTCACCCCAGGTCGTGGACACCTGCCAACCCCACAGCCTCCTTCCTGTGCTCGATGGTGTTTATGGCTCTTGGATCATTTGCCCCTGTTTAAGGAAAAAAGAGATCTTTTCAAGAATTTACGAGTTCTCAGAGGCCGTCTCTTCAAACCAACACCGAGAGATCTTCTCTGAACGAGGCAGCAATCCGACACCTCTGCACCCCCAAGGCCTCCTGGACACACGCCCCGTCCTCTGGACCCTCTCCTCTCAGGCCAGATAAGCAGGGGACACTGGGTCCCACTGTGGGGAAGGTCACACAGGTAAAACCCAGCACCTAACAGCTGGCTGTGACCTGCGCTGGCCGAGGGGAGGACGGAGGGGCCCCGTGTGCGGGAGGATTACGGTTCTTTGTTCTTCTTAATGCACCAGGGCAGCCAGAGTGCAGACAGGAGAAAGAGAGCTGGTGGGAGAGAGACACAGAAGACAGAGCGTAAACGGCAGTGACAGCACCCCGGTCACACAGCTCCGCGGCCGCAGCCTCACCCCCGGCCCGTGCACGGACCCCGGGCTGAGAGCATCGCCCGCGTCTGCCAGGAAAGGGGCTCAGAGAGCAGGAGGCATCTCGGCCCCGAGCCTGCCCGCCAGGGAGCCTGGATACACTTCCTCGGCGGCGGGGCCTGGCCGCCCTCCTGGGAAGGCGCCCCAGAGAGCGCCCGAGAGGCAGCAGCTCCCCAGCATCTGCGCTGTCCTGCCAGGGCTGAAGCTAGAGATCCCGCCCCACGCACACGTGCGCACACAGACACGTGCATACACGCACATACACACACAGACGCGCACACAGACACATACACACACGTACACACACACAGACACACACACAGACACATACACATACACATACATACACACACAGACGCGCGCACACACACACAAACACATACACACACACACACAGAGACACATACACACACAGACGCACACACACACACAGACACACACAGACACAGACACACACAGATACACACAGATACACATACACACGCATATACACACACAAACCGATGCACACAGACACACACAAACACATACATACACACACAGACACACAGACACATACACACACGTACACAGACGCATACACATACACACACATACGCGTGCACACACATACACACATACACACACATACATACATATACACAGACACACACATACACACACACACGTACAGACGCACACACATACATACACACATGCACACACACACATACACACATGCACACACACACACATACACACACACACATACATACATATACACAGACACATACACACACACAGCAGCGCCTGGTCAGAGCGAGTGATGGGCCTTCCCCCTCCACCCTCCCCTCCTCCACACCACAGAGGTTTCCAGAGCTGCCTGACCCATAATAACTGCAAATCTTCCAGCCCGGTTCAGTATTTTCCTTGATGACTCTGTTTCCTTGGTAACCAAGCCTGACAAGGCCCCGGCAATTATCTGTTATCTGACGAGCGGAACGTAGGAAAGGCCGCTGAAGGCTGACAGTGCCAAGCGTGCATCAAAGGAAGGGTGACTCTGAATTACGGATGAGGATCCCAGCAACGTCCCCGGGGGATGCCCTCTGGGGACGCGACGTCCCCTCCAGGTGGACTCCAGCCGAAACCTGGGCCTCTGGCCCACACACTGGTGGGGGGGTCCCCAAAGCCATCCTGAGTTCCAGGTCCCGGTGGGCAGCATACACAAGTCAGAGCCTCCTGGCCACCTTTTGCCTGCTCCTTCCTCTTGCCCCTCCGACTTCCTCCCTCCTCCTTTCCGGGCCCACCCCCCCGGCTCCCACCCAGGGCTTTAGGCACTGGCTCACGGATGACACACTAGGCTAACAAGGCCCCTGACCCCTTGCTGCCCAAAGACAACAGTAGACAGAAAGCAAGGAAACCATCTACCGCTAGTTTACGTGGGTTTAGGCTGGTTTACTGGCATCTGTGGTTCTCAGCTGGGGCAATCTTGGCCCCCTGGGGGGCACCGGACAAAGTCTGGAGACATTTTTGATAGTTGGGACTGAGGGGCAGGCAGGGAAAGGCTCGGAGCTACTGGCATCCAGGGGGTGGAAGCCAGGGATGCTGCTGAACACTCCACAACGCACAGGACAGCCCCCAGGGCACGGTCTGGCCCCAAGTAACAGTGCCACGGTCGGGAAACCCTAACCGGATGCCCACTCTTTCAGAAGCTTCTGCACCACCTTTCTTTAAATAAAAACCCATCTTAGGAAATCGGCCATCCATCATCAATGGTGGCCTACCGGGGGGAAAGGGTCCTTTTAAAATAAAAAGCACAGGAGAATCTTTGCAAAGATCCCACCCAACGAGATGCAAAAGAAAGTGGGACAGTCCAGGTCTAGTCACGTGGATTAAGGTTTAAACCCAAAGTTGATTCAAGGGTTGTGAGCCTGGGGTCTATAGACTTCGGGGCGGGGGAGGGGGGACTGGCGGAAATTGTGTGCAAAATGCCTGTCTGTGCACCTCTGGGTGAAATGGGTTCATAACTTTCATCAGGTTTTCAAAGGGGGAAGTGACTCAGAAAAGTCTGAAAACCTACCATCTAGATCCCATTGGCTCTGACCTGCACGCTGCCGACTCCGGTCTCTCTTGACCAGAACCCCTGCCATGGCCTCCCTGCTCTGATACCACACAGCCCATAGGCCTCCCCTCTTTGGCAGTCTCAAAGGGGAGGTACGAGTGTCCCACAGACACAAATAGACAACAGACATGTGGACACCTTCCCAGCCTGAGACCCTGACCTAGGCCCCGCCCAACGTATGCAGCAGAGACCTACCTGTTTTACCTGATCTTCATTTGGATTGGTCACTCGGTCCAGGCCATAGTCCAGCACGTCATTCATTCCCGGCTGAGTGGGAAAACAAAAACAAAAACAACATAAGAACCACTGCTGGGAGAGTCTCCAGTTTCTGATCAACTTTGGATCTTGGTCAAGCTGCCAATCGTGAGACCAAGCTGAGGGTCGTGGCCCAGCCTGTGGGGAGCTACAGGGGTGTGCACGATTCTCCAGGTGAGCTGGTGAGTTTCATGGGGCTATTCCACCACCACAGCATCCCCAGAGCCTAAAACAGAGGGATAGAGAGAGGGAGGATGGATGGATGGATGGATGGATGAATGGATGGAGGGTGGGTAGATGGATGGATGGATGGATGGATAAGTGATGGACGGATGGATGGATGGAGGGTGGGTAGGTGGGTAGGTGGATGGATGGATGGATGGATAAGTGATGGACGGATGGATGGATGGAGGGTGGGTAGGTGGGTAGGTGGATGGATGGATGGATAAGTGATGGACGGATGGATGGATGGAGGGTGGGTAGGTGCGTAGGTAGGTGGATGGATGGATGGATGGATGGAGGGTGGGTAGGTGGATGGATGGATGGATGGATAAGTGATGGATGGATGGATGGATGGAGGGTGGGTAGGTGGATGGATGGATAGATGGATAAGTGATGGATGGATGGATGGATGGAGGGTGGGTAGGTGGATGGATGGATGGATGGATGGATAAGTGATGGATGCATGGATGGATGGAGGGTGGGTAGGTGGATGGATGGATGGATGGATGGATGAGGGGTGGGTAGGGGGATGGATGAATGAGTGGGTGGGTGCACAGATGGATAAACAACATGCAAACTCAATCAGAGTTCCCTGGGATTAGCACATGGGACTCCCGACTCCCTTCCCGCTCTACAGTTCATTGTGTTGGAGAGTCCAGGCTTCCATCAGCCACCCAGAGTTTCCAATCCCGGTTCTGCCACTTCCCAGCTGTGAGGAAGATCCTGGAAACTACTTCTCCTCTCTGCCCTTCCCACCCCTGAGAACTGCAGACGATCCCTCCTGCCTGTCAGGTTCTTGTGAGGATTTAGCACGATGGAGTATGAAGCCCTCAGCAGAGCGTCCCTGTTACCAAGCAAAGGCTGTGTTCATCGTAAGATCATGTGTGTGAACACCTGGCCCAAAGCCGGCCTCAGCGTCTGTCTGTCTCCATCAGGCAGCCACCTCCCCAGCCAGTCCTGCTCTGTCTCTCAGACCCTCGGGGCCAGCAATTCGGGTCTTCCACCTCCTCTGTTTGTCTGGTGCGGGCACCCGTCTGGGACAAAGAAATCCCCCCAGGGTGACGGAAGACGGACATCACACACGCACACTCGCATACTCTCACACTACTCACACGTACACACTCACTCCCACACTCAAAGACTCAATCACGTGCACACACCCCCTCCCACTCACAACTCACATCATCACTCTTCCGCACTCTCACAGGTGTGCACTCACGCCCGAACGCAGCCACATGTGCTCACGTCTGCAGCTCACACACGTACGTCCCGGCACAGCCACACACACACACACGCACACACACACGCTCCCCCCCGGCCCGCGCCCTCGGGGCCCCTGCCCCCCAGCGGGCCCTCCAGCCTCAGGGGCTTCCGCGCAGTCGTCTGCTCGCGTCTTGGGCCCCTTCTCCAACTCTTTGCTCTGAACTTGATCCACACTCTGATGTGAATTCAGCTGCTGCACGGTGTACCTGTGTAATCGGCGCAGGACCCTGAGCTGGTGCCGCGCGGCGGGCCTTGTCCTGCCGGCCGGTCCCCGCCAGCCCCTCCAGCCTCCTCTGGCCGCCCCGCTGCCCCTCCTCACCTCTCAGCTGCTCCCATCCAGCTGCAGTCCCACCCCGGGGCCCTGCCTTCAGACCTCTCCATGGGGCTGCCTTTCTCCTGCTGCTGTTTTGGGAGACTCCCAGGCTGCATTCGCTCATGCACTCATTCATTCATTCACTCATTCCCTTATCCACTTATTCATTCACTCATGTACTCATTCATCATTCACTCATTCATTCAGGCATGCATTCATTCACCCACTCATGTACTCATTCACTCACACACTCATTCATTCATTCACTCATTCCCTTATCCACTCATTCATTCATCATGTACTCACTCATTCATCATTCACTCATTCATCCATCCACTCATTCCTTCATCCACTCATTCACCAGGTAGCATGGGGGTCTCTGTTCTCCACAACAGTCACCAGAGCCACCGCTGACACAGTTTCTGGGATGCAAAAGGCAGCCGGAACGCAGACACTGCAGAGCTGACCGTCAGCGCACAGCACACAAGGGCCACGGTGGCCTGGCGGTGGGCTGTCAGCAGACAGGGAGCCGTGCAGCCGCGTGCAGCCCGGGCCAAGTGCAGGAAGCCCCGCCTGCCCAGAGATGCCAAGCCCACCACCACCGCCTCCAGCCGGAGGAAGTGTGAACGCCAGGGCGTGGTGCCCGAGAACATCCCTGACACGAAAGCCAAAGAGACAATTTGCTAACGGTTCCTTAACTCAGGTTGGGAAAGGACCCTCGTACCCCCAAGGGCTGCCCACGAGGAGGGGACGGTCCCAGAGCCAGCATCCAGAGCAGGGCCGGGGTGGGCGCTGGTGCCACGTCCTGGTGACACGTGGCTGCACCACATCCCTCCCGCCCCTTGTCTTGTTCTCTCCTCTTCTCACCATCACTCTCTCCCCTAATGTACAGTTTGGACCTTTCTGGTGCGCGGCACAGAAAACAAATAACAAATAAAACACCAGATCGTTTTAAAAACAAAACAAAACAGGGGACAGAGAGAGAGACGAGGTTGACGCAGGGAGAGACAGAACTGGAGGGAAGGGCTGGAGGAGCCTGACCTTGGCGTGAACGTTACTTCCGCGGAGAGCTGGTCCCAGACCCCGGATCTGAAGCAGGACCCCGCCCCTCACAGCTGTCCCTGCATCCGCACAGGACACATTCACTGTGCAGCAGTTCTAGTCTCAGACCCTCCACCAGACTGTAAGCTCCCTGAGGGCCACGTCTGTCTCGGCTCCCAGGGCAAAGACCCCCATTGCCTCCTAAGCCCCTGGCACAGAGTGGAAATTCACAAAACAGATGTTCGGGGTTTTCTTCTTAATTTGGATCAGAGTCAATGGACTCTCCCATCCTGTTTTAATGGTAAAACGTTGTATGTCAGACCACTTCCCCAGGTTCACAAATGGCCTTCGAAAATATTATTTTCATAGTGTCACAGCGTTCAGTCATGGAGCTATAACTTAATTTACTTTGCCCCTCTCTGGACATTCAGTCCAGCCTCAGCGGGAAGTGGAGGACAGACATCCTCTCGGGTGAGTGTCTGCACTTGTGGTTGAAACAAAGGCCGTTTAGCTCGACGCTCAGACCAGCAACCGCCCGACTTAGAGCACACGTGCCACAGGCCGCCTCTGTCCCCAGACCACACCCTCCTTGTACCCATGGCCCACGTGTCAGCGGCCTGTATCCTGGGGAGACACGGATGCCACGGCAACGATGCACGGGAGGCCCCAAGACGACTGTTCTAAAGGAACCGTTTCTCCCTCTGTTCGTTTACACAGTGAACCGTTGTTTGCGTCGTGCCCAGATCTGTACCCTGTTCCACTGGGGAAAAATGAGAGAGGAACCTCATTTTTCTTCATGACAGGATGCCCCCCACTCCCTGAATCCATCCCCCCTCGCTGTGCCCCTCACACTGAGGTCTCAGCTCCGGGAGGGCGTGGCTCACCAGGGTCAGCAGTTTGGACTTGGAGCTGCTTGAGCTGAGAGAGGGGCCCACCCGTGGGTGCACCTTCCATGGCAGCAGCGTGTCAGACAGAGGTGTGTTCACGTCCCAGCGCTGCCCGGGCCGCTGCAGCTTCCCGAGCCTCGATGTCCCCACCTGAACGACGGGGCAATGACACCCGTAAGTCACAGCATTTTCGTCAGGTCCATGGGATCAGCCAGGCACTTAAGCCAGAGCTTAACCCAGGCACGTGGCAGATACTCAGCGGCCTTCAGCTGTTACCTCACGCCCAGCGCCCGGCTCCTCGGCTGGCGCAGACTCAGGGCCCCAGGAAGGTTCCGCGGATTCAGGGACAGACCAACGAACAGGGGATGAATCTGCTCAGTAAGTACGGCAGCTGGCTACAGTCACCCCACGCAGCCTAACGCTTTGTCTGCCCGGCTGGCTTCTTCCCGCCCAGCTGACAGTGTGTCTCGGGCCCCTGGAGACGGTCTGACAGCCCCCAAGCGCCTGGGCTGCTGGGTTATCAGTCAGATCGCTCAGTTTCCAGCCAAGACAGACCTCAAAGCAGATGCTCTTCAAACAGGACACGTCCCTCATCCTGACGCTCTTGGGCCACCGAGAGGCTGAAGGTTTTACGAAAGTCAGGGAGAGAAGGAGCCAGGGCCACCGGGCCCCGTCCCCGACTCCTGGTCCGGTTTTGGGCGAGAGAGGATCGGCGGTGAGAGGGCCCGGGCGGGGAGAGAGGTTTTGTGTCTGGGGAGCTTCATGTCTGCTCCAAGCACATCAGGCCTCCTTCTGAACGTGGGCTCCCCAGTGCCGCCAGTAAGGGACAGGCACCTCTGAACCCTGCACCATGTGCATGACAGTGGCAGCAACCACATGATGCTCTAGTGACCAAGCAGGTGACAAAAGACCCTAAACGCACAACAACATCACGTGACACTGTCATCGGAGGCAAAGGAGCATGGAGACCAGGAGGGAAGGCTCTGCAGTCTGTGGGTCCAGGTCCCCTGGTGCTCACTCACTGGCTGTCACTGGCAAGTCAGCAGCAGCCCTGGGCCTCTGCTTCCTCATCAGCAAAACGGGACTAATTACGTGGCCTCTCAGGTAGGGCCGCAGAGATGGAACGAGAAAGTGTGTGCAGAACGATGCTTGGCACACAGCCCGGGGCACCGTAAGGTCTCCACTCAGGTCTGCGGTGACGGTGACCGTGACAACGGAGGTGATGGAGGTGGAGGAGGTGGGGACCATGGGGGAGGTGGTGGTAGAAGCCATTGTCAGGGACACACTGTTGAACGTCTGTGCTTCTGTATCACACAGGGAAGAGCCACTCGGCCACCTGCCCGGCGTCGGGGCTGAGAGCTGCCCCAGGAGGCCTGGGAACAACGCGGATAATCTGCTTCTCGTCGTGTCCCTGTAGACCTCCTGGCTGCAGGGACAGAGGGGAGGAGAGGGTCCCAGGGCAGATCGCGTGCACAGTCAGACTCTGTCGCCTGGCAAGGGATGCAGGCACACGGGCATCCCACAGCATGGAGTCTCCACACATGATACGGAGGCTGTTTTCCACCCTACAAGGAGCAGGACCGCCTCGGTCACGGGTGCCACAGGGCACCAGCGCCTCTTACCATCTGAGAGGCTTATCCACCATTCGCCATTCTCCTCACCAAGGGTCCCCCCCCTTCAGGATCAGATGACAATATGGGCTGAGCAAGGTCTGGCTCCCTCTCACACAAAGATCTCACTCCTGCGCTACCAGCGGGACGGCGGGTGTGGGCTCTGACCTCCAGGACCCTGTGCTCGGTCAACCAGCCTTCCGCTCAGGCCCCCAGGGACCTGGGTCGGGCATCGGCCAAGTGGTCTAGCTGGAGGAGGTGCCCTGAAACAAAGCAAAACCAAACACGCCTCAACCCCAGGGCCTTAACCTCGGCAACAAGGCATCCAAACCAATGCCATCGCAGCTGGAACACCTTATGGGTTGCCTGTCTTGAATGCAGAAAGAAAAGCAGCAAAACGGCCCAAATCTGATGGGCTCCAAGTTCAAAACTCCAGAAGCTTTGGTCCTGTGAGGGACGCAGTTCGCTCTCTGGTTCTGAGAACTTGGTTCCCGGTCAGGCAAGAAAACTAAAGGAGGAAGAGAGGAACGTGTGTTCCGAATGCTCCACTTTGCAGAATTCCTTCCACATCTCCCACCTCCAGTGCCTGGTAGGCAGCACACGGGTCTGACACAGGAGGGAACCGAGGCGGCAGAGGCCCCCGCGGTGGGTGGCGGTTACAGCCTGCTTCTCCGCACTGGGGATGTGGCTTCCCTCCCAAGTAATGAGCTGCTACAAGTCGCATCTCGTATGTACAGCTTGTGCCTCTAGGCCACCTAACATCCCAAAGCCAGAGACGCCACATGTTCTAAGCCATGAGGCTGAGCACACATTTATCCCCTGGCCCCCATCTCCGCCGGGGACAAGATCCAGAGAGGAAAAGGAGGGCAGCAAGAGACACACAGCATGGCCGTGGCGAGGCCGGCTTCCGGTTCCCTACACGTGTGATTTTTTCCTGCGGTGGAGCCTGTGTCCTACTTTTTTCTTCTTACATTCCTCTTCTAAGGCATCGAGTCCTAGCCCTCACACAAGGCAGACTCATTTAGGTCCCTCCGCTATGGAAATGCACTCAGTCCTAACAGCAAGGATGGGCCACCGGCGGACTCCATCCAGATGGTGAATTTCCTCTTCCAGCCAGAGGCCCTTGGATGTTAATCAACACTGAGCAGCAACTCCTGCAGATTCAATTCTAGCTCCAGGCAGAGATGAACCACAAAAGGGGGATGGGGAGTAAGGTTGGGAGTGGTCAGGCGCAAGAAGAGATGGGTGAAACCAGGGAGGATGGCACTCACGGGGCATCGGTGGACCAGCCAATACGCCTTCTCCTGGCAATCCAGTGCGTACCTGTCCGCTGTTTTCCTTTCCTTTCCAGCCCTGAAAAGCCAAAAGCCACGTTAAAGGCCAGTAAGGTTTTGCATCTTTTGCTCACTGATGGACCCCCTTCCTGCTGGACCCCATTCCGGACCACTCTCCCAATCTGCCCAAATAATCTGTGCTTTTGCCATAACGAGAATAATGAAAATAGCGAACATTAATATCATACTTATGTGCTAAATACTTTCACACATATTAACTCGGATCCTCCCAGTGAGCAATTCTCAATTCGCAGTTCAGGGGCTGAAGCACAGAGAGGTTGAATGTCCCACTGAGGGTCATGCTGTCACCAGGGGGCAGAGGTGGGACCTGAACCAGGAATCTGGTCCCAGAGTCCAGCTCCCCCTGAGAGCACCAGCGTGAGATGCGATCGTCCCACCGTGATCAGACCACCTCCACCAGCGTCTCCACTGGAGTGAGCGTGGATGACATTCTGGGCCCACCTGGCTTCCGGATCTTTCCCTGCTCTGATAAACAACATAATCAACACCTGAGTCAGGAGGCAACGGCAATGCCAGAGCCTGGGATGGGGAAAACGCGGGCCCTGGGGAGTTCTGGTTTCTCTCTGTCAGTTCCACTCTGTCACTTCAAAGAGTTCGCACCAAGTCAGGGTTTCTCTGAGCCCAGCTGATTACTGTGAAAGGTTATTCATGCTCCCTCTCATCTCCCAGTCTCCCTCTTTCCCATTACAGGTAGGAAATGACAGGGGTGAGGCAGGGCTCATTATCATACCCCATCCAGTGCCATTGCCACGGCGACCTGCGCTCCGCTCGGTGATGCTTGTTTGCCCAGGCAACGCAGGATGACGCACGCGCCCTCCTCGAGACAGAGTCGGCGGATTTATGTGCCAGCTCATGTACTGTGAGTAACATAATATCCAGAGAGCCAGGTGGGTGGAGAGTGCCCTTCCAGTGGGGTGTTTTGCAGCCTCCTCTGGAAATTAACTATAAACACTGTCACTCCAACTTCCCCCTTGCCAACTGAAATGGATTTTCTACCGCATTAACTACCCCGTGTCCTCAGGAAGATGGGCTGCAGATGGCCTGAGGCACTGTGGACTTTCCATAATGCTGGACCACCTTGGCAATAGAGTTGATCGCTAATTTACTGCAATGCCCTTTCTGGCTTTGCTCTTGTGCTCTTGTGTGACAGAGGTTATTGGAGGAGAGTGGTGATGAACGGCGTTCAAGAGAACCAGTAAACGAAGAATTATCTTAGTTTGTCATGTTGTGATCTTTACAGCAACAGTATCCCTTCATCAATGACACTTTGATTCAATCATGTATTTACTGATCTCCACTATGTTCCAAACACTGGGAGAATTCGGGTGAACCAAATAGACTGTAATGGACTGAACGTTTGCATCCCCCAGAAACTCATACGTTGAAGCCCTAACTCCCAATGCAACAGTATCTGGAGATGGGGCCTTTAAGAAGGAATTAGGGTTTAGAAGTAATTAGATGAGGTCATGAGAGTGGGGCCCTTACGACAGGATTAGTGCCCTGGTAATAGGAGATACCAGAAGAGTCTCTCTGTCTCTCTGTCTGTCCATCTCTCTCCCCCACGTGAGAGCACAACAAAAAGGCAGCTGTCTGCAAGCTGAGAAGAGAGTCCTCATCAGAAACCAAACCCTGCCAGAACCTTGATCTTGTACTTCCCCTGCTCCAGACCTGTGAGAAAATAAATGTCTGTTGTTTAAGACACCCAGTCTATGGTACTCTGATACGGCAGCCTAAGCAGACTGACACACAGACATATTTCTTGCCCTTCCTTGAGTACCTTTAGGTCTAAACATTCCACAAATAGTCAAGAAATAAATATAAAATTACAAATTGTGTCGTGAGCTGTGAGGACACATTCAGTGTACTATAGTGCAGCATCAGGGATGGCCAGTGTGGTACTTTTGAAATAGTATGTCTACCATCCTGTGACCCTCCTTCCATTGCCAGGTGGGTCTCTGTCTTCCCCCACTGAGACCAGATGGGGTTTGTGGCTGTGTTGACCAACAGAGTATATCACAAACGGCACTGTGTGATTTCTGAGGCTGGGCCATCGAAGGTGGGGCAGCTGCCACCCTCCTCAGTGAAGTATTTGCCCTTGGGGCTTCCAACCACCTGCAGGCAGTGTTATATGCCTGGTGCTGTGAGGAAGCCCAAGGCAGACCTTCCAGCCCTCTGGCTGCAAGCACTTGAGAGGCTCTGATCCACAACTGCCCAGCCCAGCCAAACTCCAGACCCACAGAACACTTTAGAGATAATAAAATACTGTTGCCACTCTGAGCCATGGAGTTTCAGGATGATTGTGTGCAGAATAACAGCTAATCAGAAAAGCTTCTTTGATTGGGATTGATATACACACACTACCGTATATAAACTAGATAACTAATAAGGCCCTACTGTACAGCACAGGGAACTCTGCTCAGTACTCTGTAACGACCTGAATGGGAAAAGAACCTAAAAAAGAGTGTATATATGTCTATGTCTAACTGATTCACTCTTCTGTACACCTGAAACCAACACAACATTGTAAACCAACTATACCCCAATAAAACTTAAACAAAAAAAAAAGAAATAAAAGCTTCTTTGAGCACATGACATTTGAACTGAGGGTTCTCTCTCGAAAGGGTGGGACAGGATCCTGTTTGTGTTTCAAAACTGGGGGCATATGGGAGCAGAGGATGCTGCCATGGTCCAGCTGACAGTGAGGTTGGCTCCAGGGTGATGGAAGCAGACAGAAGTGGACAGGTGTGGCAGAAGAGATTCTGCCAGCGGTACCAGCGAGACTGGATGACTGAACACAGGACACGGGTCGGGGAGAGGTGAATGGGGGTTCGTTGTACTGATACGCGTAACTCTGAAGGGAGAGAAGGCTTGGGGAGCGAGGGGGAAACATTCAAGTATGGACAAGGTCAGGCTGAGGTGTGATGTCAACGTGAGATGTTGAGTTTATAGCTGCGATGCTGAGTCTGGGATTCAGGAGAGAGGTCTGTGTGCAGAGACTCAGGGGAATGAAATGGGTGCCTCATGAACCAGACTACACGGCCAACCTGATTTTGTGGTGAGATCTTGTACTTGTGTTAGTTAGGCTTCTCCAGAGAAACAGAAGAAGTAGGAGAATAAACAGAGAGAGACAGAGACAGAATTTATTTATTTCAAGGAATTCGCTCACACGATTGAGGAGGCTAGCAAGTCCAAACTCTGCAGGACACACCAGCAGGCTGGAGGACTAGGAAAGAGCTGATGCGGCAACTCAAGTCCAAGCCCGTCTAGAGGCAGAATTGCTTCTTCCTCTGGGAACCTCAGTCTTGTAACGCCTTCAACTGTTTGGATGAGGCCCACCCACATTGCAGGGAGTCATCTGCTTTACTTAAAGTCTACTGATTCAATACTAATCTCATCTAAAAAACACCTTCACAGTGACATCTGAGATGGGTATTGGACCAACTCTCTAGGCACTGTGGCCCAGCCAAGCGGACACATAAAATTAACCATCACAGATCCTAAACTTGAAATCTGAGGCAGCCTTTGAGTGAAGCAACAAAATCAGTGGGGAAAAGCCAGCATCTCAGGAGGAGAGTGGCTTTCAGGAAGCGCTCATCCCAAGGCGTCTAGAAGCGAATGGCCAAGGGGCTGCCCCATGATGTGGGCAGCTCAGAGCTTTACACTCAGGCCTGAGTGGTGGGGCTCGCGGGGGCCACTGGGGGTACCTCTGTGCTGCAAGGCAGCTCGGGGGTCCACAGTCCTCTGGGTCATGGGCTCATCCTGCTTGGAGCAGAGAGGCAGAGGAAGATGGAGAGGGGTCAGGGGTGGGACGCGGGCACATCCCAGTCAACTCTGTGTCCCTGGGGCCCTGCCCAGTGCTGGAACCCAGTAGGCACTAAAAACCGCCCACTGAATGGGAGTAACACTAGGCCAGGCTGGACCACGACCTCACCAAGTGACCTTGGCCAAGTATTCTGACCCCTCTAAGCCTCCGTTTCCCCAGCTGCAGATGTGAGGGGCGACAAGAATTACTGCTCCAGGCATTTCCTCGCCCCAGCGTGGGTTGAGACAGTGCACGGAACCCACCCAGTGGAGCCTCACACACAAATGCACGCGACAAAAGATTAGCAAACTGCCCCCCTGCTGCTCTGTCTCAAAAATACCCAGGCAGAGGCATGTTCGTGGTGAAAGGGCAGAGCCAGCTCTCCCCATAATGCCCCTCCGCATGAATTAAGGCCTGAGAACAAATTTTCCCCACGTGAGCAATAAAGCCATTCTGCCTTTCGGATTTCTGTTTTTCCCGGATGGCCCTCCTGCATAACAGTGCTCACCACTTGGTATGGTTAATTTTATGGGCCCAGGGGTGCCCAGGTGATTGGTCAACATTATTCTGGGGGTGTCTGTGAGGGTGTCTTTGGATGAGGGTGCTTTTAGTTGAAGACCTGAATAGAACAAAGAGGTTGATCCTCCTGCAAATAAGAGGAAGTGCCTCCTGCCTGGTGGCCTCGAGCTGGGACATCGGTCTCTTCCTGCCTTCAGGCTCCAGCTGAAACATCAGCTCTCCTGGGGGTCCAGCTGGCCGACTGCAGGTACTGGGTGGTCTCAGCCTCCATAACTGTGTGACCTAATTCCTTGTAATAAATCTCAATCTCAATCTCTCTCCTCTCTCTCCCCCCTCCTTCCCCTCCCCCACCTCTTCTCTAGCTAGATGAATACATCGAGATTCTGTTTCTCTGGAGAACCCTGACTCACCCACCACTACTCTTCTTCCAGGGCTGCTTAAGGAGGACGGGGTCTCCACCATCCAGCCCAACCATGTGCCAGCCACTCTAGACCTCCCGGGGTCTGGACCTGCCAGGGTGAGTGAGGCCGGGCCGGCTGGACTCACTGTTCTGGTGATCACTGGTATTGGTCCCCAGATATTCCTGACTCTCTTGCATCTCAGACACACAGGAGGACTGCACACCCCGTGCACCCTCCTTTGAAGCAGGCATAACCACATGAGCTGCCTTGGCTAGTGAATTGTGAGCAAAAGTGACCTGAGTCCTGGAGTGGGTGCAAGCATGTCAGGGCCCCAGCTGACCCACGGTGGACACGTGACACGAGCAAGAAATGAGCCTTGTGGTTTCATGCCTCTGACTGCTGGGTGATGTTTGTTACGACAGCCTAACCTCGTCCTGATACACGCTCCCCAACAGGTACAGCTGGCCCTTACAGACAAGGCAGGGCCCCCAGGGGGAACTTCAGGTCCACTTTTGAACCGACAAATGAGGGCGAGCAGTGAGTGGCTCTAACAGGTGACTCTGATGACAGCTCTCCCACGTTTAAGATCCTTCTATGGCTCCCCACAGCCCTGAGCACAGAACCTTCTCCCGATCTGCTCCTGCTAACACATCCAGCCTCACTTCCGCCAGTTTGGGGCTTTGCACTCTCTGTGCCAGCTCCAAGGGATGGCATCAGGCGGGCACTCCCATGCCCCCAGACTCTGGTTGTCTGCTTAGAGCACCCTCTCTCCCACCTCTCCTCTCCTCTCCTCTCCATCCACCACCACCATCCCTCACCTGGATACACCCTCTGCAGCCTCCAGATTCAATGCTGTTTCTGCAGCTCCTTCTCCAAACCCCGACGTGTGGCTCTCAACTCACTGAGGCATCACGGCCTGTCTGCTTGTCTGCCGGGCTCCCTAGACGATGCCTCTACCTTCCCTATGCCTCACCCACTGTTTAACACATACACACCCAATAAAAGTTAATTTTATTAAAAAGAAACAAAGAAGGAAGGGAGGAGGAAAGACAACCAGGGGACCAACAGGATCTTTGACTCACCGGTACTGCTCTTTGGCCTGCATGACGACAAAGTCCCACTTGTAGTTAATTGTTTTGTTCAAGAAATTATAATCTTCCTAGAGGAGGAACACAAAATGAGAACACTGAGCCCCACAACCTATGCTGTGTGCAGAGGGCAGGAAGTCCTAAGTCAACAACGAGACCCAGCCAAACGGTCTCCCAGCCCAGCTGTGCAAAGGCAGTCATTCAAAGGGTAGCACCGAATTCTCGACAAGCCTTCACAACAGAAGCCACAAGTTGGCTTGGATTTTTTGTTTGTTTGTTTTTGTTTTTGTTTTTAACCCTCGGGTTGGATTTTGTTTTAATAAATGTATCCCAAATCTGATAAGGAAGAGGGGGGTAGCGTGGAGGAGAATATGGGAACTTAATATTCAACAACAGAGCACAACAAATCCACAAAGCTAAGCCCTAACATTGGTGTGATGCTGGCTTTCTAAAAACATGTTTGTAAAAAGCAAAAAAAAACCAGCAAGATTGTTGCTTTCTGCCCAGAAATCTAGCCTTTTGAGGGTTAGGGTGTGTTCTCTGAGAAATATGACTCATCCTGTCTAAAACAAAAGTCTGCACTCTTGTTTTCCCATCTCAAACTCAAGTTCAAATTTGTCCATCCTGTAATATGCATTATCACACATATTAATTAAGTCTTATTATTTTGGGACAGCAAAAGGAAAGTGGTAGCTACTGTGTGCCCAGTAGTTACTGAGGCAAGGGCTTAAGTTACAGCAGGAGAAACTGAACCTCAACATGAAGGAGAATTTACTTCAGCCGGCTGCTTCTAAATATATGGATGGATGAGGGATGGAGGGATGGATGGATGGATGAGGGATGGATGGATGGACGGATGAGGCATAGATGGATGAGGGAGGGATGGAGGGATGGATGGATGGATGGATGGATGGATGGATGGATGGATGGATGAGGGATGGATGGATGGATGGATGAGACATGGATGGATGAGGGATGGAGGGATGGATGGATGAGGGATCGACAGAGAGATGACGGATGGATGAGGGATGGAGGGATGGATGAGGGATGGATGGATGAGGGATGGATGGATGGATGGATGAGGGATGGATGGATGGATGAGGGATGGATGGATGGATGAGGGATGGATGGATGAGGGATGGAGGGATGGATGGATGAGGGATGGATGGATGGATGGATGAGACATGGATGGATGAGGGATGGAGGGATGGATGGATGAGGGATGGATGGATGGATGGATGAGACATGGATGGATGGATGAGACATGGATGGATGAGGGATGCAGAGATGGATGGATGAGACATGGATGGAGGGATGAGACATGGATGGATGAGGGATGGAGGGATGATGAGGGTACATATGAATCGATTAATGGGGGGAACAGGGGAAAACAGCTCAAGACTATATTCCACTCAATTATAAGAACCTATACTTGAAAGCATCTCTATACCTTTTCATATTCTTCTAAAACCCCTTTCTTCTTGATATTTCTCTTGGCCAGATAGATGGCTGGAAAAGAAAACAATGACATTTTCCATCATCATCATATTCCAGAACCCCTCCGTGCGTGAGCCTGCTGCGCTCAGCTTAGTGAAGAGGACACTCAGCAGACCCAGTCCCTCCCCTGGGAATCACTCCTAATACAGACGAGAACTGACGTAAAGAACTGACTGTTGCGATGACAGCAAGACAAATGTCACCAAAATGCAGCGAGTAAATAAGCAGCATGGTAAGCCGTCCCCAAGGCATAGGAGGAGGGGCGGAGTTTTACCATAGTCTGTGTCTTCAGCCGGCCACTGCTGGGTGGGCCAGAAATACGGTGTCTACAAGAGAAACCAGGGAACCAGGCTTACACACTGGGCTGTGAACCCCTGGCCCCCAGCCCTGTAGCTTAAAACATAAAGCTGCCTCAGCCCCCTCCACTGTTTCTAAAGATCTGTGAGGATGTGAAGCCAACCAATTATCTTTCCAGATGACACTAACCCCCTGTGAACACCTAAGGTCAAGGCCAAGGCTCACCTGAAATCGATAGAGGCTGCTGTCAGGCTTGAGAACGAGGTTCCTGGGGTCTTGCAGGGGGTAAATGTAGCCGTACTTGACAATAAAGTTGCCCAAGTTCTGTGCCTCTGGGGAGAAGCGGTTGAGACAAGGAAGCTAAGAGCGGAGGCCAAGGGCAGAAGCTCATGGCCCCGCCCCCGCATAGCACCCCAAACTCAGGGCAGGTACCCCCATCCTAACAGCACTTCAGCCAAGAAGTGGGGACGGTGGTTCCTGACCTTAGCTGTGGGCAGGTACCAGTTGGGTAGCCAAGGCTAAAAGGAGGGTCCCCCAGCCCAACCCCCGAATGACAACTCAGTAAGTCTGGAGGGGAGTCAGTGACCCCAGTGTTGACGGTGCCACAGGTCATCCACTGCAGGCGTTTGGGGTGACGGATGGGGAAATCCTGGAGGAGCATCGCTGGGCCCTTTGGGTCCGGAGAAGTCCAGAGGAGCAGGGAGAGAACATCTTCATCCCGAGAGGGGCAGGAAGGGGAGGCTGTGTTTATGGGCAACTTCTACCCCAAGCTGAACTCTGTCTGCACGCTGGGTCCAGACCCTCGGCTCCTGCACGCTGGGTCCAGATCCTCGGCTCCTGCACGCTGGGTCCAGACCCTCGGCTCCTGCACGCTGGGTCCAGACCCTCGGCTCCTGCACGCTGGGTCCAGACCCTCGGCTCCTGCACGCTGGGTCCAGACCCTCGGCTCCTTGCCGCTTCCCTGCAACTCCCACCCGCCTCCAGTCTGCTCAGACACACAGTGTTGGTTCTGGATTTGCATCAATTAAAGGAAAACTGTTCTGGTTCATTCTCAGAGGCACCAATGAGAGCAGGTGTCTTTCTACCATCAAGAGAGAATCCCAGCCCTCCCATCCTGCAGGCCCAGGGACCCAACCCACATCCCATCCCACAGCTCAGCCTCCCAGGAGTGGGGAGGCTTCCTCCCCACCCTCCCTCCCTCTATCAGAGACCAGACCCTCGTTGTACCAACAGCCCTTTCGCTAGTGGCAAGTCAGGTCCCCGAGTCTTTCTGCTCCAATCCATCCTTCAGACTGCTGCCTAACATCCCAGCTTAAATCTGATTTTTGTACACACCGCCACGCTGCAAAACCCTCCACGGGTTACACTGCCTCTCTCCCAGATAAAATTTGGAATCCAAGAATGTACCAGGTGCACCCCACCCGTCCACTGCCCTCCACACCCAGCTGAAGTCACTACTCCCCATTTCCCCTGTTACCGCTCCATTCCTCGTTCATTCCATGTTTACGTCTTTGCTAATTTCCCCGCTGGGCAGACAGACCCTCTGAGCTTCCCTCCAGTATTCACAGGCATCACTTGTTTCGAGACCAAGGGTACGTATGCATCACCCCCTCCAGGAAGTCTTTCTTGATTACCCATGAAGTTCTCATCTCTCCAATTAAAATGTCAATTTCTCAGAGACGCGGGCTGAGCCCCCGTTTAGCTTCTACCCTCCAGAGATGCCCCCAGGGTGACGCGCATACAGCAGCCCTTGGTCTCAGAGGAAAAGATGAGCTCTCACCCAGACTGGAGACCCACAGCCGCTGGGTGATCCACTGGAGAACATCACTCCCTGCAAAGCAGAAGCATTTGGCCACCGTCAGAGCCTCCCCGACCTCCATGCCCTCCTCCACATGGTTGCCCAACTGGCCTCCTCCCTGTTCAGCCGTGATCTCATCCTTCCGCTCAAAACCTTCAGGGATGCCCCTCCCCCGCTCCCCCCAACAAAGTTCAGTCCGAACCCTGCAGCCCATAATTCAGGGCCGTCCATGATCCGACTCTGGCCAGATTTCCAGCCTAACATCCCCTACACCCTTCAGGTTTCACCTCTCTTGTGATACTTATTCTCTTTCCTTACAATAATTGGTGCCTGGACTGTCATTCACCGAGTAGGAAGTAAACAGACTAAGACTTAACAGTGAAAAAACAGACCCAAAGCAAGCTGTCTGTGGAACTCTGGATGAAGCCCGGACCCAGGGGAGTAAATCAGAGCCAGGGATGGGAGGGGAAAGGGGTGCGCCAAGGGCAGGGCTGGTTCTCCCACACCCCCAAGTTCCCAGGCAGAACTCTGAGGGGTCAGAGAATTCTAAATCCAAACCTGGCTTCCCAGGTCGTTGTAAAGACGCTTTTGTCAAAGCAGGAAGATGAGACACTTTTTTAGGAACACTTTGTGGGTTGATTTACAACTTCAGACCATGGAACGCGGGCTCCGTGTGCCCTCTCGCCCTGGGCCCTGCGAGGCCCAGGGGCTGGCCTGGGAACAACGCAGACTGCAGGCCGGCGTGGAAGAAATCGGGGGAGGCACACGGGTATAAGATCAGGAGGGAATGTGCACCCCCCCGCCCCTCACAAGTGTTCAGATCGATCTAAGGGCCAAGGCAAGCCGGGTCCCACCAAGTCCAGAGCTGATGCAGGACCCCAGGGAAGCTGCGGCCTCCTCCTCGGCCCGGGCCCTCTGGCCCCATCGGCAGAACAGACACTCCTTGTAGGAGGCGGGCGGGATCATCTCGGGAGAAAGATGCACCCCAACTCCGACATCATCTTGCAAATGCCAACAACCATATTTTCCAGCCACCCCAGCCTGCTTTCCAGAGGCCGAGCTGCATCCCCTGCCTGCGTGGAAACCGGCCCACGAAACACACCAAGGAGGAGGGTCAGGGTCTGAAACCCCACTGCCTGTGTCCTTGTAGCTGGACTGTCACAAAGGACACTTCCTTGCTTTGCTTGGAGGTGGCGAAGGGGCGTTTCTTCTGATGCCCGCGGGGGGGGTGGTGGGAGGGCTTAGGGCCCCTCCCCCACTCTCTGGGCTGAAGGAGCTGCCCACAGTGTGGCTGAGGATGGACCCCCTGTAACTGCCCTTCCTGCGCTCGCCCTGGGCCACAGATATCCAGCCAACAGCTCTCCACGCCCACGTGCCCACCGCGACGGCTTTCAGAGGGTCCCCTGTGGCTCCTGGCTTTAGTCAGCGCTTTGCTTATTCAAAAGCAAAATTCTTCACCTAAAACCCTACTTAAAAATCCCAGGACTGGGTGTTTTAGACTTTCCACCCCAAGTCTCTAGACGGTGGTGTGCAGACCAGGAAAGAGAGCCCCCGGCGGAGAGCAGACAGCTTAGCGCTCCCCACCAAGGGGCTGAAGGTTTTCTCGTCCACTTGACCGCTCCCTGAAATAGATGGAATGAGATTACGGGGGTCCTGGTGTGTCCACCACGCGATCTGTGCTGACAGCACCACAGGCTGCTCAGCGCCCCCGTCGGCCACCGTCGTTCCCTTAAGTCACCTGCCCTCTGAGGAGTCGGGTGGCACTGATGCAGTTTGCTTTGATTAGTGCCGACGCTGCAGGACAGGGCTCCTCCTGGGTTCCAACTGCAGCTGGGATTCACCCGAGTAGGAGGAACAAGGCAGAACATGGCTGGGTGGGCAGCCCCCCGACCCAATCCAGGAAACCAGGGGCCCCATGTGCCAGGAAGGAAAGCATCTCGCAAACCCGGACAGGGGATGGGAGCATGGACGCTGGAGCTGTGTGGCTGGGCTCAAGCCCACGCTCAGCCCTGGGTGCGTTTAGTGACCTGGGGACAAGATGCTGGAACTCTGCATCTCCGTGTCCCCGGCTGCAAGAAAGGGCTGGGGGGGGTCACATCTCTCCCTACGCTCATCGTGGGTGACAGCGCGGGACACTGCCAGCTATGGGGCCCGTGGAGCGTCACTGAGCACCGGCCACGTGTACACGAGAGCCTTGTCTGGTTCCTGCAGGCATCCCCTGGGGCAGGGATCACTACTTCTGCTTGTAAAATGAGGAAATGGAGACTAGGGCTACACAGCAAAAAAAAAAAAAAAAAGAAAAGGCACCCAAAGGATTCAATCCCAGGGTGCCTGACTCAACGTCAGCGCCCTTTGGACAGTTCGAGACCAGGATTGATTCATGCACTCGATAAACTTTTATTAAACTTCCACCCTGACCCCCAGCTGCACTAAGCGCAGGGGTTACTCAGATGAGCTACACGAGATCTCTCCCCTCGAGGGCTGCCCAATCCAGTGGAGAATTCAAGCCAGAATTCATGACGACCAGGAGCCGAGAGGGGGTGGGGTCAGGGGTCAGAGACAGCCTGCAAAGTCTTGGGGCGCCCAGGCTCCTCTGGGTCCTAGTCTTTCCCAAGTCTAGACCATTGGAGTTTTCTTTTCTTCTGTGAGCTAGCCTGTCTCATGCCAATCCATTCCTCTACTGCTCCCACCAGCCAGAGCTGGCCTTCTGTCACTCATACTCAGGGAACCCAGGAGACGCTGTGCTGGCTGGGACACGCCTCCTTCCGGCCGGCTTGCCTCTGCAGAGACCCCAGTACCTTGAGTGACAAATACTCAGGTCATGGGTGAGGTCAAGAGCGAGGGCTCACAGGGAACTCAGCACAGCGGCGAGTCCCAGGCACGTGCTCTGAGAAGCTGCCCCCCTCTGCCAACAACACGACTCGGTGGGAAAGGGACTCTTTACTGCAAAACCAAAATCACAAAACCAACGCAACGCACGGATCAAAATGCATTCTTATTTGGGGGTCCAGCCCCTTCTGCCGATATCCTGAAATGACGCCCTTTATCCCACCCCCAGAGAAAGGAGACTAAGGTGCCCTGCCCTTGGGGGAGTCAAGAAGGGTCTGAATGTGAATTAGAAGACAGGGAAGGATGGAGAAAACAAAGGCCAATTCTTTTTTCTTTTTTTTTTTTTTGCCAAATAGTATTTTTTCTGCTACTTGATTTTATTAAAACAAATCAAACAAGACAATCAAATAAAAAACAACAGTAAAGGTTTTTTAAATGACCTCCTGGGGAGGAGGAATGGCTTCACAAGGTGACCTACTGGATTCTTTTCTCTTTCCTTTCTGACTCCTTGCCCAGAAGGAGCCTGTGGTGCATGAATCGGCAAGTAAGCAGTAAGTATATTCGGCTTTGTGGGCCACGGTACGGTCTCTGCACAGCTATTTAACTCTGCCATTGCAGAGTAAAAGCAGCCACAGACAATACATAAATGGGGACGTGTATCTGTTCCAATAAAACTTTATTCACAGATACAGAACACGGGGCGCATTTGGCCCTCGAGCTATAGTTTGCCAACCTCTGTGTACGGTCCGTTCCAGGCCAAGACCAAATCACAAGATACATTACCCGTCATGGCGTGAGGGACGCTGATGACCGTGACCTTCTGGTTCTGCACTCTGACCCCCATCTCTGGGTCCTGCATGTCCTTGACGAGGGCTTCAATCTGCAAGACAGAACCGCCAAAGCTGGCTAAGCAGAACCATCTCGAAGGCTGAGTGAGGCCCTTCTGGCAGCACCGAGGGAGCAAAAGATGCAAAGCGGAACACGGGGCACTTATAACCAGAAGCCCACCGCCTAGATGGGCAGCACGCAGCTGTCGGGCAGCCAGAACTAAACGCGTGCATCAGAGGCACAAACACCTGCCCAGGTGTGAGAGCTCGGACGGATTCATTCTGACAAGGAGATGCTGCAGAGGCTTTTAGGAGAAGATGAGACTTAGCAAAAAAAGGGTTTTGTTGGATAGAAAGTGAGAGAGCAACAAGGCACGGGAGAACGACAGCGCCCAGGGTGGGAGCAGGACGGGGGTAGGGGAGGGGCCGGGTCTCAGAGGGCCTCGGATGCCCCCCCAGAGCGTGGGCTCTGTCCCAGCAGCTCTGGCTGGGGAGCAGCGCCATCGGGCCTGCATCTGGAAACGTGGCCCACACCTGAGAGAGGCGCATCGAAGCATGAAGAAACCCGCCCCAACAGAGAAAAGCAGGGGCCTGTTCAACACTACTGCGATAGTCCGGGCACAAGATGACGGGGCTTCCACCCCTCCCACTTCCGCCCCTCGGCCTGTCCTCAGCAGGGCAGCCCGTGCGAGACTTTCAATTATTTTAGGCTGTATCTCTCCTCCGCTTGAAACCCCGCAAGGGCCATTCCACTCAGTCAGTGGCCAAGTTCTCCTACTGGTCTACATGGCTGGGATCACTTCCCACCGACTCTCCCCCTAAAAGGCTCAGGAGCCACCCCCAGCTGCATCCTACTTATTAGTGCTGCAACCTCCAACTCCCCCCCCGGCATTCCTATAGCACTCACCTTCCAACGTATGAAATAATCTACCTGCTGATCATAACGTTTGCCATGTGTCTCCCTCGCTCCTAGAAAGTATAGGTCTTCAAGAGCAAATCTTTTTTTTTTTTTCTTTCATTTTTTGACCCCGCTGCACAGCATGTGGGTTCTTAGTTCCCTGACCAGGGATCAAACCCGCGTCCCCTGCAGCGGAAGCACAGAATCTTGACCACTGGACCGCCAGGGAAGTCCCGAGGGCAAATCTTTTGTCTGTTGCTGTTTGCTGCTGTATTCTGACTGCCTGGAACAGCGCCCAGCACACGGACAGTACCCAGTAAACAGCCGGCGCATGAATTAATAAATAAATAAAGGCAGGGGCAGAGAAGATGATAAGAAGGCATGGCTTTTAGAGCCCTCGTTCTGACTCTAATTACCTAGAACTAACTGTACATGCAAGTGACTGACTGGATCAGTCAGGGTGGCAAAGAATAACGGCAAAGTTTATAACTTACACGATCGGAGTTGCCAGTTACCAAAATAGAAATTTCAAAAGGAGGAGCACTTTGAGAGAGCAAACACTTCTGCTTTTGGAATGCTGACTCTGGGCTGCTGAGATAGCCACAACGTCTGGAAGGCGATTGGAAACGAATGTCCCAATTTCAAAGGACACGATGGTCAGAGATACGAACTCGATTCACAAACATCAGTTGACACCAGAGAGAATCCATGAACCATCGGAGGAAGCTGGAAGTGCAGGAAGACACCCACAAGGACAGCCTGATTGTCTTTAGAGTATTTTTTTAACATTGATGAATACAAAATATTTTTCCACTTGAAAAAATTAATGGGAGTAAACTTAACTGAAGGATATTTTAAAACAAACCGGATGGGTTGGCACAATTGAAAAAAGACACCCAAGCGCTTCTCTGGTCAATGCTGATGACAGGCATCGACAAAGCCTCACATGCAGACGCTTCAAAGTTCATGCTCCTCCAGGAAACTCCTCGCGAGGGGGAAACCGTGCACACCCCTAGCCCCCCAGGTGCTTGCAAATGATCAGTCCGTCATTCAACAAACAGGCAGCCGTGGTGGACTCAGGGAACCAAAGATAAAGAGATCTGGTCCCTGAGCTTAAGGAGTTCACCGTCTAGTGCAAGGATACTACAGGACGACACGGGAAGTACAGTGACCAGGGTGAGGCCACGGTGTCCTGAGAACACACCTGTGCCAGGAGGTGGCCGGGAGGGGCACTCCTGGAGTGGTCGTAAAAAGACGAACAGGAATTAGGAGGCAGAAAGGGCAAAGGATGGCAGGCAAGGACCCTAAGGCTCAGTGAGCAGCAAAAGCAAAAACACAGAATACGAACGAGTAGGTGGAAACAAAGACCTCTCCTGTCCTCCTCCGGCTGGAAGCCCTCTCCTGAGGTCAGGGCAGCTGCGCACGGCTGGACAGATGCTCGTGGAGGGTCGCCCCTCAAACCCAACCTGCCCACGTCCCAACCACGACCCAAAGCAAAACGGCTCACTGAGCCACCACTTCCCCCAGTTTAACTAGCTTGGTTACATGACCCTTATTCTCCTGCGGCTTCATAAAATAACTCATCCTCACACTGTATAGCCCTTTACAATTTCCAGAGTCCTTTTAGAGTTTGCGTGTGCTGGTGGCCCAGAGACAAGGAACCCAAGATTCTCATGACCTCAAGGTTCTCTCCTAACTGCAGGAGTCCGCTCAACCTCTCTGAATTCCCTTCCTCTACCATAAAGTGACAGTATATTCGCGACTGATAGCGTTTTGTTACCTCTTAGAATCTAAGTAATTGTGTAAAAGTGCTTTGTAGGGACAGATATATAAAGATATATAAGCATAAAGATATATACTTTATAAGGAGAGATATTTGTTAGTGTTTGTGGGTTAGAATCATTAACATCAGTAGTGTTTGTATAATCAGTGCATCTTTAAAATTTTGCACGCAGAGCTGTCTTTAGATGCCTGGGAATAAAAACCCTGCTCCACCAATCATCCAAATATAGGTATTTATTGAGCATGTATTAGGTGCCCAGCCCTGGCAGGGGGGTTGGTAAAAGACAGCCTCCCAGTCCTCAGAGAGTTGGGAAGATATTGGTATGAAGATAAACAAATGAACTAAGATAAACACTAGGGATCTGCGTGCGAAGAAAGTTCAGTTCAAATCCCCCTCCAATCAGTAGGCGAGGTAAATCACTAAACTTCACTAAGACTCATCCTCTGCAAAGCAGAGATGAACACAGTACCTACCTCATCAGACGGATGTTGTGAAGATCAAAGGAGACGAAGCATTGAAAGCACCTAATACCATGCTATGCACAAAGAATTTATTAGACAGCAACTGCAGACTGAATTATGCACCAAAAAACAGGGAAAGCAGTGATGGGAGTAAGAGCCAGGAGAAGAAGAGGATGGCTGAGATGATCCCCAAAAATCACACGCAGAGAGTGAGAAGGATTTTCCCAGCCGGCCTCTGTACTGCAAGGGAGGGGCGGTGTGAGGGGCCCCCGCGCCGCTTGATGCAGGAAAGTGAAAGGCTGAATTTGGAACCCTCGGGCACGGTTGGTGGGAATGCAAAATATATGCAGGCTCCTCCCAAAATTAAAAATAGAACTGAGACAGGCTGGGACCTGGGGCCCTTTGCTGCAGTGCCCGCACCTGGACACACGTCGCCTCAAGCAACAAAACACAAAGAAACTATAAGGGACAAGAAATGACTGCGCGCATGCCCAGTTGGGGCAAATTCTGGACAAAAAGATACAAAAAAGGCCAAAAAAAACCCAACTGCCACTTCCGAAGAGCCGGGAGCAAAAGCAGGGTCCTGTGCATGCCCCCTGCACTCAACACCACCTAAGGGGCGGGCAGACCACCTCAGCCACCCCTCCCGCCAGACCCCCACGACAGCACGGATGAACCTGAAGGACGTTATGCTAAGTGAATAAGCCAGTCTCGGAAGGACTGCACGATTCCACTACCTAAAATCGGCTAATTCACAGAACCAGTGGAAGGGCAGTTGCCAGGGCCTGGGGGAGGGGGAGACGGGGAGATGCAATCACTGGGCATAAGGTTACAGTCAAGAAGATGAAGTAAGTTCTAGAAACCTGCCCTGTAATATTGTTTCTATAATTAACAACACTGTGAATTATACACTTAAAAAAATGTAGGAGAGTAGTTTCTTGTGTGACGTGTTCTCACCACAATAAAACAGAATTTTTTTTAAAAAGAGAGAGAGAGAGAGAGAGAGAGATGGCCAGGCTGCGCTGCAGGTGAAAGGTCATGCAGGGAGCCCTGAACTGGAGACGCTGCACCCGCCACCCCGGAGGCTGGCAGGCCCCCCACGTCCCCAGGGCGGGAGGAGGGGGGACGCACGACGTCCTAGGTCAGCGCCGAGGGCTGGGAGGTCCTATTTCCACCTGCTGCTAAACCAGCACCGGCAGCAGCACCACAATCCTGACAGCGGCCGAGGTCAGGGCCAAGGTCAGGGCCAAGGTCACGGCCGCTCCGGGCCCAGCGCCGGCCCCTCAGCCGCCCGCGGGACCGGCCGGGGCCCAGGGGCGCCCGGGGCTCCTCGTGCAAGACCCACCGTGAGCTCGTGCGCACAGACGCGCTCTCGGCTCGCAGGATCCTTCTGGAGCGGAAATGATGCGTTTCCGCTCCACTCGGAGCTGCAGTGCTTGGCCTCCTGCAAGGTCGGGGCCTGGGGGCGTCTCGGGCCACGGGGGCACCGAGCGGCTCCCAGCGGAGAAGGGGGCAAGGGGACACCCCAGGAGGTGGCCGGAGGGCGGCTGCTTCCCCCATGGGCGGCAGGGGTCACCTTTTCTGGAGTTTGTTTTTCTAACTGAAGCACAGTTGATTTACAGTGCTGTGCCGGTCTCTGCTGTCCAGCAAAGTGACTCAGTTACACACATACAGACATTCTTTTTTATACATATCCTCTCCCATTATGGTTTTCTGGAATTCTTGACTGACCGTGAGCCTCGGATTCACCTGCTCCGCCAGAAGTGCCCGCCATTCTGACGTGAGAGCCCGGGCCTCCCCTTGCCCATGGTAACTGCCAGAGGGAAGTCCACATTTGCTCCAAAACGTTTATCAGCTGAAACATCACCACTTCATGCAGTCAGGGCGCCCATATATTGGAGAAGAAATAGAAACCCCCGTTATGAGTTAGAAACCTGAGCTTCTCCGATCGAAAGTCAGGGGATTTGATTCCTTCTCTCCGCATTAAAAAAAAAAAAAAATCTAGTTATAAAGAGTTCGAAAATAACCTTCAGAGGAGGAGTAATGAGAGTTATTTTAAACACACAATGAGGGGAGTCAGATTTCTTTCTGGCAGGTGTGTCACCTTCACAGAAGAGAAGGGCTGGGGGAGCAGGGAGCATCACAGGGGCCTCGAGAACATTCTGAGGGAGTTCGGCCCATTGGGGTTTGGATCCATTTTCCTCAGAACTTTCCTTGTATCAGTTCCTCTGAGGGGTCTCCCCAGGCACCCAACAAGGAAACCATGGGACTCTGGCTGGTGGTCCCATCTCTGAGAGACTCTGTTATGGGCTGGATGGCACCCACCTCTCAAATTCAAAGGTTGGGGTCCTAACCCCCAGGACCTCAGAATGTGACCGGATTGGGAGAGAGGGTCCTTGACAAGGTAACTGAGTTAAAAGGAGGTCACTAGGGCGGCCCTGTAACAGTGTGACTGGTGTCCTTTGAAGAAGAGGAGATGAGGACACAGACACCACGGGGGACGAGCACGTGGGGACACGCGGAGAAGACGGCATCTGCAGGCCACGGAGAGAGGCCGCCGGAAACCAGTCGCCCACACCTTGCCTGGGCCCTGCGGTGCTCTGCCGTGGCAGCCCCAGCCCAGTCATACAGGCTCTGGGCTTCAGCTCTGCTTCCAGCAGAAAAGCCCCTCTGCCCATCCCAGACAGGGGACAATCCGAGTTGTGTCCCCAGGTCCCCAGAGGGTGAGGAGCCCTTGCCTGTCTGCTCCCAACTGCTGCCAACTCTCACCCCCTCCTCCTTGCGCCTGGTGGGCATCCCTCCAGAGACAGGAAGGGACGGCCACCCCCGCCCCAAACGTCAGGCCCCCTCCGGTCTCCCAGACTCAGCTCCCCGCAATCCTGGGCCGCACGAGGACGGTGGGGTAACCGGGCGGTGCTGAACCCCGGGTGACCCCGAGCTGGGGGCGGGATGGGAGCGTCAGATGCCACGTGCCTCCGCTCAACTGCAGGCGTGTCGTCACCAAGCAGCAGGAACAACGGCTCCGAAGGCCTCGACGTCCCACCTTCCACGCCCACGCCACTCCTGGCTGTCACTCCCCGTGCAAGATCTCGGGCTGGGATTTTCCTTTGAGCCGGAGAAGGTTCCCCAAGGGATGATAATAACCAGTACTTTTCTGTACAGGGAGGGAGCAAGTGACCTGGAACCACGGGGTTGTCTGGCAAACAGAAGAGGCTCCCACTAAGGAGCCTGTCCGCCCAGAGGCCAGCGGACCCCTGGGCCATCTCACCCCGAAGCCTCTCGGACCCTCGGGGGCACCACACACACTCCGATCGGTGCTTAGGCCACCCCAGCCAGAAGCCCAGGAAGCACCCTCCATGACCCCGGTCAGCTTCTGCGGACTCTGCTTTTGTTTCTGACCTGTCTCCTAACAGGCCTCTGTGGATCGTCTGACCTCCCTCCTGGACCGTCAGGCTCGGCACACCCGGCCTCTGCCTTGGGCCTGGCAGGTCCCCAGCCTCCAGGGTGCCCTCCAGTGGTGGTGCTGTTGACATTTGGGGCCGGCTGTCCTGTGCACCGTAGGTGTCTAGCAGCGTTCCTGCCTCTTCCCTCCAGCTGCCAGGGGTAGCCCCCTCCCCAGCTGGGACAACCCCAAATGTCTCCAGATGTCGCCAAATGTCCTGGGGCTTTCCTCTGGGCTGTGCATTCAAATCACCTGGGAAGCTTTTCTGTATTTGATTTTATACATATACATATATATATATACATGCACCGCACAGCATGCGGGATCTTAGTTCACTGACCAGGGATGGAAACTTTGCCCCCTGCAGTGGAAGTGCGGAGTCTTAACTACTGGACCACGAGGGAAGTCCGTGGGAAGCTTTTCTTTGAAAACACCAATGTTTCGGAACTTCCCTGGTGGCCCAGTGGTTAAGACTCCACACTCCCAATGCAGGGGGTTCGATCCCTGGTCAGGGAACTAGAGCCCGCATGCTGCAACTAAGACCCGGTGTGGTCAAATAAATAAATAAATATTTTTTAAAAAAAAAACAATGTTTGGACTCCATCTGACTTAACTACTTAATTATCTCCTAAGTAAATCAGAAACTCTAAGGATGGTGACCTGATAACAATGTTTTTTAAAGTGCAGCCAGGGTAGAGAACCACTCCTACCCTATAATAAGAATCATCTTTCTAACATGGGAACCAACTCGTTTTATTCGTCCCCGATTTTAAAACGTCAAATGGCTTCTCAGCGAACACAGAAAGCGTCAAACCTCCGGCTGGACGTGCGAAGCCCCCAGTTCTGGAGCCTCATTCACTACCAGCCTTTCCATCACCAAATTCCTGCCCACCCCTGCGCCCCAGCCAGTTATCCCAACCCCTGAAGACTCTCCCATGGCACAGCGCTATTCCACACTTCCGAGCTTTGCATTCCCCCAAATGCCACTCATCTTCCCATCCTCTTGACAAAAAAAAAAACACCTACTAATTTTTCTCACCTCCACTCAGTTACAAGCCCCCCTGTGAAGGCTGCTGGTCCCCACCCCAGACGGCACTGACCACTCCCTGCTTTGTGTTTTATGTACGTGCATCTCCTCTAACGACGTCTCCCATGACCTACAGAACATTCTTCTTATTTATACAGCGGTCCTTCTCTATTAGACCCTAAGCTCCAGGAGGAAGGGGCCGTGTCCTAATCCCACAGTGTCCCCAGCATCAGGCACGGCGCCCAGCACAGACACGCACGACCCTGTGCACCTGTTGAATGAAAGAATGATACAAGCGAAAGATCCCGTGCTCTGCCCGGGTCTCCTCACTTTTGTTTCCGCACCCCCTCGCCCCGCAGCAAAAGGAGATGATGGACGCCACACAGGAAAGCAAAGCACTCGAGGCTTCTCCATGAGGCACCAAGACAGTCAGTCCTGAGGTACATCCCAAGGGCAGCAGCTGCTCCTGGCTGGTATGGAGATCCGGACATCACGGGGGGGGGGCATGGAGGGGGGACGGGCCAGCACTAGGACAGGAGCCCACAGGAGCCACCGGAGGTGGTCCACTGTGCGTCATTCCCCCCCACACACACACACACAGACACACACAGACACATCCACAGACACAGACACACCCACAGACACAGAGACACACACACACACAGGCACGCACACACACAGACACACACACACACACACACAGACACACACAGACACACTGACACACAGACACACACACACGCACATGCACTCAGCACACGCCGTTGCCCTGCCTGGAACAGCCTTCTTTCTCTCCACCTAGAACCCCCATTTATCCTTCAGTTCTCAGCTCCGCGTCCCCCAGGCACCTTCGGTCAGGCCTTCCCATGGCCTCTCCTGCACCCAACATCACAGGAAAGCTTACAGCACTGGATCACACTTGGCGACAACCTGTGTTTTTCCTGGTTCCACCACTTAGCGGCTACGACTGGGGAGAGTGACTTCACCTCTCTGAGCTTCCTGCTCTGTAAAATGGTGATGATAAGTCTGTCTCATGGAATAGACGAGAACACACATGTAAGGCTCCCACTGGGAACACAGCCTACTTCAAAAATATCCATTGAGTAGTGGGTGACAGTTGCACCCAAGTCCACATTCCTTAGGTCTGGGTCCTTCTCCGAAGGCTGCTTCTTCTCAGCTGCTTCACGGTTGAGGGCCCCCTGGCACAGGCTCTTGGGACCTGCTCTGTGATCTGACTGAGGACCTCGGAAGACACAGACAGACGGGGGTCTCCCCCCATCCAACAAGGCAAAGGGAAAGAGCAGCGCTGAGGTGCGGGCAGGGTCTGCAGGGCAGAGGGGGTGGGGAGAGCCGGCCGTCACAGGCGAGGGGCCCCTGAGCTGGGCCTGGGAGTGGGGGGGACGGGGGCTCGGCCGGTGAGAAGGGGCAGAAGGGCTTTCCCAGTGGAGGAATCTGAGGCTTGAAGGGCACAGGGTTCCTGGAAAGACGAGGAGGTCGTAGAGGCCAGAGCCCCCTTGAGTGAGGGGGACTGCTCTGTTCTGTGTCCCTGCAGGGCAGGTGCGGGAGGCCGGCGGGAGGTCAAGCCAGAGGGGTGGCTGGGAGCAGGATCCTCAGTGGCCGGGCTGGGAAGGCTGGACGTCACCCTGTGCAGGTGGGAAATCAGCGGAGGGTTTCAGGTCGAGGGGATCCGCGTCAGTTTGGGAAAGAAACCCGACATGCTGATGAATGGTATTGTGGAGGCCGGCAGGTGGGGTGGAAGACAGGAGGCTGGGGTGGAAAAGACGAGGCAGGGGTAGAGGACAGGAGGCTGGGGTGGAAAAGAGGAGGCAGGGGTGGAGGACGGGAGGCTGGGGTGGAAAAGAGGAGGCAGGGGTGGAGGACGGGAGGCTGGGGTGGAAAAGACGAGGCAGGGGTAGAGGACAGGAGGCTGGGGTGGAAAAGAGGAGGCAGGGGTGCAGGACAGGAGGCTGGGGTGGAAAAGAGGAGGCTGGGTGGAAAAGAGGAGGCTGGGGTGGAAGATGGGAGGCTGGGATGGAGGATGAGAGGCTGGGGTGGAAAAGAGGAGGCTGGGTGGAAAAGAGGAGGCAGGGGTGGAGGATGGGAGGCTGGGTTGGAAAAGAGGAGGCGGGGTGGAAGACAGGAGGCTGGGGTGGAGGACGGGAGGCTGGGGTAGAAATGAGGAGACGGGGTGGAGGACGGGAGGCTGGGGTGGAAAAGAGGAGACAGGGGTGGAGGACGGGAGGCTGGGGTGGAAAAGAGGAGGCAGGGGTGGAAGACAGGAGGCTGGGGTGGAGGACGGGAGGCTGGGGTAGAAATGAGGAGACGGGGTGGAGGACGGGAGGCTGGGGTGGAGGACGGAAGGCTGGGGTGGAAAAGAGGAGGCAGGGGTGGAGGACGGGAGACTGGGGTGGAAAAGAGGAGGCTGGGGTGGAGGAGGATGGGCTGGAGACCAAGACACCAGTCAGAAGGCCCAGGTGAAGACAGGAACGTCGACCACATTAACAGTCATGATGAAACACAATGTCTGAGGTTCAAAAACAAACAGCATGTCTCCAGACAATTGCTCTCAGAGCCTCAGCGCCAGAGCTGCCCTGTCTGGGAGAAGAAGGCAGTTCTGGGAAATCCTGGAAGATGACTGACGGCTCTCAGAGATCCAGTCTGGGCAGTTTTCTCTGATTTTAGGCGCTGGTGTCTGCAGTAGAGGCTCTCAGGGTTCTTTCCCAGCGAGACCACACTCTGCCTCTGTTTTATATCCTCACACCTCTACCACCTGGAATACCACAAGCTTATTGAAGCAGGTGGACCGAGGGTGACCAACTGTCCCAGGGTGCCCAGGACTGACCAGGTTTTAGCGTTGAAAGTCTTAGACAAATCAGGACAGTTTTGACTACGCCAATTTGCTGAGCTCCAAGGGCTCAGGGCAGGGCTCTTACTGTCACAAAGCATTCAGCTAATTCTACTCAAGACAAGCCTAAGACGGTGGACACCACACTGTGAAAAGTGGCTGCAAATGGGAGGAAGGGCGGGCAAGTGACCCAGGACCTAATCCTCTGCTGACCTATTCTGATACTGGTCATCTCAAAAGCCCAGAACAAAATGAGCCATTTCATCCCCAAATACATCACCCCACAAGGTGCGTTCCACCCTGCGCAAGTCCCCAGTATGGACACCCTGTACCCAGCCACTTGCTCTGAGAAAGCCTTTGCATGGGGAGGGTCCTGACATCCGCTGCGCACAGAGAGACCTGAGATCCACAAATACACACACTTGAATAAGGAATCTAGGGGCGCTGCAAGTGGGGTGTCCCTTTAGCCTGCAAATCACACCGTTTTCACGGTCTATGTATACACTCACCACACACACACGCTTTAAAATACTGCAGTGTTGAATCAGAAAAACAGCAAACATGTTAATTTAACATCTGGGAGCCTCTAACAGTATCAGGAGACTGTCTCAAATCTGACCCAGCCTCGCTGAACTGCCTTCCTGCGCCTGCTCTCCCAAGTAACAGGTTGTTTTCAGCCTCCAGCCGGCAATCGCCCTCGGCTGCAGATTCTCCACTACAAATAGGTAACAAGGAAACCTAATCATTAGAGTCTTGAAAAGACGGACAGACAGAAACACAAGGCAAGTAAGTCACTTAATGACATCAAGCGGCACTAACCGACCACAAGGGCTGCCCCCCGCCCCTCCCCGCATCGCCGCCGGCACTTCCCGGAGTTGGTCCCCGCGCCTCTCCCGGGCCCAGGTGATGGCACCGCGCTCACCTTCCGCAGAAATGCCATCCTCGGCCTGTACTGCTGGCCTTGGTGTCGGACTGTCATCCTGGACCCTGGCAGACGCGGAACCTGGACACAACCGGAGGGAAGAAGAAGCCCTCGGAGAGCGCGCCGACGTCCCCGTGCGCGGGCGGGGTGGTGCGGCCTGCGGCGCCCCCGGGAAGCTGCCCGAATCCGCGCCGGCCAATCAGCGCGCCGCGCCGCGGGCCGGGCGTGCTCCGCGCCGGCGCCCACCTGCCGCCAGGGGGCGGTGTCGGGCTCCGCCGGGGCCCGCGGAGCCACAGGTGAGCCCCGCGCGCCCGGGGCCCGCGTGGGAGGCTCTGCCCCAGAGGGCGAGCCATTAAGGAGGATGGGACTTCGGTTAGGAAGGGCGACAAGGCACGACAAAGGGGGGGAAGGGATAGATTCGGCGTTTGGGATTAACATATATACAACACTATATTTAAAATAGATAAAACGACTATACTCCAATAAAAATTATTTTTTAGAAAAAGGACATTTATGGCAAAAATAAAATAAAATAGATAATCCTGAAAGACCTACTGTACAGCACAGGGAACTCTGCTCAATATTGTGTAATAACCTAAATGGGAAAAGAACTTGAAAAAGAATAGGTACATGTATATGTATAACTGAATCACTTTGCTATACACCTGAAACTAACACAACATTGTACCTCAACTATACTCCAATAAAAAAATTTAAATTTTTTAAAATGTTTAGAAGTGTTTAGGGGAAAAGCAAATTCTACGTGGAATTGGTAAGATGTTGGTTAACAAAAGAAAGGATGTGAAGAATAAAGAAGGAAAGTTGAAGTCCCTGCTGGGCTAGCTGCCTGGTCTATTTTTTCAGTTTCTTTTCTGTTATAGGTTATTACAAAAGATTGGCTATAGTTCCCTGTGCTCTACAGTAAATCCTTGTTGTTTAAGATGCTCTATATCTGGATGGGAGTGATGGTTATACACAGGTAATCATGTTTGTCAAAACTCATCCAACTGTACTCTTAAAATTGGAGCATGACATTGTCTGTAAACTATACCTCAATAAAAAGACTGACCCAAAAAAGAAAGTATTATCTTGCAAGGCAGCAGAGGGACATCGTGCTAAAATGAAATTCTCCTGTGACTCGGTCAGGTAAGTGGACATCTAATCATCATCACCACCATCATCACCACCATCACCATTGTCATCACTATAGTCATCCTCAGCCTCCTCTTCATCAACACAGAGGTGTGATTCGGGACCTATATGGGGGTCCTGCTGCCCTGGATACCATACAATGGGATCTCCATGAGCCTGGCCCCTGTAGAATAAACCTCATCCAAGCACAATGATATGGTCATTTACACAGCAGTGCCCTTTAAACCCCAGTTCCAAGGTCACCTCCCAGGAAAATGTCCCAACACCTCTGGTCAACTCAACAATTAAGTTCAGTCCACTGTGCTTAGTGCTCAGGAGATAAAACTTAAAACGTCCTGCTCTCAGCCCTTGTGCCCTCCTCCCACACTGGGAAGAAGGGCAGAATCATCAACAGTTCATCTCTCCATGACGGATGCCTCAGACTGCCTGCAGGCAGAGACCTTCTTAGAGGGGTCAGGGTTCGAGCAACCGTGGGACGCCACTGCCCTCACCCAGGCCCGAGGGATGGTGAGCCGGAGCCCTGGTGGGGGGCTGCCATGCAGGGGCTGTCATCCTGGAGGGACACAGCCTTGGCTAGAAAGGGTGCTGGCGGAATAAATACCCCAACTCTCTCCTCTGAGTGCCTCCCATTTGTCAGTCCTGACCGGAAGCCAGAGGGTGATAGAGGCCCGGCGATGCAGCCTGTCAAGATCAGCCTCCCAGGGCACACAGCCAGGCAGAGAAGGGCAAAGAGTTGGGGGTGGGAAGGACTTAGGGGAGGCAAATCGTGAAGAAGCAGCACCATGGGTTAAATGTCTTCGATAATGTGGAAGCCCAGAGCACAGATCTTGGATTTTGTGTCCCCAAGCACTCTGGACAGCTCAGTGATAGCACCACCCACCCCGCACAGATGTCTCCCTGACTCAGACAGAAGTCACGTTGAATTCACCTGACTCCCTGGGCCACTGCCCGTGCTCTGGGCCATGTTCGCATTTCATATAATTCTGTCTCGTTTGCATTTTGTCACAAGTGTGTATTACACTGGCGATTCTAAAAAGTCATATATATAAAAAAAACTTTAGATGCATGAATGTTTCTTCCTAGCTCCCCTGAGAGAGGCAATAGCTCATGAAAACATATTCTGGGAGGGAACTCAGAGGGCCTTAATTTCCACGCAGTGAGCACACTGGGCCCGCGGACAGACCCTCTCTGCACACCCACTGGTCAGCGCCAGTTCAGCAATAAAGGGAAGGAAGTGTGGGTGGAGCCCTACGTAGCCCACACCTACGCTTCTCCCTGCCTTTCACCTTCTCCACAAGAAGCTACTTGAGACCCTCAGAAGCTGACCACACCTGGTGTGGCTCTGAGTGCTTGACCCGGGAGAGAGGGAGAAAAAGAGGAACTTTGGGGAACTTTTCTGGAAGGTTTCCTGCTTCTTCATCAACTGGGGATTGTTCGGAAACTATTTTGGCCCAGCAAGGGCTACCAGATACCACCACCAAGTACAGTCCTAGAATAAAACTCCCATCCTTATCTGTTTTCTCCTAAATTAAATGCATTGGATGCATCCAGAGGTGATACTTTTCACAAGCATGGCTAGAGATAAACACAGGAAAACAGAACACGATCACGCCTCCCTCTGTCCCCACCCTCTTCCCAACTCCGCGGGGTGCACCTCTGTCTACCTGTGGAGCAGGTCAGGCTGCAACGAGTAAATGGCATCTGCAACTTTTTTTGTTAAGGGCAGTACTGTTTTTCATTATAGAAAATTTGGAGCTATGGACCTTTTAAAAATGACAATTATGTAAATTGGTACAGCTACCATGGAAAATAGTATAGAGGTTTCTCAAGAAACTAAAAATAGAACTACCATAGGACCCAGCAATTCTACTCCTGGGTATTTATCCAAAAAAGAAAAACAAAAAAAGACCCCAAAAAACCCTAATTCTAAAAGATACATGCACCCTATGTTCATAGCAGCACTATTTACAATAACCAAGACAGATGAATGAACAAAGAAGATGTGGTTTATATATACAATGGAATAGTACTCAGCCATAAAAAAAGAATGAAATAATGCCATTTGTAGCAACATGGATGGACCTAGAGATTATCATACTAAGGCAGAAAGAAAAAGACAAATACCATATGATATCACTTATATGTGGAATCTAAAATATGACACGAATGAACCTATCTACAAAACAGAAACAAACTCACAGACAGAACAGACTTGTGGTTGCCAAGGGGGAGGGGGGAGGGAGAGGGATGGAGTGGGAGTTTGGGGTTGGTAGATGCAAATTGCTACGTTTAGAATGGAGAACAAGGTCCTACTATATAACACAGGGAACTACATCCAATCTCCTGGGATAAACCATAATGGGAAAGAATATTAAAAAAAAGAATGTAGATATGTGTGTAACTGAGTCACTTTACTGTACAGCAGAGATTGCCACAACTTTGTAAATCAACTCTACTTCAATTTAAAAAAAACTAAAAACAGAACTACCATATGACCCAACAATTCCACTCCTGGGTATTTATCCAAAAGAAAAAAAACCACTAATTCGAAAAGATACAAGCACCCCTACGTTCAGAGCAGCACTATTTACAATAGCCAAGATATGGAAGCAATCTACATGTCCATCGACAGATGAATGGATAAAGATGATGTGGTACATGTATACAATGGAATATTACTCAGCCATAAAAAAGAATGAAATTTTGCCATTGGCAGCAACGTGGATGGGCATGGAGGGCATTATGCTTAGTGAAATAAGTCAGACAAAGAAAGAAAAATACTGTATGATATCACTTATATGTGGAATCTGAAAACTACAACAAACTAGTAAATGTAACAAAAAAGAAGCAGACTCACAGGTACCGAGAACAAACTAGTGGTTACCAGTGGGGAGTGGGATGAGGGGAGGGGCAATATGGGTAGGGGATTAAGAGGTATAAACTATTAGGTATCAAACAAGCTACAAGGATATATTGTACAATATGGGGAATACTTTATAATAGCCAATATTTTATAATAACTACCAATGGTGTATGACCTTTAAAAATTGTGAATCACTATATTGTACACCTGTAACTTATATAATATTGTACAGCAACTATACTTCAATTTTTTTAAAAAAATTTTAATTTAAAAAAGGAAAAAATGGCATTATGGGAAAAGGTATTTTCACAACTCGAAATAGGCTTTCGTTTTAAGACAGCTGAGGGCTTCAGGGGAAGTGTGAAGGCCTCCAGGCTGTGCTCTGGTCCCTGCTCAGGCTCTCACCGGATGTGAGACTCTTTTCTAACAGCTTTATTGAGGGATAACTGACACACACTAAACTGCATGTATCTGAAGTGCACACTTTGATGAGTTTCGATATATGTATACCCCCATGAAACTACACCCACGGTCAAGATGGGGAGCACATCTGTTACCCGCTGAAGTTTCCTTATGCCCTTTGTGATCCCTCCCCCCGCTGTCCCCAGGCAACCCCTGACCTGCTTTCTGTCACTGTGAATTAGTGGGAGGGGTGAATCTGATCAAGTTACCTAATCTCTCCAAGTCTCTACTTTCTCAGTAGTAATAAGAAAGAGTCCGACTTGATGAATTCAAAATTCCCCTCCAGTTTGAAAGTCACATGACTTTAATAAGTGAAGGTAAATAAATACACAGCTCAATCAGCCTGAAGGCTGGCAGAGTGGGATTTAGCGCTCCCTAGAAAGCGAGGCCTCTCTGGACTTAGACCAGCCACCCCAAAACAGGATTCCACGTGTCAGACATTCAAAAGAGCCGAAGAGCTGCGTGCCACCATGGACGTGCCCCCAACCATTCCTGCCACACGTGATCGGGGAGGGGTGGGGGAGAGGGGCAAGGGGGACCCACCTTAGGAGAAGAGACCCCAAGAAAACATATTACTTGGTGCACCCCATCTGTGTCAATCTTACTGAAATCCTTCTCTTTTGTCAAACATGCCCATCCTGCGAAGGATTTTTAAACCCAAAGCATGCCAGCGAGGGTCCTCTACTGATACTCAGATGCTCCCCCTGCCTGTGGGGTGGCTCAGCCTCCAAAACCCTGGGTTCCCAGCCCCTGTCCTGCTCCCAGCGGCCACCTCTGTCACGGAGAGCAAGTGTCTTTCTTAGGGCTTCCAAAGTTCCTGTGCCTTCTCTTTCCCTTGGCTTCCCCAGGAACAGCGATGTCTGGAAGGGTACAGGAAGATGAACGCTACAGGAGATGCCAAGGAAATAAAAATATTAGCCCATGCAGGAATTTTCTTCTAAGACTATACTTTCAGGGATCATGTCTATAGTTCGTTACTAGAGAAGTTTCTCTGAAAGAGATATGGGAACATATGTATATGTATAACTGATTCACTCTGTTATAAAGCAGAAACTAACACACCATTGTAAAGCAATTATACTCCAATAAAGATGTTAAAAAAAAAGGATTTTCTTCTGACATCCATAGCTTCCATGTCACCCAGATGCTGCATTTGAAGATCAACTTCACCCATGCTCTCTGCTCCCATGTGTGGGTCTAGTACTGCTTTCTCTCTCTTCTCTCTCTCTTCTCTTTCTAGGTAGGTAGGTAGGTAGATAGATGATAGATAGATAGATAGATGATAGATGATAGATAGATGATAAATAGATAGATAGATAGATAGACAGATGGATAGATAATGTCTGGTTACATCACCTGAACCTTGGAAAAGCCAGTTCTGCCCTTTCCCTTTCCCTCTTTATGTTTGGTACACAGCCCTCCTGGGTTCAAGCTCAAGTCACTTTACAGACAACCAAATTTGGTGTTTTGCAAAAAGTGCAAACCTTTAGGGGAGGAAGGAGTGACTGCTAATGAGTATGGAGTTTCTTCTTGGGGATAATGAAAATGTTCTGGCATTAGACAATGGTGATGGTTGCACGACCTTGTGAATAGACTAAAAGGACCGAACTGTACATTTGAAAAAGGTGAATTGTAATGGCATGGGAATTATACCTCAATTTTTTGAAGCGCAAGCTCAGAGAAATAATTTTCCCCAGGTTTTGCTATCATAAGGCCCCCTCTCTTTCTCAACAATCTTCAGCGGCTCCCCATCACCTCCCTAATAAAATTCATTCTCTCCCAGTCTGGCCCGATCTGAACTGTCACCTGTAGTGTCACTGCCCCTCGACATGGAGTTTCTTTCTCTCGCCACCCTTGAAGTCGCCACCCTGTTTTTTCACCAGCCTGTGGTGGATTTTCTGCCCCCGGGTCTTTCCCACCAGGTGTTCTGCTGACACCTCCCTCCTCCCCATTCCTTCACCCTGAGTTGGTGCCATCCCCGTGGCATTTTTCCACACACAAATTTGGGTGGGACATCATTGGTGAACATCTTACATCCCCTGCTAATCGATGAGTTTCACCAAGAATAAGGTCAGCCAGCAGCTTGTGAGCAGCGGTCTCTGGGTTTTAGTTTTGGTTCTGGCAGGGGGTAGATCTGATTGTGGCACTGCCAATTTCTGAGGTGTAAATACTCCTGTTAATGTGACATCAGTGACCACAGAATCACTGGACGGGAGGTGAAGGTCCTTCTGTATCTGTTGGATTCATTTTGCAGCACCAAAAACTGCTAAGGATTAGCAAAACCTGAAGCGGAGCATCCTTACATAAAGGCTGAGCAGAAAACTTTACAGCAACTAGAACTGTTCCAGAAACTTCAGAGGTGATCTCATGGACCAGGGGACCGGGAGTCACTGGAATATCCGCGGCTTAAGAGGCCATGGTCTCGGATGTTGTAGACAAGACCTACACTACACTCAATGGCTGCATCCCTTCCAACTCTGAAAATTATTGAGTCTCAGATGGCTGTGGCTCCAAGGGAGTCTTGTATGGCTGGTATCACTCACCCAATATCACCTTCAGAGGCTGGGCAATCACCCCTTAGAAAGGGTTTTCTGGCTGCCCCGATCCACCTCTTCCATGCACCTAAGGAAGCCTGCCCTTTTAAGCCCACTCTTCACTCTGCATCGTGTGTGTGAAGTTTTGCACATGAACGTTGGGCTTGCAGGGTGGTGTCTGATATCTTGCGGGTAGATTTGATTTCCTTGAAGGCGGTGGTTATTTCTCCTGGCCAGTCCCCAAGGGAAGAAATAGGTTCCAAGGCAGAAAAAAAGAAGCAGGAATTCAGAAAGTCAGTCTTGGGTACCAGTCTATTGCTGGAACTCACCTGCCCACCATAAGAGAGCAAGTCCAGGGCCAGGAAGAAATGGAGTCTGCAATCTCCAGGGATCACACCATTTTTGTTAAGAAAATTGTCTAGTTTCATGTGGTTTTCGCCATTTCCCTTTTGTTTCTCCTCTAGGATTCAGGACATTTTCATTCATTGTTCCAGCGTTCTCTGCTCTGTGTCAGGGAGTATTCAGTTTTGTTTAACAAACCTTGACTGAGCACCGTTTCCGGGCTGGGAACCATGTCAAGCACCAGTGGTATAAAGGTGAATAAGACACGGTCCTGCCTTGAAGATGTCTCCAGTAGAAAAGAAAGACATAAAATATAATTCTGGGATAGTGCAGTGGATGGTGTGGGAGTATGTGGAAGGCAAAAAAGAAAAGGAAAGAACAGAAAGGTGGTAAGAGCCTGCTCAGATGAAATCACAATGGTTTCGCATAACAGGCCTTAGTGTACCTGCCCATTCACTGAGGGCTCGCAACAACCTAGGAGTAGTTGTCCATTATTAAGACCCCCAGTCAACAAATGAGTCAAGAGAGGGGAAAGGTGGGGAGGGAGATAAATTAGGAGATTGGGATTACCACACACAAACTACTGTATATAAAACAGATAAGCAACAAGGACCTACCGTACAGCACAGGGAACACTACTCAATACTCTGTAATAACCTATATGGGAAAAGAATCTGAAAAAGAATAGATGTACATATATGAATCACTTGTAAATCAACTCTACTCCAATATAAAATTTAAAAAAAATTTTTTAATGAGTAAAGAGAAAAAATAACAAGCTGAAGTTTTTGCCCCTATTAAGCATCAGAGCCAGGACTGGGACCCAGGCAGCCTGGCCTCTGACCTCACACCTCACCTCCACGCGATGCCAGGGTCCTCGGATCGGCCAGGAACTGCGTCCTGTGCCCGCCTCAGTCGTGAACTGAGAGCTAGCTGGTTTCCCACAGAAAAACCACGGTGTTAAAACGAGAAACAGAGAACACTGGGTGCTGGGCAAGCAAAATCAACAGCTGTCCATGGTAGAGTCACTTCAGAAATGCAGCTTTTCCTCTCTCTCGGACTGTTGGCCTGGGATGAGTTTTCCACAGATGGTCATCTCATGTGTCAGAGTCTGAACTTATTTCTTCAGTGGCTTCTGACACAGAGCGCCAAGTAGTTTTTCAGCAGGATCGCATATTTACATTCCGTTTGCCCAGAATGAACTAATTTCACCACGCCTTTGTTTGTGTTGGGTGCTATTACGTTTCTTATACCTAGACAATTCTAGTTTTTCTAGATTCTGTATTTGTACGTGCATAGTTTTCCCTTCTTAGACCAGAAAATCCAAATAAGAGGGTACTATCTCAAAGTTGTTAACGTGGCCCTCTGAATCCACAGGTGGGCCAGAGGGGGCCCCGGCGCGAGGCAAGGACAGGTGTGCCCGTTCATCCCTGCCGTTCTAGGGGACAAGAGGTCTGCGTCTGGGAGAAAAGAACAAGAGCTGCAGGTCCAGCACCCAGGCTGCGGTTCACGTTCAAAAGGCACTTCGGTGTAAAACCTTTTTTTAAAAAAAAAATTATTTAGGGTCATTTCAGCTGTGTGATTGCATGAAAGCTAGACTTCACATCATTAAAAAATGGATGTGCGCCTGCCCTGGTAAAAACCGGCTAGAAAACTGATGGGGAGTTTGGGGGTACCCTACTGTGTTCCTGCATCTCCGTTTTTAAACATCGTGATGAGGGGAATTTCCGCCTCTCTGCTAGCAGTGCTGACAGGTGCGCACAGATACGAAAGGGCAGGGAAGGGTTCCGCGGTCCCCGGCGCCCCCTCCCTTCCCGCAGAGGGGCCGGGCCCGGCCCAGACCATAGAGGCGCGGATACCTCCGAAGTCCTAGGGAGGAAGCGCAGGCTCCCGGCCGCGGACTTCCGCCGGCGGCCACTTCCGGCCCCGCCCCTCCGGGCCCGGGCGCCAGCTGGGTGTGGGTCTCCTACGGGGAGCAAGTGGGCGGTGCGGACCCCGGAAGTTTGGGGCCCCGTCCCCGAAATGGGGGCTCGGGGTCGGCCCCTCGAGCCCCCAGCCCTGTGGACTTGTTTCCTCGTTATAACTCCTCGGGCCGTGGTGAAACCCGCCCTAAAAATACGTGATTTAGGCTTATCTCGGTGTATCTGAGAGAACGACTGGCTGCCTGTGTGAAAAAGTCAAGTAGCTAAAACAAACAAGTGTGTCTTCGTGTTTCGTCGTGTGCAGATGCGGGGGGAGGACTTGGGGCGCATGACGAGGCCCTGCGCCCTGGAAGGAGCGGGGCGCCGGGGGAGAGGGCGGCCCGGAAGGTCGGCACGGCCTCCCCCGGCGGGGGGCGGGGAGGGTGAGGCTCAGAACCGAGCTCTCGCCGGGAAGTGGGCCTGGCGATTAGATCTCTGCGGAGCACTGGCCGCGGTTCTTCCTCTTCCAGGACCGCGCTCGCTGCCTAGACTTTTTGACTTCAGTGTCCTCGATTTTTAAGTGAGGATGGTATCGGCCATCCTGTTCTGTGGGATCCTGTCCTACTGGGGGGGATCCCGTCCTACTGTGGGATCCTGTCCTACTATGTATCATCTTATCCTACTGTGTGGGATCCTGTCCTACTGGGGGGGGGATCCCATCCTACTGTGTGATCCTGTCCTACCATATGTGATCCTATCCTACTGTGTGTAATCCTGTCCTACTGTGTGTGATTGTACTGTGGCATATGTTCTTTAGGGAACCGGATTTACCTTCTCTGACACTATAAGATTGTGTTGGGGGAATGTTTCCTAGAAAGAAACTTTCACCGCAGTGTGTTCCTGAGGGGAAAATAAAAGATGGACAAGTTTGGGATTTTAACTGCGGTCTCTCGCCACAGTTACTGATAGAATATTAAATTGTTCTGAGAAGCTCTGCAGTGATGGAACTCACTTAACTCTGTTTAGCCGGGTGTTTCTCAAGCATTTGACCACAGAGACTTGAGTAACACCCTATTAATATCTCCCCAACGCGGTTTTGACCAGAACACATTTTTGGGAGACGCTGACATAAAGAAATCATTCACGTGAGCACAGACCCGTGCAAGAGTCACTCTCACTTCTCAAAAGACATTTCAGAACTACTTTTTGAAAATCACCTGACTGGATTTCAGTAAGGACAGTTTCAGTTTTACAGACATTGGAGAAACTGGTCCATAAATAATGAAGTACTACAAGCTGTTAACATTTGGAAAAGGAAGTGAACCTTCCTCACCCTTCCTCCTTCGTACATCATGGACAGTAAATAACATCTTAACGTCACTGCGCCAGTATTATCAGCGTATTATCAGCATATTATTCATAAAGCAATAGGAATAATTACTTTGAAAAACACGGATCGTTCCAAGTGGAAAATTCTACAATTCAGGGCTTCTGAATGACAAACCTTGGACATTTGTTCAAGGACCTACTTTAGTAAAACATGATTAACATTTCCTGCTATAAATAGAATGTAGCTAAGAAACGCTTAAGTATGTTGTATGTATATATGAAGTGACATTCACTCGAAACTTGCCCTAACATTATAGAATAAAATTTAGTACAGGGACTGTCTTCAACTTTATTCATGATGACTTAGCTGCTGAAGTAACAACAGAAGCTCTTAAGGCAATTTCATGTGTTTGGTGCAAACCTCTATCAAGAGGAGCTCTGAAGTGACTTACCAGTATGTTACTAAACTTGCAGTTTCAAGCAGGACCTGCCTAAGGATGACAGTACCAAGACATTACAGTGTCCTTGTTCCAGTGTCTGGCCCTCCATCCTGTAGGGCCAGAAACCTACACCGTTCGCACAGAGATAACCAGGCTCCAGAGGACACACTAATGCTAACCAAACTCAAAGGGGACTAATGTATAAACCCGGAGTGTAAGATAATTCCTTTCTAGTGAAAAATGTAACTATCAGGCAGCTGGCAAACTTTATTCACCAACAGCGTGTTCCTTCTTGAAAGAAGGTCTACATGGGAGTCCAGATTCATATACTATGGGTATATCATATTGGAGACACATGGCATGGAATCAGAACAAGAATGATACCCAAGTTTAATGGCATTGGGTGTCTTCACCCTACAGATGTACCTGTCAGGTTAGCTAGATCTTCATGTTCCTGGGTGAAAGCACTCTCATCCATGGTGCTAGAGACAAGATAAGCCATTTTGTCTCTTTGAACATCTCTTTCAGAGATGCTCTCCCCATATTCTTTCTCGAGCTGGAGTACAATGCAAGTGACTTGGTTCAATCTTTTCTGTTTACAGCCCCCATCCAGCTGGACCTCTGTGAAGTTGCACCTGGGGCAGAAAGATAGGCTACTGAGTGGTCACACAGAGACTTTCCTCCCTGGGGGCAGAGGAAGCCAGAAGGCTGCTTGGGAGACCCTGTCTCTTCTGCCTGAAGCACAGGTGAACTGGATTGCGGAGGGCACCTTGACAAGAAGAAAGATCACAGCTGGGGCAGTCAGGGAGGTCTGATGGAGAGGGCCACTTAGTGCAAAGTCACACAGGTTTCTTCAGGAAGCCATCTGCTTGAACAGTGAGTAACGTGTGCCTGCGATGCAAAATTCTGCTTCTTTTAACAGAATTTAATGATTTAAAGTATATGCACCACATTCTGTTTGTGAAAATCATGTTTGTGAAAACATGTTCGAAAGATCTGTATATGTTGTCTTTTCTAAGTGAATATTATATTTCAATTAAAATATATGTACATATAACATGCTAATCAAAATGCGTTTTACTTAGATCTTCCTCACCTTCAATCTATTGATATATTCTCAATTGATGTTTTTCAGGCCCTTGACCTTCACCCCATAAGAGGCATTACAGTGTTCCCCAATTTTATGATTGAGAATGGTCTGAATAGGCAAGGGGCATAAGAGAAAGGCCAAATATAATTTTTCTGCTAATTAATTTCGTAGAACAACCAGCAAAGATTTTAAAAATAATTTCCTGGTCACAACAGGCAAGAAAGAATTCATTGTCAATAGGTCTGCAGAATGAAAATGAATCATCCTTGGGACTTCCCTGCTGGTGCAGTGGTTAAGAATCTGCCTACCAACGCAGGGGACACAGGTTCGACCCCTGGTCCGGGAAGATCCCACATGCTGTGGAGCAACTAAGCCCATGTGCCACAACTATTGAGCCCGCGTGCTGCAACTACTGAGCCTGCGCGCCTAGAGCCCGTGCTCCGCAACAAGAGAAGCCACCACAATGAGAAGCCCGTGCACCGCAACAAAGAGTAGCCCCCGTTCGCCGCAACTAGAGAAAGCCCGCGCGTAGCAACGAAGACCCAACACAGCCAAAAATAAACAAAATCATTAAAAAAAAAAAAAAGAATCATCCTAGTCAGAAACATGGAAATGCAGGAAGGAATGAAAAATACCAGAAAGGATAAAAATATGGGGAATTATTAATAAATATTAAATGTCAACCCAACAATTATCATGTCTTGTGGAGTTAAATTTATGTGTAGAACTAAAAATGTATGAAACAACACAAAAAGAGGAAAGGGATAAACTTTTAGGAAAGCTAAAGTTGTCTAAGGTTCTAGCAGTACTGGGAAACTGGTAAAAGTAATAAATTGTATTAGACAGAAATAAGACAAGATTACATATTGTCTAATCTCTAGGATAACAACTAAAAGAAAATAATGTATAGTAACAGAACATATAACCTACAAGTTTGGGGTGGGGAATAGAGTAAGAGATAATATTGTACTAATCCACAAGAAGGCAAGAAAAAAGAAAAGTGGAACATAAAACAGATTAGCCAAATAGAAAAAAATATACTATGAAAGTAGGAATAAATCCAACTATATCAGCAGCTACTTTATATGTAAACGGACTAAATAATACAAGAAAAAGACTAAGGTTGTCAGATGGGATAAAGAAAAAAAAAACATGTAACTTCTAAGAGAGACACTTTAAATATACAGAGACAGAATGATTAAAGTAGAAGGACGGGAAAAGATAGATTACACAAACCCTAGCAAAAAGAAATCAAGTGTATCTATACCAGTATCAAATAAGACTTTAAGGCAAGAAGCATTACTAGAACTAAAGAAATATCATAATGGGTCAATCCAACAAGAAGATAACAAGTCACAAATCTGTACATAGTCAATGACATAACTTCAAACTACATACAGCAAAAATTAAACGAAGAAAGAGACAAATCCACAATCATAGCGAAAAACTAAGACACTTTCCTCAATAGTTTATACAACCAGCAGATAAAAGACCAATCAGGATATAGAAGATAAAACACACAACAAACTTGACCTGGTGGCTTATACGTAGAACTCTGTACTCAACAATGACAGAATTTACACTTTTAAGTGTAAGTGAAACATATACCAGAATTGGCCATATAGTGGATTATAAAGAAAGCCTCAACTAATTTCAAAACATTGAAATCATTCAGAGAATGTTATTTGACCACAGTGGAATTAAGCTTAGAAATTAGTAATAAAAAGATTATATGCATTGTCTGGAAATTTAAAAATATATTCCTAAATAATTCATAAACTAAAGAAAACCCCCAGATATTAGAAAATATTTTTAATTGAATGATAATAAAGACATAACTTATATAAAAACTCACAGGATTCAGCTAATGCAGGGCACAGAGAGAAACTTATAACCTTAAAAATGTACACATTAGAGGGACTTCCCTGGTGGCGCAGTGGATAAGACTCCACGCTCCCAATGTAGGGGGCCCGGGTTCCATCCCTGGTCAGGGAACTAGATCTCACATGCATGCCGCAACTAAGAGTTCACATGCCACGACTAAGGAGCCCACGACCCGCAACTAAGACCCGGTGCAACCAAATAAATATTTTAAAAAAAAAGAATTCAATGGAAGAAAGACATCAAAAAAAAATGTACACGTTAGAAAAATGGTAGGCTGAAAATCAGTGATTTATTCTTCTATTTCAAGAATGTATTAAAAGAACAGCAAATAAAATATAAGGAAAATAGAAGGAAGTAAATGAGAAAGATGATAAACAGTGAAGTAGAACACAAATATACAACAGAGAAAATCAACAGAATCAAAAGTTGGCTCTTTGAAAATATCTTTAAATGGTAAACTCCTAACAATACTGTCCTACAAAAACAAAACAAATTCCCAATATTAGAAATGAAAAAGAATGTCACTACAGAGCCTACAGACATCAAAAGGGTTAATAAACATATTATTTTTTAAACTTTACACTAAAATTTTGAAATTTCAGATGAAATGGAAAATTTTCTTGAAAAATGCAGCTTTCCAAAGCCCACTGAAGAAAATGAAAATTTTAATATCTAATAAATAAATTGAAGTTATTCAAGAACTTCCCACAAAGAAAACTCCAAGCATACATGGCTTCACCAGTTAATTCTTGCAAATATTTAAATGACACGAATCTTGCACAAACTCTTCCCGAGAATAGAAAAACAGAGTATACTTCCCAACTCTTTAGGTGGCCAACATAACCTTGATAGAAAATTGGACTAGAATCTTACAAGAAGGAAAAATCACTGGCCAGTCACTCACGTTGTGATATAATAAAAGTTAATATTTGGCCTTTGTCCAGGTTCCTGGCACACAGCTCTGAACCCCTTGGAATCTCAGGGTAACAAGAGTGTCTCTTGTATGCTGATGAGGTAGCTGGTGCCTGGAGGCCCTTCGGGCTGGTCACCAGAAAGAAGGAAGCCTGATTAGAGGATTGATACTTCCAGCCCAGCCCCCTAAGCTGTAGGGAGGGAAGAGGGATGGAGATTGAGCTAATCACCCACGGCCAATGATTCAATCGATCGTGTCTACTTAATGAAACCTCCATAAAAACTCCTAAACGACAGGGTTCAGAGCGCTTCTGAGTTGGTGAGCACATCAAGGAACCAGGAGGGCGACCTGCCCGGAGAGAGCATGGAGCCTCCAAGCGTGCCCTCACCCCCGTATCTTGCTCTATGCCTCTCTTCCATTTGCCTATTACAGAACCCTGTCATTTACAATAAACCAGCAGCAGTAAGGAAAGCACTTCCCTGAGTTCCGTGAGTCGTTTAAGGAAATATCTAAACTCGGTGGGTGGGGTGGGGAGTGGGTATGTGGAAGCCCCCAGTTTACAGCCAGTTGGTCAGAAGCACCGGCGACTTGAGCCTTGGGACTGGTGTCTGAAGTGGGGGGGGGGGTCTTGTGGGACTGAGCCCCCTTCACCTAACTCCAGGTAGTTCGGATTTCAGACAAAAAAAAAGTGGCCGGCCATTTCAGCAAGCAAAGAATGGTGCCCGCGGCCAGGTCATCAGCCACTGCGGCCACCCCGGTGGTTTGCCCTGAGGGGAACGCCGGATGGAGAAAAACAGGCTACTGGCCCCAGAGGGTTAAGATGCAGATCCAAGGAATTTCAATGAGCCCAGACCCTTGCATCTTCCCATACATAGAAAAGGACTAAAATCATTTACTTGACGTGTCTGTTTTTTGTGAGTAGCAGTAATCTTTTGATGTTCGACTACACAATTTTTTTTTCAGCAAAAACTCCTCTACATCCTGACTCCTTCCTTGCCTCTTTGGAATGTTCTCCAGAGCTATGTGAGAGGCTGTCTCCCAGGCCATAGTCCTCACTAAGGTCCCAGAATAAAACATAACTCACAACTTTTAGGTTGTGCGTTTTTTCTTTTCAGTTGACAGTGTCAAAATTGAGTTGAATTGTTAGACACCCAGTTGGTGTCAGAGAATTAGAGAACTGGTGGGTGTCAGGAGGGGGAAAAAAACCTCACTTGTGAATATTAGATGCAAAATCCTAAATAAATTACTAGCAAATAAAATCAAGCATCCAGCTAGGGTTTATTTCAGGAATGCAAGTGATGCAATATACTAAAGTCAATCAAGGTAAGTCATCACATTAGTAGAAAAAAAAATCATAAACCACGTTGGTGCACACCTAAAAATGATGACCTCAGGGAAAGTGGTTTCAAGAAGTAAGATCAGATGTATCTTTCCTTCCTCCCTCTGAGTCCTACCCTTCCAGTCTGAGTTAATTTGTAGGAGAAAACTGCAGTCTGTTCCAGGCCTGGCCTGGCCTGAGCTACAGGCTGTATCACCTGTTAAGTCACAAGGACCCCTGATTACAGGACCCTCTGGCTTTGCATTTTGACCCCCGTCTCTGGTTCTGCATGTCTTTTACTGATGCTCCAATCTGCAACACAAAACAGAAGGAGGCTAGCAAGCTGGTACTACTGAACAATTAATTATTGTACCAGGTGCTCTGGCAGGTCCTAGAAAAACAAATATGAATCAAGGTCCTGGAAGATTAAGTAACTCATCAAAAGTCCCACTGCTGATAAATGGCAGGGCTGAGATATGAACCCAGTCAGTCTGGTTCCCGAATTCACAGTCTTACTCATTCTGTGTCACTAACTCTATGTGTGGATCACTAAGCATAATACTAAGCTTTAAGCGTCAAATTGACATAAGTTACACATGCTGTGAAAGTGTAAAGGAAAGAGATTAATTTGACTGGGGGAAGGTTGGTTGAGAAGAGCTTTAAAGAAAGAAGCAGCATTTAAACTGGAACTTAGACGATGACAATTTTAACCAGCAGAGAATGAAAGTGTGTTAGTCAGGACAGACTGGGTTATGCTGCAGTAACAAAGGTTTAACACAACAAAGATTTGTTTCTCTCATGCAGATGCTAATTCATTGTCCTGGCCATGTCCAGGGCACTCCCTCAATGCCATGACTCAGAGATGCAGGCTGCTACCATCCATGGTCCACATGCCTTCACGAGCGCTGTGCAGGGAAGACACCAAAAGTGGAGAATGTGCACCTGCCTTTCAATGCTTTCAGCTTGGAAACCACATGTATCACTACTGCTTGTAGCCTGTTGGTTCTAAGACAGCACATGGGATACTGGGTGAGAATTTTTTGCCTCTGCCACTGAGAAAAGGGGCGTTCCAGACTGAGGAGCAAACATGTGCAAAGGCATGAGAGGCTAAAAATGCATGGTATGCAACGTAAGAGCAAAGAGACCTAGGACCCAATAGGCCTTGACGATCATTTCATAGGTGTATTAGTTTGCTCGGGCTGCCGTAACAAAATACCAGAGACTGTGGGGCTTAAACTTCAGAAATTTATGTTCTCACAGTTCTAGAGGCCGGAAAGTCTGAGGTCAGGGTACCAGCAATGTTATTTTCTCCTAAGGCCTCTCTCCTTGGCTTGCAGACGGCCATCCCTCGGCCCACGTGCCCCTGGTGTCTCTCCGTGTGTCTTAATCTCCTCTCATTAGGACACCAGATAAATTGGATTAGGGCCCAAATGAATGGCATCATTTGACCTTAATCACCTCTTTAAAGGCTTATCTCTGTTACAGACTGAATGTTGGCATCTTCCCCAAATTCATATATTGAAGCCCTAACACCTGATGTGACTGTATTTGGAGGTGGCGCCTCTCAGAAGTTATTAACGTGAAATGAGGTCATAAGGATGGGGCCTGGATCTGATAGGATTAGAGCTCATGAGGAGAGAGACCAGAGAGCTTGCTCTCTCCCTCTCTCTCTCTGGGAACTCACAGAGAGGTGGCAGCTGCCTATAAGCCAAAGAGAGATGCCTCAGGATGAGACCCACCTTGCCGGCCCCTTGACCTTGAACTTCCCAACTTCCAGAACAGTGAGAAAATAGATTTCTGTTGTTTAAGCCGCCCAGCACGTAGCTATCCTGAATGGACTAAGACAGTCTCCGAATACAGTGACAGTCTGAGATACTGGGGGTTAGGGCTTCGACACGTGAATCTGGGGGACACAATTCAGCCCAGGACAACAGGCACGTGGAAGCCGTCGGGGAGGAACGTCATCGTTTGCCTTGATTCACAAGATCACAGAAGGCAACAAAAAGGGGGGCACGCAGACGTGGGAGCCCAGAGGGCGGGTGAGCGCAACAGTTCAGGCGGCAGCGCAAGGACGGGGAGGCTGGAGACTGGGGGGGATGCTGGTCCTTGGAGACCGGATTCGCTTTGGGGAGGGGAAGAGAACATGACCGCAAGGTGTCCAGGCTCCAGCGTAGGAAGCACAAGAGCAGCAGCCTGTTTTGGAAGAGGAAGATTTCAGTTTGCGCCGTGCTGCTGGATCGACATCAGAACGTCTAGGGGACGACTGGAAACAGTGCCCCCAGCTCCAGGGGAGGAGGGCGGACGGGCAGCCAGGGGGAGGGCAGAGCAGAAGCAGAGGGACGGGGGCTGGAGGTGTCAGCGCGTGTGCAGACGACCGCCCTCGGGACTCGGGTCTCCCCTCCCGCCCCCCCTCACACCACTACCTCCGCTGCTACACGTCCAGCGGGGGCCCCCCAGATGCGACCAACGCCCTGACTCCTGCCCACCTAGTCAAAGCCGTCCAGACCGATTGCTCCCTCTCAATCTCACTGTCTCACCCTAGCGATGTTCCTGCAGTTCATCCAATTCCATGTAACCTTGTATAAACCCTCAGTTCACAAAGCCCTTTCACAGGCATGAATGTACCCGTGGTCTGAACGGGGCAGTGGTCTTCCCAGCCTCGCGGAAGCTTTCTCTGTCAGCTCTGTGACCCTGGGCCCGTCATCTAACCTCTCTGAACCCTGAAAACCTCAGGGTTTTCATCCACTGCAGAAAAAATGCAATACCCGCTTCATCTACTTAAAAAAGCAGCTGTCAAGATCAAATGAAAATACTGAATGTGAAACCGCTTTATCATCTCTAAGGCAATGTAGGAACAGTGACATCTGGGGTGGGAGTGGCAGTGATAGAAGTTATTGTCACATGATGCCCTTTAGGGGTCAACCAATAAGGTTACATGAGAAAAGCTCAGCCAGACAACCAAATCCAAAGAGAGCGACTGAACGGAATGCTTCCTCTGGAGCCAACTGTATGATTGCTACAAATAAACAACATAATCTTCGTCCTCTGGGAGACAGGGCAGCAAAATACGGAGACAGGTAGAGACGAACACACAGCACAGGATAAAGCATGTCGCAGCTGGGCGTACGGGTCCTGCGCAGGAGCTCAGAGGGAGCGGAGAGCTTCTGGATGGTCAAGGGGTGCTTCCTGGAGGGAGCGGACTTTGAAGGGAGCCCACGATGTGGCCAGGCCGGGGTGGGTGCACACTGACCTGGCTGCGCTGGAGGTGAAAGGTCATGCGGGGAGCCCTGAACTGGAGACACTGCACCCTCCACCCCGGAGGCCGGCAGGCCCCCCACGTCCCCAGGGCGGGAGGAGGGGGGACGCACGACGTCCTAGGTCAGCGCCGAGGGCTGGGAGGTCCTATTTCCACCTGCTGCTAAACCAGCACCGGCAGCAGAACCACAGTCCTGACAGCGGCCGAGGTCAGGGCCGAGGTCAGGGCCAAGGTCAGGGCCAAGGTCACGGCCGCTCCGGGCCCAGCGCCGGCCCCTCAGCCGCCCGCGGGACCGGCCGGGGCCCAGGGGCGCCCGGGGCTCCTCGTGCAAGACCCACCGTGAGCTCGTGCGCACAGACGCGCTCTCGGCTCGCAGGATCTTTCTGGAGCGGAAATGATGCGTTTCCGCTCCACTCGGAGCTGCAGTGCTTGGCCTCCTGCAAGGTCGGGGCCTGGGGGCGTCTCGGGCCACGGGGGCACCGAGCGGCTTCCAGCGGAGAAGGGGGCACGGGGACACCCCAGGAGGTGGCCGGAGGGCGGCTGCTTCCCCCGGACGCGGGCGGGGACCGAGGAGCCACGGGCGGCAGGGGTCACTCCTTCCCCAACAAACACACACACACACCTGTTACACTCATTTCTGATGACAGGGCTTAAAGCTCCATCCTCTCCCTCATAGCTTTGCAAGTTATACACAACTCTTCCTGAAAATACTGTACTTCGCTGGGTGAAGCCACCAACTTCTTAGTAGAGAATCAGGGGGAGCTAGTTAGGCGTTTTACCTGCTTTGCCAGTTAGAAATGTAAACTCCTCTGATTAAAAAAAAAAAAAATCAGCAGGCTCATTCCTTTCCCTTTGTGTTAAAAAAAATCAATCTACAAAGAATTTGAAACCCTTCAAAGGGGATTAACAAGAGCTATTTTCAAAAACCCAACAGAGACAAATTTCTTTCCAGAAGGGAGGGCCCACTTTGCACAAAGGGTTTGCCAGGAAGAGGGGAACATGTGTGCACCATGTATGTTCTTACGGAGTTACCATGTTCTGAATGTTTGTGTCCCCCTCCCAAATTCAACCTAACCCCCAAAGCAATCATCTCCCACAGCAGGTGGGGTGACGAGGGTGGAAACCTCATGTGTGGGATTAGTGCCCGTATAACAGAGACCCGGAAGTTCCCTCGCCCCTTCTACCATGTGAGAACACAGCCAGAAGTCTGCGACCAGGAAGAGGGTCCTCACCAGAGCCCAACCCTGCTTGCTGGCACCCTGATCTCAGACCGCCAGCCTCCAGAAGAGGGAGAAATAAATTTCTGTTGTTTGGAAGCTACCCAGTCTGTGGTATTTTGTTATAGCAGCCCCAATGGACTCAGACAGGAGTCTTCCCATTAGGGTACAGAATAATTTTCCTCTGTAAATTCACTTAAGTGGCTCCCTTTTAAAAAGTTATAATACATGTAAAGTGAAAAAAAAAATACGACTGACTCCTAGGATCTCAGGGAGGCAACCTCGGCCATCTCCTTTTCTTAAGCAGAAACTCTGTCCACCAACAACAGAAAATCTGCCTTGATTTTAAAGCTCTTCAGAAAGGATGCTGCTGTGGCCTTTCTCCGAGCCCCCCATCATCTCTGTGTTCTGTGTGCATCCCTCCTGCGGGTCTCCTTTCATCAGACACAGGGAAGACCCCCTGGCCCCTTCCCAACACACAGACGCACAGACACAGACACACACACACACACACACACACAGAGTTGACCAGAGCACAGCTTCCCGGCTGTAACAAGAGGTCATCGTTGACCTGTCAGACCCCACAGCAGGCCTAGCGTCTCCGCTCTCAGATTCCAGCTCCCTGAGGTATGACATCAAGCATTTCAAGGAATCCAGTCACTAAAAGTATCAGAAGCCATGGCTTCAACATCCGTCCGCCCACACTCATGGTTTCTTCTCACATTACGTGGCTGTCACTCTCCACGAGATCTCAGCGAGCGGTGCTCCCATACACCAGAGAGGTCTCCCTGCCGACAAGACTCATCACGCCCTTTGCTGTGCAAAGCTGTAAATAATGATCTTTCTTTCCTCATAAGGGCTCGTGTCCCAACTACAGCGCTGCGGTCCACAGCCCAAATGCCCAAGCCCCCCCACCATGTGGCCTCTTAGCTGCATCCAGCCTCGATATAACTTTTGTTACATCCCCAATAACCACTGAGAACCATTGTCAAGTCTTCCAGAGCCTCCCTCTAGAAACAGAACTGCCTGTTGGCCATTGCCATTGGGCTCCATTCAACAACAGACAGGCAATAGATCCACGGCTCTATGCACGTCCCTCCTCCTGCGTCCTGGTCCTCTTCCGGCGCCCCATCGGCCTCAAGAACATCCTTCAAGCTCCAGCTAACCCACCACCAAGTCTTCCAGAACCCTTCTGTGACACTCCACCCAGGAGAAAGTGAATGCCTGCAAGGGCGCTTCCTCTACCCTCCGGGCATCTGCCATTGTACCTGTGATGTGCCATCGGGTTGGTGTACGTGACCGCCTCTCACTACTAGACTAGAAGCCACCTGAGGACAGGGACCACGGCCCCACTGTCTTTGTTATCCAGCATCTAACGATGTCTGACACATAGTAGGTGCTTAATAAATGCTTGTTGCGGGAGGATTGTATAAATGATACCAGCAATTCTAAATCAGCCCAACCCTATACTATAATTTGAAAAGATACATGCACACCAATGTTCATAGCAGCACATTCACAACAGCCAAGACATGGACGCAACCTAAATACTCATCGACATAGGAACGGATAAAGAAGATGTGGTACATATATACATACGTATATGTATATACAATGGACTATTACTCAGCCATAAAAATGAATGAAATAATGCCATTTGCAGCAACATGGATGGACCCAGAGATTATCATACTAAGTGAAGTTAGTCAGAAAGAGAAAGACAAGTATCATATGATATTGCTTACATGTGGAATCTTAAAAAAAGAAAAAAAATGCAAACGAACTTATTTACAAAACAGAAATAGACCCACAGACATAGAAAACAAACTTGTGGTTACCAAAGGGGAAAGCGGGGGAAGGATAAATTAGGAGTCTAGGATTAACATATACACACTACTGTATAGAAAATAGATAACCAACAAGGACCTACTGTACAGGACAGGGAACTCTACTCAATATTTTGTAGAGTAAGGGAAAAGAATCTGAAAAAGAATCTGAAAAAGCAGAGTCAATTCGGTGTGTGTCTGTGTGTTGGGAAAGGGCCAGGGGGTCTTCCCTGTGTCTGATGAAAGGAGACCCGCAGGAGGGATGCACACAGAACACAGAGTTGATGGGGGGCTCGGAGAAAGGCCACATGTGTATATATATGTGATATATATACACATATATATGTATGTATCACTGTTCTGTACACCTGAAACTAACCCAACATTATACATCACCTACACTTCAATAAGTAAATAAATCAATCAATCAGCCCAAGCCTCATTATGATCCCTATTCCTTGCAGTCCTCGCCCAGGACCACCTGTTTCCCTAAATCAAGAGGAAAGCTTTTCAGAGGGCTGCAGCAAGTTTTTTCCCACCTCCCCCTAGATGGTCAGGGCTACCGGGACACAGGAAATGACAGCCTGGACCGGGAACAGAGCCCTGCGGGTGTCGGAGGCCACGCTCTTCGGACCACTGTGTGTCATCAGCTAACTCCACCTGGTGAAGCTCCTGGCTTTGGATACTCCACCTCTTTCTGCCACATCTTAAACAAGCCCAGGACCCTCCGTGGTGGGCGCCCATCACCAGGCTGTGCAAAAAGAAATCAGACGTGGGGCTGGTGGTCACGACCACGTAGGGGTGGCACTGGGCCCGAGATGGCAGCCTGGGAGCCACAGGAGAAAGAAGGGCCCTTCTGACCAGCACCGTTCCCCCCAGCCCTGTCACAAGCCTGTCATTTCCTAAGCAGCTGGACTTGGAGTGGACACCGGAGGACCCTGAGCAAACTCTCTAAGCTCAGGGAAAAGTCACCCCATCCATTCCTCTGGCTCACAGCCAAGTGGTCTTTTGAACTTGAATCTGACATCGCTTGCCTGCTCCAAATTCCTCCGTGGCTTCTTTTGGGAAAAATCAGACCACCTTTGAAAGGCACAGGAGATTTTTACCATGTATCTTTGCCTGCCTGTCTGGCCTCACACTCCCCGTGTATAAAAATCTCAGCAACAAGGAAAAACTTGCCTTAAACACACCAGACTCGCACACACCTCTGCTCTGACGCACGCTGCTCCCGCTGCCTGGGCCTTCCTTCTGCCTCTTCTGGGCCCAGCAGAAGCCCCGATGCAGCATCCTTCAGTCTTAGATTCAAGGCTCTTCCTCTGCTGGGCCTCTCCTGCTCCTGGAGTAGAATCCGAAGCCCCTGCCCACTAGACGCTGCACTTTATGTTCCTAGCATTGTAGCGAGACCAGCTTCACTGTATCACACCGACCGTTCTTCCAGTGCTGGTCCTTACTCGCCTCAGTTTCCCTACCTGTAAAATGGGGATAATTGTCAAACCTATCGCTATAGTGTCAGTGGGAGGACTGACGCCCGGAAGTGGCCGTAGGGGTTGGAAAGGGAGCTGGGGAAAGAAAGGAGGGCAATACCCCGTGCATTCCTGTGCAGGTGTGCAGGTTCCCCCCCTCCGTGGGTCACTGGGGTTACGGGGAGCCTCTGGGAGCAAGGGCATGGAGGGCAGAACACCCCCAGGACACTGCGGCCCCAGTGGGGAGGAAGCTTCTGGTAACGGGCTTCTCACCACCCTACATGGACCAAGAGGCAGCCTGGAAACTGAGATCCTGTGGTTATTAAGACCACAAGAGCTGCCCCCCGCCCCTCCCCGCACCGCCGCCGGCACTTCCCGGAGTTGGTCCCCGCGCCCCTCCCGGGCCCAGGTGATGGGACCGCGCTCACCTTCCGCAGAAATGCCATCCTCGGCCTGTACTGCTGGCCTTGGTGTCGGACTGTCATCCTGGACCCTGGCAGACGCGGAACCTGGACACAACCGGAAGGAAGAGGAAGCCCCCGGAGAGCGCGCTGGCGTCCCCGTGCGCGGGCGGGGTGGTGCGGCCTGCGGCGCCCCCGGGAAGCTGCCCGAATCCGCGCCGGCCAATCAGCGCGCCGCGCCGCGGGCCGGGCGTGCTCCGCGCCGGCGCCCGCCTGCCGCCAGGGGGCGGTGTCGGGCTCCGCCGGGGCCCGCGGAGCCGCAGGTGAGCCCCGCGCGCCCGGGACCCGCGTGGGAGGCTCTGCCGCAGAGGGCGAGCTTGGACCGCAGCACCAAAGGCCGGGGAGTGAAAACAGTGCATCACGGGCCTTGGACCCCGGACTGGGCTGCCACCAGCTCCCTGCATGGGCCTTAGCAAATTGCTTAAGAGCATCTGTCTCTTCATCTCACGGGAGAAAAGCAAGTGAGTGGGTGGGAAGTGACACCTGTGTGTCAGGTCCTATGAGGACGGAAGGAGTTCCCGGGCTAACCGGCAGTGGAGTGTGGCTGGCGGTGAGGAATGCTGCCCCGCCCCCTCAGACGGGCTGGCTCCGAACCCCAGAATCTCCACTGGCTGTGCGGTCTCAAGCCAGTTACCGAACCTTTTCCCCATCTTGTCAATGAGGACGGTGTACACTCCCTGTGCTTTTTCTTTGTGTGTGTGGGGGGGGCTGATTTGGGTTTAACATTACTGAGCTAATACATGTAAAAAGCACTTAGACAATATCATATGATCTCACTTATATGTGGAATCTAAAAAAAATGATACAAATGAACTTATTTACAAAACAGAAACAGACTCACAGACACAGAAAACAAACTTACGGTTACCAAGGGGAAAGGGGTGGGGATAAGTTAGGAGGTTGGGATTAACATATACACACTGCTATATATATTTACAAAAGAGATGATCAACAAGGACCTACTGTATAGCACAGGGAACTGTACTCAATATTCTGTAATAACCTATATGGGAAAAGAATCTGAAAAAGAATGGATATATGTATCTGTATAACTGAATCACTTTGTTGTACACCTGAAACTAACACAACATTGTAAATCAACTATATTCCAATATAAAATAAAAATTAAATTAAAAAAAACAGAACCGTGACTGACACATGGTGAATGTCAAATAAACCATAGTTTCTCTTATGTCTCTTGGGATTCTTAAAAATTACCATCCCTAGTGGCTTCTTTATACCCATAGTCCGAGACCTATATTATCCCAGAATAATACAAGAAGTCTTGGAGTAGTCAATGGAGGTAAGAGTACAGACTCTGGAGTCAGATTACGTGGGATCAAATCTCAACTCTGCTATTTAATAACGAACAAACTGTGTGACTTTGGGCAAGTTACTTAACCCCTCTGTGCTTCAGTTTCTGTAAAATGGGAATGGCACAACGACCGCCTACATAACAGGGTTGTTAAGGGGAGATAAAGGAGTACACAAATCAATAGATATCAGTTGTTACTATTATTAATATTAGTATCGTTAAAGATAGTGTAATAGAAAGAGCACAAAATGAATGAAAATAGTCTCAACTTGACAACTACATCATTCCCCTTGTCCTCGATTTATTCATCTATAAAGGAGGGACTAGAGCTAACCAGTCTCCGACAGGGTGAGACCTCCCAGGTCTAGCAGGCAGGATTCTCAGGACCAGGGACTTGCCTGTTTTTCCTTCTAGAGCTGGGCGGCCGAGCCTGGCAGATAACGCTGACGTCAGAAGAGGGCGGGTGGGCAGTTGCCGTCAGAGGGGCAGTCAGCAAACAAGTCTTCAGATAATCTAGTTCCCATCCCAGCGGAAGAGCAGAGTTCCTGCCACGCCACTCTGACATCTTAGCTCTGGGTTAAAGTGCTAGAATAAGCGTTTCAGAAACCAGACTCTGAGGTCTGGTTGATTCACAGGGAAATGACTTGACAGAAAGCAATGAGATGCAGCGCCAGCCCCGGCGAGGCCCTGCGACGGTGTGTGACAGAGGGCGAGAAACCGCCCATTTCATCCAGGTTCCCAAATTCAACGGGACGGGCAGAGCAAAGTAATTTCAGAATCGTTTTAAATTGGTGTGTGTCTGTAATTGTTTCCCCATTCTCTTATCTTGTTGATTTGGGCTTTCTCTCATTTTTCTCAATTAGATTAGATGGTGATTTGTCTATTATGAGATTGTGTGTGTGTGTGTGTGTGTGTATTTACTTGAGAATCGGATTTTATTGAAAAGCAAGAACTTTAAGATCATCTAGTCATTGGATATTTATGCTGTGTAAGTTACTTAACAGATGTGAGAGGGCTCTGTAAACTAGAAAAGAACTTTAGAATCTAGAGTGGCCACCTGTATCACTTCGTGTCACCTGTGCCTTGCCTGACGTCCCCCAGCGGATCCGCAATAGATTTGGGATCAGAATCCAGGTGTCCTGACTCCCAGTCATATTCGTGTCCCCCACCTACAATGTCTCCCTCATCTAGGACACTTGTCAGTCACGGTTCTAAGTGCTTTTCTTTTTAATTTTTATTTTATGTTGGAGTAGAGTTGATTTACAATGTTGTGTTAGTTTCAGGTGTACAGCAAAGTGATTCAGTTATACGTAGACATATAGCCATTCTTTTTCAGATTCTTTTCCCATATAGGTTATTACAGAATATCAAGTAGAGTTCCCTGTGCTTTACAGTAGGTCCTGGTTGATTATCTATTTTATATATAGTCCTGTGTATCTGTTAATCCCAAACTCCTAATTTATCCCCACCCCTTTCCCCTTTGGTAACCACAGTTTGTTTTCTGTGTCTGTGAGTCTGTTTCTGTTTCGTAAATAAGTTCATTTGTGTCACTTCTTTAGATTCCACCTAGAAGTGAGATCATATGTATTAGCTCAGTAATCTTAAAACCAAAACCAAAACCAAACCCCCCCCCCCAAAGAAGAAGCACAAGGACAGTGCAGTATCCTCATTGACAAGATGAGGAAAAGTTTCCACGACTGGCTGGAGATGGAAGAGCGAGTGGCGAATCCAGGTTCAGAGCCAGCCCACCTGGCGGGTCTTTGATTGCTTGCAGGACTTGAACCTCGTCGCGAGGAAAATGGTTTCACCTACAGGTCCCTCCACATCCCTTCCCCCCTGATATTTTGGACCATGGCTGATATTTTGGACCATGTGACTTGACCCATGGCTAACTGGACCAGGGGCCCTGGAGCACCTGACCCAGGCCACCAGTCCATAGAAAGGCCAACAACCTGTAACGTGGCCAACTGTCAAATGATGAACTGGGCCAACCAGATTATCACTCTTGGAGGAACCACGTGAGCCAGTAGTAGAGGCGGCCAGATCTGAAAAGAAGCCCTGAGGTGGAATCAGGCCTATGGTGGGGCAAAGCCATAGGTGAGCTAAATTTAGGAGGAGGACAAAGTCTGAGCAGGCAGTGGAAGCCTGGGGTAGAAATGAGAATGAAACAGCAGCACAGAGCAAGACAGAGAGGCCCCAAGAGCTCTTACAAACATAAGTGAAGGCCCCTGGGAGCCCTTGTTGGCAAAGAGCAAATTGCACCGTCTCTAGTTAGTTTTTCGTGGAGGTAATGGGCTACAGATCAGGAGAATGATGGAGATACAGTATAGTTGTGTTTTAGCAAGACGTTTGTGGTCCACAGGGAAAAAGTGAACTTTATCGCTGCCCGACCCCCAAAGCCCAAAACAAATTTGCAACCAATCTGTAGCAACAGTAGGATTGTACTGCCATCATATCTGCGCTCTGTCCAACCTCACCCTATACCCACCCTGGTCTTGACTCCATAGTTAATGTTTTCCTTGTCTTGGTTTTTAATTTATAGCTGACCATTTTATATTATGCATCTCCTGTATGCCCCATTGGCCCAACTGTGAAAAAGAGACATGGTATAAATAAATACACCGTTCAGATGAGAACTAGCTTAAGAGGACTCGTGTCTGAATGACCAAATCCCCAATTCTTCCTTAACCATGGAGATAGGTCTCTAGTTGCATGTCACAGGATTTGCCCAAAATTGCACCCTATTAAAAATCATAATGATTTGGATGACAACACTGGTGACATAATGTTTACATTTTCAAAGATGCAAAATAAAAGAATGGCTAATACATTAGAAAATAGCCTTTGCCTCCAAAAATGCTTGCCAGTCTAAGCTTCCTCCGGTGTGCTTTCAAATGCTCACAATGAATCAGCATCTCTGGGTAAATCTGCAGTGTTAGGGTTTTTGACTATTACCAAAAGTCATTACTGGAATAAGTCATATGAATTTCTTTTTGAAAAAATTCTGACTTGACCCCAAACGGTTGTCAAGATAGTGTCCATTCTGTCTCTCTACCACATACTGTAGGAGAAATTTCTTTCCACATTTAGCACCAAGAAAAGCTAAGTCTTCCCTGAAAAAGAAAATCACAATGTATCCTTTTCTCTGATCAAGAGAGATGTGTATCCAGTTTCCTTTTTCACCCTGATCAGCAAAACACTTCGAATCTGGCATTAGGGTCCCTTGGAGCAACTGGAATGAACTTTTGATTTTTAATTTTTTTCTCCAATCTGTTTTCCTATTTGAGTTCATATATCATCGGTTTTATTATCTGGGTTTTGTCATTTGGTAAGCCACAACAACTCTTTTTGGAATGACTTGGGATATAAATTAATTACATAAATTATATTTGAGTAATGAGTGGGAGAGACAAGGTGGGGGAGAAAGGAAAAAAATGTGCAGTCTCAAGGGTCTTCAAGATAAGTGACTATATTTATCCAAATATTTGTCCGATCTACACTGTTTAATTTGAGCCCAAAATAACGTGTGAGAGGGAGAACAGTGTGGTGAAAATGTATTCGAATTTGATGAACATCTTGCTTTCCTTACAAGACAATTGATTAGATCACGCCTGTCCATCTAAATTGATCAGCTCAGCTCGGAAGTAAAAGGATGTCTCATTCCTGCAACTTGAGATCTCCTCTCTCCCCCCTGCATCCACATAACTTCCAGGTGAGATGGGTGAGCAAGTGAGGGAGGGAGGAAGCGGGGAGGAATGGAGGGAGGTGGCTGGCTGCCAGGGCTTCAGGAATTTCACACAGAACCATCTGACCTAAGTGAGACCTCCTAGTCACCCCCAGTTCGTCCCCCCCTAATAAGGAATGTTTCCCTCCATCCTCGCCATCCTAAGGAGTAGCGTCCCTGCAGTGAGTCCGGGGCGGAAATTTCCCAGAAACGCTTGCTAGACATTAACAAAGACAAATAGGACCATACTGTCCCAGCCTCCGTCCCCCATAAGAAATCACGTTCTACCTCCCTTAAACAGGAGTCAGGTGGATTCTGCTTAATAATATTGACGCCTTTGCTTTTACAAGTCTCTTTTTCCCACTATAAATATATGCTCACTACTGAAAATCTGGGAATAGAGAGAAGTGCATTTTTAAAATTTTGATAATAGCTAATCTGGGAAAAGAAGTTTGAGTGACTGGGGAGGTAGGACGGAAAAGGGCGGACTGGGGCCAGCAGTGCTGCTTGCCTGGGCAACTCTGACGCTGTCTAAGGGGGTGATGCTCTCTCCTGACCCCCTACCCGGCCAAACTCCAATTCACTCCTCCCACTGCGACAGGAGCCGTTTTTTGTTTTAACTCCATATCTGGACATTTTACTCTTCTGCTTCGAGGGCTTCTGTTGTCCACCAGGCTCTTAGGAAAAAGCCCATCTGTAATGAGTGCTGCAAGACCCCTCAGGTGCACCCCATCGCCCTCTTCTTCGTTATGCCCCTGCCACACCGGCCCCCTTTCCATTCCTAGAACAACCCAAGCCTCCTTCTGTCCCAGGGCTGTCACGTGTGGCCAAAACTCTTCTTCATTTACTTTTTCACCTGGCTAACTTCTCATGTTTGGGGTTCCAGCCAAAATGTCACTTCCTCAGCCGAAAACCTTCCCTGACTCCCTCCCCAGACTGGGTTAGGTCCTTCCACTCTGCCTCTTCTTGGTCCACTTTCCGCATCTATAATTCTTTTCACTTGTAAAAGGAAAAGGTTGGATTTGCACACCCAACTTTCATAGTAGTGTCAGTCACAGTAGCCCAAAGGTGGAAACAACCCAAAAGTCCATCAATGGATGAATGGGTAAATAAAATGTAATACATGCATATAATGGAATGTTATTCAGCCTTCAAAAGGAAGAAAATCTGGCCAGTGCTCCAACATGGTTGATCATTATGTGAGTCTCTCGGTACTGTCTGTCTGTCTTCCTAACCGGACCCTCAGCCCCATGAGGGCAGGGACCTGATTCTCTTATCCACATGCTATTTCCAGCACTTGGGGTAGAGGAGGCTTTTAGTCAACATATGAGAGAAGAAGGAGATTCAGAAAGACTGGCAGAGAACAGAAATGCGGGACCCCGGGGCCCAGGAGCCTCAGTTTCTGTCTCTTCAGCTCTCATAGGCCCCGCTGTCCATTGATTTTGCTGCCTGTTCTTGGATGCATGGACATGTCATTGCAATCACTTTACGTAAGGTGGCACAAGGGCCTTTCTGTTCCTGGAGTGCCGGAAACCCCCCTGGAAACCTTCCAGATGATAATAATGATAATGACAACAAAACTCATAGGGCCAAGCTATCATGAGCCCGGCACTGGTGTGTTTTTTAAAGACAATCTTCACATGAAAGAATGCTCAACATCATTAATCATTAGAGAAATGCAAATCAAAACTACAATGAGATATCATCTCACACCGGTCAGAATGGCCATCATCAAAAAATCTAGAAACAATAAATGCTGGAGAGGGTGTGGAGAAAAGGGAACACTCTTGCACTGTTGGTGGGAATGTAAATTGATACAGCCACTATGGAGAACAGTATGGAGGTTCCTTAAAAAACTAAAAATAGAACTACCATACGACCCAGCAATCCCACTACTGGGCATATACCCTGAGAAAACCATAATTCAGAAAGAGTCATGTACCAAAATGTTCACTGCAGCTCTGTTTACAATAGCCAGGACATGGAAGCAACCTAGGTGTCCATCATCAGATGAATGGATAAAGAAGATGTGGCACATATATACAATGGAATATTACTCAGCTGTAAAAAGAAATGAAATGGAGGTGTTTGTAGTGAGGTGGATGGAGTTAGAGTCTGTCATACAGAGTGAAGTAAGTCAGAAAGAAAAAAACAAATACAGTGTGCTAACACATATATATGGAATCTAAGGAAAAAAAAAAAAGGTCATGAAGAACCTAGTGGCAAGATGGGAATAAAGACACAGACCTACTAGAGAATGGACTTGAGGATATGGGGAGGGGGAGGGGTAAGATGTGACAGGGTGAGAGAGTGGCATGGACATACATACACTACCAAATGTAAAATAGATAGCTAGTGGGAAGCAGCCACATAGCACAGGGAGATCAGCTCGGTGCTTTGTGACCACCTAGAGGGGTGGGATAGGGAGGGTGGGAGGGAGGGAGATGCAAGAGGGAAGAGATATGGGAACATATGTATATGTATAACTGATTCACTTTGTTATAAAGCAGAAACTAACACACCATTGTAAAGCAATTATACTCCAATAAAGATGTTAAAAAAAAAAAAAAAAAAGACAATCTTCATGTCAACTGGATACCCTGCCCACCGTTCAGGGGAGAACCTAGAGGCCCCGTGAGGCCTGGCACAGAACTAGGAAGTAGCAGAGGTAGGATTCCGGCCTAGCAGTGCAGCACCAAAGTCCACAGAGTAACTGCTATACTGCATTGCAACTCCCCCCGTGAAGTGTGGCGTAAATGTTTGTGGAATAAAGATGCAGGAGGTGTGGAGTAGCTGAACGGAGAAGGCTCCTCTCCCCTCCAGGCTGCTGCTCTCCGGCCCCCACCTTCCCATCCCGGCTCCACCCCTTCACTCCCTCTGTCCTGGAGGAGGTGGGGTGGCTCGTCTGATGGGCAAGCCCTTTCCTCCTAAGCCTTGAGCTTCCTGCAGGCGGCATCTCTTTTGCGTTGCCCACCCTAAGGAGCCCTACCCTGGACCAGATGGGAGATCCTGTCTCGTTGTGGCTTCCGCGGGCCCATTTGACCCTCAGACGAAGCTCAGGTCTCCAACTTAGCCCCTATCAGAAAGAAAAGTGTTATTTCCATGTCCTTCCAACTGTGACTTTCCCAAGTCAGGGATTTTCCAAAGTTCCCACCCGGCTGCCTTCTGGCTCTGATTTTCCTGGGAAGAGCCCCTCTGGAAGGGCTCAGGAAGCTGACTGATGCAGGAGAGCGAAGGAAATGAAAACAGAGGCACCTGCGAGGATTCTGTTTAACATCCACAAGTTTCACTTTCTTTCTTTAGACGGGGAGTTTCAACCCCCATCTCCCTCACCCTTACTTCTCTTTGCTCCCCATGTGGATCTCAGCACGGCTTCTCTCTCTCCCTCCCGCTCCAGCCCTCTTCTCCCCGCCTCCCCACTCCGTGTTCTCTCTCTTTCCCCAGTGACAGTAGTGGGCACCTTGACCTTGGAAGCAGTAGTCCTACCCTTTTGTCTCCTTTCTCTTCTTGGGTAGGCAGCTTTTCCAGGACCAACGCCAAAGCTGCCCTGCAGACACCAAACTTTTTTCTCTTTTTCAATCCAAACTCATAAGTTATCTTCCGGGCTTCCCTGGTGGCGCAGTGGTTGAGAATCTGCCTGCCCATGCAGGGGACACGGGTTCGAGCCCTGGTCTGGGAAGATCCCACATGCCGCGGAGCAACTGGGCCCGTGAGCCACAACTACTGAGCCTGCACGTCTGGAGCCTGTGCTCCGCAACAAGAGAGGCCGCGATAGTGAGAGGCCCGCGCACCGCGATGAAGAGTGGCCCCCACTTGCCGCAACTAGAGAAAGCCCTCGCACGGAAACGAAGACCCAACACAGCCATAAATAAATAAATAAATAAATAAAAATTTAAAAAAAAAGAAGTTCTCTTCCGCGGGGACGGCTAGCATCCCGAGCCTCCGGGAGGAAGCCGGCGCCCCCTGCCGGCCGGCCCGGGATCTGCGCTAGTTTTCCAGCCATTGCTGCTCCCTAACCCTCCCCAACGCACTCTTCTTTGGTCAGCTCAGGCGGCCGGCTTTGTCCTGGGTACTCGTTGAACCAGTTGCCTGGCTGAAGTGGTTTCCTCCTCTTCGGCCTGAATCCCCGCCCGCACGTCCACATCTTTGACCGCTGCTGCGGCCCCGAAGCCCCCTGCGCCCCGGTCGGAGCCACGCTTCCTTCCTCTTCGCTGGGGCTGGCTCGTGCCTGCGTGTGACACACAGCTTCCCGGGGCACATGTCCCCTCTGGGACAGCTTCCCGAGACCCCTCCTCCTGCCCCGGCATCGCACACTCTCCACCCGCGCCCCCATGGGACCCCCTTCCTAAACAAACTGCCCTCCGCCCCCCAGAACTCCACCCTGAAATGCAGCAGCCCTCGAGGGGCCACTCCCTAGCTGCTCCCCACCGGCCCGGCCCAGCCCGGAGGCTCCTCCTAGCTCCCCGGACGCGCCCGCGATCAGACGCCAAAGGCCCCGCTCCCCCGGGGCGCGCGCCACCCAGCTCCGCCTCCTTCCAGCCACCCAGGTACCAGGCATGGCCGCCAGGTGTCTTCCCTGTGTTCAGCCTCGTGTGCTCAGGCCCCTGGGTGACCCATCGCACTTCCCCACCTCACAGACCCCCAAGGACCCCTGCTACCCCTTCGCTTCGGCCACCCACCCACCCCCAAAGCCACACCCCGGACCTTGTCCTCACCCAGAAATGTGCTGCCTTCAAATCCTGGATTCCAGCTTCTGGCCCCGGGAGCCCGCTTCCGGGCCCTCCGGCTCTCTCTCCCTCGCTCCCCTCTCCAGGCCCGGAAAGGCCAGGGGACACCCCGCCCAGCCCCTCAGGACGCCGGGCCCTGGCGGCCACGCTTCCCACCTCCTTCGCGGGACCCCAGGTCAGCAGGTGAACTGACTTCTCAGAGCCTCGTGGGCCCTGCCGCCCACAGACGTGCCTGCACATCCCCCAGGCGAGCGGAAACCTACATGCAAGAGCATATGGGAACCTGAGGAAAACCCGGCTGTGACACGCGTCAGCCTTGTCACCAAAGCTACCAGCTCACTTGACTCCTCAAACTACACGTCGCCCCTTGAACTTGGCGGATCCCTCTGCCGCCCTTCCCCACGCTAGCCTCTTCCCCAGTGCCCGACCAGACCTCCACCCCTCCCGTTTCTGTAGGCAACGCGGCTGGAGGATTCTGCCAGAGGGTAAGGGGTCATCTCTCCTGTTCAAGGCCACCACCTCCAGCTGTGTGTGCTCTTTTTTTTTTTAATTAATTTTTATTGGAGTAGAGTTGATTTACAGTGTTGCATCAGTTTCTGCTGTACAGCACAGTGAATCAGCTATGCATATACATATATCCACTCTCTTTTAGATTCTCTTCCCATATGGGTCATGTGTGTGCTCTTGAGTCTGTTTCCTGCTCTCTCCTTCTCGACCCTACTCCATCCTGTCTCTCTGTCTCTGTCCCTGTCTCCCTGTCTCCTTCTCCCTTGGCTACTGGGCTTGCCAAGAATAGCCTGGTGAGACCAGTGACATGAGTCCAATTATGTCCCCGGAAAAGATATGCCCAAGGGCTTCCCTGGTGGCGCAGTGGTTAAGAATCCGCCTGCCAACGCAGGGGACACGGGTTCAAGCGCTGGTCCAGGAAGATCCCACATGCTGCGGAGCAACTAAGCTCGTGCGCCACAACTACTGAGCCTGTGTGCTCTAGAGCCTGCGAGCCACAACTACTGAGCCCGCGTGCCACAACTACTGAAGCCCACGCACCTAGAGCCCGTGCTCCCTACAAGAGAAGCCACCGCAGTGAGAAGCCTGTGCACTGCAACGAAGAGTAGCCCCTGCTCGCCGCAACTAGAGAAAAAAAAAGCTCGCGTGCAGCAACGAAGACCTAACGCAGCCAAAAATAAATAAAATTAATTAATTAATTTTTAAAAAAAAGGAATCACATTGAACATATTAAAAAAAAAAAAAAAGATATGCCCAAGTCCTGACACCCACTACTTGAGAATGTGACCTTATTAGGAAGCAGGGTCTGTACAGAGAAAATCAAATTAAAATGAGGTCAGATGGACCCTAACCCAATATGACTGGCGTCTTTATAAAAAGGGGAAATTTGGACGGAAGGAAGACGATGGCCATGGGAGTGGAGTGATGCGTGTACAAGCAAGGGGTGCCCAGAGTGCTGGCAAACACCAGATGCTGGAAGAAGCAAAGAAGGATCCTCCCCTAGAGCTGTCAGAGAGAGCGTGGCCCTGGCCACACTTGAATTAGGACGCGTAGCCCCCAGAATGGAGACAGTGCATTTCCGTTGTTTTAAGTCACCCAGTGTTGGTACTTTGTTACAGCAGCAGCCCTGGGAAGGTCAGACAGCTGGGGAGGCCATGCCACGGTCAAGACCATCAAGTAAAGGTTCGGGATGCGCTGGTGGGCTCTTCAGACTATTTCCCAAGGGTGACTCACAGCTCCCTGGAGAGAAGCAGGCTGGGATTCAAGGGCCTGGGCTTTCTTTTCCTTTCTTCTGTGTTTCCAGGAAGCCCTTGGAACAGATGTAGAAACAGCTCTTTCCGTCCAGCCTGGCATCTTGCTTCCAGAGACAAGAGGCTGAGCAGGCCAGCAGGTTAACATTTAAGCAGCCCTGGGCACGGTGTTCTCATGTGAAAACTGGGGCCTGGCAACTGGCCTCCTCCCAACCCCAATTCCCCATCCCCCTATCCCCCCCCATCTCCCCATTGCCCATTCCCCCCAGGCCTTGAAAGAGGTCTGAAATATATATTCAGTCAGTATTCGTCCCTCGCTGTTAGCACTTGGGAAGCAGGGACCCTCTCGTATTCATCTTTCTGGTCTGGGGCTCTGCTCCTAGGAGGAGCTCCCCAGGTGTTTGGTAAAATGAATTTGTAAAGCAGCTGTTGAGTCATCCGTCAGGTCCACGTTGGAGCAACACGACACAAAGGACCTTACTCAGGGGAGGGTTTCCAGCCACCTGTTCTATCAGGCGCCTTCCAGCAGCCCCTGGCAGTAGCCGTGTGATAACAAGGATCCCAGAGTTTTGCAGGAGACCCACACCCTCTTTTCTCCCAAGCTCTCACCTCCCGGCCTCCCAGACCCAAGGCAGGACCCGAGGGAGCGGATGCTGATGCGTAACATGAGCAACTGCGCTTTCAAGTGACGTGGCTGCCAGAGCATCTCCAAGCCAGCGTCTGACAGGTAAATGCAAGGTGCTTTCCGTGTTCCCAGGGCCACGGTGGGGGCAAAGTACCCCGATGGGCGGGACAGAAGCGTGGAGGGTCGAGGAACATGAGTGGCCTCAGGTCACATCCCCACACGGGCCTTACAGAGCCCTTGTCTTGGTCTCTCGGTGTGACAGCAGTTCTGCTCCCGCCTGGAAAAAGCTTTACCGTATTTACATGTGATAAGGACGTTGCCGTATTTACAAGTAGTAAGTGCCACCACCGACTGGTTGAATGACTGAGGGCTGAGTGGGGATCCCATAGATCCTTAAGCATTTATTGAGCCCTTATTATCTGCACACTGTAGTGGGGAATCAAAGGCAAAAGACACAGTCACTAAAAAAAGAGTCAGCTTGTATCAGGGAGCCAAGACTCACACAGACCAGCACAAACGGTGTAGGGAAGAGGGGTTGGGGGTGCAGGCTTTAGAGCCAGACTGGGTTCCGGTCCCAGCTCTGCCACATCCAAGCTGTGTGCCCTGGACACATGACTCAACCTCTCTGTGTCTCAAGTTCTTTAAAGGTAAGATGGGAATGATACTAATCACCGTACCCACTTCGTTGACTGAATAGAATATGCGTGCAGCACTTAGTTTCTGGCACTTTACCAGTGTTAACTGTGGTAGTGATGATTATGATTGACTATACTGTTAAGTGAGATATTATATATAAAGCGCTAAGCCTGGCATTTATGAAACACTCAGTAATATTAATTGCTATTACTATTATGATTACTATCATTTTTATTTTTACGTTCTGAATTAGTTTTCTATGGCTGTATAACAAATCACCCCAGAACTTAGCAGCTTAATACAACAAGAAACATTTATTATCTCACTTATTATTAGTTTCTGTGGGTCAGGAATTCGGCAGCCACTTATAGCTGCCTGGTCCTAGCTCAGGATCTCTCAGGAAGCTGCAGACAAGCCATTACCTGGGGCTTGACTAGGATCTGCTTCCCGGATGGTTCACTCACGAGGCTGGCAAGTTGGCGCTGGCTGTTGGCAGTGGTCTCAGTTCTTTCCCACGTGGACCCCTGCATGGGGCTGCTTGAGAGTCCTCACAATATGGCAGCTGGATCCTTGCCTGCAAAATAATCCAAGAGAGCAAGGCAGAAGCCACAGTGTCTCTTATTGTTTTTTATTGAGCCACAATAACCTACTAGTTATGGGGGTTGACCCTGTTCATTTTGGGAGGGGCTACACAAGGGTGTGAACACCTGGAGTAGAGACTCATTGGAGGCTGACCACCACCACGTCCTAAATTGTGTGGCAGAGACTATAACTTCCATAGGAGTTCAGATGAGAGGGAGAAAAATGAAGGTAAGACGGCTTAGGGAATGCGTGGATTTTTTTACAGCTAGTTCTTGAGGGGTGTCCATCGCCACTTCTTTTTCCTCAAATTCCTTATTTCTGTGGCACTTGGACAGAGAGGAGGGTAGGACTTTGATAATCAGAAGGGCAAAGGGGAGACAGGGGAAGTATGAGGAAAATTTAAAAAGAGGTGAACGGGATTTATTTAAGGGATAGTAAAAAGGAGACTAACATTGGGCAGGAAAAAACTCTAGAAATAGGGTGAGAGAGGCAGCCTGGGCGGCCTTTTGCCAAGAAGAGTCGCAAAAGCCAAGTAAATAGGCGTAAACTAGCTGGAGTAGAAAGTAAACGTTAAGGGCATAAGGCTTTGGAGAAACATTTTCAAAATGCTTGCAGGCTTGTTTGATGTGGGAGATTTGAGGCTAAAGAATTTTCAAAGGTGAAGAATGTTCTCCTCTAAGGGGGCATTCCCTTCAATGCAAGCATGGCCTGGGGGGTCAAGGCAATACCAGGAACCGGACTTTAATAGCTTCCTTATATCAGGGTAGGAAGCTCAAGTTGATAAGAAAGTTGGAATCGAGCATCCCAGCTGGAGGGGGAGCCTCCCCAAAGGAAACGTTGGAGTGGGAGATAGTCTATGTTTACACAGTGCTCGGGCCATGCCTGCAGTTTACACAAACTGCATCCTCTGGCCGCCTGACCTAGAAGAACCCACATCTGGTGCCCAGCCAGTGCCCGGAGGAACTGCCTGCCCAGACCCAACCAGCCCGTGAGTGCAAAGCTGCTTGGATGCGCCTGGGGGCGAGGACCGCTCTGCCCACACTGGGGCCATGACGGTCACGTACGTGTCCCCTTCATGTCCCACACAGAACTACCTGCAACCCCTCCAGTTAGGTTCCTTCATCAAGACAATAAGAAAACCTCAGAATGCCCACCTTCCCGTTTTCCCTCTTCCCTTTCCCTTCTTTCAAAACAACTCCGATCCCATTCACCTGCTTTCCGAGGCCCCAGCCGAGCTCCCAGGCTGGTAGATGTGCTCTAACACATCAGCTGTCCCTGTTCCCCACTTAGCACTGTGATGGCTAGTTGGCCACTTGGCCTCGCCCACTGCAACCTCCCCGTAAACGCCCTCCCCTTCGTTCCCCACAACACGTGGCACAGTGCCCGGCCCATGCAGACGCTCCCCACGTGTCCAGACAAGGCAGTGCTGGGCTGGCTTCACCCTCCATAGGTCAGTCCCTCCCTGTGTGCCAGCAGCCACAGGCTTGCTTTTTGACCTGGACCATCGGCAGGAGGAGATTGGACATCACGGTGACTCAGGCCACAGGAGGATTAGAGGAGCCCGGGGGGCGCGGAGGCGGGGGCGCAGAGCGTGGAGGGGGGGCGTGGAGGGGGCCGTGGAAGAGGGGGGCGTGGGGGGGGGCAGAGGTAGGTCGGGGGGCGGGGTTAGGTCGGGGAGCTGTCCTTTCCCTTACAACACAGCAAAGCCTCAAGTCACGTTAGAAGTCATGCTTTCCCGGGGGGGGGGGTATGAGGGGGATGAAAAACTAGCCAGGGAGCCGTTGCAGCCTCGACTTTTCCTCCAACTTCTGAAGTCTTTAATTCGGCTCCAGCCTGGACCCAGCACCTCAAGGAGTTCCCTAGAATTAAGGAGTGTCTTTCACAATCTCAGAGACTCTGGGCAAAGTCCAGGGTCACCGTGTGATTCAGAGGGTGGAGTGGATGTTATAAATTATATATTTGCTTAAAAAAAAAAAAAAACATAAAAAAAAAAAGAACAACAGTCTCCTGGGCCTGGGCTCAGCCATTTGTCTTGGGCAGTTGCTTTCTGATGGGCAGAAACACCCTGGTTCCTTAAACCTCTCAGGGTCAAGCCAGTCTCCCAAGCAGGCAAGCGGTCCCCAAGCCTCCTAGCATCTCTGCCTCCGTCCTTGCCCTCACACTAAAGAGGCTCGTGGCTTTCCAAGTCCTGTGGAGGCTGGCTCTGAGGAGCCTCCGGACGGTTCTGTTCGCTCTCACGCCAGCCAGGTACTGTCACTGCACACCTGAATTACTGCAGCCACCTCCAAGCTGCTCTTCCTGGCTTGGGCCCCCTCTCTCTCGTCCCCTCATGGACACCAGCGCCAGGTGCACCAGCCTAAAACTGCACACGGCGCCGGCCCCTGCTCGAGTACTACCGTGCTTCCTGCTCAGCGACGGAATAAAATCTCAACATTGTGACCTGACACCACCATGCCTCGTCACCCTAACCTGGCTGATTCTGATCAAACCGACGGCTCCCACGGTGTCCTGGCCACATGCCGGGCACCTGCCTGCAATGCCCTTCCTTTCTTTGCAAACAATCATTCCAGGCTTCCGTCCACTTCCCATGCTTTGGCCCAGGAAACAGCCACTGGCTCCAAGTAGCTTTTGAACACTTCAAATGTGACTCGTGACACTGAGGAACTTAATTTTAAATTTTATTTAAATTTTAATTAATTTAAATGTAAGGACTGAAAAAAAATTTGACTCAGGTACTGGGAAATGTTTAAGTATGTTGGGAACAATTTGGTTTTGTGACTCTATTTTTTCAACTGTAAATTTTATGAAATCTAAATACAGGCCAGATGTCCTCAATGAAGAATTTAGCATCTGAGTTGAGATCGCTGCAAAAGTAAAAACACACACTGGATTTTGAAGACTTAGTCCAATAAATAAGAATGTAAGATATCTCTGTAATAATCCTTATATTGATTAGGTGGTGAAATATTTTGGATATAGTGGGTTCCATAAACTCTATCGTGAAAATCCATTTCACTTTTTTTTTCTAATGTGGCTACTAGAAAATTTAAAATTACGTTTGTGGCTTGCATTATATTTTTATTAAACAGCCATGTTCAAAACTCTAGATTCCTGAAGCAGTGATCAGTAGAGTACATTTAAAACTTAGCATACACAACTTTGTATTTTTTTTTAATCTACATATTTATATAACAAAATCATTAACCACTTTCAATCCCCAACACCTAGCAGCAAACGCTACATTATCTGATACCTATGTGGGCCAGGCACTTTGTCAGGTACTTTACATGTTACCATCATACTGAACCCTCTCAGCAACTCAGTGACGTGTGGGCATAATTAGCTCCATTTTTCAGATAACAAAAATGAAGCTCAGAGAGTTTAGGTGGTTTGTGCCAGGATTCTCACGGTAGATGCATGAGGCAGCAGAGTTGGGATTTGATCCCACCCCTGCCCGGCTCTCGCTGCTGTTCTTTGCGACCCCAGCTCACGTCTGACAGGAGTGGGCAGCCACGAAGGATCTGCTGCTGAGAAGGATGAGGGCTCCAGTTCTAGTTTCTCCTGGCCCACACAGGCAAACCCTGCATCCTGCTTGCCCGCTGTGAGCCTGTGAGCGGGCCACTTGATTGATGTGCAGAGTGTGACGGTGTGTCCCAATCACCCCCCCCCCCCGCCCCATGCACACCCTTCGGCTAGTTCAAGTCACTTAACAGCTCATAATGTGGTAGTATCTGGCAGTGCCAGGTTAGAGCACGTGGCACGATCTGGGACCCTGCTTCTGACAAGTGGGGCTGAGCCATGAGTCCCTCTAGTCACCGCACACGACCCTCCGGTCCTGGAGGGCTGCAGATCCAGCTGGCAGCCATCAGAAATGCGGGAAAACAATCTGGGAGCAGGCAGATGGTGCCTACTGATTTAAATTACCTACTTTTAGGGAGCCTTTACCATACGACATGCTAGATGCTGAAGGTACCAGGGAAGTTGGCTGTGTCCCCTGTCTCGGGGGCCACATTCTGGTGCAGTGGGTGAGGGAGGGGACAATTACAGTACACTGTGACCAAGGCTGGGGTGGGGGGTGGGGGGTGAGGCTGCTGTAGGACCTCAGAGGCCGGGTACCTTGATCAGCCCGGGGAGACTGAGAGGGGAAGGAAGGGAGGGAGGGAGAGAGGGAGGGAGGAAGGAAGGGAGGGAGGAAGGAAGGAAGGAAGGAAGGAAGGAAGGAAGGGAGGAGGGAAGGAAGGAAGGAAGGGAGGAGGGAAGGAAGGGAGGAAGGGAGGAAGGGAGGGAGGGAGGAAGGAAGGAAGGAAGGGAGAGAGGGAGGGAGGGAGAGAGGGAGGGAGGGAGGGAGGAAGGAAGGGAGGGAGGAGGGAAGGAAGGGAGGAAGGAAATAATGGGCCGGGGGACGGAGGGCAGGGAAGGAGAGGGAGCAGGGGAAGGAAAAGAGCTGAGATAGAGGAAGACGGCCTGCGAAGCAAAACAGGGAGAACTTTGGGTGTTTTCTCCCACTGCCGGCCAGTCGACAAAAATGGCTGGCACTGGTTTGGGATGGGCATGAAATTCACCAAGAGAGTAGTTTGTCAAAAGAAACATCTCCCTAAGAAAATGCCATTATTCCATGAGAGGATTATGCTGGGAGACAGCGGGAAGGCTTTTCAGAAACACCCCTTAGTTCCCGGCTATTGATAAAGTGCCCGCTACTATTTGTTCCCTGGTTTATGGAGAAGATTAAATAGTTAAGAATAGGGCCAGGGAGGGTCAAATCTTTTGGGAACCCAAGACGTAAATGGACACACATCAGAACTCACTGTGCTTTCCCTGGGGAGTTAAATAGCTCCCCAATCCCAATTCCTTAATTGGGATTATAACAAATTATCCCAATGTCTCTGTGATCTGCAGGATTCTTACTGAGAAAAGCATCTAGGGCAATAGGTGTCAGTCTTTTAATATCTGAGCACGTCCCCCTTTCTGCCCTCCAAAAAGCACACACAGAGCTCCTAAGTTACAGAGGATGAGTTTTGCTTGAAGGGCCTCACATCCTGCCTGAGGTGGTCCCACGGAACCCCATGTCCCCTTGGAGCTGGCTTTAACTCCTTGGGGTCACTCCCTTTGCTTCCCCTCAGGCCCTGAGCAGAAATCCAGCGTAAGGGAATAACTGAGGTTTGGGCCAAAGTGCGTGCTGTGTCTGTCCTACAGAGCGTTCTTTGACCTCTTGCCCGGGGTGGCCTAGGGAAGGACGGCGACGCCCCAGGACCTTGGCAGCTTCTGCCAGAGGAGCACAGAAGTCCCCAGCCAGGGACTGGCTAAGGGATGACTTCTACGCGGTGTTTCGGCCGAGCATTCACGTTTCCCCGTGGGGACCCAGTTCAAGGGCCTGGGGAGTTGGAGGTTTCTGAGGTCTAGTTTAGGCCCCATGTCTGTAAAATGGGGCAATTTAGATGGTATCTCATTATACCCTCCCAGCCAGTACTGCCCTAGCTCCGGGCAAGAGAAGCCCCCTTGCCCCCGACCTGTGCTTTAGAAGGTCCTGCTCTGACCCTCTTCTGCTGCAGTCCCTACTCACAGGGTGAGGCCAAGGGACCCACTCATAGCCTGTGCTCCCCCCCCAGACCAAATGCACCCACCCCTAGGGCGAGGGGTGTCCAATGGAGGCTGTAGGGAGGGGTGTGCACAGAGCATGGCGTGTGGGCTGAGGCATCCCCTCATCCCCATGACCTTGATGGCGCAGCTGTTGCTTTATCAATTGGACAAGCAAATACTTTTGACAGAAGGAAACATGGTGACACAGACTAAAAGCCTGCTCTGTCATTTTATATAACTCCCCCCAAATACTCTGAGATTATTGCACCCACTTTACAGATTAGAAGACAAAGCCCATGCTCTGAATGCACTGTGCTGACATCTCCACTTGAACCTCTGCCCTTTGGTTGAGGTGATTCCTTACCTGACACTCCTGGTGCTGGTGAAAACTAATAAACCCCGCCCTTCTTCAGAGTTCAGATTTGGGGGACAACATCCAATATGCATATATTTTTCTCACTGTTGTTATCAACAGACCCTGTTGGGGAAGAGAGACATCAGCGTCTGTGAGTGAATCTGAGCACAGGAAAGAGAAGAGATTTTTCTTTTGTTCTCTTCTTTCTTTCTTTCTTTCTTTTTTCCTTTTATTGAAGTGTAGTTGATTTACAATGTTAGTTACTGCTGTACAGCAAAGTGATTCAGTTATACATATATATACATTCTTTTTTTATATATATTCTTTTCCATTATGGTTTATCATAGGATATTGAATATGGTTCTCTAGAAGAGAGATGTTTCAACCATAGAAGGAAGAGCTCAGGAAATACCTGGGACAACGTTCTGACCAGGACAATATTGCTAAACCTTCAGAAGGTTTTTAAAGAAGTTTGGTAGCTTCGTCCTCAAATAATCTAAAACTGAATCTCTCATGTATGGGCTGAGATGGAGTGCATTTGTTCTATAATTTAATCCTCAGGACATATCTTTAGGTATCAATACTCCCATTTTACAGATAGGAGAGGCAAGGCTCGGATATGTTAACTGAGTTCTCCCCAGGTTCCCGTACTCTGCTCCCTCTCTGGGAAACGAAACGACTAGCAAACAATCTGATATGCTTCGTATGGTTTAACCAGAAAAGCGGATGACCTCAACTTGCTGCTTGAGGGACTTTTTCCTATTACCATTCTGTGTATTAGCAGAAAAAGGGAAAGCAATCACAGTACAAAACTGCTTGCCACACAAAGAAATGCTCCCTCTTGCTTTTATCTCCTCCCCATCTTCTCGTGTGTGGGTCTGGCATAACCCTCCCACGGCTAGGGGACAGGCCGCAACTGAAGCGAGAGAAGGACCTCTGGGGCCGGTGCTCATCTTCCAGACCTCTGACTGTGATTCTGATTCAGCAGCGGGTGAGTTTCCCTGAGTCCTGCCGTGCGCTAGCCCTCCTTTTCCTTAGCAGCTGACACAGGAGTTTGGAGACAGATGCGCTGATGGCATTATTTGCTCCAGGGAGCCAGGATGTCATAGTCTGACAAAGGCAACACGGACTGTTTCTCAGTGCCCCTGGGTGAGCCCTTACTGCATGATGGTCAACACGTCCTGGCATTTATACTGAGGCAAAGGCTAGGTCTATAGGCCATGACGTGTGATGATGCCCGGCCAGCCAGCTAGCCAGGAGCGTGGTTCCTGCTAGTACACGTTCCGAGGGAAAAAAAAACACGCAGCAGCTGGGCTGGGAGCAGAGGATGTTAAGATACAGGAATCAGCTGAGATTTTGCACACTTAAACTTCCTTGGAGAAACAGAACTTATGTTAGAGGACCTTTACCTGTTACTGGCAAGGGGCAGCCCATTTACAGGCAATAAAACATAAAAAGTCATCCTCATCTTGAAAAGCTGCAAGGGAAAAGAAAGACGAGAGATTGAGCTAGGATGTTTTGAGTTTCCCAGAAAGAGCTTCAGATTTCCAAGCAAAGCCTTGTGTTGAGTGTTATATAAATAGACTGCCTATAAATGCGTCCGAGGCAGTAAGCAAGGTCTAAGCGTTTCTACGAGAGCTGGTGTGTGTCTTTCAGACACAGGCTTTTGACTTTGGAGAAGCTGAGTGAGGTCACAGCTGGTCAACACCAGCTCATGGATCTTTCTCGGAGGCTGAGAAAAATACAACCAGTAATTAAAATCATGTTCTCCTTTAATAACAACAGCAACAAAACCCAGCGACAACGCAATTCCACATGCCGAGTTTCATACAAAACTTTCCCCATGAGAGGCTTATTCTGGTAGGGGCACCATCGCATTTCATAACAAAAAAAGTTGCCTTTTCATATGGAACTCACGTTAAGGGAACATCTGGGGCTTCCGCCACCATGTAAATATTGCCAGAAGCGTGGCTCCTCTTTTCTTATTTCTACATCAACCACCTGGAACATTTTACAAACCAGAGCCTGAATTCCATCACAGAACATCTTAGTAGAATCAGCCTAAAAGCTGGTAAACTTTGAGGTGGCAGTTAGCCCGAAAGGGGCTGGAAAAACAGACCAAGCAACCACCCAACAAATAAACAAACTTAACTGTTTGTTCCTTAAATTTGATCTTCATACACTTGGGCACTCGGGGAACTACCACTTTTCGGCATATCAGAAAGAGCCCTGGGTTCAGAGTCAAAAGGGGGGATTTCTTAGTTCTGGCTCTGCGACTGGCCAGGCTGAGGGAGGCTGTGAGTAGTATATCACTCAGACCTTTCTTCCCTCAGTTTCCTCCTGCTCTGGGAGTGAGCTTAATGCTGGGTGTTCCTGTCAGGCTATTGTGAGCAGAGAATGAGATCAAGTAGGTCAAAGTGCTTTGTGGCAGTTAAAACATTACACACACACACACACACACACACACACACACACACACAACTGTAAGGGATTTGTATTATGGGAGGACTAGGAATTCCCTTCCTTTCCTGGGACAGAAAGGAAGACATGAAAAATCTATGCCTGTTTTACCTGTAAGAAAGAATTAGAATCCACCTATTTATAACACTGATGATGAGACAGAAGACAGTTTAGTAACGAGAACCGTGGATATGTCGTCATCCTTATTAGAAAATTAACACATGGTTTCACCATCCAGTAATGTGACTGATTTTTAAATAAACATATTTAAAGGTGTGTGGTCCTGTCCTGAATAGAGAGTAGTCACCTTGGCAGGTGAAACACTTATTTAAATTATATGTCCCATCATTCCAAAAAAAATTTTTTTGTTTTTAACTCTTCTTTTGGAATTGTTCCTAGAGCCTCTGGCACATTCTTTCGAACATGTCTGAGGGTGACAAATTTTTGTCCTTTGTGGAAAATACTGATTTTTGTAAACAGCCCAAAGTTATTTGGCATGGAGTTTGGTAAACGGGTTAAGTAATGCCACTTTTTTAAAAACTGTGACTATAAGATAGGAAAACTTTCTTTCAGTTCCAACAACAAGTTACAAATAGTTGGAGTTCCCTGGTGGTCTAGTGGTTAGGACTCTGCGCTTCCACTCTAGGGGGCACAGGCTCAACCCCTGGTTGGGGAGCTGAGATCTGCAAGCCAAGCAGCACAGCCAAAAAAAAAAGGAACAAATAGTACATTTCAGGAATCGACAGTATTGCTAGAAAGGATCCTTCATAAGGTGCCCACATTAGAGTAGAAAAGCCATCTGGAAATGCATTTCTACAATTTTAGTCACACCTTCATTATTTATCTAGCAAGACTGTTTGCCACTAGACTTAGAGTTTCCAGAAAGAAAAGAGCACTGCAACTAATTAACTGTTTAATCATTTTATCACAGCTCCTCTGGGCATCTGAACCCCTCATTTGCATATGGATTAACTGGCTAATACAGATGTTTCCAATGAACTCACATCTGGGTCTACTGAAAATGGAGTAGCCAGCCAATCCAATTCCAACCAACAAACTCTATATTCCCTTAAAAAGTTTAGAATTTTTTTTGATTATGAAACTATCTGAAAATTAGAATATCACTAATATCATTACAACGTAACCTGAAGCAACAACTAGAGTGGATTTGCTTCTGGTGCAAATAATTTAAACTGTTAGCATTACTTTAAAATAATCATAATCAGGGAATTCCCTGGCTGTCCAGTGGTTAGGACTCTGCGCTTTCACTGCTGAGGGCCCAGGTTCAATCCCTGGTCAGGGAAATAAGATTCCACAAGCTGCACAGCCAAAAAAAAAAACGCCAACAAACCATAATCACACTTTTATTCACTGAATATTGCACAGTGTTAAATGAATCCAAAGACTTTTATGGAAACTATTGTTTTCCCTACTTCATTTTTTTTTTATTGTGGTGAAATTTACATAACATTAAATTCATCATTTGACCATTTTAAAGTGTACAATTCGGGGGAATTTAGTACATTCCCAATGTTCTGTGAATGAACCATCACCACTACCTAGTTCCTAAACATCTTCATCACCCCAAAAGGAAAGCCTGTACCCATTAAGCAGTCACTCCCTGTTCTCCCCTCCCCCTGCCCCTGGCAACTACTAATCTGCTGTTTCTATGGATTTGGTTATTCTGGGCATTTCATATAAATGGAGCCTTACACTGTGTGGCCTTTTGTGACGGGCTTTTTCATGTAGCATAATGTTTTCAGGGTTCATCCACGTTGTAGCATGTGTTAGTACTTCACTTGCTTTTATGGCTGAATAATTGCGTTGCATGGATACACTACATTTTGTTTATCCATCCATCCATTGATGGATCTATGAGTTGTTCACCCCTTTGGGCTATTCTGAATAGTGCTGCCATGAACACAGGTGTACATTTTTTTCTTTGAACGCCTGTTTTCAATTCTTTTGGGTATATACCTAGGAGTGGAATTGCTGGGTCATATGGCAATTGTATGTTTAACTTTCTGAGGAGCCACCAAACCTCTAGCTCATTTTAATGCTCATGTTTTCAAGGTGGCTTGATGACCAGACAGTTAGAAGCAGTTGGACAACTGCAGCCAGACTCCAGGCTGGGCCCAAAGAGGTGTCTTTTTTTCAGAAACACTGATTAGAGCAGCTGGGCTTGATCTGAGCCAAGCTTGTTCCAACAGAAGGTTACAGGCAGGGCTTGGAACAGCTTTCTCTGCTGGTCTACGTGTCACAACATGAGCTGGCAGGGCGGGAATACCTTCTTGCCTCCTAGGGATCCTTGGTTCTCCAATTGTGTTGCACACACTTCTGGAAAAAGAAAAAAAGATGTTACCTACCTAACTGATAGGCTTCTCTCTTCCTGCTTTTGTAGAATTCAAATTAGCATCTGAAGTCCAGGTAGAAATGGGTGTTTGGGGGCCAATGCTATACCCCTGTCCTGGGCAGAGGTCTGTCCTTTCATGGTTGGAGAACAGAGCTTCCCAAACACTAGCTGAGGCTACAGAGAGATCTTGCATCCCGGGTGGACTTTTACCATCTATTTTGCCTGAAGGCACGGCCTAGTGATTCTGACCCTATCAATCCACAGATACTGGAGTTGAACCGACCCTACTTTGTATATTGTAGCTTACCCACCCCTGTGAGCTTGGCCAGGACAACAGGAGATAATCCTACTGTAGGTATTGTTTACTGCAGCCAATTTACCGAGTCATGAGGCTCCTCAGCCATTAACCCAACCCGGCCAGTAAACTGAGTAGCACTGATTTTTAAATTTAAACGTGTTCATGAGCCTCTCAGACTGCTGACCTCTTTCTCACCTCAGTGCCTGACACATAGAAGTTTCTGAGCCCCAGAAGCCCCAATCAAGGAGCATTAGGGCTGCACTGCCATAAACAGAGACCGACCCAAATGCCTTTTTCCACTTGAAACTAGAACACTAAGAGAGAAGAAGTTGGCTTCCGGGGTCCTTGCGATGCAGTCTCTCTGCCAAGCCAGCTGTCACTTGTCGCTTGTCTCCTGGCAGCCCTTCAGGTGTCCTGGCCTGAATCCGCTATTAAGATAGAAAAAAAGTCCCTTGGCTGGTCATATCCTCTGCAATCTGGCAGGAAACCTAAAATTTGCCGGTTCTTGTCCTCGGTCTGTTTGCTTATCTGCTTCCTTCTAGGGAAGAGCCTGCATCACAGTGTCCGGTGAAGGGGGATTTTCACCATGACCTCACCCTCCGGCAGCTACCGTCCAGATTTCAGCGCGGCAGCTCGGGTGGGAACCCACATCAACGAAACATCAACAATCGCTCCTGGCACATCTCAGAGGAACGGCAAGGTCTGAGAATGCCAAAGGGAGCTGCGGGTGGGGCTGGGGGAGGATGGATGACGTCTGGTCACCATTCTGGGCTTGGGAGAGCAGGATGTCAAGGAACCCACTTTAAGAAAATGCACCAAAAACTTTGCAAGCTCGCGCTCGCTGTTTGTACAACTTCGAACCAAAGACTTCGAAATTAGGTGACAGCCGGCGGCGGGGAGTAACCAGGAGTAAGAACGGCGGGAGCGGCTGGGGAGCCCAAAGGGCAGCGCCCGAGACCTGGTCTCCAGCCTCCCGGGCCCCCGGAAGTAGCCCTTCCGCACCCAAGTGAGTGCAGCCAATTCAAGGCAACCGAAAGTCTGGCTCCCCAGGTGCCTGCCCCGGGCGGAGGCGCCCGGCCCCGATGGAGGTCACGTGACCACAAGACCCCGCCCAGCCGACCCCTCCCCGCGCGCGCCCGGCGGCGGTCGCGGGCTCGCGAGAGAACGTGAGTCTCCGGCCCGGGGCGCGAGTCGGGGGAGCGGCCGCGGCGTGCGCGCGCGCCCCCGGGAGGCTGCGGGCGCGCGCACGCCCCGGGGCCACCGCCCCTCCCGGGCCCGCCCTCCTTCCCTCCCTCCCCGGCTAGCCTGGCCCGCCCTGCCCGGCCCGCCCTGCGAGTCAGTCCGCTGGCTCCCTCCCTCCCCCAGCGCGCTCGGGCCGCCGCAGCGCTCCGCGCCCTCGAGCCGCCGAGCCGGAGCCGCCCGCCGCCCGCGGAGGAGGCGGAGGAGCCGGAGGGGCCCGCCGAGGCGGCGGCGGCGGCAAGATGGCGGACTTCCTGCCGTCGCGGTCCGTGCTGTCCGTGTGCTTCCCGGGCTGCGTGCTGACGAGCGGCGAGGCCGAGCAGCAGCGCAAGTCCAAGGAGATCGACAAATGCCTGTCGCGGGAGAAGACCTACGTGAAGCGGCTCGTGAAGATCCTGCTGCTGGGCGCGGGCGAGAGCGGCAAGTCCACCTTCCTCAAGCAGATGCGCATCATCCACGGGCAGGACTTCGACCAGCGCGCGCGCGAGGAGTTCCGCCCCACCATCTACAGCAACGTGATCAAAGGTGCCGGGGATCCCGGGCCCGGGGGGCCGGGGGCCGGTGGGTCGCTGGGCCTGGCCTCGGGCCGCGGCGCGGGGCCGGGCACCGCCCTCGTTCGCTCTGTCTCTGGCGAAGGACCGGGCCCGGCGGGCGGGAAGGGGGCGCGGCCCGGGGGAGAGGATGCCCGGGGGCGACCCGTTCCCTCCCTTGCCGCCCGGGCAGGGGGCGCGGCGGGTCCCCCACCCCCAGCCTCGCTGCTGGCCTCGCCCCCTGCGAGAGGGAAGTGAGGCGAGCCGGGTGCCCCGGAGCGTGGGGTGACCTCTCCTGTCCTCCCTCCGGACGAGCCAAACCCAGACCGTCCATCCTCACCCCACGCCCGGGCGCTGCCCGCCCAGCCTCGCCGCCCCGGGTGGTGGGTGACCCGAGTCACATGGGGTCGGGGCTGCTCCCAACTCCTGAGCCGGGGAGTTCTGGAACCACCGCAGTCAGGGAACTTGTGCCCGAGACCCTGGTCAAGGGCGAAGGGTGACAGCTCTTGGGCCCTTTGCGGCAAGGATATGAAACTTGAGGGTGTCCTATTTACTGTGCTGCTATCAGGAAAGAGTACACCATACAGTCAGCCTAAAAAAGTTAGCGGTGGTTTTTCGCCCCAGTGTCACGGTCGGGCAGGATGTTTGCCTGTAATCACCAGGCAGCACGTTCCACTCTCCTTTTGCTTAATAATTGGGGGCGGGAGGGAAGGGGGTACCACACTTGCTTCTACTACTTAAATGAAATCGTGTGTTGATACAAAGAATCTTTGGCCTAAATGTGATGCGGAGCCTGTACAGGTTGAGTCAATGAATAAGTGTTGGCTTAGACTATAGGCTCTGCTGCTGTTTGTGGGTATTTTTAAAATTGAGGGTAGGTTTTGTTCTCAGGTGAAAAACACAAGAATTTTAGTTCTGGGCTTTCAAAGAATTACAGAAGAGGGGATTTTATTTTTTTCATTGGAGCGATAATTAGCACTCATTTTTCTTACTAGCAACTATTTTGTACTTTATAAAAGGCATTTTGGCAGAGTTGAGATACAGAGCCTGGTACTTCAGGTGCATGAGGGTTCTCTATTGCATCTGGGTAGCAGTTATATAGGAGCTGGTTACAGATTTCAAGCCTTTCCAAACATCGTTTTTTTTTAAGGTTTTTTTTTGTTCAGGAAGTACTTAAGTCACTCTTTGGTGTCACTTTTTTTTCTCCCGGGATTGAGTAGAGGAAAACTGCTTGGGGGGGTAAGGGCGGGGGAAGGGCACTGGGCCAGGAGCTCACAGACCACAGCCAGCCCTAGTACCTCTGAAGTTAAGCTGTAAAAAGTGGTTGTATTTATCCTCTCTTCAAGTTTAGAACCAAACTAATTAAGGTCTCTTTCAAGGCCGAAGACTGCCTAGCCAGTCCTTAACCGAAGGTACCTTTGTATCCCCATGCAGCTGAAAGATGCAGCTGAACGGAAGGGATTCTGTCAATGAATAGAGCCAGCATGTTAACTGATAGTCAGCCAGGTAAACACCTGGTTCTTCATGTGCACTGGCTCCTACGTGTGACCTACTTCGAGCATTGATGATGAGATGCAGTCACTAGCCATCTGCATTTTTTGAGTTGGCGTGATCAGAAAATTGACAGCAAAACGGTTTTTCAGTTATCCAAACAGATGACGTAATAGTCCTGTGATTGTTAAGAGGGACGAAAGGTAACAGTTTAGTGTTAGAAATAATGGGTTTGATTTAATCTCTGTGAGTTGAAATCTCAGCCTCTACATCTTTTTTGCAGTTGGTCTTCCTCCTTCTAGGGAGGTCTGACTCCATTCTCGGCCTTACACTGATTTGAAGCTTGAGATGTGAGATGTTTCTGAGCTTTGAATGTGTTCCTGGAAGACTCAGGGTTAAGCGGGGTGCTCAGGGACCAAGCAGATCACAGGGTGATAAGTTTGGTTCTTGACGTCTCATAAATAAATGTCTCTTTGAGAGACTCATAAAATCTTGCTTGCAGATCTTTCTTCAGAGCCTGGACATCAGGCTATGCAGCATAATTTCTTTTTCCTTTGCTAGTTTTGGTTCTCTTGTGACTGCCTTCTACCCAGGAGTTATTTTATAAATTAGAACATGTTAAAATCCTTTAGGAGGAGCACTTGTGTTAATTGTATTTGCTTTTCAAGGCTCTAATTTTATGACTGTGAACAACTGTTAGTTTTTTTTTTACACTCTGAGAAAATTACTCCTGTTTGTCTTGATGTTGGTCTCCAGTTTTGGAGGCACCAGGCCTGGAGTACTTAAGAAGTTTAAGGAAATAATACTAGAATCAAATCTCTGAGAATATCTAATGACTCCCGTCACACTTTTTTTTTTTTTTTTTTTTAAACAAAGGTATGAGGGTGCTGGTAGATGCTCGAGAGAAGCTTCACATTCCTTGGGGGGATAACTCAAACCACCTCAATGGAGACAAGCTGATGGCATTTGATACGCGGACCCCCTTGACGGCCCAGGGAATCGTGGAAACTCGAGTTTTTTTACAGTATCTTCCTGCTATAAGAGCATTATGGGCAGACAGTGGTATACAGAATGCCTATGACCGGCGTCGAGAATTTCAATTGGTAAGAGATTTGGTTTTTTTTAATGTTGTGATTTTATTTTAACGGCATTTATTAACATCTGATTCTAACACACCTTTTTCACTGACTTCCACAATATAATGTATCCAGAATTTTAGCCTCAGAAACTTGGATTGCTCTATAGATGAGCTTTTTAAACTAAACAAGATAAAAGTAAGGTAAACCCCATAGGTTTGGTGAAGTTGTTATAATTAGTTGGTCATTTTTCCTTTTTGAAAGTAAGATCATAATGATTTTCTCAGACACTTTCAAATTTTTAATTTTTTTCTCCTTTTAGAAGTAATCTCCTCCCAATTCCAGCAACAATATTGATCTTTCTAAAAAACTGACCTTTTACTCTTGGATTAAGAGTTCAGTAACCTAATTGTTCAAATGTGCTCTTTATCTTTAGAGGTATTTATTTCATGATTCAGATTAATTTAATCTATAAAGAGGTTAAAATCCTTAATAATGTTTAACAGTCATGCTTTTTGTATATTCGTATGCTGTGTTTTTTTAAGGCTTCTAAGCACATTTTACAAAATGTTCCTTCTTAAAAAATGAAAATAATGTTATTTTTTATACCTCTGTTTCACATGGGAATCACCTAGAATTTATTTTACATTTATTATATCTACTTTGTCTTAAAAGAGACTCCCGTAAGACTTTGTAGCTATTACACGACAGTGAAGAGAGAGTGGAAAAGGATCTGATATAGGTTAAAGATACAAAAATAATGATTGAAATAGATTTTTTTAATCAAGTGTTCTGTAATTTAATTGTGAATGCTTTGATTGTATTCAGGGTTTTATTTGCCAAAGACCGGAAAGATCCCAGGAATGATAGCCATCTAGGCTGTATGCAATTTGGAGGGAGTTCAGATCTGAAGTGTTTTACTGTAATGTGATCAAAATAAAGTGACAGTTAAAAGTAAAACTGCTTAGAAAGTTGTTTGATGATGTCACTGGCATTAAAGCAATTCACATTTCTGGGTGTGGCTGCAAAATGATGTGCAGCCAGCAGTCCTTGCTGTTACAGTTTGTACTCAGCAGCAGTCTTGGCAACTGAAAGTTCTAGAAAAGTGTTCACGTTGGCTCTTGATAAAACTGAGACCTGAATCTTTACTTTCTCTGAATTATGGCCCCGGTGTGTAACATACAGCCTAGCACTTGATTATGTACTGTCTGGTATAGTTCTCTTCTTTGGTGTGTGTATCTTGTCTGTTAATTTATCCATTAATGAGGGGCAAGGGCAATCTCACATAATTGTTAAAATTGAGTAGCTGGCAGCATTATGTGTTGAAAATTAAGAATTAACTTGACAAGTGACCTCCATCCACTTCTCCGACTTGGGGTTGATTTTTGTCTTCCACACACCCCTTCTCATCTCCCTTTACCCTCCCTCCTGTTTTTAAGTGCTGCCTATTCTCTTCTAAATTCATTTTCTCAGCAAACCACACTTTTCACTATGAATTTTCTCAGGATGTTATTCGTCCTTCCAGGTCAGGGAAAAAGCATCCATCTGTAATAGCACACACTACATGTTGATTCAGTGAATAAACAAACGGCGGTACTGTAAAGTTCTCTGTGGGAAAGTTCCATAAGTCCATTTAATTGAAGTTGCACCTCACTGACACTTATTGAATTTGAACGTTCACATCTTACAGTCTCATGGTCATCGTTGTTGAGAAGGCATTCCTGAGGATTTATTCGCCATTAAGAACGAATGGGTAAAACCACTCAGGCTGAGGACCTGCAGGTTCTTGACTTGAGCCAGCTGATGCTTTCAGAGCAGAGAAGGCCTCACAGACAAGGAGAGAGGAGTTCCAGAAATACTTCTTTTCTGATGAAAAGTAGGGACACAGGGAAAGAGGAGCAGGGAGAGATCTAGTTTTAACTCCTGGAGGACAGGGACTTTTTTTCCCGTGTGTCTCCTCGGCATTGTTAACGGTACCTGGCACAGGTAGTAGGTGCTCAGTGAGTACGCTGCATCAGTGGCTCTCAGACTTCAGGATGCTCCGTGGTGCTTGGCGTGCTGTTGACCCTGGGAAGGCACTTCGCCTACTCCAACTTTTCCTCGGAGTCCTCTTTGGTTCCTTCTCCCGCCCACACACACAAAGCCCCGAGTCCTGTCTTTTCTGCCCCGAAAAGTCTCTTGCATCAGTCCCTCCTTTCCACCTTTCCATGTCCTGGTACCTCCTGCTTGGACTCCCAGGTGATCTTGTCCAGACACGGCCAGGTCTGCTCAGAAAGCTCTGCTTGTTCTCCACAGCTTCTGGAACAGAGTGCAACCTCTCGGAGTGAGTCCGGACTCCAGCTGGCTTGCCTAGGATTCCACTGTCATTAGACCACATCACATACCCTATAACCTCTCAAATCCCACGTGCCCTGGGCTTCTGCATCCGTGGCCGTCTTCACAGAGTCCCTCTGCCCGGGTTCTTCAGGCCCGTATCTGGTTACTAGGTCTCCCCCTTCACTTAGAACAGCACCAACCAGATTTTAATGTGACTGCATGTGGTCCATGGGCCCTTTGCAGCAGATTCAGCAGGAATCGTTGCTTAACCAGAACAGAGCAGTTTCCTCAACTCCCTTCCTTGCCTGGGGAGCCTGGGAGGAGCCCCGTGGTCCGTATCTGTGGCAGGCCGTAGGCCGTGGCGTGGGTTTGCTCCGGGGCCACTGTGCCGCCGGGCCTGACCTCTCTTGCGGGGAGCCTTCCCTGGTCCTCCCGCTGGACAGGGATGCCTTTCCTTAGCCTGCCTGTCTGCCTGCCTGCGTGCCAACCCCCATCTAGTGCCTCACCTGGTGTTCCAGCTCTTTAGTTTGTGTTTGCTTCTCCCTCTAAAGCAGAATCTCCTTTGGTCTGCCTTTTTTTGGTCTTTTTCTGTCTCATTAGCATAGGGCCTGACACATTTTATTTCCTCATTTTTTTTAGACGATCTGAATTATATTCGTCTAGAAAAAAAGAAACAGTCCTCATTTTTTTCCTGGGAAACATGAGTGTTTCTGTATGCTAGTTTGTTAATTTTCCAGGAGATGGGAAGTTCTTGTATTACAGAATCAATTTTTCTTTTTTGTTATGTTTAACAATGTAGTATATTCTTGAATCTTGGATAGAAAAAGGAGTCATTGGGGAAATGAGAGGAATTAGCAGATAAAATAACAAAAATTAGCATTTTTGGTTTCAACTAACCCTTGATTATTAAATTTATTAATGCAAATTTAAATGCAAAAAAATGGGGGCAGTTTTTAAGCCTCCCTACGGCTTTTTTGCTTAAGATGAATGACCGCCCTTTAATCAGTTTTTGGGACGAGGGTAGGGTAGTGCTATCACAGCTTTGGTTTTTAGTTTTTAGCAGGCCGTTCGTTTGTTAGTAATAACTTTGGGTGCAAACATGAATGTTTTCTTTCCCTAGTTCCCGAAGGCAAACATTTCCTTTTCTGGTTAGTCTCATTGTGGGTAAGCTAAATAGCTTACTGTGGAAAAAGAAAAGTCTAAAGATTCACGTTGTTGTTACAGCTTATGGTGCCTTTCTCGTTTGTATAAGCTAGCACACTGAGGACAGTATATCCTAAGAAGTGGTCTCTTCTAGGCCTCAATTAAATGTTTGTAATGCTCTGCCTCGGCTGTACATTCACCATAGCCTGCCACTGGACTGAGGAGATACCCTCTCTTTAGAAAAACTCACGTGACGGTAACTAGGGAATTTGCTAACTTAGAGGACTAAAGAGATGGCTGGGAAACGATGCAACTGGGGACGTGTAGCAGGAGTCACTGCCAGTTAGATTGTTCTGGACTGTGTGACACAGTTACTTATTCAGGAAGGTAAGCAGAACGCATAGCCCTGGTTACACAGGACAAGAAAGTGTGTGGCCCTGGGAGGAACACTGCTGTGTTCTGTACACACTGTAACGTCGTCGGCATTAATACAGCTTCCTGTGATGGCCAGGCTTTTCTTTGCAGTTCCTGTGACTGAAACCATTTTCTTTGTTATCGTGGTACCTTGGGTTAGACTTAATTTTTCTTCCTCAAGTAGTACAGCTTGTGCTTGAGGATAGTTACACTTCTCCAAGCTGGTGAGCTAGTTTTCTCATTAAGGCAGCGCTTCCCTCAGTCTGTGTAACAAAGTAACTACTTAGCTTCTTGCAGTGGCCTGAAAAAAGGAGCTGAGCACTCAGGAAAACAGGAGCTTCCCTTTGGGCTGAGAGATTGGTTTCTTTGTTTGCACTGCAGTATGGATTTGAAATACTATAGAGTTAGAGGCATTTGTTTGCCCTGTAACACTAGATAGGATTTGCTTTAAAGGGTGAATTACTACTTTCAGTTGTAAACTATTTTCAGTTTTCTGTTGGAAAAGGGTTTCGTCCTTTTTCTTTATGAATAAAATCAAAGAAGGACTTTGACTTCAAGTTGCTAAAAACCTCCTGATTCTAGGCTTAGGGTGAAATATTTCAGCCTATATAACAAGGATTATATGTTACATTAGGAATTGTAGAGATTTTTAAATTTAGGTCTATAGAATTTGTTCTTGGTAAACTTGATCCAATGTCAAAATGGTTACATGTTATCCAAGCCTTGGAAACCCAGAGCTGTACTACTGTTTACATTGAAAACAAAGAGGTTGTTTTGGCATGTGCTTATAGTTTTAATATAACTTTGTGAGATTTTGTGTGTGTGTGCATGTGTGTAACACATATACATGCACACCTAAGTAGATCTCTTGATTTGTTATATCAAGTTGATGTGTTCATGTTTACATGATTTTATTTTTGGTAGAAACGACTAGCTGTGGGATATCCGAACTCTGGGTGCTGAAGAGGGATTGTAAAATACTGTGCTGCTTTTTATATTACCTTTTATTGCTCTTCTTTACTAGAGTGTGGACCTAACTCAGGAGAGAGACTTGTGAGCTTGCTTTTAAGAAAAGCATAATGGCCCAAGGACTTCGTGCTTTGCATGGTCCCTGTTCATCTTTCACAGATAAGCAGCAGCCCAACCAATTTGCCGTATCTTGTCATATTAGCCCAAAACAGGTGCCAGCTTCTTTCTCCAGAAAATTACTTCAAGTGCTGATAATTAATTACATCACTTTTTAATACCTTATGTTTTACAAAAATTGCTTTGTACTTTTCAGAGTACATTAATTATTTCTACCACATACACTGTCTTTTAATCCTTAAGTAAAAGAAAACAAACGGAATGTGGGCTGTTGTCCTCATTTCACAGATTAAAAAATTCAGAGGCAAGGAGGTTCCTTCAGCTCACAGAGGTAGTAAACGATGACAGGAGAGACCCTGGCACCTCAGCCTGCTGATTGCCTGTCCGCAGAGCCCCGTTTCGCAAGCCCTCCAGGGCTCTTTCCTCTTCTGAGCACCACCCTGCACTGATAGTTAACACTCCCCTAGTTAAGTTCTAGCACGTTATTTTAAATATATGTAAGGATGTCTTACAAATACATAGCACTGCACCGGTACGCACACAGTTGTTTTTAATATTCTGAACTTTCCATAGTATCCTTGTGCCATTCCTTTTTTACTTTATGAACTCAGATTATAGTTACAATGGTAATGGTAATGGTAATAATCTTAAATGTAATGGTAAATATACTAAGTTAGAGAGATAGTTTATCCTAACCACCATACATCAGGGTGAAGGCTGTTTGAATGTTCACCTCCTTGAAAACTAACTACTAGTGACCCTCAACTGATGTTTCATCAGTGAACATGGTTTTTAACGTACCCTGAAACATAGAAGTGTAATGGCAACCAGTTATCTGAAAAGCAGCCATATATTTTTTGTAGGAAAGTGACGTTTTGAAATGGGCACGTATCTGGTGTACAGCTGTCCAGATTTGTTCTTGGTTTGGAGGAGATCGCAGAGCACTCTTGCTGTTAGTTTTATGAATTCCTTTGCAGTGTTTCTCATGTAGTTGTCACCTATTTCATTCTGCTAATGAGCATGCCAGATCGTAGCTTGTTGCAAGTTTTTGTTCCAGTTAGAAAGTACCTATTTCTGGAAATTAGCAGCAATTTTTATTCCCTTTTTTGAAAGTTTTTTTTTTTTTCTAGCTGTATGACAATTCACTTCAGTCTTTGTTGTGAACTTTTTTTTTTTTTTAATGAGATGCCTTTTTTTAAGAGATTTTGTTACATCCACATTAGCAGAGCATTATTAGAATGAGCTGATAGGGATCAAGGAAATCGTTTTGTTTTGAAAACTAGACTTCAGTGGCCTTGGCTACATTTACCAGTCTCTTTCAGCCATGGTAGTTGTTTATCTTAATCTTTCAAAATTTAATCTCTTCTTTTGGCAAAACGAATAAAAAAGATTTTTAAATCACTGCAGTGGGTGAACTTTTTCATACACAACTAGTCTACAATAGAAGCAGAATACTTTAGTAGAATTACCCTTCGCTGATTTATTTTGGTTTTTGGTCTAAGTCATAAGACTTGTATACTTGGTTTTGCTACATGGAACTTTACTTTGTATCTTCCAAACAAATTAGAAAATAAACATGTTCAAATCTATTCGTTTATTTTCCATATTGTAAAACATTATTACAACTGGTTTTAACGTGGGGACCTTAAAATGTGATGTGGTTTTCTGCTGTGCTGTGCGATAAAGTGGAACTAAGTGGCCAGACAGAACTCCTGTGGGTTCTGCCTCTCACTGTGTGAGATTGAGCGAGTCCCCCAGGCTCTCTTTCTCTTTCTGCGACTGTGAAATGGGGATGATTCAACTGCCGTTGTTAGTCGTTGCAGGGATTACATGAGGTAATCCATGTAAAGCCTTTGACACAGTGCCCGACACACATTCATCATTTTATTATCGTTAGCCATTAACAGCCCTAGTATATGCCATATCCACAGGCCATAAGTAGTTTCCTAAGAGATAGAGTGCTGTAAACTTTGATTTGATTAACTCTGTGAACTTGATTTCCCGTTTAAAAATCCTGAATTGTAAACAGAGCAGAATATGACTTACAATCTCATTAGACCATTTGGCATCTCTCATGAAGGCAGCACCAAAGAGAGGTTTGAGGTTTTCATTGCTACGTCAGTTCTTGTTTCCTTTCCAACGTCACTGTGCTTTGTTTCCAGATCGAAAATTCATGATGTGGCTCTTCAATTCTTCATAGTACCTTTTTAACATTTTGTGGAAATGGGGATGATATGTTCTCAACTTTTAACATTAGAAACATTAACCCCAAGTATCCCACCCAGCGTGACGTCCATTTGAAAGTCTGCTCTCTACTTATTTTATATTGACTGTTTTTCTTGTACATAAATTACCATACTGACCCAGATTAGCTAATTTTGCCTTTACCTTTCACTATATTGACTCTATAGTTTCCATTTCCTTGACAAATATACAAACTGTTTAAAAATGTTGCTTAATCTGTCTTCCTGACAGCTATAGCAATGTCAGTTCGGAAAGCCCTTTGCTTATGTATTTATTTTAAACAAAAAACATTTTATAAATGACAGGTTTATATCTTTATGGTTAGTCCTTGTATATATTTGTAAATGATTTTTAAAACACAATTCTAAGGAATCAAATGTAATAATGACAATTAAAATGCTTTGAAAATAAGGCAGCCTATGGATGTGTGGTGAAATTCACCAGTACTGATCTTTCCCATTTGCCTGTGAGATTTCTAGCCGGAAGTATTTAATTTGGAGAACGTGCTCCTGAGACGCTTCAGATGTGTGGTCTGAATTAGCCAAAGTTGTCTTCCTGCCGGCGGCGTCGTGAGGTCACCGCAGCGTGGGCGCAGGTGCTCTGTGACTCTCGCCAAATGTGCCGCTTTCTGTCTTTCCCTCCCCCTGCTCGGCTGTTTCTGGCGCCCCTCCCCCTGCACACGTGTATCCTCTTTTCCTTTTTGCCGTTTCCTGTGCCTCTGGCCTGGCAGAGGTGTTGTGAGGACTCGTGTTGAGGAGGGTATTTGGGCTTCTTTTCCAACCTAAAAAATTCCTTATAGTCATAAAATACTGAGTCATTTTTTTTTTAAGATTTCATGTTACTTTTTGAGAGATTTTAGAACTACTGACCATTTTGTTAAAAAAAAAAAAAACAACTGAAAACATTAGTCTAAAAGAATAATGGAGCAAAATAAATTTCAATTTTGCTCCCCTAAAGAAAACGAAATTTTAATTTTGCCATTTAAAAACAGTGCTAGCCAGCAAACAAAACTCTTGTATTATCACCCCCGTCCCCCAAAATAACCCAGTGTCTTTGGGTTCTTCCAACCAGTGCAGCTGCATTTAGCCTGTTAATAGGACATTTCTCTTCTCCCTTCTAGAAAGGTTAAACAAGAAGTGCTGGGGTAATGAGCACTGTCATGGGGGTGAGAGACTTTCGCTTTCCTTTTCAATATCCTGGTTACCATTTTTTGATCCCTGGGTAATCTTTTAAAAATTATTTTCCTGTTAAATAGAATGAACTGCCTCAATAGAAATTGTATAGAGAATCTGTCCTCTTATATCATGTGACTTGCACTTAGGCTTCACGCTGTGTAGTGTGGTGGTTTCCATTTATTGATATTAAGTAAAAGAAAAACTCACAGAAGCCGCTGGCAGCGAGCAGTGGTGCTAGCTTCTCCAGGTCGCCAGCGAGTCGCTCACGAGGGGTTTCCTGGCCAGCTTGGCTCCGCGAGGCCTCGCAGATGAGAGGATGCACACACCTGTACTTCAGACAGGTAAACTTGTCTGCTGTTCAGACGTCCGATGGTCTCTTAAATTCATTTTTAGTGATTTTTTTTAAACCTAAATAATTAAATGCTTCATATTCACAAAGCTGCAAATACCATATATCCTAGTTGAAATATTTTTAAAAGAGTAATGTGATTTAGCCTACTGAGTTAAAATATTGCAGTACAAATGATTTCCCATTTTTAACTGGTACTGACTTGCCACATTTGCAGCAAAACTGCCTTTATTAGCTACAGTTTCAAAAATGATGGGGACATTGAATTGTCATATAGATTATATACATTCAACTCTAGGCTAGGGTAAGGAGAATTATACTTAACTTTTTTCTTGACTTTTTAAACTGTTATGTTATGATCAAATGTTGCAATCAATTTTAAGATGGCGTTACAATCTAGTAAGAAACCAAGGTTCCCATCTCTTGTATTTTGCACATTTGGCCTTAATGTAAGATAGCTTTCTTTTGAAAAAGGTGCTTTATTAAAAAAAAAAAAATTCGTTCTGTAGAACTTTATTCTTTTGATAGGAATATATATACATATCCGTTTGATATTTTTATATGTAACTGTATTTTATACTATGTGCAGTTATTAAGGTGTAGGGCATTACTTCAGAAGTATCCGTTTTTCATCATGATAATCTGAATTCTTTTCTTCTCAAATGTGAAAACTGAAGAGCAAGTGTAAAAGAACAAGAAGGCCTTGGGTAGCACATTTCAGGAGACGTATTCCTCTTTAACAAGAGTTAAACCTTAGTGAAATCATGGTACCTGGCAGCTTTCAGCAGCTGTTCAGGGACATGTTACCGGCCACCTGTTAATGAGTCAGGTGCTTTTCTGCAGGCTGGGTACTTGCTAGCGGACCACATGAGAGTAATCTTTGTTCCCGTTGATCTTGGATGCAAACAAGTAAATAATCCCACTTGTGATAAATGCTCTGGAGGAGAAGAGGAAGCAGCAAGAGAGCAAGAGGGCAGTCAGAAGAGGTGACATTGAAGTTGAGACCCCAGGGATGGGAGAGGGTCGGCCAGGCCAGGAGAGGGGAGAGTTGCACAGGCAGAAGGAGTGCCATGTGTGCAGGGCCTGCAGTGGGCCAGGGCTCGCCTGAGTGCGGGAATCCGAGGGAAGGGAGGAGGGCCTTTGTGCTGTCCTGGGGGCCGAGCAGCCCCAGAGCTGGGAGGCTGCTGCAGAAGGAGCCCTCCTTGTCAGGTGGTCGCCATGGAGATGCATCGGGGACACTTGGTAGGGGAGTCACGGGGCTGCCATGGATTGACTGAGGGGAGGGAGAAAAGCATGAGTCAAGAGTGACTTGGATTTCTGGTTTGACAACCAGGTGGGCAGTGGTGCTTCTTGCTGAAATGAAAAGACCGTGTGAGAAGGAAATTTGAGGGGGAAGAGTAAGGCTTTAGTTTGGGTTTATTAGGTTTTGAGCTCTCTGAGACATACAGGAGGAATCAAGTAGACAGTTGGATATATATGTCTGGAATCTAGAACAGAGCTTTGGGCTAGAGGGAGAAATTTCAGAGCTGTTTGTATTCAGGTGATATTTAAAGTCTTTAGAATGCATACAGTTACTCAGGGAAAGGGTGTAAAATAAATTAGGGCTCAGGAAAGAGTCTTAAGGAACCTTCAAACTGTTTGAGACTGTTTGGAGGAGGAGATGCTAGCAGAGATGGCCAGAAAGGTAGAAGGCGTTCAGGAACGTGTAATGCCGTGGGAGCCAGGAAAGGGTTTTAAAGAAGAATAAATGGTCAGGGCCGCCACGTGCCACTGAGAAGTCTCGTGAGGTGAAGACAGACGTGGTCACTGATTTTGGACAACAGGAAGATTACTGCTGACTGTGGCAGGTGATGTGAGGGACAGGAGGTGAGGAAGTGGAGAAGGTTCTCTTGAAATCGAGCTGACTGTTCTCATTTCCCTTTTGCAGTACTTTCAACCCACCTGACGTACTAGGCTGGGTTTTTTCAAGCCTTTTTAAAGTTTAAGAGTATATTGTATTTATATTAACCAAGTTCTTTGAATCTCACTGTCAGAAGAAGAGTTAATATCAGTTAATGATAGTGTTAATCTGTTAGGCCAGGCAAACACAAATAATGTTTACTTGAGACCATTGCTTATGCAGTGAGGGCAGTAACTTAGCAGTGATGCTGCGTGGCGCTCGTTTGCTGCTTCCCTCCTTCAGCAAGCGTGTGTTGAGTATCCGCCCACACCGTGTGCTGGGATGAGTTGGCCCTGGGACTCAGGAGCTGCCTGGCTGGCCTGCCTTCGTAGAGGCTCTCGATCCAGTGAGGAGCAGGTAAGTCACCCAGCGGTGGCTGCAAATGATACAATAAACGGTGTGGAGTGCTGCGTTTGTAGCCTCTCTTCCAGAGTGTGCAGAGTCAGCAAGTGTTTACTGACTGAGAAGAGGCCTCGGAGGGCAGGTAGGCCAGTGCGCTTGGCTTTGTACGTTTTGTACATAAAACCCAGGCCCATCGAGGTTAAGGTCGTAGCTCGTTTGGGTGTGAGAGTCACAATTACTGCTGTGCTTCCCTGTGTCCCTTAATAACACACTTAACCCCGTAGTGACTTAGAAACAGGAATTGATACTCCAGCACACGTTACGAGCTGTTACCCACATTCATCAACATGTAAAACATTCACAGGCTGCATGTCTGTCTTTGCTGTCTGACCTGATTGATCGGAGGTGAGGGGTGGCGTGCGGAGCTTCTCTGCTGCGGAGAGTTTGGGGTGATGGCTTGAATGTGAAATCCATCAAAGTCTGGGTTTTCCTGTCACCTGCTGTGTGATATTAGGCATAGAATTACTTTAATTAACGTGGATTATTGCGTAATGTTTGAGTTGTGGGGATTTCAAGATGCATTGCGGCACATCAGCCCAGAGCAGAGCTTTCCATCTGGTGTGCGTTCACAAGGACTTCTGGGTGTTAAAAAGTGCTCGTATGAGCCCCTCTATTTAGATAGCAGGGGAATTGAAACTATATTTGGGAAGTTATGTCTTATGTTGGAAAACTGCACATTCTTTTTTTTTTTTTTAACAATTGAGGTCATTTCTTTTAGAATTCGAGACATTTCTTTATATGCTGTTGGGATTGTGTATGATTGACCCTTTTCAAAAAAGTATTTTAACTTTGAGGAATTTTTCAGGGTTCAAAACTCTAAGCTTTTTAGTGTTATCATTATGTAAAAACTGAAAAACAGGGAAGTTGTTTTTGTTTTTGTTTTTTGACTTGAAATAGGCTCCAGAATCTAAATTAGCTTTTTTTTTTTTTTAATTTAGATTTTAAAACATGTGTATGCCCATTGTAGAATATCATCTAGTTAGCCACCATACCTCCACCCCAAGACATCTGTGTTGACAATTGGGTGTATTTTCTTCCAGTATTTGAGTACAATATTGGCTGTTGAGTTAAACTTTTCTGTAGTTTCTGTACAATTTTATATCCTGTTCATTTAATGTTGTGCCATTAGCATTTCTTGGAGGAGGTGATTTTTCCTCAGAGGACTGTGGTAAGGCATTCTTCTAGAAATGGATGTGAGTTTTTGACTTATATGGAAAATTCTTTCATATGTATGTATTTATGAATAGTAGGGTGGTAAATGGTAACATGGAGTAAATACTTGGGTAAATCATACCACATTGCTGCCGTAGTGAGCAGCATCGTATACCATGTCAGAGCTAGCCCGCCTCTGCAGTGGTAATAAGCTCCTTCCTCACACTTAAAATGTGTATTTAATTTTTCAGGGAATAAGATTTTTATAAAGAAATGCTGACTGCCACTCTGAAACCTGTATTTTAAAGAAGGGGCTGTAATTCTTATATAGGGTTTTGAAAATAATTGATACTTTAAGATAACAAACTTGAACACCATATAAGTGTAAGACATAAGCACCTATAAATGCTTATTAGACATATGGCCAAACTCTTTTTTCTGTCTCTCCAGGATGAAGCATTTTAATAAAATAAAGGCCTTCTTTTTTGTGACATCTGTAGTAGAATTATTAAACTGCATTTACCTTTCGGGTTATATGTCAATTGGAATTTGGTGGGACTACGGGAGTACTCTTAGCAAACTAAGATCATTAGCTTTAAATCATTTTGGTGATAAGTCTAATTAGAAAACTTGATATAAAAAAGAATTTATTAATTTGTGAGCAGTGGCAAGAAAACGGCAATTTACAAAATAAAGTGCTAATAACTTCTTTCCAAAAATTTATTACTAATATTGTGCACTAGTTTGTTTTTATAGCTTATATGCAAGAAAAATCTGAAACTAACTGTTTAGAGGTATTCTTTCTGAAATTCTGTTTAGGCTATTATAAACTGTCTTAGTTTGGAGAGGTATTTAATTTGAAAAATATTTTCAAATGTTTGGATGGTTTTTAATGTAACTGACTAATTTTGGCTCTTCCGGGAGTTTTGAGTGATGTACATAGAAAATGCCAGCAAGAAATTTGAAAGTGCATTCAGTTGGAGTCTACTTAATTTTGACCTATCTACAGAGCAAAAGAAAATAGCTTGTATTTCTTTGAATATAAGTAAACACTGTCTTTCTCCTTGTGAACCAAAGAACAGGCATGAGTGGTAGTACTTTATGCTTCAGTGATAAAGATGACAGTATCCTCTTATTAAACATGTGCTGTGTGTCACTTCAATACCTTACAATGTTTTTGTCCAGAGAAAAATGAATAGAGAAAGTCATTAAAAAAAAAAAAGGTAGGTCATCTCAAAGATAAGAAATAGTAAAATAGGTCCTTTGTGAAGACCAGGCAAAACAAGAATGTTGGAAGGGCAGGTGAATGAAAGCAGAAGTGAAGCTGTTCATGGCGAGAGCCTGAGCACCAGGGGGAGAGTTTCATGCCTACCCTGTGTGTGGAGCTCGCCAGCCTCTCCATTGTATTTTATTTTGAAATAAAAACTAAGGAGGAAAAAAGACCCAGAACCCATCCAGTAAGAAGTATTACCTTCTGTCTTTATTACTAGCCACGTCCTTATTGAAATGAGGAGTCTTGATTCATTAACCAGCTTTGACCTCAAATGTTTCCATTTTGTACCTTACTTACATTTGACATTTAATTTTTTGCTGTAAACCTTATATATAAGTAAATGCTAGATGGAAAGGCTGATATTACACAGAGTCTATTCATAGAATATTTAAAGGCTCCTTATTTAGATGTGGCTTCACCAGGATATTTGCAGGGCTGAAATTACAAGTGTATACAAAATATGAATTATTGATTAAAAAAGAAAAACAACCCTACTTCTAGGTCACTTTTAAAGGCAAGTTAATTAGTTTCCTATTGAATAGATGTTCTCCAAATATATGCATAGTGAAGCCTGCCTAATGAATATTCAGAGAACATTTCTACCTGGCTTAGTTTTGGGATTATAAGACTGATGAAAATTAAAGGCATGTTATAGGTATACAAAAACCTTACTACGGCAATCAAGGCAGCACCATATGGCAGTTCAGTTCACAATTGTAATCAGTTTAAGGAGTAAACAGATTTGTAATTTTATGTCTTGATTCTTTTTCCTCTTTGAATATTCCAAACTTGCAAATGGAAGGACTTAAAGTGCATGGCAAGGGTGTGAACCACTTTAACCCGTTGGATTTAGCTATTTTAGAACACAGACCTCTGTTTTGTAGTTTACTAGTACTTCAGGAAGTGTTTGCTGCTTGTAGTACTTGGCTAGTGGTTGCTTCTCTATATAAAGAGAAACTGGATATTAACTTCGAGTTATGCCATCATTTTCAGAATCACATGTATACTTACATTTCAAAAGAGACTCTCTCACTGCTTAATTGTCTTGGTAATATAGATTTTCTTTGAATTTTAATATTTCTTGTACTCTCAAGAAATATGTTTACTTTTAAAAAACTATTTTAGGTAATGCTAATCTCATAACTAAAAGGGCCTCCACACATAAAAATGGGATGCTTTTTTTTTTTTTTTTAATTTATTTTTGGCTGCATTGGGTCTTCGTTGCTGCGCACGGGCTTTCTCTAGTTGCGGCGAGCGGGGTCTACTCTTTGTTGCGCTGTGCAGGTTTCTCATTGCAGTGGCTTCTCTTGTTGCAGAGCACGGGCTCTAGGTGTGCAGGCTTCAGTAGTTGTGGCTTGCAGGCTCTAGAGTGCAGGCTCAGTAGTTGTGGCGCACGGGCTTAGTTGCTCCGCGGCATGTGGGATCCTCCCGGACCAGGGCTCGAACCTGTGTCCCCTGCATTGGCAGGTGGATTCTTAACCACTGTGCCACCAGGGAAGCCCGGGATGCTTTTTAATTCACTTATTTTTTTCTAGTTGACTTATTTTTTCACAGTGAATTTTCTGCCATTTATAGACTTACCTAATCAGCCTGCGATTAAATTCCAGGCATTTTACAAGATTAAGCAACAGTAGTTCATTTTAGTAGCAAACTAAAATCCACTGCATTACTCAGAGTTTGCGTTTGATTGAATTTTGTTACCTCTTTTTTCATTCCAAAGTGTAATTTTCACCTGTTCACCAGGTAAAAAGATAGTCCTCCTTATTAAACACTTTGCATTGCTTTATTTACCTGTCATGCAAAGTTTCGGTGTCTGTTGCAGAAGCAAATTAATTTTATAAGTTTAATTGAGGTTTTAAGTTCTTAGGGTCCTATTGCTAACATGTAAGTAGCAGTTCTGCTCTAATACTCGTTCTCATTGGTGCTTTTTTTAGCTGCTTAACAGTGTTACAGCTAGAGTACCAGGTTCATTAATTTTTAACCACAGAAATCTCTGGGAGTTAAGCTTTGAAGGCTGTGGGCTGTGTTGGACATTTGAAAATGGGCTCTAGGAATATGGAGAGGAAGGCTGCTAGAACGGTAGTAACACAGGAAATAAAGTGTGTCTGAATCACCAAATCAGTTTTTAAAAAAGAGAAAGAAAGCTATTTGGGCTTCCCTGGTGGCGCAGTGGTGGAGAATCTGCCTGCCAGTGCAGGGGACACGGGTTCGAGCCCTGGTCTGGGAAGATCCCACATGCCGCGGAGCAACTAGGCCCGTGAGCCACAACTACTGAGCCTGCGCGTCTGGAGCCTGTGCTCCGCAACAAGAGAGGCCGCGACAGTGAGAGGCCCGCGCACCGCGATGAAGAGTGGCCCCCGCTCGCCGCAACTAGAGAAAGCCCACGCACAGGAACAAAGACCCAACACAGCCAAAAGTAAATAAATAAATAAATAAAAATTAAAAAAAAAAAGAGAGAGAAAGAAAGCTGTTTGTAGACTTAATTCTGCTGTTTATGTCACAATTCAAATATGTCAAATGGAGGCCTGATGCTTTTCATGTGAGACCTAGTTGAACTCAAGTAAATATTGCTTGAAACCTAGTTTTGTAATAAGATGAAGCTAAATAAGTTTCTGATCTGGATTCTTAATATTCTTGGCATTTTTACAAAGCTTTAAAAAAAAAAACCCTAGCTGATTTGATGTGATCAGTATCAAAAGGTAAAATTAATATGAAATCCAGTTTTGAATAAAATCTGCTGTCCAGATCTGAAAACTGATGCCAGAGTCGGCTCCTCAGGATCGCATCTCGTGGGCCTTGTGGGAAGTCTGATTTGGTAGAATTGCGGTAGGCCTGGGGATCTTTGTCTTCAAGGAGCTCGTTAGGTGGTTCTGATGCACTGCCGAGATTAAGAACCGCTCGGCTAGCACAGGAGTCAGAAAACTTTCCGTAAAGGGCTAGGTGGTGTGATATTTTAGACATCCCATGCCAAGAGACAAAATCAGTGTAACAAGAGAGAATTCAAGTTTGCACAGATTTTTTAATTGACGAAATTCAGAACATAATAAAGTTGTCTACGGTTTTTTGTAGTATAGGTTTACTAATGAGAAGAATTGGATTCTTTTGGAAGGGGATAACATTTTGCTTAAGTAGGGTTCCGGGTTTTGGTGTTCCCTGTTATCACAATCAGGTGCAAATGTTCATCCGTTAACGATTTTACACGTTCCATCCTTGGAAGTGTCTTTGCACACAGATGGGTACTGCCAAGTGAGCATTTGGGGGGGTTTTTTGTTTTATTTTGTTTTTAATTTTTATTTTATTTATTTATTTAGTTTTGGCTGCGTTGGGTGTTCGTTGCTGCGCGCAGGCTTTCTCTAGCTGTGGCGAGCGGGGGCTACTCTTCGTTGCGGTGCGCGGGCTTCTCATTGTGGTGGCTTCTCCTGTTGCGGAGCACGGGCTCTAGGCGTGCAGGCTTCAGTAGCTGTGGCACGTGGGCCCAGTAGTTGTGGCTCGAGGGCTCTAGAGTGCAGGCTCAGTAGTTGTGGCGCATGGGGCTTCGTTGTTCCCTGGCATGTGGGATCTTCCTGGACCAGGACTCAAACCCGTGTCCCCTACATTGGCAGGTGGATTCTTAACCACTGTGCCACCAGGGAAACCCGAGCATTTGGTTTTAATTGAGCATAGACTTTGCTTGGAAGACATTTAGAGAATTCTGTTAGCTTCTTCCTGATGTTTGCCTCTGGGCATGTCATTTACATTGCAGGTTTACCATTTCCAGTCGTTGCAGAGTTAAATGGATTTTGAAGTATGGACTTTTTTTTTTTTTTTTTACACTTGTATTACAGTCTGAAAGATGTTGCTGGAACTATAGTTTGATTTTAGAAATGTATATCTGCTGCACATTTGCATGAGAATGGAGGCCTACTGTTTTAACTTGACAGCAAAGAAAGTGTATAAAGCAGTTGGACATTGCTTATGATTCCAGTAACACTAATTGTCAAAATGATTTTACCACAGTATAAAGTTTGCAAAAAACTGTTTTGCCTTTTCGTTTTGGATTGAATTCGTTATGAAATGTAACCAAGTCTTGCCTAAAGCTGATTTTGAAAAGCCATTCAGTGTTCTGCATTAGTGGTTGAAGGTGGTTCTTGTTCGGAAAAAATTCGATTTCATCCATTAGTTCAAAAAGTCTCAGTAAAAACTTACCTCTGCTAAGACATCGAACTGGTGTAATAGGGCGAGTCGGCATATTTAGCTTCTGTTTCTGACAAAAATTCACGGAACTGGTGATGGTCAAGTCCATGAGAGTGAATTAAATTCATCGTTAACAATACTGGTTCAGTAACAGTATAGATTTAATGTATTTCCTACAGAGTCCCTGCTGGTGAAGAATACATGATGTAACCCACCTTCACAATCTTTGTAAATTTGTCCCTTTTCTGCTCCACACATTTTTACCACCGTCCGTTGTAATACACATCCCAATTCAGGATGTGCTGATTTAGTGTTTTCTCAGCTTCCTTGAAAATATTCTCATCTGAAGTTCTTCCACACAGCCTATTCATACAGGCTTGTTCTTCAGTCACTTCACCCTTGGCATTGATCCCTTGAGTAAACAACTGCTGAGCAGTCCGTGGCAGTCCTTGCTTGGCTAACAAATACGAACTCCTTGGAAACTTGTCAGCTATCAGCTGCAGTCTCATTTTCACGTTTTTCCTCTTGTGCAGAAATTCTGTGATGAGCTGTTCCGTTTAAAATTTTGTAATTTTTCTGGCTGCTGCTTTTCTGTAGGGGTGGGGTTATTCTGTAGAGTGCGTAGTCTGGTAGTGTTGATGTCCGTGTGTACTTTTAGCGCAGCTGTAGGGTCATTGCATAATAAACACAGGGCTTGGCCGTCTCGTTTGATATCAAAATTATCCACGTTCCATTGTACCTTAAAAGCGTGACACATGAAGTCCTCTTCTCTTCTGCTTGTTTTGGTGGACGTGCACTTGTAGTAATAAAAGACAAAAAGTCGTGGTGTGGCACTACTGATGACACCTGGGACATTTTCACGTTACAGCTGCGGCCGCGCCGTTCGTGGTGCAGAGGGAAGAGCACCACGCGTGGCCTGTCACGGCTGCTCTCCTGGCGGCGGCCGGGAAGCAGCTGTAGGCAGTAAGGACATAAACCGATGCGCACGGCTGTGCTCCAGTGCGGTGTTATTTATGGACACTGAAATTTGAATTTCATATCATTTTCAGATGTCATGAAGTAGTCTTTTAATTTTTTTTTTTTTTCCCAACTACTTAGATGGGCCACACACAGACAGTGGGCTGGGTCTGGCCTGCACGTCATAGTTGGAGGACCCTGGTCTAGAATGTATGAAATACAATAAAGGAGTGATCCAGTGGCTCTCGACCAGCCTTTCCTTCTGCCACCGTAGGCATTCGCCGTCGCTCTTGTGCTGCTCCTGCAGCTCTGAGATGTGGGTCATGTCTACAGCTCCTGTTACAGATTACCAAATTGCTTTCTAGAATATGCATGCCTTGCTTTTAAAATATCTGAAGTTGGGCCTTATCTCTATAGACTTTAGAAACTTAAATAAGACTTTGAAGTTAAAATCTCTTCTAGATTGTACAAGTAGAGTTGTCCCCTTCCTGTTGCTGTAAAGCTCCCGGTAAATGAGTATATTCTTCTAAAAAAGCAGATAATTTCTTGTGTATTCTTTGGCTATCTAGCTTAAATTCCACATCCTTTTTTCTTTTTTTTTTTTTTTAATTAATTTATTTATTTTTGGCTGCTTTGGGTCTTCGTTGCTGCGCACAGGCTTTCTCTAGTTGCGGCGAGCGGGGGCTACTCTTCGTTGTGGTGCGCGGGCTTCTTGTTGCGGTGGCTTCTCTTGTTGCGGAGCACAGGCTCTAGGCGCATGGGCTTCAGTAGGTGTGGCACGCGGGCTCAGTAGTTGTGGCTCGCGGGCTTTAGAGCGCAGGCTCAGTAGTTGTGGCGCACGGGCTTAGTTGCTCCGCGGCATGTGGGATCTTCCCGGTCCAGGGCTCGAACCCGTGTCCTCTGCACTGGCAGGCGGATTCTTAACCACTGCGCCACCAGGGAAGCCCCTCCACATCCTTTTAAAGTAGTACATTCTAAATCCTGTCCTTTATGTATTTTAGCCGTGCAGAAGAGGGTGTTGAATAAATCTGTCACTTGTTTGATAACTGGGCAAATAAACTGCCAAGTCTCTCTATAATTACACATTTGTTTAATAGAAGTTATTTTCTAATTTGTGTTCTCAGCTTTTCTGTTACCTTCAAACTCAGGGCCCCTGACCCATTTTGTCTCTGCAAGCAAAGACAATCTTTCTAACACATGACTCTTGTAAATGGGGACAACATTGAAGCCATTCCTAGTTAAGGCTCAGCTCTGTAAAGCTGACACAAATTACGGTTCATAGAACCACTGGGATTCAATTCAGAGGGATGCTGGAGCTAATTAATTTCATCTGTCATTTTATTTGTATCCTTGAGTTAACTTCACCAGGGTTCCCTGGCTTTGTCAATAGCAGAGCCTGTCTTGCGAGTAGAACCCAGGCCCACTGGCTGCTCTGCCCTCGTTTAGGCAGAACCCAAATATCCACAGGTTAAAGAAATATGGAAAACTTTCAGAGTGCCGTGCCACTTTGGACTCTTCAGCCTTGCTTCAGTAGCCTAGAAAGTTATCTCAGTATTTCAAACAGAGAAAAGAACTAAGGGATGACCTAAAACATCTTAAACTTAAAAAGTCGCAAGTGCGAGATGGCTTTTCTTTGGAATTTTATTAAAAATTCCCTTCAGTAACATAAAACATACTGAGGAGAGTTACAATAGCTCTCAAGTCATAACCAGCAAAGCGTGAGCCTTAAACCCATGGTCTTTCTTGCCCGACACATGACCTTGTTTACTTCTGTGCTAGCCGGGAGACTCAGCAACGCAGCCTGAATAATGAGTCACAACAAAAGTGGCTTTAGGGGTAACAGGCACGTAGAGAAAGGAAAGAAGAACTTAAGTTTAAACCCGTCGTACAAACTGAAATTGTTGCCTGGGGCAGAGCTCTGGTGATTATGCATTGAACCACGCGACTTCCTCGTTTTACTGACGGTTAAATTGAGGCCCAGAGAAGTCTAGAGACTTGCAGATGGCTCAGTGTTAGGGAAACGACTAGATTTAGTGTTAATATTAGACAACCGGAAGATTTCGATCACCTCTGAACGGGTTAGGGAAAAGGATTTGAGGGGAATCATCCCCTGGTTATTCACACTTCATTCACCAGACACTCGGGGAGGAAGGAGCCAGGCCGCCAGGTGCCAGGCACTGAGCAAGGTGTCGGATTTGCATGAGGGCCTAACGCTCAGACAAAAGGCCAGGGCAGAAGCTCTCGGTTACTGAGAACAGAGATGCCATTATTCACTTTCTATGTCCTTCGTGGTTCAATTGCAAATAACACACATTTTATATTTTTTAGTTTGGTGTTTTTTTTTTTTTTTTTTTTGAGGTTGTGAAAGATTTTTTTTTCTCTCTCTCCCTCTTTCTTTTTTTTCCAGTAAAGGTCTTTAAAGCTACTGTAAGAAATTTCCCCTAAATTACCTAATTCAGAAAAGTATTCATCCTTTTATAGCATGTGTGTGTTCGCATATGCACGTGTGCGTTTTGCATGCGTGTGTTTAAAACTGTTTTGTTTCAGAATAGGTTCATTTGGCTAAACTTCTTCTCTTAACAGTAAGAGTTACCACCACGTGCATTAAAAGATGATTAAGATTATTCTTAAGTCTCCCACTTTCAGTTTTCTCACTAATGCAAGGATTAGTAGTATCACCTATGATGTAAATAGCTTTTTTTTGACTGAGGAGTTATTTTAAACCAAAATGTGTTTTTCATAGGAATAATATTTTAAAGCATTTATAGTCCTTGAGTCCTGGCCGAGTGATGGGGGAGAAGGCAAAGGGCACTTTATTTAGGACTTAAAATATTAGGGATAATCCACACATTTAAATGTGTGAAGTGTATTAAAATGTTTTTATTTAGATTTTATACAGTCTCAAGTGCACAAAGGACTTTGTAAATTACACTGATGAAACTTTCTTCAGTAGAAGTTGAAACTTAATAACAGGAGCATGTGCATATTTGTGTTATATTATTTGATTTTGGTGAGATGATGAATTCCTAATAAACAAAGGTATGTAATAATTTGAACCCCAAAGATCTAAGATCCCCTCTTAGGGAATGCAGTTAAATCAGGAAGCTTCAGTGAAAAGAACTTTTTAAATACTTTTTTATGTTTGTATTGTAATACCAAGAGAAGAACAAATAGGGATGATTTTTCTTTTTTACTTTTTTGAAAAGAGAATATAGTCACTCACAGAACTGCAGAGTTACCTTGTCCATATTTTAAATAGCAAAAATCAAAGCATATGTAATGCAGAACTATTCTTATCATAAATCCCCGAGTCCACATTTGTTAATGGCATTAAGAATTTTTTGGATTACAGATAGATAATATAATGCATGTACTGTTTATTATGTAATCGCCACAGTTCTTTTTTTTTCTGTTTATTTACTTACGATTATTTTTCATTGTTGTTATTTTTTGCCTGCGTCGGGCCTTAGTTGTGGCACGGGGGATCCTCCATTGCGGTGCTCAGGCCCTTCGTTATGGTGCGCGGGCTTCTCGCTAGCTGTGCTGCACAGGCTCCAGGGCGCCTGGGCTCTGTAGCTGTGGTGCATGGGTTCCAGGGCGCATGGGTCCTGGAGTTTGCGGCACACGGGCTCTAGTTGAGGCGCGCGAGCTCAGTAGTTCTGGCACACGGGCTTAGTTGCCCCGCGGCATGTGGGATCTTAGTTCCCCGACCAGGGATCGAACCCGCGTCCCCCGCATTCATTGCAAGGCGGATTCTTTACCACTGGACCAGCAGGGAAGTCCCTCCACACTTCTTTTGCAGCAAAACATTTGAACAGTTTCACTAAGTAGGAGAAATAAAGACTATATAAAGAGCCTCAGCCACTTCAGGTCAGGTTTTGCTGCCAAGTGAGTGTAGGGGTGAGCATACAAGCAGCGTGTGGTAGGGTAAGGGGTTGCGGAGCTTAGCTTTGTCAGCCCCTGCTTTAATGTGGCTCTTAATGGCATACATATTTCATACGTAGCGATTATATCGAAATAATTGTTACCTGATGACTTATACTACGTTGTTATGTTAGTGTGCCAAAATTTATTAACTCATTCTCGTAGTAAGTGGAAAAACGAACTTCCAAATCTTGCTATTGTAGGTAGCATCAAGTAAAATATCATCTTGTTTGTGTCGTTTTATGTTCAGTAAATTCCTTAGAATGGGCAAAAGTTCATTAAAAGTTCTATGAAGTGTACTACTCATAACTTTCTAAAAAGTTTGTGTGAATTTGCAAGGTCGCTAGAATGAGTATACCAATTTCCCAATACCCTCAGAAATGGTGGGTTCGGTGTAAGCATTTAGTTTTTAAAGGGGGGAAAGAGGCTTGCTGCTTTCGATAATATGTTCATCTTAGGGTTACTTTAACCTTCGTTTATTTGACCGTTAAACAGCAATATTAATTGAAATAAATTTTTGTGTAGTTGAACCTTTATTGTCAATTTGGACATGGAACGTGTCATTTTCTCTTTTACACAGAGCTCCTTTGCTCTGGGGGTCCCTAAAGTGATAAGCATCAGCCAGCACAGTGTGGGGCCTCTGAGAGTCTGCATTCTAGCTTGTTACAGAAGCATCTGTAAAACACTCTCCTGTGATCTTGGCTTATGTATCGTCCTCATAGTTTCACTACTCATATACTCAGCGTTGTAACTGTTGTGTAGGAGAGAATCAATAGGACCTGTGTGTCAGTGAGTAGTAGGCGTATTAAAAATGTTGGATCTCTTTACCTTAGTAATTCTTCTGAGATCACTAAGAATGTAATTCAAGAGCACATAAAGCTGTTTACACAACATTATTTATTTTTAAAATATTAAAACCTTATTTAAAAGATGGAAATAACTCAAATATCCAACATTAGATTAGCGGTTTTAGTTAACTTTTTAGCATATAAGTACTGGGAATTATTTTGACCATTAAAATGTACTTACAGTTACGTAAGTGAAAAATAAGGATGCAGATTTGTCTGTATTATTTCAACAGTGTTAAATATACAAAAAGTGATTGGAAGGCAGTCTCTTCAAGCGTTAACTAGTTATTTTTGAGCAGTGGAATTAATGATTATTGCCTGTTTCCTTCTTTGTTCCTTTTTCTAATTTTCAAGTTTTCCACAGTGAATTTTACTAATTCTAAAATCAAGAAAAGTCAATAAATGCAAGATATAACACCAGTCAAAAAACACCTTTTTGAAATGTTTTAAATTTCATTTAAGGTATTTAACATTATGTAAGTATTCAATATGCACATTACTGAAAGGGTAACAGTTCTGTAAGTCTTACTCATACAGAAACAGAGTGACTACTTTTTATCACATTTGTCCAAGAGACTCTACCGTGTATACTTCAGTGTAACAGGATTGGTAATATTCGTTTGAATTTTCCTTTTTAAAGTGCTTTAAATATATAACCTCATTTGGGTTGTGCAAACAACTCAATAAGTAAATATCGATGTTATTTAAAGATTAAGCCCAAATTCCCTTTGGCCTATATATGTTATCCATCATAAAAACAAAAATATTATGTTTTTCATTAAAATCGATGAAATAATGCAAAGTACACGTACAGGCTTGACCAAATAATCTCTTCATTACCCCAGAATGAATTTTTTTGAAGCTTTTTCTTTTCCCTTCTCTTAAAAATCATCTTTAGGTGCTATAAACACTGTACGAATATTCCAGGTCCAGAAAAAAGCAGAATCATCTGCCGCTGCTGCTTTGCAGTCACGAGGAGCTCACAGCCAGGCCTGCCCACCCCACCATACCCAGCTCAAGCACAGACACCTGTGTACGCGCTCTCCGCCATGTGCTTTACGGCAGCAGTTCGCCAAGTGCGGTCCGTGGACCACTGGGGATCCCAGAAACCCTTTAAAAGGAGTCTTCATGTTCAGCACTCTTGAGAGTGTCACTTAAGATGTTCTTTCCCTTCATGAAGCTGTCACTCGCACCGATAGCACAGAACAGCAGGGCTGCAGCTGCCAGCCAGTGCCTGAGCGCAGATGGGCTATCAGCCCCAAACACACTACTAGTTGGTGTGTTCGTCACCGCTCTGCATCTGCAGTTGAAGACACACACACCAGTTTCACTGAAGATGATCCTTGATTAAGCAGTAAAAATTGTTGTAGATCTCAATTTCAACAGCTCTGTACTACTCTGTATGATGGCTTGGGCGGCACCCTGAAAACGCTCCTGCAGCAGGACCGTGGTCTCCGGGGAAAGCCCTTTTGTGACTGGTTGTGTCGGGAGCTGAACTAACTGTATTTTTCATGGAACACCATTTTTACTTGAAAGAAACAACCGACTTACTCAGACTTGGGCATTTGACAGGCATTTTTTTAGAAAATGAATGAAGTTAGCCTGCCAGTTCAAGGAAAATAACAGTATTCGTTGCCATTGATAAAATTTGAGCTTTCAAGTGAAAATCAGAATTTAGGAAAACTTGTATCTGCCCACCCCTGTGAGGTTGTCAACTTCCCAAGCCTCAAGGCTTCTTATGAGATCATTATGATATTAATGAATATGATTTTCTTACTATTGTGTCATGAAACATGCCAACATTTGGAAGATCTGTATACTTAATTGCCCACCACGTTCCATGTGATGAGCGCTTGGTGTTACAAAATTGTGGGTGGGTGAAAGACCCATTCAAAGTACAAGATAGACCAGTGAATTTTAGTGTCTGTAACAGTGTGCAAAAAGTTCATTGGTAGGCTTTCCATTCCACAGGGACGTCACTTTTAAGAAACTACCATTTGTCAAATTCTGGTGTAGAAACAAAAATATCTACAGTTACAAAGGTTATGAAAATGCTCCCTTTTCCAATCAGCATTCTTTGTGCGGCCAGATCTTCACATGCTACGGGTGAAGCGACCTGCAGTAGCAGCTCGGATGCAGAAGCAGAAGTGCCTCACTGGCTTTTATTAAGCTACACTGAAATACGTTAACATGAATGGGTTTATTATCGATATTTTTAAATGAATTAATAAGTAAAATATTTGTTACAATGTCTCAGTTTTACTTTCTAATGTGGTAAGTATTGGTAGCTATAACCCACTTAAACAACGTCTTTTCGGGATCCTGAAGAATTTTAAGATGTATGAAGGGATCCAGAGACTAAAATTTTGAGAACTGCTGCTTTAAGGCCTCGTGACTCAAACTGTGGTCCCAGAAATCACCTGAATTGCAGAAATTACGTGCCCCGCCCCTGCCCCCTGAGAACCTGCAGTCAGACAAGATCTTCAGGGGATTCTCTTCTGTGTGAAAGAAGCACTGCCTTCTGGAGCTCGGGGTAGCAGTTTCGGGCAGGACCAGTGCTGTGCTGGTAGAAATCCAGCAGGAGAGGGAGAACCCTGGGAGATTCAGGACGCAGCCCTTCTCTCTGCAGCCGGGTCGCTCTCACCTGCCTGTCCTCTGTGCGAGTGTTTCCTCTCAGGAATGTATTCTCATGCACTTTAGATGTTGGAAATTGCCTGAGGTCTGATAGAAATCTGGGCTCAGAGAGAGTAGGCTGATCACTCAGGTAGAGAAGACCTGTTGGAGAGGTGAAGCCTGCAGCATTTTTCAGGGTTCAGGAGCAAAAAGGCGTGTCTGTCTAGGCACTTGCCTGTTAGGTGTTCTCACCTCATCCCTGCTTCGCTCTTGATATAAACTTGATTGAAAAATGTAGACAGAAGTAATCCCACCTGAACTGTAGTTGTATGTGTATCGCAAAAGCAGTTTTCACCTTTTAATTACATCTTCCCTTTGGATACACAGATATATGGGAACACGTACACGTGATCCTGTGCGAATGGATGAGTGCTTGGGGTATCGCTTCTGTAAAGACTCTGTGAGCCTCACCAGGCTGTAGCCCTTGGCCAGAGGCAGACATTTCATACGTCTTCAGTGGGCTTAGCTGCTCAGCCTGAAATCGGTGACTAAACGAAGTATGTTTGGATTTGGATTAAGTGTACAACCAGACAGTTTAATATAAACTGTTGTAACAAAGTCTTCCATTTCTAAGCCCTAATAACTATTTATTTTCTTCTTGTTTTCAGGGTGAATCTGTAAAATATTTCCTGGATAACTTGGATAAACTTGGAGAACCAGTAAGTTTTCAGACTGAATGTTTATGTTTATTGCCATTTGAAAGCAGTAGTTAGGATAAGGAAACTTAGAAAAATTATGTATTGAGCTATTTCCTTTTTCCTAGTGGCAGTATGCTGATTGTTCCTGCTTCATTTTTTCTCCCTCTCCTGTCCTGACCTCTGCCATTTCCTTGAGGAATGCCCTGTCCACTATTTTGTGAAAGTAAAACTCTTTATGGAAAGAAGTTTATGCTTGAAAATGAGATGGCACGTTAACTAGCCTACGTCAGTGTCTTTTGCTTCTCTGTAAGTGGAAACCGAAAGAACGCGGTGGGCTGATTGATTTCAGAACTTTTCAGCAAACGGTATTTTCCAGTTCAGGACCCCCGTGTGTTGGGTTGGAGGGTAGGAGGCTGGATTCTCAAGGCCGTGATGTGGGAGGAGTCGCCCTTGCAAAGGAGCTGGACCATCGGACTGTCCTGCAGTGCATCCCTTGAGGCCGTGGCCGACTGGTGAGGGCTGGTGCTGGCCGCTCTCCGTGTTGGACTTGTGCAGAGACTTCACTGGAAGGAAGCTTTGTGCTGCTTAGAAAATGCTCGAAAGCCATTGCCCTAGCGTCAGTGGTGACCCATTCAACTGAGTATAGCTTCGTATGCCTCCTCTTAAACCAGATTTCTGTTGTAAAGTTTAATGTGGTTTTATGGGTTCTTTGAGATGTTTAACTTTAAAAATAAAACAGAAGGAAAGCACAAAATGAAACCTATTGCAAGTAGGAAAGTAGCATATGTGTGTCGAGAACGCTAAGTTTCGCATTTTCCCGTATTTTTTTGTATTTTGCTAAATTGCACTTGTCTGCCGTTCAGTCAGTATGTGTTTCTCCTACCTGTTTCGTAGACACAGGTGCTCTAGAAGTTAGGGTCTCTGTATTTGTCTGTTTTTGTTCACTCAGTCCACATCAGTGAGACTTTGTATTAAGACTTCTTTCATTGTCACTTTTCCATGTGGTCAGATTGCAACAAGCCTTAAAAAAAAGTTAAGTATAAGCCAAATGGAGAGAAGCTTTAGTAGATAAACTAATTTTTTAAGAGTTATTTCATGTTTTCTGATCCAAAGAGTGTTCATTTGACCCGTTCTTCTCAATTTGCCTTTTCGGATAGGCCTTCCTTGAGCAAACCATTCAAAGTGGGTCCCCTCCTCTTGTCTTCAGCATCAGCTCTGGCTCTTTTCAGGCTTCATTGTTCTTATTACCGTTGGTCTCTTCATTTATAGGTTTTGCTGGTCTTTCCCCCGCCTCTTTCCCTAAGGGCAAGGACCTTGGGTCTTGGTTGTGAAGGGCTGAGTTCTTGCTGCCCGGTGACAGTGCCTGGTGCCTCGTAGGTACTCAACAAATAGCGTCGGAATGAGTGACTCGGAGCCAGCCCCAGTCAGTTTGTACTGGCTGCTTAGAGTCTTACGTTGAGAACAGTTTTGAGGCCACATCTGGAATAAAAACAAAAAAGTGCTGTGATCAGTAGGTAGTTGTAAAGGCGAGGAGAATAAATGTGGGTGGGCTGCAGACTGGCCGCCCATTCTGTGCACATCAGACAGGTCACGGGATTGCGTTTGCTTTGCCGTCTCTGACTGAAGTTCTAGGACCATGGAATCCCCGCTGTGTGCCAAGCCCCGTGACCCTCTGGGAGATGGAACCACAGGGGTCAAGGACAGGGCTCTGCAGCCAGACCACCAGAGTTCCAATCCCAGTTCCATCGCAGACTGGCTGTATGACCTTAGGCATCTCTAAACGTTAGTTTCTTCATCCATGTCATGGGCATAGTAAGAGAACCAACCTCGTCGGGCTCGGGGGCAATTACGTGAAATAAACCCCGTGTCTCAAAAGCCTGCTCAGGCTGCCATAACGAAATACCACAGACTGGGTGGCTTAAATAACAGACCTTTGTTTCTTGCAGTTTTTGAAGCTAGAAGCCCAAGATCAAGTTGCTAGCATGGTCGGTTTCTCGTGAGGACTCTTTTCCTGGCTTGTAGACTGTGGCCTTCTCGCTGTGCCTTGACGTGGCCTTTGCTCAGCACACACACGTGCAAGAAGTGTATGGCCTCTTCTTTTAAGGCCGCCAACACTTACCTGATTAGGACGCCGCCCATATGACTTCATTTAACCTTGGTCGCCTCCTAGAAGCCCTGTCCCCAAAGACAATCACACTGAGGGTTAGGGCTTCAACCCATGAATGCAGGCGGGGGTGTGCGGGGACGGTGCAGGGACGCAGTTCCATCCACGGCTCCCAGTAAGGTGTTCAGATTGGTGCCTTGCGGTTGTAATAACTGCTCGTCGTTAGCTGTTTGGTTCTTTGACCTCCGTGTTTAAGGAACTCATTCTAGTCAGAGACAAAACTAACATACATAAAACAAGCAGAGGGCGATTAAATGAGACTGATGGTGGAGACGGTACTGGTTCATGGATGGAGAAGCTGGTAGCCCGTGAGAGGATGTGAGCCTGGGCGGCCGGGGGTGGGACGAGGAGACGCGCACAGCGGGCCATGCCCGGGGTCCGGAGGCGCATCTGTCTGACAGAAGTGCTTGGCTCTGACTTACAAGAACAGACGTCAGGAAGGCAGCCACCAGGGTCTGGACGCGCTGTCGTTGCGCAGTCACGCATCACGCCGACTGGCCACACAGCACTATCAGGACGTGAGGCTCGTGTGGCTCTCCACGCTGGGCTCTGGGGAGCCTGACGGGGGGAGCAGAGGCTGCCGGGCCCGGAAAACAAGGAGTAAGGAGGGTCGTGGAAGCCGGGTCAGCGCGGATTGGTCTGATGCAGGGAGGGGTGGTCTCGGGGGGCTGAGAGGTGGACCCAGGAGGCGCGGAGGACCAAGGGGCAAGATGGTAATCCAGGCTGAGATGTTAAAAAATGGGGGTGGTGAAGATAAAGAGGAGAAAGAAAATGTGAGGCAGGTTCAAAGAAGGAGCAGCGGGATTTGATGCAAAGTAGGAGGCGATGGAGGAGGTCCACCGCCATGGGGAAGGTCCACCGCGATGGAGAAGGTCCACCGCGATGGAGGAGGTCCACCGCGATGGGGAGGGTCCACCGCGATGGGGAGGGTCCACCGCGATGGGGAGGGCCCACCGCGATGGGGAGGGCCCACCGCGATGGGAAAGGCCCACCGCGATGGAGAAGGTTCACCGCGATGGGGAGGCCTGGGGGCTGGCGGGGCAGGATGTGGGCGGGAGCGCGTCCCGGTGCACCGGGGGCTGGCGAGGAAGACGGTGCGTGTTCTTACGGAAGAGGCCGCGTCCCGGGAGGGCTGTCAGGGGTGCACGAGTAGGGGGGGCCGTCACTGCCTTGGTTTCCCGCTCTTGGCAGCAGTGGTGACAGTGGGAACCGCTGGACAGTAACACACGGGCTGTGTGCCGAACCCGGTTCTTAAGCGCTTCACCCACGTGCTGTGTTTAGTCCTTACAGCTTCCCTGTGGGTGCTGTTGTCTGTGTTGTTCACAGGTGAGAAAACTGAGACGCAGAGAGGTTACGTGATGACTTGTCCCCGGTCACCCAGGTAGTATGTGGGGAGCTGGCTCTAGAATCCAGTTCTAATCACCGTGACTCTGCCAGACCCTTGAGCACTTGATTACCTCGTCCTGTGTTTGCGCTTTATATGAATTAGCCCTTAGCTCCTAACTAAGGCAATAATAAAGAGCTTTTTATGTTTATGAAATTAGAAAATTAAAAATTACCACTCGGGGCTGGCATGTTTCTGAGGCGGCTGGCACACACGAGCACTGTGAACTGGTCCCCACCTTTCTGGAAAGCAGTTGGACATTAAGTGTCCCAGGTCATGAAAATCTTCACAAGCTTTGACTTCATCACCATCTTACTCCTGGTTATTCAGTTTCAGGAAATAGCCCAAAAGGGGGGAAAAGAAGGATGTGCATGAGAATTTTAATGGCAGCATTTATATTAAGCGAAAGATTGGAACCAACCTAAATGACCACTAGTAGGGGAATATTTATGTAAATGATAGCACGTTAATCCATTTGATGTATGTTGTGCTCTTTTAAAATGAAATACAACCGTATCAGCACGTGAGACAGTTCATGATTAAATGTTCAGCCAAAAGCTGGGGGCGGGCAGAGAATCGGGGCGGTGCTGATTACAGGTGAGGCAGGTGCGTGTGCGTTTGCTGGAGCTGGGGGGACACGTGCGAACCCCAGCGTGTTTCAGTAGAGCCCTGTGGGCACTTTATACATCACGGTGGGTTGCAGACAACTGAGAACTGCTGACTGTTTATTTTCTTTTTTTTTTTGATTCTTAGCTACACTATTTTAAGGAGATAAGTATCCACACTGTAATGAAATTTCAAGATTATAGTGTTTGGAAAGGTATAAAATGCAGCATTGTGAGTAACAGTTGGCATTGTTTTAAAATCTTGCCTTGATTTAAAAAAATTGTGACCTTGGTGATGAGCATTTAAAACCTTCCTGTTCAGTATTATCAAAAAGCTCCATCAAAGTTCTGGAAAAATACTAAGCTGAGAAGAAATAACCAGTTTCACTGCCCAGGGGCACTCACTGTCGGCGGCAGCCGGGGGCTCGGGAGGCCAGCAGCTTCCGTCCGTCCGTCCGTCCGTCCGTCTGTCCAGGGTCTTGGTGTAGACCCTCCCTCCGAGGCACCGCTGTGTCTGGCACGGGTGCCGGCAGAGGGGAAAAGCTGGGGCCCTGCCACGGAGACGGCCCCCCGCAAACAGCTGGGAAGCCCCGCAGAGTGAGCTCGGTCAGGGGGGCAGAGCAGAGGCCGCGTCGCGCAGTGAGAACACAGGCGACCCGGGTAGAGCTGTCGGTCCTGCAGGCGGGGGCGCGGAGCAGGGGCCGCGGGGGGCAGAGAACCTTGACTGGGGCCCCGCCGCTGTTGACGGAGGGGCGAGGAGCAGTGACCGTGGCCGTGGACACGCGGCGGCGGGCGGGTGCTGGCACGGTGGGGCGTCACGCGTGGATGGACATTCAGGTCGTCCGGCGGGGCTGAAAAGATCATAGGCGCCTTCATTTGCAGCGAATTTTGAACCAGTGTGGACGCTAACATTGCAGTGTATCTTGCTGTTTTATGATGAGAATCACAATAGCATTGATGCTTTAATGTTACCAGGAGATTGTCATTTAAAAGATAATTTTGTTTGCGTATCCATTCACTAGCCCAGGTAGTCGTACATTAAAAATTCTCATTACTCCTGGATTACTGAGTAGGAAACGATTTTTTTTCTTTTCCAGGATTACATTCCATCACAGCAAGACATTCTGCTAGCCAGAAGACCCACCAAAGGCATTCACGAGTACGACTTTGAAATTAAAAATGTTCCTTTCAAAATGGTTGATGTAGGTGGTCAGAGATCAGAAAGAAAACGTTGGTTTGAATGCTTCGACAGCGTGACGTCAATACTTTTCCTTGTTTCCTCAAGTGAGTTTGACCAGGTGCTTATGGAAGATCGTCTGACCAATCGCCTGACAGAGTCTCTGAACATTTTTGAAACCATCGTCAACAACCGGGTTTTCAGCAACGTCTCCATAATTCTCTTCTTGAACAAGACAGATTTGCTTGAGGAGAAAGTGCAAATTGTGAGCATCAAAGACTATTTCTTGGAATTCGAAGGGGATCCCCACTGCTTAAGAGACGTCCAAAAATTCCTGGTGGAGTGCTTCCGGAACAGACGCCGGGACCAGCAGCAGAAGCCCCTGTACCACCACTTCACCACGGCCATCAACACGGAGAACGTCCGCCTCGTCTTCCGCGACGTGAAGGACACCATCCTCCACGACAACCTCAAGCAGCTCATGCTCCAGTGACGCACAGCAGGCTCGCGGTCCTCGTATCTTTCTGTCTTTTTGATTGCTTTCGGTTTGTTTTGTTTTTTTAAATAGAAGTTTACAACAGGAATTAGAAAGATCTTGATTCTGTGTTGAACTTCTTGGAAATCTTAGTCCTCCTTCTGCGGCCTTTGGTTGTGGCCGAGAGCTGCTGAGTAACACACGGCCAATATCTGCTGAGGCTTGGCTTTGATCTCCTTCACTGCGGCTTCCATCGGAGTGGAGTCATTTCCTGCCAGACCTCAGACACGGCATCCCTCAGGCTTTCAATTCTTCCACTTTTCAAACTGAGTTCTCCTGTAGTGCCAAGTACAGAAGGTGTCCTTAATATTTGTAGGTCTGAGGTGAAGAATGTTCAGTTCTAGAACGAGTAAGATACCTTTTGTTCGCCCTACAGGTAGCAGCCACACTTGTGCCCAGCTTTATGGTAACCTGTTTTGAAGGGGCCATTGGAAAAATGTGTGATCTAAGGAATGACGTTCTGTAGCTTCACCCAGTTTTAGCCTTCACGGTTTTCTGATTGCTTATATACACAACAGTTGTTTTGTTTTTTAAATTCCTGTGGTTTCTGAAGGCAATATTCCGGCGTGTTTAAAGTTTACATGAGGATCTCTGGTCTGATGGTAATGAAAGCTCACAAATGGTCCAGGGGAGCACAGGCAGGCGCATGCCATCCGTAGTGTTTTGATTAAAAGTCATGAGTGAAATGTAATTTGCCCTTTTCATATTTAAATATCATGTAATCAGTGTGCCATACGGGAAACATTCTGGCCATAGCAGCAACTGAAAAAGTGCAAGCAACCTGATAACAGAACTTTCTAAATAAATACACCCTTTCCGAAGAATATATTATGTGTTTTACTCTCAGACTTTGAAATCCTGTCTCAGATGATGTGGGTCCTTACGGTGGGATCACTGCTGCACCATCACAAACATCGTTCTTTCGCTCTCCTGTCTGTTCCCATCAACTCCAGACGGTGGCATTTATGGGATTTTTTTTGTTTTCTTGGAGCTTGCCAAGGGCAGTATTTTCCTGTCACACTATTCACTATTATTTGAGATTCTTATTCATTCTTGGTGTGTCTCTAAAAGAGTATGTATGGGTTTGCAACATTATTGTTTATGAAATTCCAACTTTCTTGAGGTACATTTTGAAGGTTTCAAGGATACTTCCAAGAATAAGTAGTAATTTTTTTAGTTCATACTGCAAGGTGATTACATTTGACCTCCTCCACCACTTACCAAATTAAAATGTACCCATGAAGTAGCTTTGCAATCACAGATACATTCATAGTGAACTCATCAGAGTGGCTGGGTTGCAGTACTAAAAATACTGCCCTGTAGGTTATATGTAGTGTCAGAATTGGATTAGAGAAACAGATGTACAAGACTGGTGACAGTTTGGAAAGTCTGACGGCTTTTCTTCCTTTCCTGAAAATTGTGATTAAGACTGTGATATCTTTCACTTTACTGTATAGCTGACTGTGTTCTCAGGTATTTTATTGGCTAGAAAGTCCTTGAAAGATTGGTCAACATTCTGGATCACCCAGCCTTTCCAAGACAGTGGCTCTGGGTCTGTCTGGCTGTCTAGTAAGAATAGGGCTTTGCAGTGAACTGACCAGGGATTGTTCTCAATGTACCTGACTTTTCTTGCATGTGAAACTCCACCATCATTACACCCATAACTGCCAGTGTTTTCGTGTCTTGGTGACACCTGAGCTACTGACACGTAGCCCTACGTCATGATGCAGGCGTCCACAGTACAGCAGGGTTCATGCGCGTCGGAATAGTTCTGTATCTAGTACTTCTTACCAGAGAGAGTGCATTGCTTAATCCACAGAGAATCATTTCAGGGCTGAGGGGTATCTGAGTGTGTGCACAGTAACATGGAGACTTCGGTGGAAAGTCTGTGTGTAAATTTAGCAGATGGTCCTACTGAATGGCCAAACATCATTTCACTCCAGTGTAAGTATGTATAAAGAGGAAGGATACTCTCAGTTAAGTTATATTTCAGATCTGTGATATGAACCATAAATACTGCCTGACAGAGCACCATTTTGACTACCACAAAGAAATGTTAAAACACCAAATAGATAGGATATTACTTTGGGCATTTGAGATTTCCTTTCCTGACGTGTGTGAAGTCTCAAAGTCAACTTTCTTTTAAAATCTAGCCTATATTTTGAGGCAGTAAATTACTTACATTTAATGGCAGGCTGGTTTAGACACTCAGTGGAACTTTAAGTTTGAATTTGAAGGCTTTAGTCCACATGTTTTATATACTGTACTTTTAAACTGTTTGAAGGAGTCCTATACCTATAGCATGAAAACCAGATCCTTTTGAAATACCACTGTGTGAAGAGGGAGATGAAATTTAGTGGACAAAGTTGAAAGGGTGCTCGAAGTTTTCCCTATGCCAGTTTCCCCCCAGTCTCTGAAAATGTAATTTGGATTTAAAGCTGTTCAGTGTGTTTGATTTTCTAAGTCTTCATGGTTATGATTTGGAATAAAATGTGCCCAATTCTCTATTACATTCTGTTCTTAAGTCTGAATGTCTTCTTGCTTAATTCTTAAGAAATGTCACACAAGTGTCTTCATTGATCTTGAAGAAATTTATAGTATACAGAGTTGCCTTATAAATCAAAGAACAGCACAGATTTTTGCCTTGATTATTTTATAGGGAAGAGGTTTTGTCAAATGTTTTTCTGAAGATCCAAATAATTTAATGCCTCTGTCACTTAAATATTATTTTTAATAACCGGTATCATTGCTTGCTGCCAAATATTATATTGCATTGAAATCTTCCTTTCAATTGTATTGTCTGGAAAGGGCATTTGACAGCTAGAGCACAGCAGCAACCAAAGAAGGCATCGTGGAGTGAAAATGATTTGGCTTGGTTTGGTTTGGTTTGAAGCTGCGCTGGCGTGTATTTTACATGGTGAAGGTCCTCTGGTTAAACTCCCAAGGGAGGTTGTTGAGGGAGGCCCTTGTTCAGTTGTTGGCAGTGGTCAGTATAAAGTAGAAGAAAGTGAGATTCCCTTAATACCAGAAGTGATGAGAAGTGTTGGTTCAGACTCACAAAAATCATACGCCCCAGAATTGTTTGTAAGCGGGAATGAGTAAATCTGAACTTCCAATGTATACCCAAATACTTGTATTTATGCTTTTGGTAAAATGTATTTTCAGCATTAGTACACATATCCGGTGTTATGCTTTATTTATATGAAGAATAAAGTTACCAAGTTATGTTCTGTTATGTTCTGAAACTCAAATCACTATCTGAGAAACCCTCAAATTGGTGCTTTTATTATATAATGATACATTTAGACAAAACCCCAAACCAAGCCATTTGAAACAAGATTCTCTTCATTGCAATTTGTAGCAATGTTATTTCTGTATATGTAATGAGAAGGCTAAGTATCAGTGTTAACTCTTAATTTCTTGTTTGAATCCATGAAATCATGCCTGTAAAGCTCAGTCAAACATTTGTAATAAACTCCCTAATAACTCTAGAGACAGTCACTCTGTTACCTTTTCATTTCTTTTAGTTTTAATTGAGGGATCAAGAACAAATTTTGCATGTCTTTGTTCAGTTGGAAATCTGACTTTATCTCTCCCATCATTTCAATACATAAAGTTACGTTAATTACAGATGATCTGTCCATGCATTTGTACTGCTGGACAAAAAGTACTGTTTTTTTTTTTCTTTTTTTTTAGTGATAGGACACAGGTTGGCTTTTCAGTGTGGTAAACATGAGGAAGGGAGGGACTTGTACGTGAGTGGTGTGTACATGTCCCCCTGTTCCAAATAAAGTAAGTGATAGTACATACTCATTTTATGGTACGAGGTTAGGGCTTAATAAATTTATAGAGAGATTAAAGTATAAGTCTAAACCGGAACATTTTAAACAAGTTGAACTTTATGGCCTTTTCAAGTACCATCGAGTTGATACTAGCCTTAGGCTGATAAGTGATTATTAACATAATTTGAAATACCAGTGTTTGTACCACTAGCATTCTTATGTCTGTACTTGAATGTATAGTTAGCATTTAAATAACTCTGTTCATTCTTGTGGCATCTAGTTCTAACCATCTGATTTCAAATGCCAGAGCTCATATGGAACAAAAAAGTGTTAATGATAGGGCAGTAATTTCTGGGTTGATAAGAGATTTTGCGACCTTTCCAAAACCACATTACCTTTGATAATGATGAAAATGTCCAGATGGATGGAAGTAGGGACCCAGTATGCATACATTATCAATCAGTGAAGGTCATGATAGAAGTATGCTACTTACTTGTTCTCTGATTTGGGTTTGTCTTTGGAAAGCTTGTTTATAATATTTCTTGCCATAGTAAAAGGGTTGCATTTGTTCTCAAATCATGCCTATTTGATGGCTCTAGGACAAAAACAGAGAGGGGGCAGGTAGGGGTTAATTCTTGGAAAGTATATGTAACAGTGCAACAGACGATACCATTTACCCTTTCTTTACCTCTTAACTTTGAAAGCAGAATCGCAAAATGTTTAAATGGCTTTTCTCTACTAGTCTAAAGGTGGAGCTCATTTACCACGGAAGCCTTATCAAAAAGTCTGTTTCATAACAACCTCATAGATACTGTACCTAACAAAACATGATTTGTATTAGCTCTGTATGAAAGTATTTGTGGCTTAGGATTTTTTATACATACATCTTTTTATAACTTTCCCGGAACTGAGCACATTATCTGATACTGTTGTAAATTTTTTTTCTGTCAGTGCTTTAGTTCAGGATTGGCAATAAATTATTTCTACAGGAGGTCTGAAAGTGGAAAGAATGGTTTGATTTGATAAAATGAGTTGCTAGTCATCCAGGCTTTTTACTTTTGTACATATTTTGCAAAAATTTTGCCTCTTGCTATTAATATTTGCTTTGTAAAAATTACTGACGTTTAATAAACATTTATAAACTATTCCATACTATGATGTTATTTAAATCTGATTAAATGTCAAGTGTAAAGCAGACACTTAATATTTCAGAGCAGAAGTTTCACCCAGTGACTGAAAGCACAGAAATCGCTCATTTGTCAGATCTCCAGCGATACTTTGACTTAGTCTATAAACGTTTCCTCACTGAAGACGGAGATGTGGGCTTCAAGAACGTTTCCCAAACACTTGTTTTGATGTGGGAATGGGGAACACCCACTTTTCTCTCTGCTCCTCTTAAAATCGCTGAAATTGCGCTAGGGTGTCTCTGGGCTCACGGTTTGTCCACCTGCAGGAGTAATGCTGCTATGTCTTTTGTCATCAAAATAGCGTTTTAAAAACAAACCAACATGTTACCACTCCTTTTCTTGTTTCAAGAAACTTTAAGATTCTGATTTACAGAAAAATTGCAAAGATAGTTTCCCTGTACTCCACACTGTCGGCAATAGTTTCCCCATTTACCATCTTGCATTGTTCTAATTAACATCTTGCATTATACTAATTCACCATATTGGTTCAAAATTAATGAACCAATATTGATCATTTATCCTTAAGCCCATACTGTCTTCAGATTTCCTTAGTTTTTCCCTGTTGCCCCTTTCTGTTCCAGAATCCATCCAGGACACCATCTTACATTGATTTGTTCTGTCTGTCTGAGCTCCTCTCGGCTATTACAGTTGCTCAGGCTTTCCTTGTTTTTGATGACCTCGGCTGTTTTGAGGAGGAGGAATGCTGGTCAGGTATTTTGTAGGTTGTCCGTCCGTTGGGATCAGTCTGGTATTTTCCTTGTGATTAGACTGGATTCTGTGTTTTGGGACCACAGAGGTAAAATAACCACTCTCATGAAATCACATCACTCATCTTTTCCCTTTGCAACTTCAGCTAAATTAGAAGTTGTTAAATAACTTTTGGTATGTTTATACCTTTTCTTAAAGTGGCGTTTATGGGAAGCTGAGCATGTACTTTTCTTCCCCAAAGCAGAATGAAGGGCCCTTTCCCACAATCAGAATTGCAAAGCAGGTGTGAATGAATGTTCAGTGGTGATGGCTATAATCCAGGACTGGTTGGTCCCAGGCCTTTCTGGCAAAATAAAAATTGTGTCCAAGGCCTCACCTTTACAGTGAGATTTCACTCTTGGTCCCAAGAAAAACAGAGAGAAAAATTTGGGCTTAGAGATATTTACAAATCTACAAATACCTACAAATTTGTAGATTGGAAACAGGTCATTAAATTAGCCTTCGTTAGACTTAAGATCTTTTAAAATGGAAACTAAACTCACTTGAGCATTTGAATCCCCCAAAGGAAACCAAGAGGTCTTTACAAAAAAAAAAAAAAAAAAAAAAAAAGCTTTTCTTAGGCTATTGTTGGAACAAGAGAATATTGATTTGTCGGCGGAAACAGCTAAAAAACTATTGTCCACTAAAGTGCTGGGCACCATCACAGAGCCTTGGCATGAGACGCTCTCAAAATGACCTGTTCCGTTGCCCACGATGTGGGTTGTTGAAAGAGAAAAGAGACTTTGGTCTCTTGAGAATGCAGGAAACTCGCAGTTCATAGGTTAAACCAGAGGTTTGTTTGGTGACGGGAAATTTGGCAAATCCTCAGAAAAGGAATGACTTGGGCATTGTTTTAAAAGACATATTGTAACTTTCCCTCAGAAGTGAGTGGGGCCCCTGGAATACAGCATCGCAGCTAGAGGAAGGGATATCTACCGAGCGCTGTCACCTACGCTTCCCGAGCATCCATTTTCCGAGTCCACCAAGATGACAGAAGGCTCAGACAAGGGTTCCATACAAAGTAACTATTCAGCGCAGAGGGTTAAGCTTCTGTGCTGGCCCCAAGGATACAGAGGGAAGTTATGTCCAGAGTGAACATTTATACTGAGTGGAGGTGTGTTGATTTATCTTTTCCCCATGAAGGAACATGATAGGGAAACAAGCAACAAAGTCTTTTTAAAAGTCGATCATTCTTTTGTAATTAAGTCCACGGCCGCTTTAGACTTGGGCTTGATTTCCCTCCCCTGTCAAACGTGGAAGAAGAGAGAGTTAACTCATAAGATGCCACGAGGTCAAACACCACTGACCTCGGGAGAGGAGAAGTCGAGTTGTTTTCTTTTTCTTTTATTCTCCATGGAAAATCCCAGTGCTTGCCAACTTGGGGATTTAAATCACTGGTTTCATTTAAGGCCGGAATGAGTATATCGAAACTTTATCCCGAAAAAAAAGAGCATCACAGCGCCCAGGGCTCAGCGGTACTGATGAAATTCCACATTCGAGCTAGTGTTGTCCAGGCTGCCCTTGCATTTCTGCAGCAGGTTATAGTTTGGGGGAAGATGCTATAAATCAATGTAAAGGAAGATGACATTCCAGACCAAGGGTGGATGCCCAACTTTATGGCAATAATGAGCCTCAATGTAACACAGGTGCACTGGACAGCATAGCCCTCTCAAAAGTGCACGAAACAGAATCATGTTCAAACCCCTGTCCAACATTCAAGGCATCAACCTCCCTCTCCAACCAGCCTGCGCTTCCGGCTTCCTTCACACCAGCTGAACTAGGTAGCTGTTTTCCCCACGTCTCGCCTCTCTGGTTCTCTTGGCCATGGGCCAAATCCTGCTCACCCTTTAAGGCCTGGCTCTGAGGAAGATGGCAGGATGTCTACCACCCCGAGGCTGGAGCCGTTTCTTCCTCTGTGTGCCCCTCCCATCCTACCCCTCTCTCAGGGCACTTACTGTAGAGCGATTTACGTTCACGTCTCAATGCTTCTGCTCGACGGTGACACGAATCCGACATTGTTACACAGATGCTTTTGCTAAGCTCCCTGTGTGCCCGGCTGACACGTCTGACTGTTCCCAAGAGGCACCGACACAGGGTCTGCTCCTTAGGAGACACTGTCCAGTTGTGACGGGAGCCTGAGTGGAACCAGCCTGAGGAGGGCTGGAGAGAACTTGGCCCTCCCGTGTGGACAAGTGGGACCAATTATCTGGGAAATAAGGAGCTTGAGCTCAATGGTGTCCACGTTCTTTACTACTTTCAGATTCTTGAAAACCTTCTAGAATATTCCCACTTGCAACAAAAATTGTTCATAGCGTAATATAGTATTATAGTCTATAATACAAAGTTCCGGGAATTCCCTGGTAACCCAGTGGTTAGGACTCGGGGCTTTCACTGTCGAGGGCGCAGGTTCAATCCCTGCTCGGGGAACTAAGATCCCGCAAGCCACTTGGCGAGGCCAAAAATAATAATGATAATACAAAATTCCTATGATAAGGTCTTCAAATTTTCCTGAAAAAAAAAAAAAGTAAAGAGAGGGACTTTATGAGGAAAATTTTAAGTACGTGTCTTTGAGGACCCTAAGGGGAACTCAGTAGGTTTTTGGAAAGGTGACCCCCCCCCCCAGTGTGTTGTTATTTTTTTCCTGCACTCTTTTCCTCATGGGGAATGTCCTTGTAACAGGCCATAGATATTCAAGAGTGTGGTGTTAGTCTCTCTGAGGTGTTGAAAGTCAGGATCTGATAGCCTCCAAAACTCACTGGAGCGTTCAGATATGTGAAGGTCAGATTCATTCATTTTATGGTCATTATCTTAGTTCAGCCTGCTATAACAAGTACCATAGACTGGGTGGCTTACAAACCACAGAAATACATTTCTTAGAGCTTGGGAGACTGGGGGTCAGAGACCAGGGTTTGAGCAGAATCAGGTTCCAGGGAGAGCCCTCTTCTGGTTTGCAGACTTATCCTTACTTAGCTGGCCTCTTCCAAGGGCACTAATCCATTCATCAGGGCTCCACCCTCATGACCTAATCACCTCCCGAAGGTCTCACCTCCAAATACCATCACATGGGGATTAGGCCTCTGACATATGAACTTGGAGGAGATGTAAATATTCAGTCCATAACAGTCATCATCAGGATTGGTTTCAATCCAGCTTGATTTCTGCCTTTTTTTCCCTCTAAGAGGGACCTGTTTTTTGTTTGTTTTCAGTGATCAGTGCAGGGATAAGAATCCAGCAGCTCCTGAGTATCTTCTGTCTAACACCTTTTTTTGGTATAAACTTTCTCCATATAATACCAAAAACTTTTGGTAAAAAGAAAAAAAATCACCCCAATCTTACTAGGCTATCACAACCACTGTAAATAATTTTAATGGTTCTGTCTAGTCAGTTTTCCCTATATATGATTCATTAACATGTCATTAGCTTAAGTCCCAATGATAACTGTTTTATTTTTAAATTTATTTATTTATTTATTTATTTTTGGCTGCGTTGGGTCTTTGTTGCTGTGCGTGGGCTTTCTCTAGTTGCGGTGAGCGGGGGCTACTCTTCGTTGCGGTGCGTGGGCTTCTCATCGCGGTGGCTTCTCTTGTTGTGGAGCACGGACTCTAGGCACGCAGGCTTCAGTAGTTGTGGCATGCGGGCTTCAGCAGTTGTGGTGCACAGGCTTAGTTGATCTGTGGCATGTGGGATCTTCCCAGACCAGGGCTCGAACCCGTGTCCCCTGCATTGGCAGGCGGATTCTTAACCACTGTGCCACCAGGGAAGCCCACAACCAACCCATTTTAACATGAGAATACATTAAGAGGGTTAAGAGGATTTCAGTCATTCACTTGCTAGTAAGAATTCATACCTGCTTAGTTTGCTTTCCGTCTAGCCTTCGTCTGATATCAACTGCTCTGAGGAAATGGAAGTCCGATTGGTCAGGAGGTTGGGAAAGGTGGGGAGTTTGAGGTCTCAGAGCCCCCCAGCAGGAGAGCAGCCCAGAACAGATAAGGCAGATTGGGGAGGATGCTGTGATTCAGGGGATTAGGACACTGGACCTGGATGCCTCAAAGGAGATGGGAAGATGGAAAAGAAAGTTAACCTGTGTTTAAACTGTGCTCAGAGCCAGGGCTCTATGGGGAGAGCAGGAGCTGACTTGTTTTCTCTCTCCTGCACTGCAGACAACCTGCCCTCAAAAACTCAGAGCCCAGGTACAGCAGGGGTTGGACTGTGTAGTGAAGCTGAGAACCCAGGCACTCTGGGAAGACAGTTTCTAGGGGAAACACATCCTGCATCCCAAACACCCAGCTTATAAATGATCTTCTGGACCCTGTCCTACTTGCAAACCAAGGCTTGATTTGCCCGTAATGGGCCAGCTCCGGCAGTGCCAAGGGAGAGAGGCCATTAGCAGAAATGAAAAGCAAACTAAAATCTTTTAGTCCATTAGGTTAAAAGGGGATTTTTCTAACTTTTATTATTTATGATTTGTGACTTCAGTTACTGTTTCCCAGAACAAACAAAATGTTACAGTTCTACTTCAACTTACTGGAGCAAATAGATGCTTATCATCAATCACACTGCAAATTGCGAAGCAGTCCGTCACCACGGCCTTTGGTGCTGTGGCCTCTTTCTGTAGTTCTTTGATGTCTTGTCAGGCAAGTTATTTTCTGAGCCTCAGATAGTTTCCAAAAAGCTGCCACAATCTGTGTGTATGTGTGTGAGTGCGTGTGCGAATGCACGCATATATATACACACAAATGTGTGTCTATATCTATCTTACAAATGAACATAGTAAACTCAGTGAAATGAGCAAACGCAGACTTTGGTTTTTACTTTAAGAACGTCACTCCCTGAAAAATAGGAATTGGGGTCCCAAGGATCTCCTGTGGGTGGCATTTAGGACTCCTTGGGTGGGAGCTAAGAAAGTGAGCAGGAGGGGAGGAAGAAGGCCGGGTCCAGTGACCTCAGGACCCCTGGAGGATGCCGTGATCCCCCTCCCACCCCGGCCACCCCACCCACTGCCCTGGCCTCTGCTGAAGACGGTCACACAGTCTCCGTGCTAGAGCTGTGTCTGAAATTTACAGTTTTTCTTTCACGTTCCCCTTTTTCAGTCTCCAAGAAGGTGGGGGGGAGGGGATGAACGAGACACAAATGAAAGAGGAAGTGTCTCAGCACTAAGGAGACATCCAACACCCCACTCGACCAGTGACCTTGGTGGAAATACCGAAGGACATCCTCTGTGTCCTCTTAGACCTTCTGGGGGAGAGGGCAGCTGCTGCCCAGAAGCAACCAGCTTCCCCCTGGCCAGGTCATCGGGGTCACCTGCCTGGAGGTAGAAGAAACTCTGGGGCGGGTGCGTGGGGCGTTGGGGCCGGATGTGCCCGAGGCGGGGAGGCCTCCTGGCCCCCGTGTGACCCTCAAGGCTTCTTCCCCATGAGCTGCAATCCACTGAGCTCCCGACGTGGGGAAACCAGGCTGTGCCCACGGAGGTGCCATCCGAGGGGGACCATGAGTCCAGCTCGCTCTCCAAGTCGGACAGCTGCCCCCCCCACCCCCCATGAGGGCAGCTGGTGCTAACTTAGGGACAGGGGAGGACTGACAGCCTCTGAGGGAGAGGACAGATGTGAAGATGGAGGGCAAAGGCTGGTGCAGAGGAAACAGGAAAGCATTGCCAGGGTGATGCTTGAGTGGTGAGAAAGCACACATTTCTTATGCCATGTAAAAATACATTTCTACTGGAGTCCACGTAACGAAAGACAGTGGTGAGACGTGCTTAGAATAGAAACATTCGAAAGGACAGGAGAGTATACAAAGGAAGAAAATCACTCCTGGTTCTGCCCAGAAATAACCTGGGTGAACATTGGCTGAACCTTCAGACTTTTTCGTGCTGTGCGTTTTTCAACATAATTGCAATCATCCGGGACCTCCAAACTGGTACAGACTGGCTTTTCAATCCATTTCTTTCTTTTTCCAGAAAGAATTCTCTGCCTCTGAGGATGTTCATCACAGCATTGTTTATAATCCGGAAAACCTGAAAAGCGAATGTTCATTGTTAGTGTTTCAGTCAAGCAGTTATAATCTCCCAGTAAAATAGAATGCAGTCATTAAAAACATTGATCTCATGCTGTGATTCACATAGAAGGATGTTGCCAAGATCTGGCTGAATTTTTTTAAAAGTTTTCAAAACAGTATATATCACTTGAGCCCATTCATATAAAAACGTGGGTGTCTGTGTGTGTAAGGATGTTTGCCAAAATATTAATAATGGTTCTCTCCAGAAGGAGGGCTGTCTGGCTGTTTACTTTATATATTTTTTGTACCATTTACATATTTTTTGCAAGGAACATTTACCAGTTGTATGTTTTTTAAAACTATTCATTTTGAGAAAAAAATTTAGGTAAATCTATACTTACTGATATCAAATATATCCACTATAAAGTGAGTGAGGGAATTCCCTGGTGGTCCAGTGGTTAGGACTTGGAGCTTTCACTGCCATGGGCCCAGGTTCAATCCCTGGTCAGGGAACTGAGATCCCACAAGCCACGTGGCACAGCCGATAAATAAATAAATAAATAAATAAATAAATAAAAAGTGAGTGAAAATGAGAGGAGATACAAAACCTATACACAACATGGTACCATTTTGGTATTTAACATTTCTATACACAAATTGGCATACTTTATATATATAATCTGTGAGTACAAAAATATATACATTACAAAGGTTAAGTATGAAATTTACATATCCACTTTACACGTGTATAAAAGCAAGTTTTTTTTTTTAATACATTTATTTATTTTTGGCTGCGTTGGGTCTTCGTTGCAGTGCGCAGGCTTCTCATTGTGGTGGCTTCTCCTTGCAGAGCACGGGTTCTAGGTGCACGGGCTCAGTAGTTGTGGCTCGCGGGCTCTAGAGCGCAGGCTCAGTAGTTGTGGCGCACGGGCTTAGTTGTTCCGTGGCATGTGGTAGTTGTTCCGTGGCATGTGGGATCTTCCCGGTCCAGGGCCCGAACCCGTGTCCCCTGCATTGGAAGGTGGATTCTTAACCCCTGTGCCACCAGGGAAATCCCTAAAAGCAAGTTTAAAAACTTGTTATTGTGGGTGCTTTTTTATAAAATCATGACACTGTGTTATATCTTAAACAATAACGATATTTCCATTGTGAGGGTGGGCAGTATTTCCGGCTGAGTCTTGGGGGAGGAAGACTGGCCAGTGCAGGACAGTCCGGAGTGAGGGAACAGCACTGGGCTGTGCCTTCCCCAAGGAAGGCACAAAGTCACAGCAGAGCGGGCGCGTTTGTCAGCCTATCGCCCCTGGCATCTGAAACCACGGAGCGCTCCCTCCTTCTGAAATTTCCTCCTGGCTTTTCTGGGTCACTGTCTTCTCTGGGCTGCAGTGGCTCCAGTCAACCATACAGGCACTGGGGGCCCCGAGGGAATGAGGCACGGGACAGTGACCTTGGTTGTGTCGGGCGGGGACTCTGTAGAGAGCACGAGGGTTCCACCGACCTCGTTCGTGACATCCTGGAGGCTCAGGCCTGGGCACCACGGGAGAGAGAACCTAGAACCTGGGTCAGTGGACTTGGGCTCGAGGTGAGACACCCCCCCTCCCCGCCATGGCCTGGCTCAGATGAGATACGCTACCTCTCTGAGCCTCAGTGTCTTTATCCATAAAATGGGACAATAAGAACCTTACCCCATAGGGTTGCTGAGAAGGTAGGATCCAAAGAAGCTGATTCCAGGAAGGACAGACAGCCTGACAAAACCCCAAAGGCCAAAACGCCAAGCCCTGACATTTCAACAGGTCAGGTTTTGCTAAAAAGCCCACGCTCACGACAAGTCCTTGTGATACATCCTCGTGGTCAGACGTGTCGGTCACAGGTTCTAATTATGGAAACTCTCTGACAAACAGCCTGTTGACATGAGTCACCGGGTGGTTTAAGTCTCAAGGCCAAGGTCTCTCCTAAGAATGGTTTGCAGATATGTACATTCTTGGGAAAAGACAGCAGTGGTTCGTAATCGTTTTCATCCAGGAGGATGAATTTACAGTCCAGAAAGTAACAGCCTTCTGAAACACCAGGTGGTAAATATAACGTCCCAGGGTCTCCCTCCTCTGACTTTCCTGAATTTCCTTCTCTCGTATTTGCTTCTGTTTGGAGTCCTTTCTTTTACGTACACACCTCTGTTGATTCAGGATCCGGCCTGGTAACCTGGGTAAATTATTTCAAATGGGAGTTCAAATAACTTCAGTCCACTTGTAAAACACAAACGGGAGAAGAGTCTACTTAAAGTAGGGGACTCCACGAAGGGACCTCAGAAAGGATTAGGCTTTGGTCGATGGGCCTAGGTGGGAAAGGGCATGAGGACGTTACTTTCTCTCTAGGGTGAATATTTCTCCTTCCTAAATGTAGGCATTTCCTCTCTGGAGGCTTCTTGAACTTGTTTTCTGAATTGTCACGGTGTTGGATCACACTGAAGGCTCTTCTCTGCAGGATTCTGTGGCCTGGCTGTTAGAAGCACAGACATAGAAGATTCCCTAAGATCTGGCTGAATTTTCTTTTAAAGTTTCAAACAGTATATATATATATATATATATATATATATATATATATATATATATATATATATATATATATATATATAAATGTGGGTGTACCTGTGTTTCAAGAAGTTGTTTGCCAAAAAAGAAGCAGACTCACAGATCTAGAGAACAAACTAGTGGTTTCCAGTGGGCTCTGGGAGGAGGGGCAGTATAAGGGTGCGGGAGGGAGAGGTGTAGCCTATTGGGTGTAAGACAGGCTCAAGGATGTAGGTACAACATGGGGAGTATAGCCAATATTTTGTAATAACTGTAAATGGAAAGACCTTTAAAAATTGTACAAAAAAATTTAAAAATTGTCCTAAAAACATGTTGGCCAGAATGTTATTAATGGTTAATAACCATGGGAAGCAGCCACGGGTTTAAGTCCCAGCTGTACCCCTTATGAGGGGTTACGAAACCTCTCTATTTCTTTGTCTCTGAAGCTGGATAGAGAGTTAGTGTGACGATTACGGAGCATAAAGGAAGCACTCCATCAATGCTGCCCTTGGACCTTGAAGAAACGGATGCTGCCCTTGGCTGTAGCAGAGACCCAGAAAACAGAGGGCACTAGTTGAAGTGAAACACAACTTACTGACATTGGATGTCCCATGGGGGTGACCCGGCGCGTGGAGAATGGATCAGAGTCAAGTTCACAGAGAGAATGGGGCGGAAAAAAAACCAATGTCATTTAGCTGCCACCCTCAGAGGTCATAGTTCCCAGGTCAGCACATTCACTCCCCACGAGGCACAAGAAGCCAAATTCTAACAATTCTTCCTGGGAAACCCGGGGACTCCGTTGGACGACTCCAGTGGCCCCTGCCACCCAGAGACATGAGGGGTCAGAGCCGCCCCGGACCTCGAAGTTGATTCTCCTGGACAAACTTGGAGAGAGTGACCAAAGCTTGTCTCTTTGACCCTCCACTTTCTGACTGGCCCATTCCTAAGCTATGTTACAAGAGAAGGTTTAAAGTGGTTTTGTCAATATGCTTTTCTTGTATTCTCCAGTTACATCGTCTTGCTGAAGGACCCACGCTGACTTCTTAAGGTGACTTGACTTTGCTCTAATCCGCACGTGTTAGTTTCATACGTTAACTCTCCAGGTAGGGTTGCCAGACATGAGACAGGGTTCCCAGTTACATTTGAATTTCAGATCAACAACGAATAATTTTTCATGTATGAGTATGTCCCAAATATTGGATGGGACGTACTCAGACTAAAAGATTATTTGTTGCTGCTCTGAAATTCTAATGAACTGGGCATCCTGTCTTTTTCTTTGCTGTATATATCTGGCAACTCTCTGTCCATGGGAGATCTTATTTCCCTCCACCCAAGTACTAGCCAGGCCCGACCCTGCTTAGCTTCTGAGATCAGAAGAGCTTGGGCTGGGCATATTCAGGGTGGTACGGCTGTAGGCAGTCCTACTCCTGGGCATATACCTGGAGAAAACCATAATTCAAAAAGATACATGCACCTCACTGTTCACTGTAGCCCTATTTACCATAGCCAAGACATGGAAGCAACCTAAATGTCCATCGACACATGAAAAATAAAGAAGATATGGTAATATATACAATGGAATACTACTCAGCCATGAAAAAGAATGAAATAATGGCATTTGCGGCAACATGGATGGACCTAGAGATTGTCATACTAAGTGAAGTAAGTCAGACAGAGAAAGACAAATATCACATGATATCACTTATATGTGGAATCTAAAAAAAAGATATAAATGAATTCATTTACAAAACAGAAGCAGACTCACAGACATAGAAAACAAATACATGGCTGTGGAAGGGGAAGTGGGGGGATAAATCAGAAGCTTGGGATTAACAGATACGCAGATAATAATAGATTGTTATTGTCTATATATAAAATAGATAATCAACAAGGACCTACTGTATAGCACAGAGAACTTTGCTCAATATTTTGTAATAACCTGTATGGAAAAAGAATCTGAAAAAGAATGGATACATGTATATTTATAACTGATTCACTTTGCTGTACACCTGAAACTAACACAACATTGTCAAACAACTATACCCCAATATAAAATAAAAATTAAAAATAATAAAAAATAAAACAAACAAATAAAAATCTTATTTTCCTGTTTCCAAATTCTTGGAGGGGGTGACCTCGGGGATGCTTCTATAACAAATACACGGTCCTGGAAAGGTAAGCCCGGTCATTCTTTATGCACAAAGACACATTTCCACACAAACAGCAAGTATCTCCCCATGCGAGGCCCGGCTTTGCTGGGTGGCTCCAGGAAAGAAGAGGCTGGTAGATCACAACCTTTGCCCTCAGGGAGCTCGCAGAGTAGACCATAGTGCAATTAACCGCAAAAACCAGAGCAGAGCACAAGAGTCCTGCGGAGGTCTCCACACCTTCCCAGTTCAGAGGAGAGGACGTGGCATTGGCTTGATGGGGCCAGATGGAGAAAGACTCCTTGTTGGGGTGGCATTTGGATGCTCCTTAATGTCACTGAGTGGAAGGAGTGACTTAAATGCATGCAAAGTCGAGGGAGAACATCATGCATACTTGGTGGCTTCTTTGGGCAGAATGTAGATGACATCAAGAGACAAAGAAGGGGAAGTAAGTCTGGAAAAAGGAGGTGAGGTTCAAGAACCACACAAACAGAAAACAAGCCAAGGAAAGAACCCAGAGTCACCCCAACTTTTTGTGTGTATACTTTTCAAATAAGGAAGTATTCCCAAATGTTCTCTTGGGAGAGGAGGTGGGGGCTTATCTAGTCCTTCGAGGAGAAGGTTTCATCCCATCGAGAGTGAGTTCCTTTCACAAAAGGTTGCTCCTGTGGGTGAACTCATTCCTGGGGTCCAGCGAAGGGCATGAGAGAGAATCAGGTCTGGCCAAGTGACGTCTAGGCAAAGGTGGCCATGGAAGACCACATGGATATCGCTCACTTGACAGATTAGATACAGTCCAGAGAAGCTGGCCAGGAAATGAATTTCTGAAAAGTAAATTTATTTCCCAATTTTTCAATTAAAAAACGAGCGTCCTGGGCTCTCAAACCTAATTTGCTCATTTCTTATGTGACCTTTAATTTAGCAAGTGTGTGAGCTAAAAACCCTGGTGAGACTCAGTTTTCTCATCTGTAAAATGGGAGTGTGGCCCAAATCACTACGTTTTCCTCCAATTGACCCAAAAGAAAGCTCTTGGTGAGGGAGGGGTTGGCAGAATTACAGGCCCGCTCGGAGGGCCCCAGGGCACCTGCAGTTCCCTTAGTCCCTTCTTGATAAGACAATGTACATGAAGCAAGTCCTAGGAGCAAGCCAGCCCACAGGAGGTGTACTGAGGGGGAGAATAGCCCTCCATCTGCTGAAGAATTAGACTGCACCTGGAAAGATAAGGCACGTAGAGTGCTTGTGACAGTGAACACTACAGGCCTGCAATGGACCACACCTCCTGGTATTCATGGCCTCTTGATGTGCAAGGTACCCATCCTTGAATCTGGGCTGCTTCAAGCAGTAGAATGGGACAGGGGTGACTCTGTACCGGCTCTAGGCCAACATCTTAAGGAAGCTCGGGGGATTCTGCTTTTGCTCTCTTGGGAGACCTGAGCTACCACATAACCTGCACCCTGTATCCTGTTGGAGAGGCCACGTGGAGAGGGAGAGGCCCTGGGCTCCATGGAGAACCGAGGACCCAGCCGGACGTTTGCCCCTGTTACAGGCCACCCTGCCACCCCTCCCACGTCCCCACCCAACCTCCACTTCTGGGTCACCTGACACGGGAGCGGAGCAGCACCTCAGACGTTCCACCCAGACAGAGACCAGCCACCCAGTGGCCTTGTTTAAATTCTCGACCCACAGATTTGTGAGCAAATAGCATCGCCGCTATTTTCAGCTCTGATGTTTTGGGTGCAGCACTGGGTCATGAAATCCCACACTCACAGGAAAGGTACACCATCCCCCCCCAAAATATGTCAGGAATCTGTGCTGTCCAGCTGGTCGGGTTTCTCAGGGTCAAAAGAAAGGATGTGTAGAGTTTAAACCACAGGCAGGAGCACTTCCTATTGGGGACCAAACAGGAATTCCCTGAGGACCCCAGGTTCCTGGACTCTGGGCTGGGAATGGGTGACAGCCCCCAGGGGGGTTTTCAGCTCTTGCTCAGAGCATCCCTGGGCTGAGGGACCCGCACAAGCTTTGTTCAACCCTGGCTGTGCTCCCCCAGAGAGGCAAGGACACGGGGAGCTGTGTTCCGGGGAGGTTTGGTGGGGACCAGGTCGGGGGTCCCTCACCTCCTGGGAAGCAGCAAGAACGAAAAGAGATAGGAGGTGGGAGGGGGGATGGGGGAGGTGGGAAACCACCCCATTCAGCAGCAGAGGCAGCTCTGGGGGCTCCTTCAGTCACCCCAGGACAGGAAGCAGGACGGAGAGTGGCAGGAGGGGACCCACCCGGATGGGGCCTCCATTCAGGGCCTGGACCCGGCGCCAGGGCTTCCCGGGCAGGGGCAGGCCTGGGCCTCTGAAGGCAGCTTACACTTCCACGGGGTCAGGAAGGGGCAGGATGCTGTGCACCCAGGGACACCCCCGAAGGTGCAGAAACAGGAGCGTGCTGCCTGGGACAGGAGGACAGGTGAACAACGAGAAGGCCAGGCCAAGGTGGCATAGGGACCAGACTGCGATGGAAGGCCGGGCCTGGGTCTGGCCCATCACTGACTGTCCAGCAGCTAGCACACAAGAGATGCTCAATAGATGTTTGCTGAATAGAGCCACAGAGAAAGGATGGGGGATTGTCCTCAGGAAGAACCTGACCAGGATGAGCAGCTGTGGTAGGAGGGCATCTCCCGGGCCACGGGCTCTGGTCCAGCCTGGGCATCACATCGCCAGGTGACGTGGGCAAGTTGCCGCCTCTCTGCAGGGCTCAGCTCTGTGTCTGTGAATCAAAGGTGTTAGAGGAGAAGTTTCCCTTCTGCTCAGGGACTTGGTGTCCCTGAGATCTGGTGACTAATGTCGAGTGTGGTTAGGGTGGTGTCAGGAAGGGAAGGCGATGGGAGGATCAAAGACAGTCCTGAGGAGGGGCATGGAGAAAATAAGGCAGCTGTCAGCAGAAACCAGAGTCAGAAGGGAGAGCTGGGCTGGGGGGGAAAGGTGACATGTTTGCCATTAGGGAAGTTTAAAGGGGACAAGGGCACATCTTCAAATGGGCAGTGGAGGCCAAAAAATCACAGCCAACTAGAACATTCTCTCCATGGCCCCTCAAAAGACAGCCAAGTCCTAATACCCCCAAACTGTGAATGTTACCTTACATGGAAGAAAGGTCTTTGCAGATGTGATTAAGTCAAGGTCTTGAGATGGGAGATTATGCTGGATTATCGGGTGGGCCCTGAATGCCCTCATGTGTGTTCTCCCTCTTTTTTTTTTTTTTTTTTGGCTGCGCTGGGTCTTCATTGCTGCGCGCGGGCTTTCTCTAGTTGCGGCGAGCGGGGGCTACTCTTCGTTGCCGTGCGCAGGCTTCTCATTGCGGTGGCTTCTCTTGTTGCGGAGCACGGGCTCTAGGTGTGTGGGCTTCAGTAGTTGTGGCATGCGGGGTCAGCAGTTGTGGCTCGCGGGCTCTAGAGCGCAGGCTCAGTAGTTGTGGCGCACGGGCTTAGCTGCTCTGCGGCATGTGGGATCTTCCCGGACCAGGGCTCGAACCCGTGTCCCCTGCATTGGCAGGCGGATTCTTAACCACTGCGCCACCAGGGAAGCCCCACGTGTGTTCTTATAACAGGGAGGCGGAGGGAGATTTGACACCCAGAGGAGAAGGTGATGTGAAGACGGAGCAGAGAGAGATTTGAAGATGCTGGCCTTGAAGACTGAGGGATGCCGGCCACAAGCCAAGGAACAACGTTTGCCCCCAGGAGCTGGAAGAGGCAAAGAGCAGATTCACCCCTGCAGCTGCGAGAGGGGGTGTAGCAGAGAGACAGTGTTTTCAGACACCCAGCCTCCAGGACTCTGAGACGAAAGACTTCTGTTTCTTTAAGCCACCAAGACTTTGCGGTAATTTCTACCAGCAGCCACAGGAAATGAATACACTGGGCGTCCCCTCAATCACGGACTCTTAACTCACCGCCAGGTCCCTCACCTGGGCCCCAGGTTAAGTGCTTTGGGTATGTTATCTCTCACCCCTCTGAAGTGCCTGTGAGGCAGGAACTGTTAGAATCCCCGCTTCCCAAAGGAGGAAGATGAGGCACAGAGTTCGGACAACCCTCCAGAGGTCGCAGAGCTGGCGAGTGACAGAGCTACACAGAGGCGGGTGACTCCAGGGGTGCTCCTCTTAGCACTGTGCCAGTCTCCGTCCCAGCTGAACTCATGCTCCTAAACACGCCACCCATGCGAGCTTGCAGGTCCTGGTGATGGAAGTGGTACCTTCTTCTTTCAGTGCCCTAAGTTATAAAGCTACTACGTATCACAACTGCACTTAGAGCTTGTTAGTCCCGTAATGGGGCTTTGAGCCTCTGTGTCCTGAGACATGTCACAGGGCAACAAACTGGGACCCTAAGAGGCGGTGGCTTGTTCACCGCCTTAAAGCTGGTCCCTGAAGTTAGAGCCAGAATCAGAAGCTAATTCAGAATGTTCCCACCCAGCACCCCGGATATATTTTAGGAGCAAATTAAGCAGCTGAAATGTGAAAAGAAATGCTGGCTTGGTTACACGACTCTCGCTATCTAAGGCAGACCCAAGACCATGCTCCAGAACAAAGATCTGAAGTCAAACACACTCTCCTGACACACGTGTTCTGGGCACGTGAGGTGTGATGCTCGCCTCCCACCAGAAGGTGCAAGTGAAGTGGGACAGGGCACTTCCGGACGGCTGATTGCACGGGGTGGGGGACACCTGCCAAAATGGGCCCATCCACTGGCTGATTGATGGCCCATCAGGATGCCCTCCTACTGGGCGAGCAATTGGATTAACCAGAGCAGCTCCAGGAGTGAATTGGAGAATGTGGAGAGGATTGACGACAGACAGACAGACAGACGAGACAGAGCAACCAATCTCCAGAGCTACACTGCATCCCGGAAATTTTCCCGGAAGAGGCGTGCATACCCTCACCCCCCACCCCTAAGGCACCCTCAGCGACTCTCCATTCTTCTGGGTGGATCTGAGCCTCCCGGGTAGCTCACAGGGCACAAAACAGAGGCAAACTGACACAATTAGCAGTATTTGCCCCAGTTTTTGTTTTGCATGTTTGCATTCAGATGTGTACGTCTTTTTTCTTTTTTTGGCCATGCCACGTAGCTTGCGGGAGTTCCCTGACCAGGGATTGAACCCAGGCCCTCAGCAGTGAAAGCTCGGAGTCCTAACCACCAGGCCGCCAGGCAATTCCCAGATGTCTACATCTTTAATTCCTTTTTGAGGTGATATTCTTGTTTTAAAAATTTATTTTATTGAAGTGTAGTTGATTTACAATGTTGTGTTAATTTCTGCTGTACAGCAAAGTGATTCAGTTATACATATATATTATATATTTTTTCATTTTTTTTTCCATGATGGTTTATCATAGGATATTGAATATAGTTCCCCGGGCTCTACAGTAGGACCTTGTTGTTTATCCATCCTCTAGATAATAGTTTGCATCCGCTAATCCCAAACTCCCAGTCCGTCCCTCCCCCACCCTCCTCCCCCTTGGAGGGGATAGTCTTATAAAATGCCTTCCTGAACTAATTTTGCTGCCTGTCACCCTAGCGAACCCACCTGGGCAAGTCAGATTTGCAAGGGCGCCCTCTCTACTGAGACAGGTCCCAGGAGGGCCCTTAACGGAACCAGCTTCAGGCAGAGACCACACTGTGTTCCTCTTTTTTCACGCTCTAGGGGCCAAAATGAGATGGGGCAACCTGGGACCCCGTTTTTTCTATACACTCTTGTCTGAATGAAAAATGTCCGAAAAATGAATGTTAAACCTTTCACCGGTGGAGGAATGTTTAGTATCTGCCTGAACACAATGCTAACTTGAAAAAATACCTATTTTGTGCTTGCCCATAGTAGAAATAGAGCTGAACTCTATGGGTCATTTGTCACTGATGTAGTACGGGTTTATACCTGTGTGCTCAGCCAATCGCAAGATTGGGGTGCACGTGTACTGTACTGATGGGTCCCATTCATTTAAGGCTGAACTTTACCAACGGCACCCTCCTTCCCCCCACCCGCCAGTATCGACAGGACTCCTCTCTCAGGGGACCTTGAGTTCAGGTGTCACCTCTGGGTGACAAAAACGGCATTACAGACTGAGAATTTTACACATTGGTTTCTGGTTTCTTTGGGGGAAAATTGTCAAGGTGAAAAACAAAGGAAGCAAAAAGGAGGGCAAGAGGGAAGAAGGAAGACAAAGAAAGCCAAGTGAGTGAAAAGAATAACATTAAAAAGACGAAATAAAAAAATAAAAAAGATAAAAATAATAATAGCTCCCCTCAACTCCCACCTGGTGCCTGGCCCTGTAGCAGTCTCTGCATTGAAGGTGTAATCACAAACGTACCGCACAGGTGTTCTAGATGAGGCTCCCAGTGCCCAGAAAGGCCAAAGCACCTGCCTGAGGTCACACAGCTTAGGAAGCACAGAAGCCTGGATTTGAATCCAAGTTCATTTTACTTCAAAGCCCATGTTCTCGTTTATCAAGCACAGAAGCATCCTCTAGTCAGTCCTTAAAGAATCTTACAAAATAGAAGGAAAAAGCACAGGAATTCTCTGGAAAAGTCATAATTTAGAGTTGAAGGTTGGGTGAAAATGTAACGAGTATGTCCTGGGCTGGCACTGGCAGTTTGGACCTCTTGTGTTATTGAGCAAAGAGGCCATTAAATAAACGAATCACACAAAGGCTGGCGGGAAAAGCACAGCCCCTCGGGGCTGCCTGGTAACCGGGCCACGTGAGGACCGTGGCTGAGATGAGAGCATCTTGATGTCATGGAGTTGGCCTAACTCAGCCCTGAACGCCTCCTGGTACAGACCCTACTCAAGTCTCGGCTTTGAGGCGGTTTAATACCACCCCCATGAGACTGTGATCTCTTTATTTTTTTCCTAACTTCTACTATGAAAGATTTCCAAACATACACAAAATTTAAACTAATAGCACAATGAACAATTCACATTTTGCCATTTGCTGTATCTCTCTCTCTGTCTCTGTCTCTCAGAGACAGTTCCTGCTGCCACCCACTCCCCCCCACCCCGTGAGTTCAAGGTCTCAGTGCCTTTGCATGTGCTGTAGCCTCTGCCTAGAACGTCTTCCACATGTTCATCTTGTATCATAGCCTCCCACATTTTGTTCCCCCTACTGGACAGTGAACTTCTGGGGTGGGGATGGTAAGGGAGCTGTTTCTCCTCTTTACTTCTAGTGCCTGACAGGAGAAGGCCCTCTCATTTCTACACTGTTCAGTCCCCCCAGCAAGCAGCCGTCCTGCTCCTTGTGTCCAGATATAAGTCATCTTTGAAGGCCCAGCCCAAGTACCTTCTCTTCCACAAAAGCATCCCTGATTCCATCTAGATGGAAGTAATTGCCTTTCTCTGAAGGCCCCGTAGCACTTTATCAAGTCCTCTCGAGTGGTCGTTATTACTGTGTATCTTGGTTTAATTATTTATGCACCTATATTTGCTCCCCCACTAGACTGTGAGCATCTTAAAATCAATTCCATAAGTGGATCATTTTTCTTATCACCAGAAGAATCTAGCGCATAGGTGACATAGTTGACATTTAAGAAATTCAGTTAAATTGTACAGATATTTTTTTGAGCGCTTATATGGGCATACAGAGATGAATGAGGCAGACACAGCAATCTCTGCCTTCTGGGAGCTTACAGTCTATTCTAGAAGTCAGACTGGAAAGCAAGTAATTATGATGTGATGACGGGGTGAAAGGAGAAATAGATGAATTGTTTCAAAGCAAACACAGGGGACTTCCCTGGTGGCGCAGCGGTTAAGAATCCGCCTGACAATGCAGGGGACACGGGTTCGAGCCCTGGTCCAGGAAGATCCCACATGCCGCGGAGCAACTAAGCCCGTGCGCCACAACTACTGAGCCTGCACTCTAGAACCCGCGAGCCACAACTACTGAGCCCGTGTGCCACAACTACTGAAGCCCACGTGCCTAGAGCCCGTGTTCTGCAACAAGAGAAGCCACCGCTATGAGAAGCCCGCGCACCGTAACCAAGAGTAGCCCCCGCTCGCCGCAACTAGAGAAAGCCCGGGCACAGCAACAAAGACCCAATGCAGCCAAATATAAGTAAATAAATTTATAAAAGAAAAGAATATACATATATATATACATTTATATGTGAATCACTTTGCTGTACAGCAGAAATTAATACAACATTGTAAATCAACTGTACTTCCATAAAATAAATTTTAAAAAGTAACACAAGAAAATCTCTCAGAATGTAAGGATAAGTATCTCAAGATTGAAAGGCCTGGGACTTCCCTGTGGTCCAGTGGTTAGGACTCCCGCGCTTCCAATGGGGGCACAGGTTCGATCCCTGGTTGGAGAAGTTCTGCATGCCATTGACTGTGGTCCCCCCCAAAAATTGAACGGCCCAATGAGTGAGCAACAAAATGAATGGAGGAAAATGTCTCAGGCCAGGACACATCTTTAAAAACTTTACAAACTAAGAGTTCTTCAGCATTCTAAGGATAGAGAGAAAATCGTAAGATCTTCCTTAAAAAAAGCAGGTAACATACCAAGGATTAGGAATCAAAGTGGCGTTACTGGAAGTGAGAAGAAAATGGAAGAGAGTTTTCACAATTCTGAGAGAAAATGATTTTCAACCTAAAATTCCACACCAATCCAGGGAAACTCTCAGTCAAGGATGAGGGTAGAATAAAAACATTTTCAGATAAGCAAGATTTCCAAATATTTACCTCTATGCATCTTTATTCCCAAAGGTTCTGGGGGATGTGCTACAGCAATCAAAGGAGTGAGCCAAGAAAGAGGGGGACAAAGAGTTTAAGAAATGAAGAAACAGGGGATCCAACAGAGCAGAGTGTAGTTCCAGGGTGATACCTATGTAGCAGTCCTAAAGGGGACCAGTTCAGACTGAAACAGGGGGATGGAGAGCTCCAGAATAAAGATTCCCAGGGAAAAAAAAAAGCAACTAATGTGCTATGTAGAAAATATTATTGGCAAATGTATAAGAGATGATGATGTATTTTTTAAAAAAAATTAGATCATATGAAACTAGGCTAATTAATCTTTTATAATTTAAAAAAGAAAGTAAACTAAATAATAGAAATGAAATGATTATGAACTCCTGGCAAAAATAGAGTTCTACAGGAAACAAAGCATGGTCATAGTACACTACTTGACTTTGCAGTGAACAGTGTTTGCATCATCATCATAACGTAAGCACTGACTAGAGAGTCAATCAAAATTTGTGATGTGCCCACATCAAGAGGAATGGGAGGCGGGGAGTGTGCGGATGAACAAAGAAGTCAAGTCCCCATCTATCATGGCAATAAGTCAGTAGATGCTACCTTACATCAACAGATCAAGAAATCTCATTACACACACACTGTGTACACATATGGAGATAAATACCAGGGAAAACAGCTGAGGAGCTGAGATCAGGAGCCTCTGGGAAGCTGGCCAACGGGCTGGGGGCTACTACTCTTCATTACAATCCTTTTCGTACTATTTGGCTTTTAAAGACACGTACTTGGAATATTTTCATAGATTTAGTAATTTTTAAATAAAATCAAAGAAGTAGGAAAAAGAACTATAGTTGATTGTTAATGCACAAGGATCTCTAGTGGAATGTCAGGGTGAGTAAAATTCAGAGATGGTAGGGAAGATGGACTGGGGAGAGGGTGAAGGGGTACAATTAAAATATGAGTCCATACTGGTATGTTTTCATTGTCCTGTGGTTATTTATGAGAATTTACTTGGTTCTAGAAAATATATACTGAAGTATTTAGGTGTAAATGGACATCATGTCTGCAACTTACTCTCAAATGGTTCAGGGGGAAATATACTTATATTATATTATATTATATATAATAGAGAGAGAGAGACAGAGACAGACAGGAAACATACAGAGAGACACAAAGGGAGAGAGAGAGACAGTGAAAGTAAATGAAGTAAAATGTTAATTGTGGAAACTGGCTGAAGATTACATAGGGATTCTTTATACTATTCTTGCCACTTTTCTGTAAGCTTGCAATTCTTTTTTTTTTAAGAATCAATTTTATTTATTTTTGGCTGTGTTGGGTCTTCGTTGCTGTGCACGGGCTTTCTCTAGTTGCGGCGAGCAGGGGCTACTCTTCGTTGCTATGCATGGGCTTCTCATTGCGGCGGCTTCTCTTGTTGTGGAACACGGGCTCTAGGAGTGTGGGCTTCAGTAGTTGTGGCACGTGGGCTCAGTAGTTGTGGCTCACGGGCTCTAGAGCGCAGGCTCAGTACTTGTGGCACACAGGCTTAGTTGCTCTCCGGCATGTGGGATCTTCCCAGACCAGGGCTCGAACCCGCGTCCCCTGCATTGCCAAGCGGATTCTTAACCACTGCACCACCAGGGAAGTCCCAAGCTTGCAATTCTTTCAAAATACAGTTGACCCTTGAACAACATGAGGCATCAGGAGCGCTGACCCCTTGCAGTCGGAAAACCTGCATATAACTTTTCAGTCCACCCTCTGTATCCTCAGCTTCACATCCATGGATTCAACCAACCGAGGATCCTGTAGCACTGCCGTATGTATTTAGTGAAAAAAATCTGTGCATAGGTGGATGTGTGCAGTTCAAACCCCTGTTGTTCAAGGGTCAACTGTAAACAGTTTTGTCACTTGATCGATAAGAAAAAAGTATTGGAATGGTTTTCATTTTATTTTGAGTAAAGTTGAACCCTTTTATGTTAATGGATCATTCAAAGTACCTGTTCTTTGCTCGTTTTCATGTCATGATGTCCATCTCCTTCCTACTGGTTGGTAAAAGTCATTTAAAAATCCTTCATCTGCCATATACTTTGCATCTCTTTACCCCGTTCTGCAGCCTTCTAATCTTGTTACAAATTTTCTTTTTGGACAACTTGGATGATTCTAAACATGAGAACCTCTTCCAGAGGTTGCTTTGCAGCAGTAGGACAGGGGCTTGGAATGAAAAACAGGACTTAGGAGTATCTTTGAGTTAAGGCTGGGAGGGCAGGAGTCATGTCTGGGGCTGGCTCGGGGGGAGCTGGGCGTCCCTTTAGATGAGGTCGTGAATAAGGGTTTGAGGAAACAGGATTACAAAGGTCCAGGTGTTCCCCAGGTTCCTTCCTAGGAAGCCGTCAGGACAGACGGGCCGGTGAGCGCGGTGCGAACCTGGGGAAGAATGACGGGAGCTGGACAGAAAGGAGCGAGTGGGAGGCGGGGGCTTCTTCGGAGGCCCCAGCCTCGAAAGGAGGGGGACGCTGATGGCGCGGCGCTGTCCCCTTGGCAGCACTCGGTGGCCTTGGCCAGCCAGACCGTCCACGCGTCCCGACGTTGAGATGAGCGCTGGCCGCACGAAGGGGTAGCACACGGATGAGATGAGGGATACTCCGCTTCGACCCCGCAACCTCCCAGGGCTGAAAGGGGCCTTCGGGATCGCAGCTGTCCCCTCCCGTCCCGCACACAGAGGCCGCAGAGCTGCTTCAGTCCTACCGCCCGCGGGCGCCTCTCCTACTTCCCAGCCCGTCTCCAGCGCCTGGAGACACCAACGGGCGCATCCCGGGAGAAGAGAAGCGCCGCCGAGCCGCGTGTCCCGGACGCCCCCTCCGCGCCGCCCGCCAGTGGGCGCATCCCCGCGCCGGGCCGTGAGTCCACCTGCGGCCGCCGCGGACTCGCTTCCGCGCCGGTGGACTCTGTCACGCCGAGGGCTCTGCTCACATCCACGGCCAGCCGAGCACGTGCACGAGCAGCTGACCCCGCGGCGCGGGCGCGGCCGGGGAGCGGCGCCCAGGAGAGCGGCGCCCCCGGAGGGCAGGGCGGAAAGGCCGAGCGCGGGGCTGATCTCAGCGCCTCGTGGCCCCCTCGTGACCGCGCTTCGCTCGAGAACCTGGGGCCACGGCGACCACTAGGACTCGGGCCCCGCGCCCCCGAGACTGCCTCGCGCGGCCAGGCGCGACGTGGGGCGCAGCGTGGGGCGCGACGGCGGGGCGTGGAGCGCGGCGGGGGCGGGGCATGGAGCGCGGGGCCGGACGTGGAGCGCGGGGCCATGACAGGGCGTCAAGGGGCGGGGCACAACGGAGCGTGCGTGCTACGGTGGGGCGTGGCGTCGCGCGAAGGGGAGGGGCATGACGTCGGCGCAGGGCACGGCGCAGGGCGGGTGGTGTCGACGCCCGGCGGGATGACGATGACGAGGTGAGGGTGACGGGGTGAGGATGGCGGGGTGGGGTTGGCAGGGCCGAGCTGGAGCCTCCGGGCTGGGGCCTCCTGGCCGGGCGGCCAGCTGGTAGAGGATGGGGACGGTCGCGGTCGGTGGGGAGGGAGGAAGATGTGGGAGGAGCAGCCGTGGCGGAAGCGGGGAGGACGGCGGGGGCGGGAGTGTCTCGGGAGAGCCAGGCCAGGCTTCCTCGGGTGGAAAAGACGAAGCGAGAGTCCCCGGGGATCCCCCAGGCCGCCCCCTACCGGGCCGGGTCGCGCTGGCGCGGGGCCGAGCCCAAGGAGCGAGTTGCTATGGACACCCGGCCGGGGTGGCCGTCCGGTTGCGGTCCCGGCGCGCCGGCAGCTCTCGGGCCCCCATCCCCCGAAGTGACCCCCACTTGGGAGGCCGGAGGAGGCCTCCTGACCTTTGACACCGCCTTTTTACTGTTAGGGTGAAGGCGCCACGCGCTCCCGCCCAGGCCCAGACATGCCGGTCCTTGTGAGACAGAAACTTGAGAGGGGGCCGTCCTCTCCCTGAAGGTGGGTAGAACGACAGGACGTTGTCCTGGAGGAGAAGTCGCATTTCGGCCCATTGTGGAGCAGTGAGGACGAGCCTCTGCTCATAGGAGAGCTTTGACGAGCGAGAGCTTCGTTTTGGGGATTTCTTCCACAGTCTGGAACGCCAGAGTTCAGATGTCCAGCCAGGACAGCCATTCGCTTAAACTTTCCCATCAATTGTCTATCATTAAAGTGGAGGAAATGTAGATAATTAGAAAATATGATAGTTCCAGACAGTGACGTCCAGTTTTTTCCTTTCCTCACTCACAAAGCCTCGCGGTGGAACAGCTGTCTGACCCGTTCAAAGGGAAGGATGAAATCTCTGCGCAGGCACGCGATGTGAATGGAAGAGGCCTGTCACGGTGGGTCTGGCTTTTAGTCACCTGGTGTCTTCCTCAGGGTGACACGACCCGGAGACGATGAACTTCAGTGGCTGAGATATATTATCAGCCCGCAGTTAAGTTACAGAAACGGCAAGATTTACATTAGTTCTCTTTCCATTTGGTCGTGAACATCTTTGAGTCACACTGGAAAGGATGAGTATTTTTCATGTGGCCCTAATGAGTCAGTTCATAATATTATTACCCAAATGGCAGAAGGAAATGGGAAATCAGGTCATGTCTTATGGTTACCACTAGGTTTTATAATAGGAGCAGGTTCCCTAAGAGATGGAGGAATGAATTTCATGGTTGTCTTTTCACTCTTTCAGAGACCCTCCCCAAGAAATTGATTAGAAATGGGCAAAGCAAACAGTAATTTGGAGTGATCACTCCAAGGCATTAGCAATCAATCAGTCATTCCATGCTAGGGAGAAATAAAAGATGTCTGTGGAGGATGTACATAGATGAAAGTCACCAGTATGGATATGCATTTTACATTTGATTTCTTGTGTCTTTCTGGTAGATGAAAACAGTACGGCACTCTGAACACACACTAAAGACAGCTCTCATCTCAAAGAACCCAGCGCTTGTGTCACAGTATGAGAAGTTAGATGTTGGGGAAAAGCGTCTGATGGACGAAGCCTTCCGGCCAGACAGTGACCTCTTTGGACCCATTACTTTGCATTCGCAGTCAGACTGGATAACCTCCCATCCTGAGGCTCCCCAAGACTTTGAAGAGTTTTTCAACGATCCTTACAGAAAGACGCCTTCTCCACAGAAGCACAGTATTTATATACAGTGCATTGGTATATATTGGATTTGTTTTGCTTTTGCAATGGTGCTGTTGCCAGGGATAGTTTGGCTTGTCGATCTCATTCAAGCGGGCAGTTTTTATAATCATTTTTGACGTTCATGCCCAAGGTGGAAGTTTTGTAGCCAAACTGCCTTAAAAGAGGATGTTTTGTTTCTTTCTAATTCGTATTCACCTCAGTGAACGATAAAGGTGTATTGAAAATTTACAGTTGGTTTGTGTCTAATTCCAAATTTCTAATTCTAGACTGAGGTAAAGGTTATTTTAATCATCTCATAGTCTGTCTTTAAATTTTCTTCCATATTATAGGATTGCTAGGAAACACCAGAAGTATCAGTGAAGAATATGTGAAATGGCTCAAGGGCTACTGTGAAGCATTTTTCTATGGCTTGACGGTAAAACTCCTAGAACCAGTTCCTGTCTCTGCAACGAGGTGTTCCTTTAGAATCAATGATAACACGCAGAACCTACAGATTCATGCAGGTGAATTAAACAGCTTTATGGTTTGAATTGAGCTATACGTATATATGTGTGTGTATATATATATCACATGCGTGTTTCTTTTTAAATAGGGCAGATCCTGAAGTTCTTAAAAAAGAAGAAACCTGAAGATGCTTTTTGTGTTGTGGGAATAACAATGATCGATCTTTATCCAAGAGACTCCTGGAATTTTGTCTTTGGACAGGCCTCTTTGACAGATGGTATTCCTTTTTGACATTGTTGGTAGACACTTCCTCAACTTGAGACTATTTGAAGATTTTGAAAGAGGGAAAAAATTCCAACCAATTACAGTTTTGATACTTAAGACTGTATAGTATTTCTGGTGCAGCATCCTGCCATAAAGGGAAGGATGCTGTTGATAGACCCCTTTGATCTGGGTTTCTCCACAGGTTGGCCGTTCAGTGCCTGTGTGACCTTGAAGCTAATAATACCTATTTCACAGTGTCATTTTGAGATAATTTACATAAGAGTGCTGATCCGTAAGAAGTGTGTACATACGCCTGGCACATATATAGGCATTCAGCACAACAGGTGGTAAATGTAGGTAATTCAGTGGCAAGGTGAACTAAATAAGTTAAGGATATTTGAATTGTCATTAATATAAATGAAAATCTTGCTAATTGTTTTTCAGCTCTTTTAGTAGTCTTGCACAGATGAGGTAGCTGTAGACTGATTTACAAGTGTGCTTCATATCCAGTGTCTCAGGACATTTTGTTATTTTATTTATGGTCAGTTTCAGTCTTTGACTTGAAATAAAATAAACTTTGACTCATTGTGAACCCTGCTTGATAACACTGGGAGTGGGAAAGGATCCAGAAGCAAATCATATTTTTGCCTATTTTGTGTTTTTTTTTTTGCCTTCTCCCCACCCCTCTATTTTTGCTCTTATTTTTCTACCCTTATCCCCCAGGATCTAAAACAGGTTTGAAGGGGAAAAGTCCAGTAAACTAAGGGGCATGATTGTCCATTAGCGTTCTAGGGATGGGGAGCAAGTACCAGGGCCTGTATGAGTACAGAGGTTATAGACTGGCTGTTACATCAGCCTCAGGGTTTGTTGGGGTGGGAGCTCTCGCTAACAAATGTTTCTTCCTATTAGAGACACCCCTCTCCTCCCCGTTCATCAGAGGTGGGGGCCCAGGGTGCTGTGGAGCCTCTTCTTCCCTCCCAGCCCTTCATCCTCCCCCAGCCCTTCATCTTCTCCCAGCCCTTTATCCTCACTCTCCATTTACATTCTTACAGCGCCAGACCCCCTGCCCCCATGACCTTACTAACACACACTCTCGCAGACTTGGGTCACTGCTGTCCCCCTGAGTTTTTGTACGAGTTTTCTATCAGAAATAAATTTATATGAGCTCAATCTTTATTTCCCCTTTTATTATTAACCTGATAGAGATGGAACCATTAAAAAAATTTTTAAACAATGTGTTTATTTAGATATTGTTAACTAGTATATCGTACGTATTTGAGGAGGTCAGGAAGCACTCCCCCCAAATGTTTCTATTTCTTTTTTTTTTCTCAGTAAGTTTCTTAAATATTGTGTGACGTAAGAGAAGATGTAGTAGGAGAGCAGGGTTGATCTGCCGTGCAGTGAGACAGTATCCTACTACAAGTGACTTCATTCTCTCCAAGTTTATAAAGATTGGTATTTTAAAATTGAGAAATATTTAATTACCAAAGGAAATAATCTGTTGGTAGGATTATTAGAAGAAAAAAATGTTCTTGCTGAAGGTATTATAGTGAAATACACCCACACTTGTTTGGTCAGAGGAGGTCACTTGTGACGTGAGTAGGTTTAGTTTTTTCTTAACTTCCAGAATGCTCTCTTCCCCTAAATCTCAAATACCAAGGTGGGGTGAGGTGCATTCTTTTTGAATCAAATTAGGTCGGACAAACTTACTATGAATTCACTTCCTTAACACAAATGTTCCTTACTACTTTCGAAGAGCAACTGAAAGAGGCATACATGAAAGCGACAATGTAAACAAGTGGAATTATAAAGCAGTCAGTGCCCTTTAGAACGAGTGGTGCGTCAGTCTGTTCTCTGGGCAGAGGTGGTTGAAACTAGCCTAGGTGTCACAGGAAGTCAGTTACAGGGGTGTTTGTTCCGGTCACCGGCACAGCTGCAGAGAGGGTTGTGCTGTGTTTACAGGGGGGAGGACAGGAGAGGTTCTTCTGTCTGAAGGCAGGGTCCAGACATGGTCACCAAGGCAGTGGGGCAATGGCCGGATGTCTTCCTGTATAGCAGGGCACGAGGGAAGGACGGGACCCTCAGTGACATGCACGGCACTGAGATCTGTTTACCGTGATCTTCCAGAGTGAGGTCATGAGCCTGCAGTTCAGTCACTCTGTCGCTCCTTTTGGAGTACTTGATTTGGGCTATTTAAGAAAATGACTTCTTTTTTTTTTTTTTTTAATTTGCCACTTGGCTTGCGGGATCTTAGTTCCCCAACTAGGAATTGAACCCGGGCCCACGGCAGTGAAAGCGCAGAGTCCTAACCACTGGACAGCCAGGGAATTCCCCCAAAAATGACTTCTTTTGTGGGGGAAAAAACTCTCTGGAACTTACGATTTCTCAAGAATTTGACGTCAAGATCATTGAGTTTTACAGAGCAGAGCAGATTGGATAGCGGAAGATTCTGATCGGGAAATCGGGGGCAGAAGCCTGCTTTGTCTGGGCAAACCTTAGCCGAGCTTAGTGGGGCTGCGGGCACTCACTGGGACCGACGGGCACTCCCCAGCCAGGTGCCCGAGCGGGCTCTTTTTTAGTCTTTGCTTCAGGAATCTTCCTCTTATTCTGTCATTGTTTGTCCTCTTTTCCTAGGTGTGGGGATATTCAGCTTTGCCAGGTACGGCAGTGATTTTTACAGCTCACACTACGAAGGCAAACTGAAGAAGCTGCAGAAGAAATCTTCAAGTGACTACTCAGTTTTTGATGATTATTACGTTCCTGAAGTGACTAGTGTTTTGCTGCTTCGGTCCTGTAAGGTGAGCCGTTCAAACCGTCCCCCAGGAGTGTTGTTTTAAGAGATCTCGATCCCTTGAACTTATGTATCCGCGGTCCTTAAGGTGGTTTCATAAATGAGTTTGTGTCATTTGTATACTTCTGGTGGATATTGCTTGACTGAAGTTATCAATAAAACCAGAATGTAAACGGTACCTTCATACTGAAATGTACAGTATCTGTGACAGTTTTTTGTCCTGTTAGTTACACGTGGCCTTGGCTGTACCCGTCTCCTGACCATTAGCTTAATTCCAGAATTCTGGGCGGGTAGGGACGCCGTGCTCGTCAAGTCAGGTTAACTCCCGGGGGCCTGCGGGACCCCTGCGCTCTGGCCCCTGGCGAGGAACGGCCTTCCCCTTGGGCTCCGGGCCGCCGACTGCAGCTGCTGGTTCCTCGTGGCTCCCCCTGCCCTGCTCTGTGGAAAGCCTGTCTCCTCGTTTCCCCCTTTCTTCATAGCCAGACGGGCTTTTCTGCTTTCACCACTGCTGTGTGTCGGGGTAGAGAACGACACCTGATGGAATGACGGTTTCAGAGTACAGCCGACCCTTAAGCGACATGGCTTTGAACTGCATGGGTCCGCTTCCGTGCGGTGTTTCTCACTGGCGCCATAGGTACTGCCCTGCCGCAAGGGCCCGCGGAACTGCGGCTGTAGAGGGCTGACTGTAAAGCCAGAGCAGGTTCTTGACTGCAGGGGGGTCGGTGCCCCACCCCCGCTTGTTCAAGGGTCAGCTGTACGTTCCCTGCATTAATGTGCTTGTTAACATGCAGTTCAAGCTCCTCCCCTCCTACCTACCAACTCGGCATCTCTGGGGGAAGGGCCTCAGAATCTAAATGTTAGCAAGCACCCCTCTGGTCCAGAGCAGTGGTCTCAACCAGGGGTGATTTTGCCACCCAGGGAACATTTGGCCGTGTCTGGAGACATTTCTTCTGGTGGTCACAGCGGGGGAGGGGATGCTACTGGCATCTAGTGGGTGGAGGCCAGGGCTGCTGCTCAACACCCTACCGTGCACAAGACACCCCGCCCCGACCCCGCCAAGGAATGATCCTGTCCAACATGTGAGTGGTGTCGAGGTGGAGAAACCCTGGTGGGGGAAGTAATGAAGCCCAGAGAGGAAGGCAGTAAGACATTCAGGGAAATGAGGGTCTAAGTCTTTGCGCAGATTGAGGTTTTGGTGGTGATGGTAAGGGAGCTCATTCCTGTGAATTGGTTTCTTGGAAGAGCATGCAAAAGAAGGGGGTGTACCTTGTTGCCGATGACCGTGGCGCTGTAAGCCTCCATGTGAATGTCTTGCAGACTTTAACCCATGAGATTGGACATATCTTTGGACTTCGGCACTGCCAGTGGCTCGCATGCCTGATGCAAGGCTCCAACCACTTGGAAGAAGCTGACCAGCGTCCCCTCGACCTTTGCCCTGTCTGTTTACGCAAGTTGCAGAGTGCTATCGGCTTCCACCTTAAAGACAGATACAAAGTAAGTGGGGGAAGCCATAAAGGGGGAAGTGGTTATTTAAGTAGCAAACTACCATTTTCTATTAGACCCTTCTCTGGAGGTGATTTATCAGAGGAAATTAGTGCAAAGGTAAGCAGGAAGCTGTGGTTTTAAAAAAAATGCAAAGAAATATCTTTCTTAAAAACTTTGACTTGCCTTACACTTAGAATTCAATGAGAAATGGTGGAAGAGGTTTCTGTGTCTCCCGTTCGTTTAGGGCCAGAGAGCTTGACTTTGCAGAGCAGAATAAATATTGATAAGCGAGGCGAAGTTCATGTTTAAAAACTCTATGAAGGGACTTCCCTGGTAGTGCAGTGGTTAAGAATCCGCCTGCCAATGCAGGGGACACGGGTTCCAGCCCTGGCCCGGGAAGATCCCACATGCCATGGAGCAGCTAAGCCTGTGCGCCACAACTACTGAGCCTGCGCTCTAGAGCCTGCGCACCTACAGCCCGTGCTCCACAACAAGAGAAGCCACCGCAATGAGAAGCTTACGCACCACAATGAAGAGTAGCCCCCGCTCGCCGCAACTAGAGAAAGCCTGCACACAGCAATGAAGACCCAACACAGCCATAAATAAATAAATTAATTAAAAAAAAAAATAATAATAAATTTACATTAAAAAAACCCCAAAAACTATGAATATGTGGAAGTGATTTATCTTTCCACATGTGGGACAAGGATATGATATTCATTAGGAGGAAGGCATGATTTTAAGAAGGAGGGAAAGTAATCTCGATGTGCAAGTGAATGTGTCCACAAACATAGCGACTGCAGTCCATGTCTACATGTGTGTCTTCACATATGTATATGTGCCATGCCTATGTGTACACTTAACAGGTGTATACATATCCCCGTCAAATTACAACCACGGTATAATGCCTTGTGGAACACTTACCAAGTTAAGAAAAGAAAATAATTATCCTCCCACCTTCAAAAAACTGTGAGGACTAAGTGTAATTCTTTCTCATCTTCTCTCCTGTGCATCCTCATGACTGTCCTGTGTGCTCACAGCTGCCGTGTTTTCTGGTGCATGCCCTTTGACAAGCATGGTCTCACCTTCGTGACCATCTTTATCAAATGGAACATCTCCGTGGGGTAGCATAAGTCACCGATGTAGATAACTTGATTTGGAAGCTAATGTTTTTCTCTTGCCGAAGTCTGTTTTGCTGGGATTTGTTAAAAGATGAACGTGTTTTTCAAGGCGCTGGTGAGGTGGGTTGATGCCGAGTCCACTGACACACCTACAGTTACTCCGGAACATAGCCGTGAGGATCCTCTGAGTTTGCCAAAACCTGTGGAAGCCTTTAAAGAATGGAGAGAGTGGATAACAAAATGCCTTGCTGTTCTTCAGAAATAAGAACCTTCAAATAGGAATAATTAAACACTTGCACATTATGCTTTCATTTGGGTGGTGTACTGTACTGCATTGGAATAAACTGTTACACTGATTCTGCGCTGTGTCAAAGTAACAGAGTGGAATTTTTTTTTAAAGCACTGGAACTTCGAACTGAGGCTCATTTACAATGATAAAAACTCGAAACTCTTTCTCTTCTGTCTTAGTAGCCTGGTCTGTGGCAGCAAGCACATTTCCATTCTTCAGATACGTTTATGTCTCCTGAAAGAGCTAGGGCCAGCAGTAACTAGTAACAAATCCTGTAAAAATAGCTCTCCCCATCCTGAGAAAGGATTTCCAAGGAACATAATTTCCAGAGGAGGATTTCTGGTTCAGTTTTTAGAAAGAGGTGCTCCGGGTCTGCTGACCGGGCCAGGTCACTTTCTCCATTCACACCCCTTTGCTGTTCTGCAGACTTTTCCGCCCTTGGGCGCTGCCTTACCTCTTCTTTTCCTTTGCTGACTGTTAGCTCATCCCTGAAAGAAGCAGCAGCTTGCTTCAGTTCTAGCAGCTTAAACCGTGACCTCCTCTCAAGAACATTTTCCAGTGAAAATGCCCGTGGTACTTGCACTACGCCAGCCTTGGGTGCTTGTGGGGACATTGCAGTTCTCAGCTTTCACAGAGAGAGCCCTTTGTGAGGGGTCTTGCAGATAATTTGTTGTCGTTGTTACCGAGTCCAAGCTTGTACCGCTGGCCGGCACAGCAGGCCAGTAAGTCGAGAGGCGAGTTCTGGGGGCAAGGAATAGTGACCTTATTCAGAAAGCCAGCAGACCGAGAAGATGGTGGACTAGTGTCCCAAAGGAGTTAGAATTCAGGCTGCTTTTCTACCACAAGGGACGGGGGCGTGGTTGGTTGTTGCAGCCTTCTTGGTGTCAGAATCCTTTGTTCTTGCAGCTGTCCCCGTAGGTCAGGTCACCATGTTGCTGTAAACCTCCAACAAGACAAATGTTATTCTGTTCTGCAGCTTTTCCTCTGTATATGAATGAAAAAGTGTTACACCCTTAAAGGTCAGAGCCTTGAGAATGGGCTCTTCTGTATATTTCAGGCTCTAGGCAACATTCTTAAATTGGAGCAGAAGCGGTAGAGCAGGAAGGTTAAAGTGGAAGATACAGATCCAGTATGGAGTCAGCTTTGTTCTTCCCTCTTACACACTGGTCCTTACGGTTGTGAGTGTTGCACTTTTTCCGTCGCATTGTTTCTTTGAGGGAGAGTGTCGGGTGGGGTTCCCCGTGGGTGTGCCAGGAATGCCCACCACGGCCTGTCTGGCTGGGAACATGGGCTGGATTCCCAGCGTAGGGAGCAGGGCGAAGACCTCAGACCTGAGCGCCTGCCTCAGCTGCATCCGCGTCTCCCGGAAATCTAGAAATTAGAGCAGATCACGTGACTGCATGCTGAGCAGAGCTCCCACTTCTCCTTTAATCTTGAGGGTGAAACTAAAGGTAATTTTTTAACGTCGATGCCTAAATCCTTTCACTGTTATTATTTATTGCAGTATGATTTAAAGCACATTTTAGAACCGAATCAACGGTTTCTCTTCCATTCACTCCTACTCCATTAAACCTCCCTGAGTCATTTAGAAAATGGTGGTTTGCCGTTAAAACTAACTGGAGGGCAGACACTTGGTCATTCTGGTACTGCAGAGCGAACCCAGTGCAGCGTGGACTTTGATGGATTGTATTGCGGGTTGTGTATCTTCCTGGAGTCATGTGCTTTAGCTCTTCTCCACTCCCGTTCAGTTTCCTTTCCTTTTCCTGCAGGGTAAGCACAGCTTTAGTCCTGTGGTCGGCGTTAGTTACAAGCCTCAAAGAACTCAGATTGGCTGTGTGTGTCAGTTGGGGGTTACAGTTATTTGGTCAAGACAGAAGCCTGTTTGCACCGCCTCTGCACTGTGAGACCAGGAAAAAGGTCTATTGAAACAAATCATTCACTCTTGTCACAAGTTGGACGAGCAGAAGTTTTAGGTCATGGGCACTTATTCAGAAATCATCACTGAAGTGTGTATAACCAATTACTGCATTGCATTTACTTTTGGAACATTTCTTAGGGTTAAATTAAAAAAGATAATTTGTTTCCTGCAACTAAATTTATACACTGTAGGTAAATCTTTGTAGTTTTTAAGAATGATTTTCACTTAGTGACAAACAGAAACCTACGCAGCTTTTGCTCTGCAAATGCTGGAGGAACAAGGTATTTGGGAGTAAAGAGAGTAATTTTCCACGGGTGAACACCATTCTAGAAAACTGAATCTGGAGCGTTCACGGTGGCGCCCAGGGACTCAGCAGTGTCTCTCGGGTCAACGGTAGGGTTACTCTTTCAGTTCAGGCCGCAGAGACTAAAGCGGGAGGCCGAGCGCGGCCCCGGCCCCGCAGCAGAGATGCCCGCGCCGCGAACGAGCGCGCTCCCATCCCGGTCCCCCGACCCCCCTCCTCCCTCTCTCCCTCCTCCTCCCTCTGCCCCGCAGGAAGCGCCCGGCAGCTTCCGCCCGGGGCTCCCCGTCCGGACCGACCGGACCGAGGGGCGCAGCTGGCCTCCCTGCCGCGGGACCGGACGACCGAGCGCAGCGCAGCCACGTGGGCCGCAGGCGGGGCTGGAGGCCGGCGGGCGAGGGGCGCGGGCGCAGAGCCGTGAGTGCATCCGCGCGGACCCAGCGGTGCCGAGGCCTGTGGAGCCTTAACCTCTTTCCTTGCCTCAGTTCCGATGGGTGATCAGAGCGGCTCCGGCCGGTGTAACACAAGCCACTGTGGCAGGGCATGTTTCTAGGAGCCCCGTGAGAGTGTGCAGAGAGAAGCAGGTGAAATTAATGTAATCATGTAGTTTGTGTACTCCAGTACGTCCAGAATATTACCAACGGGTGATGGGTATAAGACTTACATATTTTACATTCCTTGCGTGTGTGTGTGTGTGTCTGGGAATAACTAAGACCTAGTCTCCTGGCAGGTTTGATGTTTATAATACGGTATTGTTGTCTGTGTCATCCCTGTACTGTGCACTAATCTCCAGGATTTATTTATCAAGTCGTTGCGAATTTGGATCCTTACACCGCTTCGCTCCTGTTCGCCCTCCCCCAGCCCCTGATAACCACCATTCTCTTCCCTATTTGTATCAGTTCTGCTCTTGTAAAGCCCACGTGTATGTGATGTCATACAGCATTAGTCTTTCTCTGACTTATCTGAGAACTTCACATTATTTTCACCTACTAAGTCTTCAAATTCCGTGTGTATTTTACTGGGGCAGCGCCTCTCAGTTCCCACTGGCCGCATTTCAAGTGGTCAACAGGTCCCACGGGTCCTGGCTGCTGTATTGGACAGGGCGGAGCTCAATTAGGACCGATTTCCAGTCTGCATGGAAAGATGTCCCTTTGAAGCTGAAGTAACAAGGGAGTGAGGCTTTTGAAAGGAAAAGGTCACGGGGTCTTCGGACAGTGTGTACAGAGAGGGTTCACATTCAGGCTGAAAGGTGGGGAACACTGTAAGGGCCTCTGGATTCCCTGTAGATTTGCTCTGGGGTCTTGCAGTTATTCCCTGTGGCGGATGGTTTTTTACTCTCTCCTCCCATTGCCAAGGGCCTGGTGCATCCTTTCCACTTTTGGAAAGCAAAGTTGGGAAGTGTTTATGTGCAAACAAGCCCGCAGTAGCGAAGTAAACTCTTGTGTAGTTAGTTACACCAACGGCAAAAATGGGACCAGATCTCCCCAATTTCAGGTTCTGCTCTGTTGTCACTGTGCTGTATGACCTCATAAGAAGTAAAATACCACAAGCCAGACACCTAACCAATTTTTTTTCACATTGTTTATAGAAGAGCTTATAAGATTAAACTTTCAACCTCTTTTCTATTCAAGTTGGGCCATCTGGGGTTGCTCGAAGTCAGAGAAATCACAGTGCTTTGCTTTAGCACCAAAAAAAAAAAAAAAAAAAAAAGAGAATATATAGAAAAGTACTGGCTACCAGTTGAGCCACTGGAAAAAAAAAAAAAGCATCATGAGGGAATTCCCTGGCGGTCCAGTGGTTAGGACTCCATGCTTTTGCCGCCAAGGGCCCGGGTCAGGGAACTAAGATCCCACAAGCTGTGTGCGGTCCGGTGCCGGTGAGGGGGGAGGCATCATGAAAAAAAAGTCTACTGGAAAATAGGTTAAGTTAAAACAAATTCCACACCAGCAGTATGTTCAAACTCACAGCATTCCGTTCGCATTCAGTCTCCCTGTATCTGCAGGAGGATTGGTTCCAGGACCTGCCCCTGCCCCCAGTACCAAAATCTGTGGATGCTCAAGTCCCTGATATAAAATGGTGTAGTATTTGTATATTACCTATGCACATCTTCCAGTATACCTTAAATCATCCGTAGATCACTTATAATACCTGATACAATATAAATAGTTGTAAATACAATGTAAATGCTATTTAAATAGTTGCCAGGAGTGTGGGAAATTCAAGTTTTGCTTTTTGGAACTTTCTGGAAGTTTTGTTTTCCCAAATGTTTTCAATCCTCAGTTGGTTGGCTCCTCAGATGTGGAACCAGCAGATACGGAAGACTGACGTACCTACCCTAGGGGTGATTTCTTCCCACTGTTTGTTTAGTCTCTGATGGATTTATGTTTTCTTCCTCAGAGCTGACCTGCCCATATAGGACCTTACTGCCCTTTGAGACCCATCTCAGATGTTGGACCAGCAGGGTTTTTTTTAACAAATTTATTTAGTTAGTTTAATTTATTTTTGGCTGCGTTGGGTCTTCGTTGCTGTGCGGGGCTTTCTCCACTTGTGGTGAGAAGGGGCTACTCTTCGTTGTGGTGCACCGGCTTCTCATTGTGGTGGCTTCTCTTGTTATGGAGCATGGGCTCTAGGTGCGCGGGCTTCAGTAGCTGTGGCATGTGGGCTCAGTAGTTGTGGCTCATGGGCTCTAGAGCGCAGGCTCAGTAGTTGTGGTGCACGGGCTTAGTTGCTCCGCGGCATGTGGGATCTTCCTGGACCAGGGCTTGAACCCGTGTTCCCTGCATTGGCAGGCGGATTCTTAACCACTGCGCCACCAGGGAAGTCCCTGGACCAGCAGGCCTTTTTTTTTTTTTTTTAACATTTTTATTGGAGTATAATTGCTTTACAATGGTGTATTAGTGTCTGCTATATAACAAAGTGAATCAGCTCTACATATACATATATCCCCATATCTCCTCCCTCTTGCGTCTCCCTCCCACCCTCCCTATCCCACCCCTCTAGGTGGCCACAAAGCACTGAGCTGATCTCCCTGTGCTATGCGGCTGCTTACCACTAGCTATCTACTTTACATTTGGTAGTGTATATAAGTCCATGCCACTCTCTCACTTCGTCCCAGCTTACCCTTCCCCCTCCCCATGTCCTCAAGTCCGTTCTGTACATCTGCATCTTTATTCCTGTCCTGCCCCTAGGTTCTTCATAACCGTTTTTTTTTTTTTAGATTCCATATATATGTGTTAGCATATGGTATTTGTTTTTCTCTTTCTGACTTCACTCTGTATGACAGACTCTAGGTCCATCCACCTCACTACAAATAATTCAATTTCGTTTCTTTTTATGGCTGAGTAATATTCCATTGCCACATCTTCTTTATCCATTCGTCTGTCAGTGGACACTTAGGTTGCTTCCATGACCTGGCTATTGTAAATAGTGCCACAGTGAACATTGGGGTGCTTGTGTCTTTTTGAATTACGGTTTTCTCGGGGTATACGCCCAGTAGTGGGATTGCTGGGTCGTATGGTAATTCTATTTTTAGTTCTTTAAGGAACCTCCATACTGTTCTCCATAGTGGCTGTATCAATTTACATTCCCACCAACAGTGCAAGAGGGTTCCCTTTACTCCACACCCTCTCCAGCATTTGTTGTTTGTAGATTTTCTGATGATGCCCATTCTGACTGGTGTGAGGTGATACCTCATTGTAGTTTTGATTTGCATTTCTCTAATAATTAATGATGTTGAGCAGCTTTTCATGTGCTTCTTGGCCATCTGTATGTCTTCTTTGGAGAAATGTCTATTTAGGTCTTCTGCCCATTTTTGGATTGGGTTGTTTGTTTTTTTAATATTGAGCTGCATGAGCTGTTTATATATTTTGGAGATTAATCCTTTGTCCGATGATTCATTTGCAAATATTTTCTCCCATTCTGAGGGTTGTCTTTTCGTCTTGTTTATGGTTTCCTTTGATGTGCAAAAGCTTTTAAGTTTCATTAGGTCCCATTTGTTTATTTTTGTTTTTATTTCCATTACTCTAGGAGGTGGATCAAAAAAGATCTTGCTGTGATTTATGTCAAAGAGTGTTCTTCCTATGTTTTCCTCTAAGAGTTATATAGTGTCCAGTCTTACATTTAGGTCTCTAATCCCTTTTGAGTTTATTTTTGTGTATGGTGTTAGGGAGTGTTCTAATTTCATTCTTTTACATGTAGCTGTCCAGTTTTCCCAGCACCACTTATTGAAGAGACTGTCTTTTCTCCATTGTATATCCTTGCCTCCTTTGTCATAGATTAGTTGAGCATAGGTGTGTGGGTTTATCTCTGGGTTTTCTATCCTGTTCCATTGATCTGTATTTCTGTTTTTGTGCCAGTACCATATTGTCTTGATTACTGTAGCTTTGCAGTATAGTCTGAAGTCAGGGAGTCTGATTCCTCCAGCTCCATTTTTTTCCCTCAAGACTGCTTTGGCTATTCGGGGTCTTTTGTGTTTCCATACAAATTTTAAGATATTTTGTTCTAGTTCTGTAAAAAATGCCATTGGTAATTTGATAGGGACTGCATTGAATCTGTAGATTGCTTTGGGTAGTATAGTCATTTTCACAGTATTGATTCTTCCAATCCAAGAACACGGTATATCTCTCCATCTGTTTGTATCATCTTTAATTTCTTTCATCAGTGTCTTATAGTTTTCTGCATATAGGTGTTTTGTCTCCCTAGGTAGGTTTATTCCTAGGTATTTTATTCTTTTTGTTGCAGTGGTAAATGGGAGTGTTTCCTTAATTTTTCTTTCAGATTTTTCATCATTACTGTATAGGAATGCAAGAGATTTCTGTGCATTAGTTTTGTATCCTGCAACTTTACCAAATTCATTGATTAGCTCTAGTAGTTTTCTGGTGGCATCTTTAGGATTCTCTATGTATAGTATCACGTCATCTGCAAACAGTGACAGTTTTACTTCTTCTTTTCCAATTTGTATTCCTTTTATTTCTTTTTCTTCTCTGATTGCCGTGGGTAGGACTTCCAAAACTATGTTGAATAATAGTGGTGAGAGTGGACATCCTTGTCTTGTTCTTGATATTAGAGGAAATGCTTTCAGTTTTTCACCATTGAGAATGATGTTTGCTCTGGGTTTGTCATATATGGCCTTTATTATGTTGAAGTAGTTTCCCTCTATGCCCACTTTCTGGAGAGTTTTTATAATAAATGGGTGTTGAATTTTGTCAGAAGCTTTTTCTGCATCTATTGAGATGATCATATGGTTTTTATTCTTCAGTTTCTTAATATGGTGTATTACATTGATTGATTTGCATATATTGAAGAATCCTTGCATCTCTGGGATAAATCCCACTTGATCATGGTGTATGATCCTTTTAATGTGTTGTTGGATTCTGTTTGCTAGTATTTTGTTGAGGATTTTTGCATCTATGTTCACCAGTGATATTGGTCTGTAATTTTCTTTTTTTGTAGTATCTTTGTCTGGTTTTGGTATCAGGGTGATGGTGGCCTCATAGAATGAGTTTGGGAGTTTTCCTTCCTCTGAAGTTTTTTGGAAGAGTTTGAGAAGGATGGGTGTTAGCTCTTCTCTAAATGTTTGATAGAATTCACCTGTGAAGCCATCTGGTCCTGGACTTTTGTTTGTTGGAAGATTTTTAATCACAGTTTCAATTTAATTCCTTGTGATTGATCTGTTCATATTTTCTATTTCTTCCTGGTTCAGTCTTGGAAGGTTATACCTTTCTAAGAATTTGTCCATTTCTTCCAGGTTGTCCATTTTATTGGCATAGAGTTGCTTGTAGTATTCTCTTAGGATGCTTTGTATTTCTGTGGTGTCTGTTGTAACTTCTCCTTTTTCATTTCTAATTTTATTGATTTGAGTCCTCTCCCTCTTTTTCTTGATGAGTCTAGCTAATGGTTTATCAATTTTGTTTATCTTCTCAAAGAACCAGCTTTTAGTTTTATTGATCTTTGCTGTTGTTTTCTTTGTTTCTATTTCATTTATTTCTGCTCTGATCTTTATGATTTCTTTCCTTCTGCTAACTTTGGGTTTTGTTTGTTCTTCTCTAGTTCCTTTAGGTGTAAGGTTAGATTGTTTATTTGAGATTTTTCTTGTTTCTAGAGGTAGGCTTGTTTAGCTATAAACTTCCCTCTTAGAACTGCTTTTGCTGCATCCCATAGGTTTTGGATCATCGTGTTTTCATTGTCATTTGTCTCTAGGTATTTTTTGATTTCCTCTTTGCTTTCTTCAGTGATCTCTTGGTTATTTAATAACGTATTGTTTAGCCTCCATGTGTTTGTGTTTTTTATGGTTTTTTCCCCTGTAATTGATTTCTAATCTCATAGCGTTGTGGTCAGAAAAGATGCTTGATATGATTTCAATTTTCTTAAATTTACTGAGGCTTGATTTGTGACCCAAGATGTGATCTATCCTGGAGAATGTTCCATGCACACTTGAGAAGAAAGTGTAATCTGCTGTTTTTGGATGGAATGTCCTATAAATATCAATTAAATCTATCTGGTCTATTGTGCCATTTAAAGCTTGTGTTTCCTTATTAATTTTCTGTTTGGATTATCTGTCCATTGGTGTAAGTGAGGTGTTAAAGTCCCCCACTATTACTGTGTTACTGTCGATTTCCTCTTTTAGAGCTGTTAGCAGTTGCCTTATGTATTGAGGTGCTCCTGTGTTGGGTGCATATATATTTATAATTGTTACATCTTCTTCTTGGATTGATCCCTTGATCATAACGTAGTGTCCTTCCTTGTCTCTTGTAACATTCTTTATTTTAAAATCTATTTTATCTGATATGAGTATTGCTACTCCAGCTTTCTTTTGATTTCCATTTGCATGGAATATCTTTTTCCATCCCCTCACTTTCAGTCTGTATCTGTCCCTAGGTCTGAAGTGGGTCTCTTGTAGACAGCATATATATGGGTCTTGTTTTTGTATCCATTCAGTAAGCCTGTGTCTTTTGGTTGGAGCATTTAACCCATTCACGTTTAAGGTAATTATTGATATGTATGTTCCTATTACCATTTTCTTAATTGTTTTGGGTTTGTTTTTGTAGGTCCTTTTCTTCTCTTGTGTTTCCAACTTAGAGAAGTTCCTTTAGCATTTGTTGTAAAGCTGGTTTGGTGGTGCTGAATTCTCTTAGCTTTTGCTTGTCTGTAAAGCTTTTGATTTCTCCATCGAATCTGAATGAGATCCTTGCTGGGTAGAGTAATCTTGGTTGTAGGTTCTTCCCTTTCATCACTTTAAGTATATCATGCCACTCCCTTCTGGCTTGAGATTGTCCTCAATTCTTTTCATTCTTTTTTCTTTACTCTGCTCTGCGGTAGCTATTTCCACTATTTTATCTTCCAAGTCATTTATCTGTTCTTCTGCCTCAGTTATTCTGCTATTGATTCCTTGTAGAGAATTTTTAATTTCACTTATTGTGTTGTTCATCATTGTTTGTTTGCTCCTTAGTTCTTCTAGGTCCTTGTTAAACATTTCTTGTATTTTCTCCATTCTATTTCCAAGATTTTGGATCATCTTTACTGTCACTACTCTGAATTCTTTTTCAGGTAGACTGCCTATTTCCTCTTCATTTGTTTGGTCTGGTGGGTTTTTACCTTGCTCCTTCATCTGCTGTGTGTTTCTCTGTCTTCTCATTTTGCTTAACTTACTGTGTTTGGGGTCTCCTTTTTGCAGGCTGCAGGTTTGTAGTTCCCATTGTTTTTGGTGTCTGCCCCCAGTGGGTAAGGTTGGTTCAGTGGGTTGTGTACGCTTCCTGGTGGAGGGGACTAGTGCCTGTGTTCTGGTGGATGAGGCTGGATCTTGTCTTTCTGGTGGCAGGACCGCATCTGGTGGTGTGTTTTGGGGTGTCTGTGACCTTATTATGATTTTAGGCAGCCTCTCTGCTGATGGGTGGGGTTGTGTTCCTGTTTTGCTAGTTGTTTGGTATGGGGTGTCCAGCCCTGTAGTTTGCTGGTCATTGAGTGGAGCTGGGTCTTAGCGTTGAGATGGAGATCTCTGGGAGAGCTTTCGCTGTTTGATATTACATGGCACTGGGAGGTCTCTGGTGGACCAATGTCCTGAACTCTGCTCTCCCGCCTCAGAGGCACAGGCCTGACACTGGGCCAGAGCACCAAGACCCTGTCAGCCACACGGCTCAGAAGAAAAGGGAGAAAAAGAAAGAAAGAAAGAAAAAAATAAAATAAAATAAAGTTATTAAAATAAAAAAGTTTAAAAATTATTAAAAATAAAAAAATTAAAAAGTAATAAAAGAAAGAAAGAAGAGAGCAACCAAACCAAAAAACAAATCCACCAATGATAACAAGCACTAAACACTATACTAAAAAAAACAAAAAACAAAAAAAACGGACAGACAGAACCCTAGGACAAATGGTAAAAGCAAAGCTATACAGACAAAATCACACAAAGAAGCATACATATACACACTCACAAAAAGAGAAAACGGAAAAAGAAATATAAATATAAAAAAAAAGGAAGAGCGCAACCAAATCAATAAACAAATCTACCTATGATAATAAACTCTAAATAGTAAACTAAGATAAACATAAAACCAGAAACAAATTAGATGCAGAAAGCAAACCCTAAGTCTACAGTTGCTCCCGAAGTCCACCGCCTCAATTTTGGGATGATTCGTTGTCTATTCAGGTATTCCCCAGATGCAGGGCACATCAAGTTGATTGTGGGGATTTAATCCGCTGCTCCTGAGGCTGCTGGGAGAGATTTCCCTTTCTCTTCTTTGTTCGTACAGCTCCTGGGGTTCAGCTTTGGATTTGGCCTCTCCTCTGCATGTAGGTCGCCTGAGGGCAGACAGGACGGGGTTAAAGGAGCAGCTGATTAGGGGGCTCTGGCTCACTCAGGCAGGGGAGAGGGAGGGGTACGGAGTGCGGGGCGAGCCTGGGACCAGCAGGTTTTGAGCACAGTGCTTTCAGGCCGTCCAGCTGCTTCATAGAAGCACCAGACTCTTGAGTGTAATCGTAAATAGGTACCATTTTTTTTTTTTTTGTTCCTGAAAAAGTCAATGAAAAATGAGGCACTCATTAACTCATCCATTCAGCAGTATTTTTGGAGCATCACCTGCAATGTGCCAGGCCCTGCTCAAAGCCTTGGGAATACAGCGGTGAACAAAAAACTGCTATGCCTTAATGATAATAAGTGAGTAAACAATACTTTTATAACATCAGAGTAAAGGGGTAGAAACAAGTGCTGTTTTGGATAGGATATTCAGGCATGCCTCCTCAGGGGGGTGACTTTTGCGGGGGGGGGGGCCAAATTGAAGGCTCGTGTCATGTGCACATCTCAGGGAAGCGGGACCAGGCAAAGGGAACCACAGATGCCAAGGCCTGAGGCGTGTGATTTCAAGGAACAATAATAAAGCTGGTGCAGTGAGAGCCGGGCAGAAAGTACTAGGCTCAGGCATGTGGTCGTGTACGTTCATGCTTTAAAAGGATTGTTGCAAGGCTTCTGTCTGGAAAACGAAGGCCAGGGTGGGCTGGGGTACATGTGTGGCGAGAGCGGAAGTAGGCAAACCTGCTGGAAGACGATTGCAGTGATCGAGCGAAGATGACATTGACTCAGATCAGGGCTGCTGGTGGAGTTGGCAAAGGCAGTCAGGTTCTGGATATATTTAGAAAGCAGAGCCAGTAGGATGTGGGGAGGAGGATCAAGGCTTCTGCTGAGGACAGGTTAAGGTGGCATTGCTGCTCTCACACAGTTGGGAGATGCATGGTGAAGTCGGGACTTAGCAAGAGAGTCCCCAGTGTAGAGAAGGTAAAGTTTGGGTCGAATTCTAGGGGAGTAAGTTGCTAGGATGGTCAGCGTGCTTGTTCTCTTCCTGAGTTGCTGGAAAGGTAGATAAATAATATAAATTCATGGCCACAATTTGTATTTTTTTCCCATAACCTTGGGTGAGCTATATTTTAAAAGCCTTTATAGATAAAGTGTTCTGGGGTATCAGTTTTGCTGTCCCGTTTTCCCTCTAGGAGATCCATAGTCACTGTGGTCATTGTGATTTGGCCGTGAGAGTTTTTCGTTCGTGAAAAATGAAATTTTGCAAGTTCCTGACCTTGGCACTTCTCTTGTTCAGCACCCTCAGGCGGTCATGACAGACACTGAACACCAGGGGGAGCTAGTTTCCTTACTTATGCAACAGAGTTTGGCCCACCTGTTGGAGACTGTAGGCCTCCCGTGTATTAACCATAAACCTGAAACCCAGGACAGCTTCTCTTTTTGCAGTGAGGTGTATGCTTATAGGAGTGATCTTTTAGCGTGTACCATGTCTGAATTGTCTTTAAATTGGTCGTTTTAATTAACGCTCATAACCATTTAAAATTTTAAGGGCAGTGGCTTCTAAACTCTAGGCGTATTAGTGAGCCCCATATCTGGGAGCTTTTAAAAATAAGGATTCATGGGACTTCTTTGGTGGCCTAGTGGTTAGGATGCGGCGCTATCACTGCCGTGGGCTGGGTTCAGTCCTAGTTGGGGAACTGGATCCCACAAGCTGCGTGGTGCGTTGCAGCCAAGAAGAGAAAAAAAAAAAAAAGGATTCATGATCATTTCTGATTTAGAATATTTGAGAAGTACAGAAATCTAAATGTAATAAATACCTCAAGTGACTTGAATGGATGACTCGGCCATGGAACTCTGAGTTAGAATCTATATTTTATCACCAGGTATTGAGCTAAAGGAAAGGCATATAAATGTGCAAAAGCTACCCTACACATTATTAGAGTCGAAAATTGATAACCTGGTTAAAAAGCTTGGAAACATTGTATCTGTTAAGGATGCATTTGTCTTAAAAGAACACATGATCTTATCTCATTTTTACAACTGGAATGATTTTATTTTGGGAAGGGAAGTGGTCTACATTTGTAGTGAAATTACTTCATCAGTAACGTGGAAGCCAAATCTCTTTAATCACAGGCAATGAAACCTGATAATGTGCTAGCAGCTGTTTGATCTTTCCTATCTTTGGCACCTGTGATCTAAGGCTCACTTTGACCACGATGATCTTTTCCCATCAGTCAGGACAGCTAGTTTACAGTTTTGCTACTGGTGGTACCTGTCCGATCAGTGTCCCAGGTGCGTGGAGCAGGCCCGCAGGCCCAATCCGGTCCACTGCCGATTCTTCTTGACCGCCTGCAAACCAATAATGGTTTTTACATTTTTATGTGGCTGAAAAAAAGCAACAATATTTCATAGTGTGTGACAACTCTATGGAATTCAAATTTCAGTATCCATAAACTTTTATTTAGACAGCCATGCTCATTCATTTACATTTTGTCTATGGCTGTTTGCGCCCTACAGAGGCGGAGCTGAATAGTTGTGACCAAGCCTGTGTGGCCCGCAAAGCCTTAAATAGTTACTATCTGGACCTTTGCAGAAAAAGTTTTTGCAGACCCCTGGCATGGGAAGTCCGTGCTGTTTACTTACAGGTTAGAGCAGTTCTTAGACCTGTTCTGTAACCACGTATGGTTAGTCTTAACTATTTTCACTTATGACTTTTGATAGGCTGAGCTATCTCTCTGTGGCCACCAGGATATCATTTCATTCATTTATTTATTTTTAAATTTTTTGCCATGCTGTGTGGCATGTGGGATCTTAGTTCCCCAACCAGAGATCGAACCCGTGCCCCACTGCATTGGGAGTGTGGAGTCTTAACCATTGGACCACCAGGGAAGTCCCCATTCATGTATTTTTCATTTATGAAATAATGATGTTCAACTAACACGTCTTGGAAACGTTTATGCGTCTCCAGTGCAGTTAAAAGATTTTGCACGAAAGGTTTTAAAAACGTTATTTGACATGACTCTTCCTTGAGTTTTTATGACTTTAACTGGATCCAACAATGAACGCCAAGGAGTCAATAAAAAACCGAATCACTCTCTTTAAATAAAAAAGCCATACATTTATTGCAAATCTAGAAGTACCAGAATGTCACAGAATACAGAACAAATCAGCAATCCTGTTTTCATTTTCTGCCAAACATTTAAAACCTTGATTACTGACATACTGAAATTGGCATACATTTTTTTTTCCATGCAATTAACAGAATGGACATCTTGAGCAGATCGCTCTGAAACCAGATATAAATATTAAATTGTATTGAACATTCATAGTAAAAAATGCTGTAAAGTGCTGAAGTCATGAAGTCTGCAAAAGTGCCACAAGCTCCAAGTCCTTCTCTGGTAGTGACAGAGATTTGCTACCTCCAACTTGTTCTAGGTGTGTCTGTTTTTGACAGACACGTTGTCATTTCCTCCCCAGCCCCTCCCCAAAGTTTTACAGATTGTCCTATTTCTATGGCTGATCAAACACTATACAAAAACGTAGCAGGTGGTGATGAACTATGCCACTTTCATTTCAGTGCAGAGAAATATTCAAGCTTGTGTGTACCTGTAACCAAACTAGGCAAACTAGGCTTGTTATATTTTTTTTTCCCCCTGAGTTGTCATAAATTAACAGTAAATGAATAAAGATGGAGCAGCGGTACTGACCATCACCTATAAAGTGAGATTCAGGACATTATGAGTACGTAGCCAACCTGTTACCCTCATACTTGCCCTTTTACAGAAAAATGTGCACATGAGAAATACTATACATGTAATGTAACTCCAAAAAAAAAAACAGTGACCAGTTACCCCGATAACTCTGGTAACATAGAGCAATCAAGGTTTATATGATATAACTCATGATGGTAAAATAAATGTCTCTGCTATCCCACGTGAAATACAGAAATGTTTCAACGGTGAGATTAAAAAAAAAAATCAGAAATGCTTCAACAATTCAATGAAATATAATTCTGATCAAAGAAGATCCTCAAGTATTCTTAGGTGATAAAACAAACCATTTAAAAAAGCTACGGCGATTTATTTGCTCCTTATCCTTGTGCCCCCCTTTAAATGACGCACGTTGTCTTTCATCAAACTGAAGACTCCTTACAACTTGGCCTTTTACGAGAGTCACGTTACAAGTTAAGAAGTATTCTTTCAGGCATGTAAAGGATTGCAGAAAGGGGGTAAAAATTCTGCTTCTGTCTCAGATTTTCTTTCTTTTGATTACTTTATTCATTCTAGAATAACTTAATAATAAATAGTGGTTTAAATTAAAGACACTACAATCACATATTTCTGAATAATTAAAAGCAATAGGAAACACATTTTTGAATGCTGTGCTGTGTATTCTGTATTGAAATACTTCTGGTAGTGACTGGCCATAAAAAGAAGTGGTCATCTTCACATTTATGAAGTTCAAGTTACATATATTTTTAAAATTTCCGTTTACTAGCCAAATGTTTGGTCTCAAACTGTACTTCATTTCCATGAACTATGTGGAAAATTCAGAGGCCCTAATTTGTTAATGGAAACCTCAGTATTTTTCAAAGGGTTTTAAACAATTTGTTCATATTTCTCAAAATGAGAAATGTTTTAAATGATGTAAGATTCTTTTTTTTTTTTTGGAATGGCCAATTTCATTTCAACGGCCTCGGCCAGATGTCCTTTTCCAAGATAGTAGTTTATCACATGTGAGAGCTCTTAAAACCACTTTGCCAATTCATGTCACTCTTTTAAAACCGGAATGCGAACCCGAGAGTCCTGTGCATCTTCGTATTGCTACTGAATACAGCCAGGTTGATGTACGGAACGGGTGTTCGGTGGTTTTTGTTTTGGCTTAAAAAACAAGCGAAAAGGTAAACTTACAAGAAAAAAAAGAAGGATGTTGGTAGTGGTGTTCACGCATACATTCCCTTTAGAGTGTAGTCTGGAAAGCGGGTGGGTGGTCCACGTCTCTGCTGCCCTGGGTCCTCTGTCCCCCACCCTCTGCAGCCCCCAGGGAGGCTGGTGTGAATGACAAGCGTGTCACACGGGCTCCGTTTTCATAGGAGCTCTGTGCTCAGTCTTCCCCAGGTCCATTTCAAGAAAGTCTTCTGGGATGTCTTGTAAAGCTTTCCCACGGTGACTCTCGGCCTTCCCTTCCCCGGCTCGGGGACGGCGGCACAGCCCCCTTTTACAGGGTCTCACGAGGGCGAGGCACACAGCGGCCACAAGCATCCCAGCCGCGCAGGAGTAGAAGGCTCTGCTGTAGATCTTGCTCTGGTCCACCAGCAGCCCTGCGGGAGCATCGGCACATTAGCCACGAAGACACCACCCCCCCAGGCTCCCCCAAACTCAGCCACTTGTCAGGCTCTTTGCCTTCCTTGTTCTGTCTGGGGTTTTTTTGTTTGTTTTTTTTTAAGAAAAAAACACGTGGAAGGTAGGAGTCTTTTCTAGACGGGAGAGAAGATGTAGACAAACATACAGCCTACTTAGCACCTGAGAAAATTCTGTCACTCAGATGTTCTTCGTGGGCTGATCTGTCCTAGTTGACAATCTAAAACTTGGGAACGGTGAGGTGCCCACTTCTTTGGAAAGCTGACATCCTCTCCTAAGAGGAAAGAGCTCTATTATTTTCACTCGAGTTCACTTCAGGTATCTTTTCACATGGGGTAAGATTTCTAATCACAATAACCTCAAGGACTTATTTCAGGGCTAAGATGTAAAACAAACCTATGTCCTTCCTACAGGGAAACATTCTGTAGTGATTAGTGAAGTTCTCTGCAGAGTGCAGCTCTAGGTTCAGTTCCCTAAAACCCCTCCCTAGAAGGGAAGCTGGCTTACGGAAGACCCTTAGTTCTGTTATCCCAAAAGTCAGAGGGTAATGAGGTCAGAAATCCAGGTGTTCCCCCCGCCAAGCATTTTTCAAGGCCAACTGGTAGAAAAAGCCCGGGCAGCTTGGTCTGCAGACCCAGGTTCTAATCCTGACTTGGTCACTGATTTACCATTGGGCTGTAGGCTGACATTCTCTGGCTTTCATTTTCCTCATATTTAAGTCAAGAGAGGTGGCTCGGGTAACCTCTATCCCGACACCTCTAAAATTCTCTGCAAGTATAAAAATCAATAGTTTTTTTTTTTTTCATTCAACTCAAATAGGAAGCTGACATTAATAAAAGGACAGCATCCTACAGGTGGAATCTAAACTGTGACACAGATGAACTCATCTACAAAACAGAAACAGACTCACAGACTTGTGGTTGAGAGAACAGACTTGTGGTTGCCAAGGGGGAGGGGGATGGGGGAGGGATGGAGTGGGAGTTTGGGGTGAGCAGGTGCAAACTCTTAGATGCGGGACGGAGAAACAACAAGCTCCTCCTGTAGAGCACAGGGAAGTATGTTCAATATCCTGGGCTAGACCATCATGGAAAAGTAAAATACTGTAGAAGGACAGCAGACAAGGGTTTTACTTTGTGTATCTAACTTACCTGCAAGGGGCGGTCCAGCCAGCCCCGCGACGCTCTGGAAGAAGACGTAGACGCCAGCCGCGGAAGACATCCTCTCGATCCCCACGACGTCGTCCTCCGCGAGCAGCGGGATGTGGGTCCCCGCCACCGTCCCGACCGCGACCCCGGAAAACACGCTGCAGGACATGAGGCCCCAGAACTCAGTGGCAAAGGTAAAGGCGAACAGGGACACGGTCAGTAAGACGACACAGATGAGCTCGATGTAGATCTTGCGGATGGGCTCTCTGTTCAGGACCAGCCCAGCCCCGATCCTCCCGAACACTTCTGCGATCGCCATCGCTGATAATAAGAAAGCAGCGCGGTCCCGGTCCAGGCCCAGACTGAGGCCCAAGGGAATGATGTACAAGGACGGGGCGAAGAACCCCAGGGTGACGAAGAGACCGAAAAACGCGTAGCAGATAAAACTTTTCTCTTTCAAAACGGAGAAGTCCAGCAGCGGGGCCTTCTGGCAGCCGGGCGTGGAGCCGGGCTGGCCCAGGATCTGCTGCAGGTCGGCCTTGGGCTCGAGCTCTACGGTCGTGTGACCAGGCACGTTTTTAGGTGAGGTAGTTAGTTCTACTCCTGAGTCAATGGAATCTATCGAGGTGCGGGTTTTCTCGTTCTCAAGCATGTATTGCACTTCTTTCCGATTTTCGTGGGCGGTGGTTTTGGGGGTCCCGGGTCCTCTGATGATGATAGGTCTGAGCAGCGCCCCGCAGACCACGAGGTTGAGCTGCAGGAGACCCACGAAGAGGAGGCTGTACCTCCAGCCGATGGTCTCCTTCAGGGCCGTGATGGCTTGGGTGGGCAGGAGCAAAGGAGAAAGAAAAGCCAAGGTCACAAACGAACTCCAGACCGGGGCGGTGGGGGGGAGTGGGTGGGGGGAGAAGAGCGAGAAGAAACGCGGACTGGGAAACAGGTAAACAAAAGTTACTCGGCCGTGGGAATGCAGTCGACAGGCACTACCCTTTCTTCTAGGTTTGGGGGCTGTTAGGACTCGAGAAGGAGGAAGGTGCGTAAGGATGGGTAGAGATACACGTTTTCAGCCCAGGCCTCTGAAAGAGCTCTGGTGGGTGCCTTCCACCAGGCAGAGACTCAAGAGATGAACTAAGTCCGTGACCCACATCGAGGTTCGGCAGACAGCCGTCTGCGGGCCAAATCCAACCCCCGCTGCCTGTTCCGGATGATAAACCTTGACTAGAACACAGCCGAGATCATTCTTTAATGTCGTCTACGGCTGCTTCTGTGCTGTCACCGCAGAGATGAGTGGATCCGACAAGGACTTGTCCACGAAGCCTGAAATATTTCCTCTCTGGCCTCTTCAAAATAGAATTTCCACCCTCTGAGCTAGATCGTTCTCCATCCACTCCTTCAACCCTTAGTAGTAACAGATGAAGGAGAAGATAAACTAAGAATCTAAAAGCTCATAGGATTATCCTGGAATTAAGACAGTTATTTTGTGGATACAGTACAGTCCTGTGCAGTAACTGTATTGCTACAGTTCTCTTTCTACTTTGTGGAATGTTCTAACTACCTTCCTGCCAGCCCAGAGGCAGCCCGGAGGGGAGGACTGGACCCTGGCTGGGGTCCTCTGGGGGTTGAGGGGTGTCAGGCCAAAGGGGGCTTCAAGCCCCATAGTGACAATAGGATAATGCAGGCCCCACGAGACCTTCAGGAATTTTCGTCATCATCCCACAAAGGTGAAATGATGTTCATTAGAATTTCATTTCACTAGATTCTCATTCTCTGAGAGCTGACAGTCAGGTATAAGAGACATGGTAAGTTGGTTCCCGAGAAAGAAGATCAGCTTAGCAAGACAGCCCCGAATTCCGGGGCAGGGGGTCTCCATTTACTTTTGTAGCATGCTTTGCTCACACCTCTTTTCCCCCTGTTAATATGGAAAGCTCAGAATTGCAAAGTCTTTCAGGCTTGGGTATTTCAAAGTGCTTTCCCCGCCTCTGGCAATGATCGGTCTGCTCTTCTTTTCTCCAGCTCACGTTCCTTGAGTGCCTGCCTACCAGGTGCCAGGGACGTGCTAGGGAACAAAGCCGACCAAGATGCAGTTTCTACCTTCAGGGCGTTCACACGCCACTGATTCTCCCCTCAATGTTTTGTTCTGAAAAATTTCAAACGGACGGAAAAGTGCGAAGAATGATACCTATCTGCCTGCCCGCACTTCAGTGAATTTCAACAGTTAACATTTTCCTCTGTCTGCCTATTTATAGGCAAGCATACATTAATTTTTCTGAACTATCTGAAAAGCTTCAGACATGACATGTCACCCCGAAATACTACTACATGTATCTCCTTTGAACAAATCCGCCGTGATCCACTGACACATTCACCAAGAAACGGCAGAGTAAGAGGTTAATCTAAGTCTCCAGGGTGATTTGTCTACCACTGGCTAGTGAAATTCACAGGTTCTCGTTAAGATAGGGAAATAAACCAGGGATAAAAATCTCCCTGTGAGATTATCCACACATGGTTAACGAAAGGGACTTTACTAGCACAATTTAAATCCGCATTGAATATGGCTCTTTTGACCAAGGAGAGAAATAGAATAATAGGAACAATCCGAAATCATTAAATCATCTATTTTGGAATGGCTGTTTCAAGCCTTACCACTGAATATGTGCCATTGTATATTCCTATTTATGTAAACTTGGACCAGTATGAAAATTTTTGAATTCCTAAAATCGGGGTTAGGGAAGACAGATCCTGAAAATGTGCTGGAGAAGAGAAGACAATTAACCTTTCCTTCTGCACGCAGTCGAAGCTGTCAATCTATTAACTGACGGTTGGCAAAAGTTAGTGTAGCAAGAAGAGCTAGTTCACATGAACACGTAGACTGTAGTCGTCCACTTACCTGGTGCAAAAGCAAACATAGCGAAACATTCTCCTGTAGAAGCAACAGCCGTGACCACAGAGCGTCTTCTGTCAAAGTACTGTGACAGAATGGTGACAGTTGGGAGAAAGCTAAAGCAGTATCCCAGACCTGTGATGGAAAGTCAGAAACGATAGAAAGGACCACATCCTCATTGATGCCAGAAGAATGCATTCAAAGATCTGGGATTTTTGTGTTCATATTTAAAATGATAAGTTCTGGGAGCCCAGAAATTCATTCTGGAAAATAGTGCTGTAGCAAAAAAAAAAAAAAAAGAAAACAGGTTTCATCAGAGGTCTGGAGAAACTGCAAGAGCTGTTTTGGAAAGCTAGGAGTTAAAAAAACAAACAAACCTGTTTTCTTTTTTTTCCCCCTACTTTTCTGCAATTTTTTTCCCCCCAAATTTATATAATCCACAATGGACAGAACTCTTATCGAATATAGTTTTTATACATGACTTCTATTTGGAAATAAATGAGTTTTGGTATGTGTAGAAATATATGAAAAGATTTAAAGTGTTTTGAAAGGGAAAAAAGTTTTCTCAGACCCCTAAGAATAAGTCCAGCACAGACCCCTCCCCTACAGCTCAGGATCCTCACAGCCCGACTTGGGAAATCTCAGCTAAAGAAATTCAAACCTTACTTTGTGAAAATGATGTCTTTTGGCTGCAAACTATCACAAAAGAGAAGTTCTCTTTCTCATTGGTAAATATTAAAAAAAAAAAAAAAAATCAGAAAGTCTTGGGCATTGAGAAGAGGTTCCCAGGGAAATACCCTGGAGCCCATACAGCCCAGTTCAAAACGACTGATCTGGGACATTATTAATTTTAAAGAAAAAAAGAGAAAGGGAGAAAGAAATACACTTTGGATTTGATTCCCTCCTCCCCCCCCTCCCTTGTTCTAGAAGCTAAGTCTCTGGAGAATGAGGGAGCCCAGGAGAAGCGCTTACCAGAGATGATGCCGATGGCAATGTACATGTGGTAGACCTTCTGTGAGAAGGAGGCGATCACCATGCCCACGCTGACCAGCAGCCCCCCGACCATCACCACCAGACGGTGTCCAAACCCAATGCTCAGGACAGTGGACACAGGAGCTGCAGAAAGAGCAAAACGGGGTCTCAGCTCCCAGAGGCGAAAGCCTTAGCCTCCCTAGGACTCCTTTTTTAAAAAATTTTTTTAGCATCTTTATTGGAGTTTAATTGCTTTACAATGGTGTGTTAGTTTCTGCTGTATAGCAGAGTGAATCAGCTCTACATATACCCTAAGATTCCATCTTGTTTAATTTTACATTTTCTAACGTTTAGTGAAGTGTAGTTGGTTTACCACGTTGTGTTAGTTTCGGGCATACAGCCGAGTGATTCAGTTATACATACATGTATATACACTCGTGTTTTAAAAATATTCTTTTCCCGTATGGTTTGTCCCAGGATGTGGAATGCAGTTCCCTGTGCTACACAGTGGGGCCTTGCTGTTTCTCCGTCCTGTACACGCTCGTTGGCACCTGCTCACCCCACCCTCCCTCCCCATCCCTCCCTCTCTCCCTTCCACTTGGGAACCGCACGTCTGTTCTCTGTGTCCATGAGTCCATGGTAAGATTCCATCTTTTAAGCCTTGAACATGGAGGTGATGATGTAAGGTACAGAATACATTTTGTGCAATGGTTCCTTAAGTCAGTTCAGGACTTATTTTACTATTTGCACAAGCTGGACAATATATTTTGGGGGCTCCTTGAAGAGAAATCAAGAGTCATAGTATTAAACATATCTTTCGTCTCCGATGAAAGATTTTGACTCACCAGGAGCCCCTATAAAATTGGATATGCATGAAATTTATGTTATTCTGTAATAAAAATGGGCTTTTCCTATGATTGTACGAGGCACTTTTTTTTTTTTTTTTCTATACTCACTGCTTTGGATTCTTTTTTAAAAGGCTCCGTTTAGGGTCAAATTCCAGCTAAGTTCCATTTGACTTTTTTGCAAATGGTATGAAAGTATGGTGAATTCTGTTATGCATACCAAAAGGAGGCTAGCTATGGGATAGATAGTTCAAAGTGGCTGATGAATTACAATTGGCGTAGCTTCTGTGCTCTGTATCCTCCAGGACATTTAAATCTGGAAGATGAGCTTCCTAGTTAGATGCTACTTAGGCTCCCACTGATAACCGCCTTGAGTACAACGAGATAAGGGAACCCTCCAGAGTTGGGGGCAGGAAGACCAACATCGTACATGCTGGATAGAAAGAGCTAAAAAACTCAAAAAGGACTAAATTTTGTTGGGGTTGGTGCATACCTATCTCTTATGTGAGTTGAATGTAAACTAATATATTAATATAGCGAATAATGAAATCACTAGGATCATTTTTAGGCAGTGTGTAGACTCAAGGCATTAATGACTAGAATAACAGCATGAAGAACAATTATCTTCTGGTATAATAGTATTAGCTGGAAATTTCTTGTTGACTATATTATCTTTGGTTAGAAAACGGCTAAGAGTTCAGCTTTGGGATTTTCGTCTTATTTTGGTTACCAAATGTAAAATTTTGGTTCTAATTCATGTAAGTTATCTTTCCAAGAAAGTAAACATCCTGCCAATTAAGAAATTAAGTATCTTAATACTCAAACCGGAACTAGGAGTACTTCCATGAACCGTGTAGGAGAGGGTATCAGGGCTAACGGGAGAAATTCTGACTTTACCTGGTAGCAAAGAACAATGGAGCTACCTTTGTGAGACAGTATAGGGCTGAAAACTAAGTACCTTTAAAGACAGGCTTAGAAAACTTCAGAGGCAATGGTTCCATGACAGGGTATTAGGGTAAAGTTAGGGAAGCTGAAGTTCAGCCCCGTTAACTGTCAGCGGTAAGTTCAATGGCCTTGCTTTCTCAGAAGACCCTGGCGCGGCCCCTGACAGATGGATGAACCGTCATGAGACCTCAAGAGATGTGTTGAATTAGGTCTGAATGGGACCAAGTGAAAATTAGTATGTTAAGAATTATACTATAACCCCATTCATCTGATGCTGTTGGATCTGGGAGCTGGGCAGACTGATTAGCCAGTGAAGTCCTTTAGGGAAACAGGTGTTTGGAATTCAGAATATCCTCTCTGGACAATATGGGTAGTTTTCCCATATACCCTTTTACACCTTCCATCTTTCTTCTTCATGTAGCCACATTTTCATGTTCCCAACCTGTTTCCTCAGCATGTTTTTACGAGACCAGGACCCAGGATGCCAAGAACTTTTAATGCTGCTTCTTTAGGAAATGACCACATTCCCATTGAACCGGGGTTTGCTATTGTCCTCAAAATAATCTACAGTATCCTAAGAGAGTGCATACAGTAGGTGTTTAACACATGTGCATTAAATGAAGTCAGTCAAGTCTGGCAAGCAGACTTTTTCCTTCAGCGCCTCTTACATAATTAGGCAGACTGAAAGAGGCATATGCTTATATAGCTCTTAAGTTGGAAGATGTACTAACCTGTAAATGTTAAGACAAACACACAAATGGATATTATCCATGAGATCCTGCTATTGGATTCATCAAAACTGTCCATTAGGTCATTGAAGAAGACACCAAATGACTTGATGATGCCATAGGTGAAGACTTCAACGAAGAAAAAAGAAACAGCTACCACCCAGCCCCATCCTCCATCAGGCACTTGAGTATAAACATTGGCTCTGGAACAAAGCTGTGATTTCTTTTGGGTCATTCTTAATCTAAAAGAAAAAGTTAAAAAAAAAAAAAATTAGACCAGCAATGGCATGAGGGTTGATGATTCTAATACTCAACATAACAGATAAGAACTACTTACTACATTTCTTAGGTTGATGAATATTTAAATCATGTGCAGTTAGTATAAAGTCTTTGAATAACAGTATCTATCTATACATCTATGTCATCTTTTATCTATCATCACATTTATATCTATCATTATCTGTCTCTGTCATCTATCATTTTATCTATCCATCTTATCTATCTATCTATCTATCTAATGAACTAACTATGTTTGTATTGTATATGGAGCCCCTAAAGACTTTGGGAAGGCAGACTTCCAAGCTATGGCAGTTAAATGGAAAAACTAACCAAAAAAACATAAAGAATCTGGGCAGAATATTTAGAGGCACTTTGGAGGACAAAGAATGGCCACCAGATCAAGGATCAGTGCTGACCTTGAACCTGAAGACAAGTTAGGTAAAGGAAGATTGAATTGACCGTAAGGAATGTGGATCAGAAATGAAGCCTAGGAAGAGAGAGGCTCAGAGGCCACCTTGCAGGGGCAGCTAAGTGCTGGAGACGTCCTGCATCTCTGCTTGACGCCCCTGGTCATTCAGACCATCCTACTTCCTACTCAGCAACATTCTGATTATGGTCTGGGGTCCCATACGGCCGTACCTACGGGAACGGAATGTGGCTACAAATTAAAATTAAAATTAAAATTGGGGGATTCTGTCTTCTGGGTGTTGGTTTAGCATGAATGAGTTCCTCAAAGTCGGTCACCACGTGGTGTATGAGACATGGAATTTCTCCACACAGGACCAGTACTCTAGGATACAGTGACCAAATAAGGCACTACCAATTTGCGGGGTCTGGACAGCCAGGGAACTTAAACCAAGTTACTCCTGACCTCGCTATGCTTTTCCATTCAGGTTGCAACAAACATCAGAACATCAGATCCCTGTGCCGTATCGCCACTAAGGGGAAACTATATTTAACACTGGAGGCAGGGCCGTTTAAGTCTTCTGCGGCGGGCTTAAGCGCATAAAACGTGGACATTTTCCAAACCTCTGCAATTACATACACTTTGAAATAGTGATGTGTGTTTTTAACCCAACTAAAAATTAATACCTACAAATAACAAACGAGTCTGTGGTCTCCGCGCTCTTAATGGCAATGCACCTTGAGTTTAAGAATTCTCTACAATTATGCAGTTGTATCCAGGTGAATTTTCAGGATGCGTGGATGGCCTAGCCGCGAGTTGTCGTGTTCACATACTAAGGCAGGTTTTATTGAAAATGGAGAGCAATTGAGGAATAACAGGACAAAACCTCATCTAAGCCAGTAGACTTTCCAGTTTCTGATACGGGGATCCAGTATTTGGAATTTGCTCTGAGAATCTTACAAAGCAGCAAATCTGACCTAATTTCATATTGTTCAGCCTATTGATAGCATGGTAGCCTAGTACTTTGAAAGGACTGTATACTCACTTTTTACTCTCTTACTGTTGGCTATTTGGTTGCATAAGTAGGGCATAAGATGCTTTAAGACGCTATGCTCCCTGCAGCAAAGGCCTCTGCATTTTGATGTGTGTCAACGTGTCATGCCTGAGAGCTGAGGGCAAAGGTGGGAAGAGCACTTAAGTGGCTCTGGGTGTAGGGTAACAATTACAGACCAGTTTGTCATTCATGTTCCCAACACGGAAAGTGGCTGATTTAACATGGGAACCCCGAGCCCTGCAGCAGCTGAGGTTTTCCCAAGTCCCCTCCTCTGTTAAGACTTTCAAAGTTTGCTCCCAAGATGAGGCAGCTGGGGCAGAGGAGCTGACAACGGTAGTGGGCTTAAGATTGAGAAGGAAAAAAAAAAAAGTACATGCCAGTGTTGGCTTTGGAACCGTGTTCAGCCCTAGGGAGCGGGGTAGGAGGGAAGGAGGGGGAGTGCGGGGGGGAGTCCACAGCTCAGGTCACCCTCCCATCTCGCCCCCCCCTACTGGGCCACTCCTTTGAGCTTCGCCTTGGAAGCCCAAGACTCCTTTACTGGTCTCTCAACTGTCTGGTACGATTAATCTTTCTGAAATGCTGCATCGTCATGACATTTTTCTGCTCGGACTTCTTCAGTGGCTTTCCTCTTTCTGAAGGACAGAAGCCACGAGCTCAGCTTGACTTTCAAAGTCCTTCCTAATTGGAAGCCCCTGCCCCCCACGGATCTCGGCAGCCTTCGTTCTTCCTGTTCTGTCGCTTGCCTGGCCAGCCACCTTGCCTGTGGCCGTGCCCCTTCCCCAGGCTGGAGGCCCCCCTCCAGCTGGCGCCCGTGAGGACCTGCTCCGTCACACCATAGGCTTCCTCTGATCCGCTCAACCAACCGAAGGAGCGCTCGTCACGTGGCAGGCACCCTTTAATAACGGGGTACTGTTTACTTGCATGCGTTTATCCTATTTGCTCAGTTAAATTGTAAGCTCACGGAAGACAAATCTGAGGCCTATTTCTCTTTGCATCCCTTCCCCCCCCACCCCGCCCCAGGTACCTTGCACACAGCTTTAATTAATTCTTTCCAACAAAGTAACTGCTGGGTGCCAGGGCCTACGCTAGGGGGGACAGTGAAAATACAGAGATGGCCTCTGCCTCCATGGATGAAATTGTTGATGATAATGATAAGGAACCTTAAGACTGAAATCCCATCACATTTTAAAACCATTCAGCCATGTCCTCCCGGAGCTCAGGACATTTCTGACAAGCAGTGGTGACTAAGTCCAAGGCCACATAGGCACGATCTGACGCAGAAGGGTGCCCATAAGATCTTAGCATTTTAAGAGAGGGCTCGGGGCCAACTTGAATAAAAACACATCGGGCTAAAATTGATAAAGGCCCCAAAGAGACAAACAGAAGCCCTCTCTAGCCTAAAATCACTGCAGGACCAAGGCACAGAATCTTTCTGTTGGGTTGCATTTTAGAGGATCAAGACTAGACTGCAGTTTTTGTACAAAGACGAGGTTACCTACTATCAGAAGGCTCTGGGTGAGGCCAGCGCTTCAGTTCTGGTGATGGGTGCCCATCTCTCTCTTTCTTTGCCTGTTGCCGTTGGCGGTTTGAATGTGCAAGATGGGTGGGGCTGGAGGCCCCGGGGTGGGTGGAGTTAGAATTACAGAATGTTACAACCAAAATGGGATTTGGAGCCCATCTGGGTCCATCTCCTCTTTGTAAAATCCCACTCATTTTGCAAAATGGGGAAACCGACCCCCAGAGAGGGGAAGGGACTGGACCGAAATGGTCCAGCATCTGATCTCCGGTCTCCCCGGGGCCCCGCTGTATTAGGATGCAGAACAACATTCTGAAGGCCAGGGAGGGGACGTTTCCTATAGAGGTCGTGAGGACTCTTTCACCACGTCACTATGTGACCCGGAGAAAGTCACTGCACCTCTCTGGGCCAGAGTGCCTCACTCGTCAAATGAAGAGGTTGGCTTTGGGAATCCTTAAAGCTCCCCCAGCTTTGGCAGCTGACACTTCTGTATTCAGCACTGAGTTCTCAACCACCTGATTGCTCAGCTTAAACCTACTGGCCCAAGGAGAGCTGGGAGCCGGGAGGAAAGTGCAAGTGCCAGGTGGTTCTTGCAGACGTGGGTGTAAAGGAGCCGGACGTTGGTTAGATCCGATCTAGGACAGCTGGCTCGAAGATGGCAGCTGTCTGACTGCTTTCCTTCTGTTTACTCTCTGAGCTCCTTCTGGGTGTTCAATTCCTTTGTTTCTTTAAACTTTACATCTGAGCTACTCCCCTGAAGCTAGATCCAAATATAACTCTCACCTGCATTCTTAGGTTTGGGGAGGACAGCTTTTTTATTGTTTTACTGGGATCATCATAAAAGAAAGATGACACCCCAGAACCCACTGATACTCCCAAGAATAATAGATAATAGAATAACCGGGTTTCTGTAACATACGGTTGAGGACGCCTTGCACACAGGGCAGTCTACAGCTCTTTCCAGACCCAGTGCCTGGCAGTGTGTCTGGCACATAGTATGTGCTCAATAAAAGTTCACTGAACAAAGTATGCGTCTTGGGGCGCTCCTGAAGCAATGCACGGCTCTAGCCTCCTAAAACCCAGTCGTCAAGTGAGGAAGTCCCTGCTTGCAGAATAAATCCTTCCCCTGGACTCTTTCCTTTCTACCATCCCCTCAGCAGGCCGACTGGCTTAACAAACGGGTTGGCCTCTACAAATGAAAGAGAGAAAGGCCTGTGGCTTCAAAGGCTCTAAGAATCCCAGAACATGGAAATAATCTGTTTCGGTTTTATGGGCATGTGAATTTCTCTGACGGGATGGGATGGGATATTCGTTTTACTGTGTGGGGATATAGCCAAGCGAGGAGCGACCCCACGGCCTTGGGAGAATCACCTTGCTCCTTGATTTTCAGTGTCAAGAGGTGAACAAGGGAGTTGAACTAGACGGAGGTGATCTCAGATCTCTGCCTGCCCTAAAAATCTACATTTCTCTGATAGCCTTTGACCCCCACTTGCTCCAAGTTACCCTTTCATCTTTCTCAATTCATTTTTGAGTCCTCTGACGCAGGGTCCACAGGTCTGTCTTCGTGAGGCCCTTGTGCGTTATTTGTTGAATTTCTATTTACCATTAACTGGCTGCACACTCATGGGGAAATGACTTTGTTCCTAAGTTTCATCCTCTAAAAGCAGGGGTGAGACACGGAGGTCTGGAGGGTAAAATGCTGCGATTCTGCACGGGGGTTCCTGGCAGCCATGTCGCCTTCCCCCTAATGTTCTCCCAAAGGAAGCAGAACGGACAAAATGCACTGGGTCATTTGGAGTGATTTCCTATGAGCATTTGGTTGTCTAATCTTAAATAAACGAGAATCCTGCCAAGGCTTGGGAATCTGCTATAGCTGGGACTCCCTCTGCGATTTGATTTCTTGAGAAAAGCTGTCCCCTGGAGGCACGAAGGACGCAAAATTCTGGACCGTGATAGACCATCAGCGTGCCAATCCAGGGTCAGAGCAGAGCGAAGTTCCAGATGCAGGCTCTGGATGGGCAGCCGTGGCAGCTGCTGGTGTGGCTGGTGCGGACAAAGCCTCAGCGAGCCACTGCCAATCGCCATTCTTATTAAAGGCGTAGCCTGGAGAACAGCTTTCGACAAGTTGTTTCCAGCCCTAGTTGTCAAAACCAGTCTGTATTTAGGTGAAGCTCACTTCAGTTCTCTATTTAAAACAAAACAAAACAAAACAAAACCCCCAAACCTAACCTGGACGGCAGCCTCAGCTGCTCTGAATCCCTGGAGAGCACCGATTCACCCCCTTTTACAAGATCGTGATGTAGAAACCTATCCCCTCATTTAAGTGTCGTCCTCAGGAGTTCCACCGAGCAAAGTCCTTTTTGGGAAACCACAGAAGGAAAACTCAGGGTTGGTGGTTCTCATAGAGAAGGAGCTTTTCCACTTGGCTGCACTGTTTATTTACATACTGGAACTATCTTGGACACTCTTAATGATGAAAAGAGGTATTTCTGTATCCACCAGGCAGGACGTATTGTTGATGGCCCCCCCCCCCCCGCCACAATGACAGGGACTGGTGCTTGGACATGGGGAGATGCATCACTTAGAGATCTCTGCATAGCACTTGGGATTGTTTTTGCAAACAAGACCCTGCACCCAATCCACTTAGTATGATTTGCAAAATAATAAGATTACCGAGAAATCCCATTTCCTGGGGTAGAAACCGGCTCCTTTGAGAAAGAGCTGGCACGGTGTGTCTATAACTGTGCAAACAAAACCAGCTTCCAGGACGACAAGGTGTCATTGCTTGCTCTTCCCCGGCTGGCTCCGGGGAGCTTTTCTCTAAGACTGACGCCCCCCGTGTTTGGTGACATGTTACGTGCCACCTAACAAACTTCTATCACCTGTCTGCTGGGAGAGTGTGGCGGTCTAGTTTAAAAGAGAAACAGAAGGAAATAACCCATTTCCTCTGCAAAACCATCCTCCCTGGCCACAGCGCCGCTCAGCTACCCGGGCGCTTTCCCGTGGTTGGCAGCCCTGGGAACCTTGGAAGTTGAGCGGGACCAGCCGTCAGCCGCTGACAGCCCTGACGGTCAAGGTGGACGAGCTACTCTCGGCGGGGACATGCCTGCCTCCCCGTCGGCCGCCCCGGGTGCGTGTGTCAGGTGGGGGGAGGCCGGGAACCCCGCTTTCCCTGGCGCTGTCTGCGGGGCCGCCCTGCGCGCGCGCGCGAGCCTGGGGACGGTACCTCTGACATTTCGCTCCTGTGACGCGCGGGCAACTTCATGCGGAAAATCCATGCAGGGGGCTCAGCGCGGCGCCCCCCTCGCCCGACAGCCCGGAGCCCCTCGCCTGGGCCGGGGGGCACCCAAAGGCCAAACCTGCCTTTAGGTGTTTTCCGGACACCGACTGTACCCGGGCCACCGACAGGCAACTCTCGGCTGCCCGCACTGGTGAGAGCGCGCCATCCCGGTGGCCCCGGGCATTCCCAACTGTCAGAGAAGATTCGGGGGAATAACCTCTCCAAAATGTTAAGCAGTTAAGTGGTTTCCTCTTCCTCCCTCCAACCTACCCCCCCCCCCACCAGCCCCCAAAAGCTCCCAACATAGCTTAAAAAAAAAAAAAACCCACACCCCCACCATCAAACTTTTAAACATGTAAAATGATAAAACCAACTCACCAAGTTAGAAGGGAAGAGAATAAACCCCAAAAGGCTCCCAATAAGGCGGAGGCCGGGCCGCCCCCTCCTTATAAGCCGCTCGGGAACACGAGAGAGGATTAACCCCTTAGGGCGTGGGCCCGAGCCTAGGGCAAGTTGGTTCCGGCGGGCGAGCCCCGGGCGCCCGCCCCGCCGCGCCCGGCTCCGGCCCCCCGCCCGCTCTCGCGCCTCGGGCCCCCGCGCCGCGCCCCCCGCCCCCCTCCCCGCCGCCCGCGCCGCGCCGCGCCGAGCCGTGCGTGCCGCCGCCCGCGCCCCGGCCCCGCGTCGCTGCCTATCGCTTATCCTATACCGGCTGCAGCCGGTCTCCGCCGGCCTCGGGGGCGCGCCGCCGACCATGTGCTGCGAGCGCGGAGCGCCGCCAAGGAGGGGGCCGGCCCGGCGTGCGCGCGCCGGCCCACGTGGACGAGGCCGTGCCGGGCCCGCGCCCGCCCGGGGCCCGGGCCGGGGGTCACGGAAGGTAACGGCCTCGCCGTGCCAGACCCCAGACCGGCCGTGGGGTCCCGCGGGGCCGCCCCCCACCTGCCTAGGCCCCGCGCATCCTGGCGCGCCTGGCCCGACCGGACCCCGGCGCTCGGCCGCACTGTAAGCGGGGCGCGCCGGCACCCACTCTGCGGACACGTCCGGCCGGACGTGCGGGGTCCCCGGGCCGCCTCCCTTCCCGCCGGCCCCGCCCGCGCCCAGAGGGCTTGGGCTCCCGGCTGCGGCGGCTCTGCGCCCGCCCCGGGCAGAACAGGTTCCTTCCAGTTCGGGTGTGAGCTGCGCGCGCAGCGCCGCGGACCCCGAGTTCCTCCTCTCGTGCCCGCTTGCCCCGATTTCGTGAACTCGCGCACCCCAGCGGTTCCCCTTGGGGGGGGGTGTGTGGGCCCCAGGAAGCTCGCGGCCGGCTGCCACGGGCGCTTTGCTTTCCCCCCTTTGCTGCAGAAGCGACAGCATCGCGTTGCGCGCGAGGGATGTGGGCGAGCAGCCGGGCTGAGTCAGCATCCCCGGCCCGGGGCGCGCGCGCATCCTCCCCGCCAAGCGGGAGGCGACGTCCACACAGGTGCCAGGCTGCAGAACTCGCGGGGAGCTCCGGTGGGCGAGGGACCCGGACGTCGAGGGGGTGCGTGCCCCTCGTCCCGGACCCCAGGGTCACAGGGGGCTCAGCAGATGATGCTCGGGAACCTCAGTAAGGAGCTCGTCACGGGGACAAAGCCGTGTGTCGGGTCCCAGGCGTTTCGGAGCCCGCGGGGGCACAGACTCGGCCGCCTGGTGTCCACCTCACGTCCCCAGGGCCTCTTGGAACTGCTCGGAAGCAGAAAGCCTTATTCTCCGCGTCCCCCTGCCGACTCTGGCACCAGCCGCTCCCTGCATTGGGTTCGGAGAATGTGCTTCTGATGTGAGAAACTCGGGAGAGCCTACTTTGGGGGTGCGTGTACGGAGGGTCGCCACCGGGAGGAGTCGGCGGTCTGAATCGTAATAAAAAGCCCTTTGCGGTCGCTGCCTGATTTCTCCCGTGATTTTGGCATCGGGTCTACTGGGTTAAGTGCCGTTTTGTGCTGTTAACAAGCTCTGGCGTGGGTAAGGGGAGCAGGTGTGTTGGCGCAGAGTGCCTGCTTACGACCGGGACGGTACAGCCGGGGGCCACTGATGAGCTTTGCAACCTTGCCCGAGAAACCTAACCTCCTGGAGCATGAATTTCCAAATCTCTAAAATGGGGACAATCATGGTATTCCCAGAATCAAGGGATTTAATTGATGATGCCGGTTGAAGGACGGATCACAGCGACTGGCGTTGTGTGTGGTACGCCCTGACTAGCCAGTAGCTCTTATTGTTACTGCTGTTTGTGGCTTTCCAAGTCCAACAGCTGACTGCAGCACACATCCTGCACGCGGTCCTTTTTCGAGCTGTTCTTCCAGGACTCCACACGTAATGAAATTTAGAATGTGACTTTAACCACCGGCATGAAAGCACTTAATGCTAAAATAGGAATGCCTGTAAATATAATCTTCCATGTTTAGGATCTTATGGTGCCTTGGGACCTGTCCCTGCTCTGAGTGTGGAAATGTCATATTTAACATGACACAGCACATTACTGTATTGAGATCTGCTTAGGAACCTAGGTGTGCAGCCCATTAATTATAGCTGAGTGACTCCAAGCAAGTCACCAAAGATCTTGGTGCTTCAGCTGCTTGGTTTTAAAAATTAGACAGATAATGCAGAAAGCCCTAGGGGTGAATGAACGTTTGGGAAAGTCGCATCTGAGTGTTTGACCAGGTGAGATGAGTAGCTGTTGGAGGAGCATGGCTGTGGTGATAATAACAATAATAATGTAATGCTATTTTATTAATATTACTTGTACCTATTAGTATTTTTGTTTTGCATTTTTGCTTTGTTCCCTGTATTAGGTGCCGTTCATGTGATCTAATTTTAAGCCCATCAGCAACCTTCTACAGTTGACACTCATCTCCATTTTACAGATGAGAAAAGTTGAGGCACAGAGCACGGAAGGGATTTTCTCCAAGGTTTAGACACACTGGCTCTTTTTGCAACTGAGAGCTCTTCCAAGTATGACATTTGCCACCTGCGTTCGGATAACAGCAAGCTGTCTGGAAACCCAACCTCTGTCCAGTCTTGCCAGCCACAAACCAGTGACATTTGCCCACCGTTGTTAGAGGCTGGCTTCACCTTGTTCCCTGAATCCTAGTGAGACCAAGTGTGAAAACCCCTGTTTTTCTCTCTCTTCCAGGGAAAGCAAAGGAGGGAAAGCACTGCATTACCATGCTAATCAATTACCTCCCCCCCCACCCCCCAAAAAAAGAAAAACAAAACTAACTCTGTTTAGTTCTAAATACGAACAAAAGGACCGTTACAATCTAGAGTACAGAACCAGAAAAATCAGGAAATTAAGTTCAGGGTTCAACTCCCCTCTTAGCCTCTTCTGTTGTGTCTGTCGCAACCCAAGTGGCGGCAGAGGCCCTAGGGCCCTTCGTTTACAGGGGGCAAGGCTATAATGATGCCTTTAGAAAGTCCCACAACATCTCTGGAAATGCGTTGGCTCCCGAGAGCTGTCCCCACTGCTGTCTCTTTTCTAGCCCTCCTGTTTTGGCTCATTTGCATGAGAACAGATTCCTTTGTGCAAACTTGGCCTGGCTGGTCTCTGTGGACGTTCGGAGTCCTTCTAGTCTTCATGTTGGGTTGCTAGGCAGATATGACCCTGGCTTGCAAATAAGCTCCCTGCATTTACCAGCCCGTGAGAACTTCAACTTGGGGTAAGTGGACTGAAAGGCATCTTGTCTGGAGCTCAGGGAAGTATAAGCCTGCTTTTAAGGGCTGGGTCTTCAGAGCAGCCAAGGAAGAGGGGGAGCCCTGGAGGGGCTTGTAGGGAGGCCTGGATGGCCTGCCCACCCGCCCACTCTCCTCCTTCCCTGTCTCTGCACCATGTGCCTGTCTTACCATGAGTATTCGATGAACTCAAACTCTTGCTTTAAAACTTTAATATCTGCTTCTCCGGACAGCACAGAACTTCACAGACTTTTCCCTCTAGGAATCCTGACTTTCGAGGCGGAGGTGCTGGGTTTATCTTGAGGTTTATAGGATTTCCCCCAACCCTGACATTTGATGGTTTGAGGGAAGGCAGGGCCCTTCAAACAGAAATGCATGTTTTGGGGAGAATTTGAAGATTTCCCAAGGGGAAAATCTGTTCTGAGGCACAGTTTTGGGGGAATCACTTTTCAGAACATCAGCTCTTTCTTGAAGCCGATTTGTCTGAGAACCCACCATGGGGCAGGCCCGCTGTTGCTTTATTCCTGCCTGGTGGGCCTTCTCTTGCTTAGCCAGAGCCAAGATCTCACTAGGGTGCCCTGCTCTAGCTGTAAACACCTCTGGGGGGAAGATCAAAATATTATGTCAGGGAAAGCTCCTTTCTTCAAGTCAATATGTCCCATCTCCCAAGTGCATCTTGTTAAAGATGCATTTCCAAGAAAGTTACCTTGTGCTTAATAATAATTTGTCAAAATTTATAATATATGTTGTTTGATTATAAACGATTGCTTACAGTAGTAATGATAGTGGCTCGATCCAGAAGGGATTTTTTTTTTTTTTTTACACTTGGAGCAAAGCATAAGCAATTAAATTTCAATTTCTACACAAAGTCTGTGTTCCAGAAAAGTAGGATAAGGTAATTCAGTACTTCTGAACATAAAGGTCTAGTATATTGAGATAGAATGGAAATACAGTTTTGAAAAAAAGAGAGAGAAATGATAGAAAATTTCCAACCTAATGAGGACTCTTCTCAAGTAATTTTTGAATGAATGATGGGGAGAATTCCCTGACGGTCCAGTGGTTAGGACTCAGCGCTTTCACTGCTGGGGCCTGGATTCAATCCCTGGTCGGGGAACTAAGATCCTGCAATTGCTCTGGTGTTTATATGACATTGGATACATTGAAAAACATGGTTTAATAGTTTTGTTATAAAAGTCAACATTTATGGATACAATTGAAGTGATAACTTTTGCAGCTATTTAGAATTGGGATGAAACAATGAAGGTAACAACACTGTGAGGGTTTTAGGGGCTGAATGTTTGTGCCCCTCACCATTCAGATGTTGAAGCCCCTCCCCCTCCCCCCTCCCCCCTCCCCCTTGCAATGTGACAGTATCTGGAGATGGGGCCTTTGGGAGGAATTAGGGTTAGATTAGGTCATGAGGGTGGGGCCCATATGATGGAATTCTTGCCCTTATAAGAAGAGGAAGAGAGAGAAATCTCTCTGTCTCTCTGTGTCTCTCTCTGCGAGCACACACTGAGGAAAGGCCATGTGAAGGTGCAGTGAGAAGACAGCCATCTACAAGCCAGGAAGGGAGCCCTCACTAGCACCTGACCATGCCGTTACCCTGATCTCAGACTTCCAGCCACCAGAACCAGGAGAAAATACATTCCTGTTTTTTAAGCCACCCAGTCTATGGTATTTTGCTATGGCAGCTTGAGTTAATACAGAAGGGGTTTTTTGTTTTTCCAGATTCTTTTAGAGGATACCCAAGCAGAAACATTTGCAGGCCAATGAGGAGGATCCATATTAGTATGAGGACAAGAAAGATGTGGTTCCCTGCCCTCCCGGATAAGTTCTCCCTGGAGAGAGAAAACAAACCCAAGAGTCACCATAGTGGGCTGTGAAAGGCAAGGGAGGGGGCTGTGTCATTGAGAGGTTTGGTGGAAGATGCTGTAAATGTTAAGATGCACGTGAACATGGACTCCAAGGCCCGACTGGAATCCCAGGTCTGCCCTGGTAGCTGTGTCACCTTTGGGCGAATTAACCTCTCTCTACCTCAGTCTGCTCATCCATGAAAGGGGGATGGTAATAATAATAATACCTCCCTCAGAGGGTAGTTGTGTGGGGAGCTAAGTGCTGTGTTGCTAGGTTAACTGAATTAACCTGTGTAAGAGGCTGGGGGTGTTGAGGAAGATGGAGCTTGGTGGGCCTAGAACGGGTAGGAAAGATCTTGCAAGCACTGGCAAGGTGGAGGGGTGAAGGGTGAAGAGAATGAGAGGAAGGTGGTAGTGGGGGGGGGAGAGCATGCTGGATTTGGGGACAGGGAGGTCACCTCCCCACCCAGGGTACCAGGGGCCTCTGGTGATCTGAATTCTCTCACGCCTGGTTACCGTTCTGGGCAGTGTTGATGTATTGCTGTGTGCATTGCGTTCACTTTGGAGTAACTTTTACTTGGATGTCAACGCTGATATTTGTCCTTTTTTGTCCTCATTGTTTACTGCTCCTGTAGTTTTGTCATCTTCTCACTGCTTATAAAGAAAAAAAGTGAGAGAACAATGGCCTTGAGGAGGCCTCTATAAATGATCTCAAGCCTGTTGCAAAAGTCCTAAAAACAGAACAAAACAAAAATTAAAATTCTCGGAACCAAGTAATTTTAATCACGTTGCTTTCAGGAACAAATACATGTCATATTAGACTCTTATGGCACGGTTGTGAGTCATGAAGTTTTGGAAAGTGCTGGGTGTGGGACCACTGGGTTTGGTCCCCACCAAATCAGGCTTCCTTTGGATGACTGTTGAAGTCCCACCCATCATGTTCCTCAAAGTCCAAGGAATGAAAACCTGCTCTCCTGCTATGTTTCTTGCCTAAAGGGAGATGCTGGCTTTCCCCATCTTGTCTAAACATGCACAGCCTGTCTGGCTGCTCCCTGGAACAGTACACACTGTTAAGCTTCTATTTTAACCCTGTCAGAGCAGTGCATCCCTGCATTTCCAGGTGGCTAGCGGGATGAGGCAAAGAAGCTAGAAGGATGCTCCAGGACTGTGTTAGGGGTTTGAGGCAAAGAGGGACCCTGCTCTGCCGTGGTCGGTGGAGGGCTCTGGCCTCTGTGTTGAGCTCAAATGCTTAGTAGGGATCCGGGGCGGGGCTGGGTACAGGGAACATCCATCCATCCTTCCATCCCACGTCCATTGCTCCTCTGTCCGGACAGCCTCTGCTCATACAGCCCACTCATGCGCACTGGCGAATGCAGTAGTTTCCCAGGCCACAAAGCCACACCTCGGAGGATGTGGTCCATACTCTCAAAGTGTTTACTCTCTAGTTTAGGAGAGAGGACACATATGTGATTATCACCTAAAGCAGCACCTCAGCAAGGGGGCTTTTGCAAGTGAGAATCTCAGAGGCAGGGGAACTGAGAAAGGTCATCTGAATTTAGGGAAGTGATGAGATGAACCTGAGTTTTCGGGGTGGAATGGAGGCTCGGCCATAGTGGTTCAGGTCAGATGCACTCATTTGGCAAATATGGGTTGAACACTTCCTGGGTTGGGTAACCGGATTATGCAGTGTGTGAAACAGATAGACATCCCTGCCCTCATGGAATTCACATCTTAGAGTTGTGGTGTTTTCGTGTTGGAGCAGTTAGCTCAGTGTCATGGACAGATAATCCTTTTGGATGTTTCTGATATTAAAATGTAATTCCCACTTTCTTTTTTTAAAAAATTTTATGGGAGTATAGTTGATTTACAATGTTGTGTTAGTTTCAGATGTACAGCAAAGTGAATCTGTTATACATATACATATATCTGTTCTTTTTCAGATTCTTTTCCCATATAGGCCATTACAGAGTATTGAGTAGAGTTCCCTGTGCTGTACAGTAGATCCTTATTAGTTATCTATTTTATATATAGTAGTGTGTATATGTCAATCCCAATCTCCCAATTTATCCCTTCCCCTGTTACCCTGGTAACCATAAGTTTGTTTTCTACATGTGTGACTCTATTTCTGTGTTATAGGTAAGTTCATTTGTACCCTTTTTTTTTTAGATTCCATATATAAGCGATATCATGTGGTATTTGTCTTTCTCTGTCTGGCTTACTTCACACGGTATGACAATCTCTAGGTCCATCCATGTGGCTGCAAATGGTATTACGTAATTCCCACTTTCAATTGGCATCATCAGCAAAGGACGATTTCCCTCACAGCCCCTCTACATCTTGACCTCGTACTATTACGTTGTCCAAAACCAGATTTGCTGGTAGGCAGTGTACTGCAAGGACCGTGCTAGGTGTCACCAGAGTCTGCCCGGGACAGAAGGACCCAGCTCAGGTTTTCCCAAAACAGCACTGACAACCATGGGATTGTGTGACCAGGAACTATAGTTTGGAGCTTTGAAGATGCAAATCAGGATGACTCTTCACTTTCCCTTTGGCCTTGTTGTAACCATAGTGTTTGTATCTTTTACCTTTTCTGGGTTCAGAATCCAACAGCCAAGAATGCTGACAGACAGTTATGACAAAGAGTCAGCCAATAGCTGCAGGGAGTCTGGTTTCACCGTCTATACTCGGAATAGTTTTGCTTAATATTAATTGTAGTAACGCTTTGGCTTTGCATGGTACTTTTTCAGAGTATTCTCATGTTTGTTATCTCTTTATCCTCAAGCCATTTGAGAGAGGGGAGAATAATAGTCCACATCTCTGAGCACTTATTGGGAGCAGGCACTCGTGTTGGGTTATTTCATCCTCATGTTGGGTTTGGGGTGGAGGAACTTTTCTATGGCTCTGTTTTTCAAGTAAGTGGGGAAACAGAGGCCCAGAGAAATTCCATAACCTATCCAAAGTCACAGAGCTAGGAAATGACTCTTCTGGATCCTGGACACATATTCTTCTGCAGACAGGCCATCACATCCCCAAAGCCAATTCTCCAAAAGGCAGATTTGCCAAGTAACTACGTCACTTAATTGAGCATTTTTTTTTTTTTTTTTTGGCCGGACCACATGGCTTGCGGGATCTTAGTTCCCCGACTAGGGATCAAACCCCGGCCCATGGCAGTGAGAGCACAGAGTCCTACCCACTGGACCGCTGGACTGCCAGGGAATTCCCTGAATTAAGCATTTTTTTCCCCCAAGTTTTGGTCTTATCCTTACTTCTGCCCCTGCTTCAGCCTCAGAGGTTCTCAGATAAAACTTAGCTCGGGGACTTCCCTGGTGGCGCAGTGGTTAAGAATCCACCCGCCAGTGCAAGGGACACAGGTTCGAGCCCTGGTCCGGGAAGATCCCACAGGCAGCGGAGCAACTAAGCCCGTGCGCCACAACTGCTGAGCCCGCGTGCCACACCTACTGAAGCCCACGTGCCTAGAGCCCGTGCTCCGCAACAAGAGAAGCCACCACAATGAGAAGCCCGCGCACTGCAAAGAAGAGTAGCCCCCGCTCGCCGCAACTAGAGAAAGCCCGCACGCAGCAATGAAGACCCAACGCAGCAAACATAAACAAACAAACAAATTTATTTTAAAAAAACCAAACTTAGCTCGAATCTCTCTTAGCAGGCTTGGGCTGCCGTAGCAAAATACCACAGACTGGGGGCTTACACACAGAACTTTGTTTCTCACAGTTCTGGAGGCTGGGAAGTCTAAGATCAAGATGCCGGCTGATTTGGTTCTTGGGGAGGACTCTCTTCCTGGCTTTCTCACAGCTGCCTTCTTGCTGTGCCTCCATCTGTGAGAGAGAGAGAGAGAAAAAGCTCTCCCCTGTCTCTTCAAATAAGGGCACTAATGCCATCATGAGGGCTCCCCCCTCAATGACCTCCTCTAACCCTGATTGTCTCCCAAAGGCCCATCTCCAAATACTATCCTATTGAGGGGTAAGCCTCCAACATAGGAATTTTGAAAGGACACCAGCATTCAATCCGTAATGGAATCTAACATATTTCATTGTAGAGGTGCAACAGATCTGGGGAAAGGATAAATCTGCAAAAATAGAAAAGACAGTAGGTAGCATTTAAGAGAAAGTTTTCCCTCTTCTCATGCAAAAATGACACAGGAAAAAATGAAGCTTTGACACATGAACCCCGATCAGTCGTCTTTTTCTTTTTTTACAAATTTATTTATTTATTTATTTTTGGCTGCATTGGGTCTTCGTTGCTGTGCGCGGGCTTTCTCTAGTTGCAGTGAACAGGGGCTACTCTTCGTTGTGGTGCGCGGGCTTCTCACTGCGGTGGCTTCTCTTGTTACAGAGCACCGGCTCTAGGCACGCGGGCTTCAGTAGTTGTGGCACACGGGCTCAGTAGTTGTGGCTCACGGGCCTAGTTGCTCCGCTGCATGTGGGATCTTCCCAGACCAGGGCTTGAACCCGTGTCCCCTGCATTGGCAGGCGGATTCTTAAACCGCTGTGCCACCAGAGAAGCCCCAATCGGCTTTTTGATGATACTAACAAATGATTGTTTATTTTTAAAATGGGGGCTTTACTAGAATTGCAATTATACTCTATTTTATTTTTTAATTTTTGAATGTTTTTTAAAGCCTTTATTGAATTTGTTACAATATTGCTTCTGCTTTATGTCTTGGTTTTTTGGTCGCGAGGCATATGGGATCTTAGCTTCCCGACCAGGGATCGAACCTGCACCCCCTGCATTGGAAGGCGAAGTCTTACCCACTGGACTGCCAGGGAAGTCCCTGTGATTGTATTTTAAAATAATTCTTATAATTTAGAGAGCCACATAGAAATGTTTGTTGATGAAGTTGTATGATATCTGAGATTTGTTTCCAAATAATCCAGTGTAAGTGGAGGATAAGGGAAAGACAAGTAGGAGGGGAGACGGATAAAACTAGACTGGCCCTGTGTTGATAATTGTTGAATCTAGATGTTGGGTAGGTATGTGTGAGTTTCTCAACTTCTGTATTTTGACAGCTTTCATAACAAAAAGTTTAATAAGTAATAATAAACACCACTTTGTAAAAAGTCCTTAAACATTTGGCAAACAGGCTTTAAGGGAGTGGATTTCAGGTAATTGACTGTAAGCCCTTTTCATTGGATCCCACCCCTCATGATTTTTCTTCTCAAGTGGAGGATGGAGTTTTATAGGAAGGATGTTATTCAGAGGCCCATCTAGTCTCTCTGTTTTTCTGACCTGTGTTCAAGGACCCAGATATAATTTCTGCAGGGCTACTGAGTTTTAGATGCGTGGTGTGATGTCACCTCTGCTCTCCCAAGTTGGCTCCTGCCACATGGCTTCCTTCTGGGACAGTCCCAATAAGTGGTTCCAGTCTAAAGCCAAGCAGGATGTCATCTGTCCCTGTGGATGAGTTTCCTGGCATCCCTGGGGTCACAGAGGTTGATATTCCCAACAGGCTGTGGCTATAGGTATTCAAGCTTAAAATTTTTTTTTTAATTATCTAAGTGGAATTGCTCTCCCAGTTTGGATGGAGGTATTCAAAGATTTCTTTTGCTCCAGTTAGAAGATAAATGAGTCGGGGGATGTAACATACAACAGGATGACTATAGTGAACCTGCCGTGTGGAATATTTGCAAGTTGTTAGGAGAGTAGATTCTCAAAGTTCTCACTACAGGAAAAAAGCATTTGTTTTTCTTCTCTGTCTCTCTCTCTCTCTGTCTCTCATTTTCTTTTATCTATATGAGATGATGGATGGTAGCTAAATTTACTGTGGTCATCACTTCACAATACATGTATGTCAAGTCATTATGCTGCATGCGTTAGACTTACACAGTGCTGTACGTCAAAGACATCTCAATAAAATGAAAAGAAATAAAGATGACAGAAAAAAGATTTCCTTTCCATCCTCTGTTGAGCTAAGACTGAGGCCCCGCACATATGCTCTAAGAAATCTTTCCGAGTTGGGCCAGCCCCAAACTGACATGTTGGGGTCTAGAGGCAAAGGGAAGGGGCCTTGAGGATGTTTATTACACATAGACGTTAAATGACCATCTGATATTGGCCACCCAGGTAACTGGATTCTCCTCTGCCCTTGGGCTTGGATGAGGGCGAGGCAAAATTGAAGGAGGTGCTCACCGTCAGGGCTGCGCTTACAAGGTCAGGGCACCTGAGCTGGAGCGCCACCTCCTTAAGTTCTGCGCCCTGGGCACTTGGCTTGCCTCACCTGGACTCACCTGGGCTCACCTGGGCTCACCTGGCCTCACCTGGACTGCGGCAGTGGACTCCTAATCTCCCAGTAGAGCAGCCAGAGGGATCCTGTTACGTTGAGAGTTGGAGCTTGCTGCCCTTGCTCAAATCCTCTGGCTCGGGGAGGCTGTCTTCCTCCCGATTCCAGCTAATCCGCGCCCTTCCTCACTCCGAGGCTTCTCCTGTGGCTTCTCCGCTGCCCTCACGTGCCCCAGCCCTGCGCCCTGCTGGGTTCTCTGCCCGCGGCGTCCCTTCCCCTTCCCGACTGAACCTCCCAGCGCTGCAAAGCTTCCTCCCCTTCTCTCCTGGATCCACCTAGAAAGATCACCTTCTCAGTGAGGTGGTCCCTGCCCTTCTTCTTTAACTCGCACCTGCTCACCGGCTCGCTCTCCCCAATCCCCCTCCTGTGGTGGTTTGCTCCCTGATGCGTTTCCTGGGTCCATGTCTTCTCCTCCTCCCCCCAGCAGGTAAGTGGCAGGAGGGCAGTGGGTTCTGTGTGTTATTCACTGCTGAACGCACAGCGCCCAGATCGAGACCTGTGCCTTGGTCCCCGTTCGCTGGATGGATGACTGAAGGCACGGGGTTGGAGGGGGGGGGATCATTTCCGACAGACGTGGGCAGCTGGTGCCCTGGGACCCCCGCGTGACTCCTGGCTGCAGCCAGCACCCCCAGTGACCGTGGTCCGACTGGGCGGGTGAAACCACAGAGCTCTGCAGCCGGAGCTCACACTCCCTCTGCGCCTCTGTCTTTCTTGGCCTCAGCTCATCCGAAGCTTTGTCTTTGGAAAACCAACAGAGCCCTCTGCCAGAAAGGTCTGCCCGACTGTCTTGTTGCTTCAGCTGTTTGCAAGGCGCTCTTGCGGGCTGCTTGGCCACAGGGGGCCCACGGGGAGCCAGGGTCAGGTGATGGGCAGCCGGCCCGGGTGTGCAGCCTGCAGAGCACATCTTCGGGGCAGCTCCTGCTTTCCAAGGCTCAGCCCTTCTGGCCCACAGCCTGCCTGTGAGCCGTTTCCGTGATGAGTACCCTTCCCCATCAGCAAGCCCGGAACCCAAAGGGAGGCCCAGCGGCCTTGCTCTACAGCGGGGTCGTGGGAAAGAGCACAGACCATCGCAAAGCTGATTGGCAACCCGAGTTCCTGAGGCCACGGGCAGGGTTGGTGCTCGTGCGCAGCAAAATCCATCCCAGTCAGCTCAGGTGGACCTGCCTTGGCGGTGTTTGTTGAGTAAGGTGGTTGAGTACCTTCCAGCCCAGCGGAAAGAGGGGTGAAGGCATTATTTGTCGAACGCTCCCCCTTCTTCCTAAGCCCCCAGGAGTGCTCCTTGCCTGTGTCCACTCTCCCTTCTTTTATTTATTTGGCTGCGTCGGGTCTTAGTTGCAGCGCGCGGGCTCTCTAGTTGTGGCACATGGGCCTAGTTGCCCCACGGCATGTGGGATCTTAGTTCCCCGACCAGGGATCGAACCCGTGTCCCCTGCATTGGAAGGCAGATTCTTAACCACTGGACACCCAGGGAAGTCCCCACTCTCCCTTCTGAGATGGGGAGTGTGATGTGTAAAGAAAGTTTGGGAAAGTAACCTCAGATAAGACACTGAGCCCATAGTCCTTAAAAAAAGATCTTTAAAAAAGATCTTGGATCTTTTAAAAAAAAAAAAAGCACAACGACCCAGCTTTATTGAAGTAGGATCGACAAATAAAAATTATATACAACGTGATGTTTTGATATACATATACATTATAAAATGATGACCACAATCAAGCTAATTTAACACATCCGTCACCTCACATAGTTACCTTATAAATTTTTTTGGTGGTGGAAACATTGAAGATCTACTTTCTTTGCAAAATTTCAACTATGTAATACAGTTTTACGAACTCTAGTCACCATGCTATACATTAGATCCAGTCACCATGCTATACATTAGATCCCCAGAAGTGATTGATTCTTTTTTTTTTTAATATTTATTTATTTATTTGGCTGTGTCGGGTCTTAGTTGCGGCACGTGGCATCCTCGTTGCCCTGTGTGAGATATTCGTTGCGGCATGCGGGATCTTTAGTTGTGGCATGCGAACTCCTAGCTGTGGCAGGCATCTAGTTCCCTGACCAGGGATCGAACCTGGGCCCCTTGCGTTGGAAGCGGAGTCTTAGCCACTGGACCGCCAGGGAAGTCCCAGAAGTGATTGATTCTATGTAACTGGTTGTTTGTACTTTGACAAACTCCCTTCCACCTCCCCCATCCCCCAGCCCCTGGCAACCATCATTCTCCTCTCTGCTTTTGTGAGCTCTACTTTTTTAGATTCCACATATAAGTGAGATCATGTGGTATTTGTCTTTCTGTGCCTGGCTTATTTCACTTCACATAGTATCTGCCAGGTTCATCCAGGTTGTTATGAATGGAGAAGAATTTCCTTCTTTTTTAAGGCCCAGTAATTCCATTATGTGTGTACAATGCACACAGCACATTTTCTTTACCTGTTCACCCATTACTGGATACTTGGGCTATTGTGAATAGTGCTGCAATAAACATGGGGGTGCCAGTAGCTCTTCAAGATATTAATTTCATTTCTTTTGGATATATACCCAGAAGTGGGATTGCTGGATCATATGGTTGGTCTATTTTTAATTTGAGGAACCTCCATACTGTTTTCCATAATGTCAGCTTGGATCTTAATCAAGGTCTGTGGCTTGAAGTCCATTCTTTGAATCTCTGACTTGCTTTTTCCCTTTAGTTAAAAACAATAAGTGGGGAAAGGATTAAGTGTCTCCCTGGAGGTGTGGGCGTGAAGGCTAGGGCAATGGTGTACTGGCTAAATTAGCTTATTTCCATGCCATAAAAATTTTAAGTATTAATGATTCTCTTTGAAAACCTCAGAGGAATGTTTTATCCACAGAATTCTTAAGAAAAACAATCTGTTTACTTATGTTCCCACCTTAATTTTAACTTCCTTCTTAAGTGGTTTTTTTCTGCCCCCCCGGGGCGTTTTATGTTGGGTCATTCTTCAATGCATTGTGGGTGAAGAATGAGGCCGCTCTGGTGTTCCAAGCTAAGTAGCTTTAGGAGGAAAAGCTCCCTGCAACTGTTGCTCATGGTCAGAAGCCAGTAGAATAAGGCAGGTCAACAAGTGTTTGTTAGGCACCCTGCTTGTGCAAAGCCTCTTTCTTCTAGAAAGGGAGAAGTCTTTGGGGCCTCAAGATCAACAAATACCAGTTGAATCTAATTGAGTTTGAAATAATAACTTTCCTTTTGGAAAACAGAAGAATTTGCGTTGCTGAACAATTGATTCATTGCCCTCCAGATGACATGACTGTTGACTCGGAATTCCTTTTATTTTGATTAAGTGCATAGCTGCCTATCCTTTTGACTTTATCTGGATCTTCCAGAACTTACATACCTCCAACCACTCCCATCCATCCGGGTTGGCCACTGGGTTGGCTGGCTGGCTTGGTCGGCTGTGCATTCCTTCCTCAAGGGCAGGGATACACAACTGGAAATGGCATCTGTCATAACCCTAGCCCTACTAGCACCTTTATATATTAGTATTACCGTTATTTTTTGAAGAATGTGACTTCATTTATTTATTTATTTATTTGGTTGTGCTGGGTCTTAGTTGCGGCAGGCGGGCTCCTTAGTTGTGGCTGGCGGGCTCCTTAGTTGTAGCATGTGAACTCTTAGTTGCAACATGCATGTGGGATCTAGATCCCTGACTGGGGATTGAACCCGGGCCCCCTGCATTTGGAGTGCGGAGTCTTAACCACTGCACCACCAGGGAAGTCCCGCATCTTTATATATTATAACTTGGTTCTCCTTTAATGGGTTGGGTGTTCCACAGAGGTTTTTAAAATCTGATCCAGAATTTCAAGTCTGTCTCCTTACTAACCTAGTCAATTTAGGGCTTTTAGGTGAACTAGGGGTAATATGGTTTTATTCTGTGTTTCCATTTGCAACCTGCAGTTGAAAGCATAACCTTCCATTTCTGTCTTTCAAAACTCAACCTGATTTATTGTTTTGTGTTTTTCCGCTGAAGCTGAATCATCTCTAGTTAGGTCTCTAGTTAGGTTAAGTATCAGTTAGGTTAATCACCTCCAGTTACGTTAGTTTTCTTCTCAGACCAGAATCTGGATATTTCTTCCTAAGCATCTTGCTACTCAAAATGTAATCTAAAGGCTATGTTAGAAATACAGACCCCAGGTCCCAGCCTCACCTACTGAATCTACATTTTAATAAAATCTCCAGCTGATTTGTATGTACATCTAAATGTGAGAAGCACCGGTTGAGCATGTCTTAAGATTTTCTTATTAAAAATTACATTGTCAAGATGTAAAGGGACACATTTCCGTTAAACCTTTTTTGGACATTTTCCCCTAACATTTTATTATGAAACATTTCAAACATACAGCAAAATGGAAAGAGTTCTACAGTGATCTCCCTAGACTGTCCACCTAGATGCTACCATTAACTGATTTTTTTTCCTTTCCTGTTCTTCCCAATTAATTTCTATCAAAAATTTTATATAGAGGGACTTCCCTGGTGGTCCAGTGTTTAAGACTCCGAGCTCCCGCCGCAGGGGGCCTGGGTTCAATCCCTGGTCCAGGTACTAAGATCCCTCGTGCCACACGGTGTGGCAAAAAAGCAAAAACAAAAATAAAACCAGACTGCTCCTTTACTGGGGAATTCCCTGGCGGCCCAGTGGTTAGGACTCAGCACTCTCACTGCCGAGGGCCCAGGTTCAATCCCTGGCCGGGGAACTAAGGTGCGGCCAAAAAGAAAAAAAAAAAAAGAATTTTATATAGAAATGCTAGTTTACAGCATGACTGTTAGAAAGAATCATGTCTTGGTAATAAGGGTCTCACCCTTTCTTCTAGAATCCTTGATGGTTTTGACAAGGTCGCACTCAGTTTGGGAATTTCTTGTGAATCAGAGAAGCACAGTGAGGTAGGAGTCGGGGACCAGTGGGATGTCACAGAGTGCGGTGCTGGTCCTTGCCCCTCCGTCTGGAACACGGGGCCTCAGTATATTCTCCTCTATACGGTGGGCGGGTTATGAGAGATCATCTCTACTGTTGCTTCCAACCCTGTAATTATAGGTCTATTGCAAATACCAGCATCACTGTTTCTCAGGTGGAGGAAGCAATGAACCTGTTCAATAGTCGAATAAGAAGGAAAACATCTGTCGGCCTGGAAAAGTGATTATTTCCTAAGCTACTGAGTACAACACAGCTGCGCTGGCAGTTTTAACTCTGTTTTCTCGTCAATTTCTGTTCTTTCAGGAAACCTTGCAGACACATGAAGCCTTCAACCATCTGGAACTCAGAAACTCGACTGGAACTGACTGTGGCTTCTAGACCGTCCAGGTGTTCTGCAGATGTGAAAATTTATCCCGCACTCGCCAGCTGGAGCCTCGAATAGATGCAAGGCTTGTGCTCCGGCTCTCACATCTCTGAGCACAGAGGGGTCATTTCCTAAGTGGCCAAAGAGCAGTTGTTGACACTGAGGTCTGATTGCCGCACACGACCCGTCACCTTACGGGGCTGTGCTGGAGAAAGTCAAGTTCAGGGTTGTGCGTTTCCCGACTCTCTTGAATCAGGATTCCAAACGGGGGCCTCATTTCTGTAGCGCCCACCATCCCTGTGGGCATCACCACCACCACCGTCACCACCAGCAGCTTCTTGCAAACTCCACCACTGCATCACTCCACACAGCTGGAATCCTCCCCTGATCGCCATGGCCGGGCCTTTCCTAAAGGTTTTGTTGGTGGGGGTGAGTTTCCTGGGATGTCTTTATCCTCTCGTGGATTTTAGCTTCAGTGGGGAAACAAGAGACCAGAAACCGAATTTCGTGATCATTTTGGCAGATGACATGGGGTGGGGTGACCTGGGAGCAAACTGGGCAGAAACGAAGGACACTGCCAACCTTGATAAGATGGCTGCAGAAGGAATGAGGTGAGTCCTGAGATGCCAGGAGATGCCAAGCCAGCATCTCTTTGGATATTTTATCCTGACTCTTTGGGGGGAGGGGGCCGCATAAAGCACTTAAAGAGCAATTGATGGGTCCATGTTGATATAATTAATTGATTGATGAATTTGGTTTGAAGCCAGTACAGCATCATGAAGGAATCCATCCATCCATCCATCCGTCCATACGATAACTGTTCTTTATTTGGCCATGCTGCACAGCTTGTTGGGATCTTAGCTCCCTGATCAGGGATCGAACCTGGGGCCCCGGCAATGAGAGCACTGAGTCCTAACTGCTGGACTGCCAGGGAATTCTGATAACACTTATTCTGTGTGTGTCTGTGTGTGTGTGTGTGTGTGTGTGTGTGTGTGTGTATTAGGAGCTGGGAACACAAAGGTGAACAAATAACAATCCTTGCCCTCAAGCTCTCATAGTGGAGACAGGTTGAAAGGAAAGTACAGATTACAATCTAGTCCGAGAGGCTGCATCAGGAATTTTTGGAGTCTGTGGGGAGGGTGTGGACCCCAGCCTGGGGGTTTAAGGGAGAAGGTGCCCTTGAAGAGTGACTGAAAGTCAGTGGGGCGCACGAAGGCCAAAGGACTTACTTATCTGTGAGCGGACAGGACTTACTGGTCCATTTAAGGCGCACTTAACGCTAAGGGACCACAAAAGGGGAGGAGGTGTATATCTGAACTGGCCGAAGTTTTATGAATATTTTAGATCGGTTTTCTTCTTGGGCTGACGTTGATCTGACTGGCCCGCTCAGATCCCACCTGCCTGGGTTAAACCCCTCCTGTTGGCTCCGTGGGAATCATCCCAACCAGCTGGTTAGGACAACACATGGGGTGTCTCTGGAGTTTCAGCCACTTGCATCCTTAAGCCGGGAGCTTTCCCCTGAGATAGGGACCCTTGGTGTCCCTGCGTCCGGCCTCACCCTCTCCAATCCGTCCTCCTCACCTCAGCCAAGGTGAACTTTCTAGAAACACTTTTCTGCTTCCAATCCTTCAAAGGCATTTGGTGACCCTAAGAATAAAATCCAAACTCCGAAGAGCAGTGTACAAGCCCGGCCCGTCCTCTGCAGTGGTCCTCTGCACTGGTCCTCTGCGCTGGTCCTCTGCGCTGGTCCTCTGCGCGGCCCCTCCTGTCTGATGGCTTCTTCAGCTGTTGCCTCCCTCTGTTTGGGCCTCACCTGTGTGATTAGTTCTTCTTCTTCTTCTTTTTCTTTTTTAATTTAATTTTTATTTTATATTAGAGTATAGTTGATTTACAATGTGGTGTTAGTTTCGGGTGTGCAGCAAAGTGATTCAGTTATACATATACATATACCCATTCTTTTTTTTTTACTTTTTAAAAAATATTTATTTATTTATTTTTGGCTGTGTCGAGTCTTCGTTTCTGTGCGAGGGCTTTCTCTAGTTGTGGCGAGCGGGGGCCACTCTTCATCGCGGTGCGCGGGCCTCTCCCTGTCGCGGCCTCTCCCGTTGCGGAGCACAGGCTCCAGACGCGCAGGCTCAGTAGCTGTGGCTCACGGGCCTAGTCGCTCCGCGGCATGTGGGATCTTCCCAGACCAGGGCTCGAACCCGTGTCCCCTGCATTAGCAGGCAGATTCTCAACCACTGTGCCACCAGGGAAGCCCCTACCCATTCTTTTTCAGATTCTTTTCCTACACAGGTTATTACCGAATATTGAGCAGAGTTCCCTGTGCTGTACAGTAGGTCCTTGTTGGTTATCTATTGCATTGATACATATAGTGATTAGTTCTTCTTGATGCACTTTCCACTACTCCTGTTTTAGTTTCTACTCACCATCTGGTTCCTAATTCCACATGAGGTCCTCAGGAACCCTTTCTTGGATGCCTCACGTGTACCTTTGCTGCTCTCCATGGTGACTGCTTAGCCACCTGTGTTGGGTTCAATAGCGTCACCCCCAAATTCATGTCTACACAGAGCCTCAGAACGTGACCTTATTTGGAAATAGGGTCCTTGCAAATGTCATTAGTTAAAGACCTCTGTGATATCCTACTTGATTTAGAGTGGTCCTAAATCCAACGACCGGAGTCCTTGTAAGAAGAGGAGGGGACACAGAGGGACATGCAGCAGAGAAGGTGACGTGAAGATGGGGGCAGAGGATGGGGTGATGTGCCTACAAGCCAAAGACACCACCAGAAGCTGGAGAGAGGCCTGGGACGGACTCTCCCTCCGAGCCTCCAGAAGGAACCAACCCTGCTGCCATCTTGATTTCAGACTTCTCGCCTCCTGAATTGTGAGAGAATACATTTCTATCATTGTAAGCCACCCAGTTTGTGGTAATTTGTTATGGCAGCCACAGGAGATTATACACTGCCCTTCTAGCTCTGGGCTTCAGGAAGAAAAATGCCTTGTCTCTTCTTCCACCCTTGTGTTCCTAGCACGGTGCCCAGCACCTAGTAGGCTATTCAGAAGTATTTGTTCGTCAGTAAATGGGCTTCAGGAGTTCAGGGTGCTTTGAAATGTCACCCCAAATTTTGCATGTCAGATTTTTTTTTTCTCCCTAAGGTTGAGAGTTAGTGCAGAGCATTTAACAGATCCTCAAAGGGAACTGGGTTGCCAAGTGCTTAAGAACTTCTGCTTTTCGTGTCGAGTGGGTTTGTGGGGAAATATCTGGCCCATTATTTAAACCGAGATTTGTGAGCCTCGGGATTCTTCTTATGAGCTGTCCCCCCCTGCACGCTCTCAGCCTGAGCGGAAAGGGCATGTCGGGGACCAGAGGCAAACTGGTTGGGTCAGCTGGGTGGGCTCTGCTACTTTTTCCTCCCTTGGATGAAAATATTCTCTCGGTCGGAGCCTTGTGACCGTGGCCAGGCAGACAGCCCTCTGGCCCGAGGTTGACGGCTTTTCACTCAGTGCTTTGTTGACAGGAAAGCAAGCTTCCTGTGAGGCCAGGGATTGATTCATCACCGGCTTTTCCCTGCCTACTCACCGCCAGTGGGGAACCATGCCTTTCAGAAAGAACGCTTATTGCCGAACAGGGGCTAAGGGTGACTTGAGAAACTATCTTTTCTATTGTCTCCCTTTTATTAGTGTGTTTGTTTCCTAGGACTGCCGCAACAAATTACTACAGATTAGGTGGCCTGTGTGAAAAAGAATGAAACATTGGGACTTCCCTGGCGGTCCAGTGGTTAAGATTCCGCACTCCCACTGCAGGGGGCGCGGGTTTGATCCCTGGTCGGGGAACTAAGATCCCACATGCTGCACATGTGGGATCTTAGTTCCCACGTGTGGGAAAAAAAAAAAGAATGAAACAGTGCCATTTGCAGCAACATGGATGGACCTAGAGATGATCATACTAACTGAAGTAAGTCAGACAGAGAAAGACAAATACCATATGCTATCACTTATATGTGGGATTGAAAATATGACACAAATGAACTTATCTACGAAACAGAAACAGACTCACAGACGTAGAGAAGAGACTTGTGGTTGCCAAGGGGGAGGGGAGGTGGGGGAGGGATGGATTTGGAGTTGGGATTAGCAGATGCAAGCTATTATATAGAGGATGGATAAACAGCAAGGTCCTACTGTAGAGCACAGGGAACTGTATTCAGTATCCTGGGATAAACCATGATGGAAAAGAATATGAAAAAGAATATATATATGTATAACTGAATCACTTTGCTGTACACCTGAAACTAGCACAACATAGTCAATCAACTAGACTTATAAGAAAAATTAGTGGCCTCAAATAGGCCACTAGTCATATTTATCCTCTCAGAGTTCAGAGGCTGGAAGTCCTAAATCAAGGCATAGGCGGGGTTGGGGTCCTTCTGGAGGCTCAGAAGGAGAGTCCGTTCCAGGCGTCTCTCCTGGTTTCTGGTGACTGCCAGCAGCCCTTGGTTTGCAGCCTCACCCCTGCATCGTCCACCTCCACAGTTCACATACCTCCCTGCATGTGTGTCTAAACCTCCCTCTTGTAAGGACACCAGTCATTGGCGTTAAGGCCCATCTTAATCCAGTATGACCTCATCTCAACTTGATCACGTCTGAAAAGACCCTATTTCCAAATAAGGTCACGTTCACAGGTTCTGGAATGACGTGAAATCTGGGGGGACACGATTCAACCCAGAGACATTACTGCTACACATATGATGTGTACTACACCCATAATACTGTAATTAGCCATCATACTACAGTATCTGTGCCTCTGCTCCTAACACAGTCTGAAACGCAGCACCTACTCATGAGATGTTTGTTGCTTTGAAGATTAAGCATCCTGCTTAAGAGGGCAGGCTCTGGTGCCACATGGCTTGGGTTCAAATCCCAGCTCTAATACTTTCCACCTGTATGACCCTGGACAGGCCACCTCATTCCTCGGAGGTTTGCTTTCATTTTCTGCAGGGGGGCAATGGTAGCACCCACCTCATAGGATGTTGTGAGGGTTAAATGAAGAATTAGCTATGTAAGCATTAGCACAGAGCCTGGCACACCATAGACGCAGATAAATGTTAGCTACGGTTATTTTTGTTATTGTTATGAGAAACAATATCCATCTGAATTGTCGGTGTGAATTTGCTACTCTGCCTACGGAAAGGTCTAAGTGATAACTCATGGAAGGAGGAACGGGGTCCAGGGACAAACGCCAGTAAATCTCTACGTGGACCGTGCACGCCGGGCCAACAGCTGTAGTGACAGTAACTAACCCGTACCAGGGCTTGCAAGGCACCAGCCTCTGGGCATCGCCCCGTCCAGGTCGTGCTACCACCTGATGCTTCTCTTCTTTCACAGATGAGGAAATCAAGGTACTAACTCGCCCAGAGTTAGCGAGTGGCTGAATCAACGTGCTCTCACTCTAGAGCCTTATCGTTAAGGGCTGGGAGGTTGAGGTGAATTTACCAAGAGTGTCCTTCAAGGCCTGGGCTGGCTTTGCCACGAAGAGGGAAGGAGGCCGTCGAAGGAGGTGCAGATTAGAGCCTCGATAGTTCCCCTCCCTCTGGAGCTGACAAAGGACCTCTGTGCCGTGAAGGTGGAAGAGGCAACTGAGAGACGTGGTTGAGATGTCAGTCACTGATGCAGCCGTTGGACAGGAGACTCCGCCGGCCGAGAGTGTGTGGTTGCCAAGGCTGCAGATGCCTGCGATCTCCCCCTGCTGGCTCTGACTTCATCTCCAAGCCCCTCCCCACGTTCCGTCTGCCTCAGGGCCTTTGCACTGGCTGTTCCTTCCCTCTTCCTGGCAAGCTCTCCCCTCAGGCTCTGAGTGGCCGGTCAGTCTCGGCTCCAGTGTCACATCCTGGAGGAGGCCTCTCTGACCTCCCTAACCCTTCACCAAGCGTGTCTCTCACTTTTTCTCCTGATTTGTTTCCATGACCCATATCACCACCGACATGATCTTTGTTTACTTCTTTATTGCCTGTCTCTCATCCTGGAATGTCAGCCCCCTAGAGGAACCACCTAATCTATCTTGTTCATGGCTCCAGTGCTTAAAACAATGCCTGGAGCATGGTAGGTGCTCAACAAAATCTGTGTGCCTGGGTTCGGACTTCTGGATCTAAGCTTCTGGACAGGCAGAGGTGAGTTAACCGCAGCGGGACTTGGAACCAAGCTGCCCGACTCTGTCACTCACTAGCTCTGGGACACCAGGCTCGTGACTAAACTTTGCTGGGCCTCAGTCTGACCATCTCTAAGATGGGACGGTAGTGGCATCATCGTGGGTCATTTTGAGGAGGAAATGGGTTAAGTCATGTAAGGCAGCAGCAGGTCCCTGGTGGGTGTGAGCTCTTATGTTTCCCCTGAACCTTCGGCTCTGCTGCCCTGCTCTCCTCCCATCCCCCTCCCTTGGCTGGAGGGTCAAGCATGTTGGCTCAGCTTTCGTTCCAGAAGCTCCTCCCTCTGTCTGTGCTGGACCCTCATCCTTCCCCAAGCTGGGCCGTGGGACTCAGCCGTCCTCTTGGGGTCTGCTTGATTCTGCTCATTCCTCCGCCAAGTCCCCAAGTCAGTTCTTCCTTCCTCCCTTCCTCCCCTCCTTCCTTCCTTCCTTCTTCCCTTCTTTCCTTCCTGCCGCGTGGCGTGTGGGATCTTAGTTCCCCGACCAGGGATTGAACCAGGGGTCCCAGCAGTGAGAGCGCTGGGTGAGAGTCCTAACCACTGGACCATCAGGGAAGTCCCCATTCATGTTTTTTTCAATCTATGGTCGATGCAATTTGCCAATTTTGTGGTCAGAAGAGGCACCATTCACAACATAATTATGATGTCATCATGGTTGCAAGAAAAAGGAATCCTTGGGGAAAGAAAAGCAAAATTTGGGACTTCCTGGGCGATCCTGTGGTTAGGGCTCTGAGCGCTCACTGCTGGGGCCCCGGGTTCAATCCCTGGTCCGGGAACTAAGATCCCACAAGCTGCATGGTGCGGCCGGGGGAAAAAAAAGAAGCAACATTTTCAGAGCCTTGGTTTTGGTGTCCCTTTTCAGACTTCCTAAACTCCAGTTCCACGGAGATAGAATAGGGATTGCGGCCTAAGACCCCATGGCCTTGAACTCATTTCCAGCAGCTCAGATCAGAGAGCGTCCACATCACATATCATGTGGGGGAAACTGGGGCCCAGAGAGAAACGAAGTGTTTTTACTATTACAGTCAGCTCTCTGACATGTGGGTGCAGGTTATCCAGCTTGCAGATTCACCACATTAAACAATTTATGATGATGATGAACAATTTTTTTTTTGACTAGCATTTTTCAGGATCCACTTTAATGAGGTCCAGTTTACCTATGATCAAATGCCCCCATTTTATTTTTATTAAGAAAAAAATTTTATTGATTGATTTAATTTTTGGCTGCGTTGGGTCTTAGCTGTGGCGCACGGGATCTTTGTTGCGACACGCGGGGTCTTTCACTGTGGTGCTCGGGCTCTTCATTGCGGTGTTCGGGCTTCTCCATAGTCGAGGCAGGCGGGCTCAGTAGTTGTGGCACGGGCTTCATTGCTCCGCGGCATGTGGGATCTTAGTTCCCCGACCAGGGATCGAACCCGCGTCCCCTGCATTGCAAGGCGGATTCTTAACCACCGGACCACTGGGGAAGTCCCAAATGGCCCCATTTTAAAAGTACATTTTGGTGAGGTTTTTTTTTTTTTTAATTTATTTTTTATTGAAGTATAGTTGATTTACAATGTTGTGTTAATTTCTGCTGTACAGCAAAGTGATTCACTTATACATATACATACATTCTTTTTCATAGTCTTTTCCATTATGGCTCATCACAGGATACTGAATATAGTTCCCTGTGCTCTACAGTAGGACCTTGTTGTTTATCCATTCTATATATACCAGTTTGCAGCTGCTAATCCCAAACTCCCAATCCATCCCTCCCCCATCCCCCTCCCCCACCTTGGCAACCACCAGCCTATTCTCTATGTCCCTGATTCTGTTTCTGTTTCATAGATATGTTCATTTGTGTCATATTTTAGGTTCCATGTATAAGTGATATCATATGGTATTTGTCTTTCTCTTTCTGACTTACTTCACTTAGTATGATAATCCCTAGTTGCATCCATGTTGCTGCAAATGGCATTATGTAGTTCTTTTTTTTTTTGGCTGAGTAGTATTCCATTATATATATGTATGTACCACATCTTCTTTATCCATTCATCTGTCGATGGACATTTAGGTTGTTTCCATGTCATGGCTATTGTAAATAGTGCTGCAGTGAACACTGGGGTACGTGTATCTTTTTGAATTATGGTTTTCTTTGGATATATGCCCAGGAGTGGGATTGCTGGATCATGTGGTAGTTCTATTTTTAGTTTTCTGAGGAACCTCCATACTGTTTTCCACAGTGGCTGCACCAACTTACATTCCCACCAAGAGAATGGTAAACAATTTATTTGTGAAACACATGAAAGCTGCCGCATCTCTTTCTCAGGCGGCATTGCTGTTTGGGGCTCCCTATGTCCAGAGATGGTCCACATGTGCACTGCAGGGCAGCAAGGCCTCCTGCCCTTGTCAGTAGGTTCAACAGCCAACGTGTCTCGCCTTTGACATTGTGGGCTCCCGTTTTGCCAGTGTCCTGGGCAAATCTGAGCTGGGCAGTGCTGTTGAACATTTGCAAGTTTAAAAATGATATGATAACCAGAAGAAAATCGAAATGTTGGAATTTCAGTGAAGATGCCAGGGACTTTGTAATCCACTAAAACCTAAACTTTTCAAGCACTTAGAAAACTTGCATCACAATAGGGGTTAGAGGAGTGCATTGCTCATACTTTAAAAAAGAGAAAAGGACAAATACCCTTCATGGGCATCTCAGCCAGCATTTCAAGTGGTCTGAACAATGTTTAAATCTCTACGAGAACCCAGTGGATGAGCTTGATAATGCAGCACTAGTTTGGGTCTTGCCCACAGAGCATCCAGGGAAAGGCTGGTGCTAGTTTTGAAACAGGAGGGAAGGGGGTAGGGCAAAACCTTTAAAAGAATGACATAGTCCGAGGACACTACATAAACTGATTAGAACCAAATAGGTCCAAGATGGCAGACAGGTCGACTTCCACTTGACCTTGAGCCTCAGTATACACTCACTGTAACACATCAGCAAGCTAAATGACACACCCACAGGTGCCATGACAGTTCCAAGGCCGACCATAAAGGTCAAAAAGGGGGCAGTGGCCCAATTTCTGGAAATCCCCACCCCTTCCCCAAAATAGCTGGAACACTTCTCCCACTCATTAGCCTATGAAATTACCCACCCCTATAAAAACTGACAACCCCATACCCTGGGGCTGCTCTTGCCTTCTGAGATGGCCCACATTCTGGAGTGTGTTTCTCTCTAAATAAATCCACTTCTTACTTATTACCTTGTCTCTCACTGAATTCTTTCTGCGATGAGACATCCAGAACCTGAGCTTCATTAAGTCCTGAGACTAGGTGTGTGATCTCGGTTAGAAGAATGTGCGTTCAAGTCCCAATGTGAGTTGCGTGGTTTCAGTTTCACCTGTGATGAGCGAGCAACGTATTTCTTGAAAATTCTTGGGTTGAGAAGTAACTTGAATAAGTCTCCTGGCTGGGTGACTGGGTTCAAGCAATGCCTTAGGCTGTCCAAACTGGGGTTTGAGGACCTGAGTGGTTATGAGCCATAGGTGTCTTGGAGGGAGGAGGATGACCAGTGACAGTGAGACAGCAGTGGCCCCACCGGCTAAGCCCAGATACTGTCCACTCACTTAAGTTGTCTGCCAGGCTGGCTCAGAAATGAAGTTGGCAATGTATCGTTTCTTTTTTAATTTTATTTTTCTTTTTTCTTCCAGTACTATTGAGATACAGCACTGTATGCGTTTAAGGCGTACAGCATGATGATTTGACTCACATCATGAAATGACCACAATGAGTTTAGTGAACATCCATTATCTCACAGAGATACAACATTAAAAAAATAGAAAAACATTTTTTTCTTTGTGATGAGAACTCAGGATTTTGCTCTCTCAAAATACATAACATATATAACGCACAGCAGCGTTAATTATATTGATCATGTTGTACATTATATTCCTGGCACTTATTTATCTTGTAACTGGAAGTTTGTGCCTTTTGACCCTGTCATTCAATCTTTGGCACACACTCCCTCCACCCTGTAACCACAAATCTGATCTCTTTTTTCTGAGTTTGTTTTTGAAGTACAATTGTTACTGAATGCAAGCTTGTGTGCCCGGTGCCCAATGAGACCAAACCAACCAAAAAGTTCAGATGCCCGAAACACAGGGAGGCCGAACCAACTGAAAAGTCAGAGTTTGGAGCAGAAAAAGCTTTGTTACAGGGCCAAGCAAGGTGAACGGGTGGCTCGTGCTCAAAAAACCCGAATTCCCTGATGGCTCTGGGGGAGAAGTGTTTATAGGCAAAATTCGGGATGAGGGCTGCAGTGTGTGTGGCTTTCTTCTGATTGGCTGGTGGTGAGGTAACAGGGCAGGGCTCCAGGGATCTGGTGCTTATCCTGAAGTTGGCTAGGTGTGGGAGTTCCTACAGAAGAGCTGGAAGATATATTGTTATGTATATTGTTTGAGGGGGAACCAGGACCTGCCCCAAGGCTTCACTACTCTTTCTTGACTGCCCCTCCCTTGCTTCTGCATCCCCTCCCTTCCCTGATTAACAACTATTTGAATCTGACCTTTGGAACACAGGGAAGGTCAAGGAGGCTGGATGAAGCCTATTTCCTATAAACAAGAAATGGGGGACATGGAAAGGCTTTTGTGCCCAGGAGTGCCCCACAGGTTCCTGCTTGTTTTCGTAATTCACCTACAAGCCTATGTTATTTCCTGGTGCACAGCACAGCAATTTGCTATTTCTGTACATATCGAAATGATCATCATGATAAGTCTATTTGTCATCTGTCACCACACAAAGGTATTACATAGTTAGTGATTATTCCTCACACTGTACTTTTCATTACCTGTGACTCACTTATTTTGTAACTGGAAGTTTGTCCCTCTTAATTTTCCTCACCCATTTCACTCATCCCTTCTCCCCTTGGGCAACAACCTGTTTGTTCTCTGTATCTATGACTGACTCCGTTTCTATTTTGTTATGTTTGTTCATTTGTTTTCTTTTTTACATTCCACATATAAGTAAAATCACACAGTAATTGTCTTTTTCTGTCTGACTTACTTCACTGAGTATAATATTGTCTAGGTCCATCCATGTTGCTGCAAATGGCATTATTTCATTCTTTTTTATGGCTGAGTAATATTCCATGGTGTGTATATACCACATCTTCTTTATCCATTCATCTGTCGATGGACACTGAGATTGCTTCCATATCTTGGCTACTGTAAATAGTGCTGCAATGAACATAGGGGTGAAGGTGACAGTATATTGTACATACGTTTCCTTCTGTAAATTGATGTGTAATCTGTTAACTGTGTACCTTGATTTCTCTTCCTCCCTGCTTCACGCCTTCTCTGCCCTCATTTTAATTTTGAGTCAAGTCCCTGCAGCACTGAGAGTTCTAGGCAGTGGCTGAGCTTGGAATCAGAGATCAGTGTTCACCCCGGGTAGGTCAGAGGCTCCAGGCGCTTGAGGCGGTTTCTCTAAAGGGCCCTGGTGAGGAATGAATTGAGCTGTCAATGCAGTCAAGAGCCGGGTGCGACTTCTTTTTTCAGAATTGACTTTTTGCAGAAATTCATGTACTATGTTACCTCTCAGGACTTTCTCAGCCGTTCTGCCGCCTTTGGGATTTTGCAGGAGCCAGGCTGGCGCTGGAAACTGCAGGGGAGTGAGGTCTGGTAGACGCCCTGAGAGCGAGGGCAGAAAGAACTTTCTGAACGAGACTTATATCAGCAAGAGAAAGACCCTCCCCCCACCATGCCATCCCCTTACAGCTTTGTCCACCTCACCCCCTGACCCCATACAGTAATTCAGGTTTGGGGTGCAGGACCCTCACTGGGGAGAAATCCTCTTGTCTGTGATCTTCACCTCTGAGCTGTTTGCTCTGGGACGTCCCATCCTGTCTTCCCCTTGTAAATGCTCAGCATCACGGGACAGGCAGTTTTACCTCTTTGTTCTTGGGTAAGTAGGTCAAATAGACATAAAAATCACATGATGCCCACCTATCCACTGGGGCAAGGTGAAGACTGTGGGTTTTATCCTTGTGTAGCAGACGGGGACGTGCAGGAATGTGGTGATCTAGGTGACAGCCAATCTCAGAGAAGAGGAGCTGAGATATTCTCCAGTGAGACCTTGGTGCCAGCCTGCTTCACAAGTGTCGGTGCAAAATGGCGTGTCCAGTGGCTGCCATTTGTTCTGTTTTTAAGCCTCCCAACTACAGTCATTCAACAGCAAATCTCTACTAAGGGCAGGTCATGAGTCACACTGGGAGACCTCAGCCAGCTCTGCCCTTAAGAGGGTTACAGCCTGGTGGCAAAAAAAAAAGACAGGAAAGCCATCCTTTAGAAGGAAGAGCAGGAACTCCTGACGTCTCTCCCACCCCTGGGGCTTTTATAAGCTGAGTTGGACGTAATTGAATTGACATTCCGGGGGACAGAATTAGCACATTACGAATACATCGGTCACAGGCGCAAATGAGAAAGGTCCATGCTGGGCTTCTCACCTTTTGGACGATAAAGCTCGGAGCAAGAAGCATGTGAAAGATAGTGCTGTGGGACCATAGGAAAGAAAGGCCACTTCTCCAGAGGGAAGCCAGGAGGGACTCCATAGAGCTTATTGGTTAGGACCTGAACGCTGAGCCCTTAAGGGTGAGTAGGAATTAGCCAGAAGGGGGGCGAGAGGGTTTTGTAGGCAGAGGGAAAAGAAAAGGCAAAGACCCAGAATAGAAAGGTGCCCATTCACTCAACAAATATTCGTAGAGGGACCCCACCCTGCAGGCACTGTCCTAGGTGCTGCAGATGCATCCAAACAATAAACAACCCTCACTCTGGGGGGTCTGGCTGGCATTCTAGTGGGAGAGGACGGCTGGGATAGGGCATTTTAAGGCTGGACCCGTGGACTGAGCAGCTGGCGAAGGGCATCCTGTGTGTCCTCAGACGTTTGGGGGGCCCTGAGCGCTGAATTCATCGACTGCATTTGGGATGGACTGCTCCATGCACGAGGCCCGGCCCATGCTGGTGGCTGGGAGGGCAGGGGGCGCGTTTCCAGGGTGGCTCAGCTCAGCGTTGCGGCAGTGGGCAGAAGTGTCCCGTCTAGGAGGCCCTGAGATGCCTGTGTGTCCATCTCGTTGTTGCATATCTTGTTGGTGTCCTTCCTTGAGAGTGAATGCACACATGTCCACTGCAAGAGTGTGGAAAGGAAAGGGGAGACTTGCCAAGGATTATACCAAGCTTGGCTGGCAGGAACCCTTTTATTGAAAAGAACAAGAGTAGGAGTGGATGGTTGGATGGATGGATGGATGGATGGATGAATGGATAAATGAGTGAATGAGTCAGCAAAACACACCAAGTTGGCTATTTGCTGCCACATTTTCTTCTAGTGTTTTTTTTTTTTGGTGTTTTTGGCCGCACAGCTTGTGGGATCCTAGTTCCCTGACCAGGAATCGAACCTGGGCCCCCTGCAGTGGAAGCGTGGGGTTCCAACCACTGGACCACCAGGGAGGTCCCTGCTTGCAGTTTCAAAGAGCCTTCCTATTGGTTGTCTTAATGGTCTCACTTAACATCCTTCCCATTTAACAGAAGGCAACGTGGAGGCTGAGCTGAGCTGGTCCATCTAAGTCCTACTCCAGCCTTTTCCAGGTCTCACTACCCACCTGTGTCCCTCTACACGCAAAGGCCTCAGCAGATGATTTAAAAAACCCATTTCCACCTCCAAGCCTTTAAATTATGAATGGAGCACAGACAGCTTTTATTCCAGTCACATAGCAATTTAGAGAGTGGCCACAGCAGGCCTCATCCTTTGTTTTAAATTCCTTATAAATGAAGGCTGGACACGCTTCACTTCGCAACGTTATATCTCTCTGAGGCTTTCGGGGCGGCGTTTCCTGCGCTCACGTTCCCCGATTCTAATACACGTAATTGATGCAATGGCGAGTTGCTTTGGTTTCTGTCTGGCTGTGTCTTAATTTGCGTTGATTTTCCTGTTCACGGGCTGCTGTAATGTCTGGCTCTGTATTTCTAGCTTCGCTTTACAATGTCGTTTCAGACTTTAATTAGGACCCCTGTTGGTGAACGGGTCTGAGCTTGCCCAGATAGATTTGGGGAAAAACAAAGGAAGCTTTCCAAAGAGCAAGACCATTTTATTGCTTATTAATTAGTCCCTGCCCAATGCAGGCAGGGGCGGGGAGGGGGAGGGTGACACGGAGGTCAGCGCATTGAGCTGTGTGGGGTGTTGGTAGGTATTTTGGAGAAGGAGGTACAGCCAGGGCTCTCTAAAGACTTGGAAACAAAGGACGTAAGATTGTTCCTGAGAGTTAAGCTACGAACTTTAACACACAGTGGGGAAGGAACTGAGCCCTAAAAGCATCAGCTTAAGCGATTATGTGGAAAATGGACTAATGTGTCTTCTCCAACCAGATGACGGGGGCCTCTCTCTTCAAGTTTTGTTGGTTCATTCACCAGGTTTTGCTGGGGCGGCCCTGTCCCATCAAAGCACTCTGTTTGGGGCTGGAGTTGCCCCTCGAAGCCCCATCCTCGTAGAACCTACAGTCTAAGGAGGAACTCAGAGTTACATCTTGCCATAGAAATATGCTATAGCATATAGCTATAGCATATAGCAAAAGGATGGCATTAACGTGTTCAAGGAGAGACCATGCTTAGCACAGGTGGTAAAAACAGGCAAGCACGATGGTATCCAGGAAAGGTATTTTTGGCACTGCCCAGGTGTATCAGTCAGCTTGGGCTGCTGTAACAAATACAAGAGTCTGGGTGGCTTAAACAACAGACATTTATTTCTCACAGTTCCGGAAGCTGGGAAGTCCAAGATCAGGGTGCCAGCTGGGTCAGGTTCTGCTGAAGGCCCTCTTCCTGGCTGGCAGAGGGCCATCTTCTCCCTCCATCCTCACGTGGCAGATAGAAAGCTCTGGTCTCTCTTCCTTTTCTTATAAGGACACTAATCTCATCATGGGGGCTGCACCCTCAGGACTTCATATAAAGGGAATCACCTCCCCAAGGTCCCACCTCCAGATACCATGATACTAGGCAGAAGGGCTTCCACATATGTATTTTTTGGAGGACACAAGCATTCAGTCAGTAGCACCAAGCAAGAAGAAGTGGTGGTCACAGCCTTTGAGCATCCCAGACCCACTGGCAAAGGTCAATCCACAGTGGACAAAAGTCCCCTACGCTTAGCAAACAAGGACTTTTTCTATGACCCATCTGAACTCCCTTTGTGTTCATTAACTCCACACTCCCCAAGGCAAACTTTGGATTCTGATTTCGTGTGCAGGAAGAAGACACACTGACCTTGCTGATGCTCTGGTTCCTCTGTCTGCCCTTGGACGTCAGCTGGGAAGTAGGCATTCCGGTGTCCCTCATGAGCTCACGTATTTTGTGTGGATGTGAGTCAGGCTGTCAGGGTTGGCACCAGCAAGAGTGAGTCTCAGAACTGTCCCAGCCCAAGACCAGTGACTAGTTTTAAGGTAGTTCCTTCTGTGGACCAGCCCGGCTGCAGCCGGCCTTCTCCCAGATGGAAAGGGACCTGGGAAGAACATGGTATTTGGGGCGGGCTGGCCTGGGTTCAAGTTCTAGCTCTGTCATTTCATACGTGTAGGGGTCTACGGTCTTTGATACTGAACAGGGATTAGACAGAGTAAGATGCATGTTCATGCCAGCTGCATGGTCTTGGGAAAGCTACTTACATTCTCTGCTTTACCTTCCTGATCTGTAAAATGGAATTCTGATGATTTGAAATGATATATGTAATATGATTAGGGTGGTAGCCACATGATAAGTGGTAGCTATTTTTAGTATCCTAAGACAAACATACATAAAGTTAACGGATATTTATACTGTATTTATTTATTTTTTAATTGAAGTATAGATGATTTACAATCACTTATACGTGGAATCTAAAACATGGCACAAATGAACCTATCTACAAAGCAGAAACAGACTCACAGACACAGCGAACAGACTGGCTATTTGTACTTTGTGTGCATCTATAGGTCTCAGCTTGCACGTAACTGTTCTGAGGAGAGCTTGCTCCTCAGAGGCCTCTCACGTGCTGGGATTACCCACCTCTGACTCTGAACCATGTGCAGCTTGAGGGCAGAGACTGACCTTCTTCTGTTACCTGTTGGTTCCAGGCCCCTATCCTGTTTCAGCCACAGTGAGATAGCCAGGAGTCTCTGGTTGTAAACAACAGAAGTGCAGCTCAACCAGCCCAAGCACAGAAGGGCACAGCTTTGGCTCATGAACTCAACTCTGGAGAGACTCGGTCTTCCGTCTGGCCTTCTGAGCCAGTTGACCCATTCTTTCAGGCTCCGGGTTAGGGGGAGAGGTGAGGCCCTTGCCCTTCTGGGATTATATCATTTTAGCTTGAGATTCGAGGAGGGGAGAAAAAGCTATTCCTCTCTGCCTGGTTCAGAAAACGCCAGTTTGGGATTCTGAATAGCCCTGCTCAGGTCGTGGGCCCGGTCGTTGAGGAGAAGGGTGTGCTGCTCCGATGGGCCCACGTCGGGGTGCGTGGATGTGAGGGCCGGGACGGGCACCAGCAGCCCCACGGAAACCCCTCTAGTAAGCGCCCAGATACTGTCAGATGAACGTCTGCATTCAGGCTGCCAGGAAGGTTCAGGAGCTCTAGAGGTCAGAGTCAAGACCCATCCTTCTGGGGAATAAGGGAAGACTTTGTGACAACGGGAGGCTTTGAAGGTTAGGTAGGGATTTGGAGGGGCGGGAAGAGACGCCGGGCCTGCTGGCTGAGATACAGCCAAGTCGGGCATCGGGCTGGCGAGCTGCACGTGGGGTGCGGGATGGCAGGGAGGGGGATGGGAAGTGTTCCAGGAAGAAGAGTCCTGTCGGGCTGAACTTCGGGGATTTATAGGCTGGTGTGTTCGTTTCCAGGAGCTGCCATGACCAAGCACCACAAACGGAGGGGCTTAAAACAACAGAAATGTGTTCTCTCACACGGTTCTGGAGGCTGGCAGTTAAAGGTCAAGGTGCTGGCTGAGTCACGCTCCCTCTGAGGCTCTAGAAGAAGCTCCTTCCCCCTCCACCGCCTGGTAGCCCCAGGCGTTCCGTAGCAGGTGGCAATCCAACTCTAGTCCTTGTCTCCTCAGTCACTTGGCCATCTGCCCTCCGTGTCTTCACCTGCAGGTCTCCTCGCTGTGTTTCTCTTCTCTTTTCTTTCTTTTTTTTTTTTTAATTTTATTGAAGTATAGTATAGTGATTCAGTTATACATATATATATATATATATTCTTTTTCATATTCTTTTCCATTATGGTTTTTAAAATTATTTTATTTTATTTATTTATTTTTTAAATTTATTTTTGGCCACGTTGGGTCTTCGTTGCTGCGCGCGGGCTTTCTCTAGTTGCAGCGAGCGGGGGCTACTCTTCATTGCTGTGCGCAGGCTTCTCATTGCAGTGGCTTCTCTTGTTGCAGAGCACGGGCTCTAGGCATGCGGGCTCAGTAGTTGTGGCTCGCAGGCTCAGTAGTTGTGGCTCGCGGGCTCTAGAGCGCAGGCTCAGTAGTTGTGGCGCACGGGCTTAGTTGCTCTGCAGCATGTGGGATCTTCCTGGACCAGGGATCGAACTCGTGTCCCCTGCATTGGCAGGTGGATTCTTAACCAGTGCATCACCAGGGAAGTCCCCTCCATTACGGTTTGTCGCAGGATATTGAATATAGTTCCCTGTGCTCTACAGTAAGACCTTGTTTCTCTCCTCTTGTTTTAAGGACACCAGTTACATTGGGTTAAGGACTCACCCCACTCCAGTATAACCTTATCTTAGCTAATTACATCAGCAATGACCCTGTTTCTAAATAGGTCGCCTTCTGAGGTATAGGGGTTAGGATTTGAGCTTATCTTTTGGGGAGGACACAGTTCAACCCATAGCAGGCAGGCAGGCAGGCAGCAGTGGCTCAGGGGCTGGAGAGGGAGGTTGGACCTGTGCGTGGTGAGTTACAGTGGCCAAGCAGAAGGAAGTCACTGAAGACCGGGAGCCGGGGGCCGGCATGACCCATCCGTGGGCAAACCCGGGCTGGAGAGAGCGTACCTGGCTTCTCGGAAGGTCGCTGAAGTGATTCAGGTGGGGGGACAGCAGAGGGACTCGGAGGTGATGCCAGGTTGACTGGAGGGGGTGGACGCGGGCTCTCGCAGGGAGGATGCACGCTGGGGCCGGGGTGACCTGCGATGTACGGACTTGCGGAGCGAATAGGATGCCCGAGTGGTCCCGCCAGGAGCCGAGTGCCACCACCCCTAGGATTCCATCCGTTTATGCCTCGCACGCTGCTCCCCTATCACACCTGAAACGCGCTTTTCCTCCCCATTTAGCTAGTGATGGTAACAATCACGCAGGCTACTCTGACCCCGGAGCACCGCTAAAGGGCTTGATGCATATCGTGCCGTCACATCCCTCACATAACCTGGTGAGGTTGGTCCGGCTGTGCCCACTTTGCAGATGGGGATACTGAGGCCTGGCTGGAGTTACCTGTCTTGTCTCACACTAGAGGGAGCCGGGGCCGGAGACGAACCCACGCCTGTTTGCCCGCACTTTTATCCCTCCTGCCCCTCCACCTCCCATACCTCACTCACTGTGTCTCTCTGACCAGGCTCATCTTATTTCGTCTGGTTACCCACATAGGTCTTGACCCTTCTGCTAAAGTGTACGCCTCTGATGGAGAGGGCTGTGGTCCCCTCCCCGTCGTCCTTCCGCCAGGTATGGCTGGTGGAACTAAGACCAGCAGCTCAGAGTGAAGGGTTTGGGCTGAGCGGTGCTGTGCGTGTGTATCTGTTGAGAGGCACAGACGGGTGAGGGCAGGAGTGAATGTCCACTGGGAGCGTCTCAAAGGCTGGTTCCCACAGGGAACCCGGCGGAGGAAGCCCTAGTCCCCCCAGATGGGAAGAACCATCTCACTGGTGGAGTGCAGGACGCCAGCTGCCCAAATCAGAGAACCCGCCTTCCTGAGGTCGGGAACCAGCCCCCTGGGGGGCGGCGGTGGGAGCGGGCAGACACACGCAGGCTCTTGGGGACTCCATTCTAGAGGGGCAGCCGGGCAGCAAGCAAGGAGACCAGTCCATGAGCAAGGTGAGGTCCGAGTGGATAAAGACTCAAGACAGAATAGAACAGTGATGCAGTGGAGAGTGGTCAGGTCAGGAAAGCCCTCCCTGAGTAGGTGAAATGAGAGTTGAGACCTGGATGAAAACAAGGGGCCCGTCATGCGGAGACCAGAACAGAGCCTTCCAGACGGAGGGGACATGAAAAGGGCCTGAGGCAGGGACAAGCTTGGGGTGATCTAGGAAGAGCCGCTCTGGGTGGTGTGGCTGCCGGGGGGAACCTGGGGTGAGAATAGCGATGATGCTGCACAGGTCCAGATCCCCTGGGGCGTGGAGTTCCCACCTTTCCGCATGCTGTCAGGATCTTTGCACCCCGTTCCAAGGAACTCCACCCAGGCTCCTGGTGGTTGGAGGTGGCCAGCGTGGGACTCCAACAAGGATGCCTGGCGCCCCACCTGCAGGGCTCTCTCCGTTCTCTGCTCTAACGGGATCGCTTCCCTGGGACTGTGCAGGGAATGGATGTCCAGGAACCTCCAGCTGCCCGGGGCCCCGCCTGGCTGCCCCTGGGGCTGGGAGGAACTGGATCTCAGAAAACCTACTAGCTATCAATATTTGGCTGTATCTGTGTGCTCCAGCTCCCTGCTTGAGAAGCTCTGCTGGAGAGCCTGTAGACCACGACCGTGACTTTGGATTTACCTAAATTGCAATGAGAACTTATTTGTGGGTTTCCAGCCAGGAATAATGTTAGCTGATAAACAGTTTTTGAGATTACTTTGGCTGCCCCATGGAAAATTGGGAGAGGAGGAATTGGGGGCAGGAAATGTAAATGGGGAGCAGGGCTACCGCGTGCAGCTGGGCGGGTTGCACACTATTCAACTCCGGGCCATGGTGTGGATGGTGGGTTACTGCTCTGCTGTCGCCATCTTGAAATGCTTGGTCGGTTTTGAATAAGGGCCCTTGTATTTTCATTTTGCACTGGGCCCTGCAAATCGTGCAGCTGATCCCACTGTTGTGCATAAAGAGGTGACCCCAACAAGCTTGGGTCAACCCGTACAGAACTACACCTGCAAACCAGAGTGAGTCCAGGGACAATGGGCGCTCATGACTTAGAGAAGTGCCTGGATTCTAGAAGCTTGATGAGCATTAGCTGCGAGAGTAATAAAAGTTGCCGAGTGTGTAGTAACGTAGTAGTAATCTAGTCATAGTAATAGTCATTATTATTATCTTAATTAATTTATTTTTGGCTGCGTTGGGTCTTTGTTGCTGCGTGCTGGCTTTCTCTAGTTGAGGCGAGCGGGGGCTACTCTTCATTGCGGTGCGCGGGCTTCTCATTGCAGTGGCTTCTGTTGCTGTGGAGCACAGGCTCTACGGCGCATGGGCTTCAGTAGTTGTGGCGCATGGGCTTAGTTGCTCCGTGGCACGTGGGATCTTCCCGGACCAGGGCTCGAACCTGTGTCCCCTGCATTGGCAGGCGGATTCTTAACCACTGCGCCCCCAGGGAAGCCCCAATAGTCATTACTATAAGGAACATTTAGGAGTGTGAACTAGGAGGCGGTTTGTGCTTTAATCTTGGGAGGAAAGGAGTGGAAGAGGCTGGGTACAGATGAACGTTTTCTTGGGAGAAAAGTATGAACCTTGAAGTGCAGCTCAGTTTGGGATTCCAAGGGTAGCGGTTGCCAGCCACATGCAGCATCCAGAATCCTGGATTTTGCCCCAGGAATTGAACTCCCTGCGGCCCCAGTATGTGGGCAGTTGGGGATGCTTTGAGAGAAGCCGGTGCCTGGGAAATTACCCAGGGGACCAGCAGTCGATGGGCAGAAGGGAGGCTGCACGTGCTCCTCCGGCCCCAGGGGACGGAGACACAGGAAGGAAGTGCCGGCAGGGGTGTGAAGCCAGAGTCGGGGGCCCTGGAGCTCCCTGGGGCTGGAGGGAGGCCTCGCCCAGCACCCGCGCACCCAGCATGAGCGTTGGAGCACCTAGCGCCCCTGCCCTCATTCTGTCAGATGGAGGCATCGCGCGTCTGCTTGAAGAGCGTGGCTTCAGGGCCGGGCCAGCGCTTTCAGACGGGCGTCGCTGGGACCTCTCGGTGCGTGTCACTGCTCTGTGAATTCACCCATCCTCTGGGACTGAGGCCCAGGTCTCTTCAGCAGAGACTCACCATGTTGTACAAAAGCAAAGAGTACGGTGGCATCACCCTCTCCACAGGCGCTGGGTGGTGCCCACCTCGTGCTGGGCTGAGGACTGAACGGTCAGGAGAGGATGGTCCAGTGGGAGACAGGTGCTGCTCTGGTGGTGAACTGCTGAGTAACAAACCATCCCCAAAGTCAGCGGCTCAAAACAACAACCATTTTATCACGTCTCATGATGCCGAGGGTCAGGAATTCAGGCATCTCTCGGTTGGGTGATTCTTTACCGCGTTGTGTTGACCAAGGCGGCTCTGGTGAAATTCAGCAGGCAGACGGCCGCACTGGGAGGTCCAGGGTGGCCTCACTCACACGTGCGACGTTTAGACGCAGTGGCCTCAGCCGGGGTCGTTGGCCGGAGCACCTACAGATGGCCTGTCCAGCTGGGCAGTGTTGGGGGAGACGATTTCTCACCCAGCGGCTCACAGAGTGTTTTGAGGGAGGAGATGGAAGCTACCAGTCTCGTAAGGGCTGAGCCCAGAAACTGGTGCAGTGTCACCTTCACATCCTTCTGGGGGTCAAAGCACTCACAGCGTCAAGGGCGGGGGGACCTCAGACCCCGCCTGTCCCTGGGAGGCCTGTCGAGGGATTCGTGGCCATCTGGAAGCTGCCCCAAACAGGAAAATGAAGAATTAGAGTTCAGTGTTGTAAAGGAGATGCCAAAGGCTATCTAATCACGTAGAGGAGAGGGGGCCTTGATTCCACGTGGGGTGGGGAGGTGCAGATTGGTTGGGGGAGGGGAGAGGCAGGGAGGATGACCTGGGGGGTAACATCTGAGTCTTTGAGCGGGGTCTTGAAGACGACTGGGACTGGTCAATGAAGATAAGGTGGGACACTAGGGGGGAGGGCTTGGGGAGTGGGAGAAGAGCATGGGCAAAGGCACAGCGGACAGGAGTAAGTGGGGGGTTGGGAGGATGTGAGGAGGCAGTTCAGGCAGGAGGGGGGCAGCAGCTGAGCCCCGAGAAGCAGGCAGAGGGAGATTGTGTTTTCCAGTAAGAGACTGGTGTGATCCGATTCCCACTGTGCAAGGACATCTGCATCAGTGTGGAGGATGATTTCGGAGGCGGGGAAGACTGGGTGAAGATGGTGACGACTTCTGGGTGTAAGTCATGAGACATAATGCACAGCATGGGGACGAGAGTCGACAATGCTGTCTTGTGTATTTGAAAATCGCTAAGGGAGGAGATCTTAAAAGTTCTCATCACAGGAAAAAAGTTTGTGACTATGGGAGGTGACAGATGTTAACTAAACTTTACTGTGGTGATCATTTCATAATATGCACTTGTATCAAATTATGATGTTGTACCCCTGAAACTAGTACAAGGTTATGTGTCAATTATATCTCACTAAAACCAGAAGAAAAAGAATAGAAACATTCTCCCACATGGCCATAATCCTGAAAATGAGCGATAATCCCCTAATATCATTTTATATCCAGTTCATATTAAATTTCCCTCCCTAATTAGCCCTCAAATGTGTTGCCAGCTCTTTTGAACTGGAATCCAGTAAGATTCATGTATTGCCCTTGGTTCTATCTCTTGAGTCTTTCCTTATGTAGACTATCACCCCATCCATCCCATCGTTCCCTCAGATGTTGACTGTTTGAAGAGATGGGACTGGTTGTCTTATCGAACATCTAGAGAATGGTTTGGTAAAGTCTTTTCTTGTGGGGTCATTTAATTTGGTCTTGCATTAGCTTTCTTTTCCTGTAATGTGGAAATTAGATCCAGGGGTCTGACTAGATTCAGGTTAAACATTTTGGGTAAGAATCCTTGGTGTTATGAATTCATATTGCATCCCATCAGGAGACACATGAAGTCAGGTTGCCCCTTCATTAGTGACATTCAATTTACTCACGTTCCTTGAGGGTAAGAAAATGGCTAGACTCCTCTGTTTCTCCATAGTGTCTGAAAAAGGGCTGGGCTTACAGTAAGGAGTAATAGATAGTCAGTTCTTGTATCAGCAGTGATGGTGTTCTATGAAGTCCCTGTGAACACTGAATCTGTGAGAGCCCAAACAAGAAGGTCACCTTGTCCAACCTCGGCCGGAAATGTGCAAATTTTCACAGGTCTGCGTATATCCATGAACTATCCCTTAAGAGCCACGAGTATTGATTTTGGGGGTTACAGATACATTAAGTGAGTAGGTGAATTCAAAATGTGGAATCTGCAGATAAAGGGGATCCATTCAATATGCTGGATCAAATCCATCTGAATTAGCTGTGTGACCTTGGATTAGTCGCATAACGCGTCTCTGGGCTTCATTTTCTTTACCTGTCCCACGACTGGGTGACCCTGGAGCTTTTCCCCAGCCCTGGAATCCCAGGAGCTGAGACCCCTGGAATTGAGTTTCTCTCGGCTTGGCTCTCTGTGGCCGGGCAGACCCCGTCGCTTTCCTTTCCGCGCAGGTTTGTGGATTTCCACGCGGCCGCGTCCACCTGTTCGCCTTCCCGGGCCGCGCTGCTCACCGGCCGGCTCGGCCGCCGCAACGGCGTCCCTCGCAACTTCGCAGTCACCTCTGTGGGGGGCCTTCCACTCAACGAGACCACCTTGGCCGAAGTGCTGCAGCGGGCTGGCTACGTCACTGGGTTGATTGGTAACATGGCCTCCACCGCCCGGACCCCCGTCCTCCCTGCATTTACTGTGGCGGCTGCTTTGTGTCTGCAGGGCTGCCGTGCGCTGACGCCTCTCCTGCTCGTGTCCGCTTTTCTGCTCATTTCTTGCTGTAGAAGTTGGGAATGCTTTCAGCTCTAAGCAACTGAAACGACCTACCAGGGGACTAAACTGTGTATGGAGCTAGTTTCCCCTGGTCCCCCCTACAGAGGCCAAGACAACCCAGCATCCCGACGGCATTCTCAGGCTGCCTGTGCTTAGGATCCTGGCTCTCCAGGAGCTGGGTCCGGCGGGGTTCCCACCTCCCTCCACCACGTGAAGTGGCAACGAGGGTCCCTGTGGGGATGTCCTCGGGGCCCCGGGCTCCCCGTTAACCTGCAGGAAGCTGGCATTTCTGGTGCGTCGGCCTGGCTCCTCCTCTGGGTCAAGGAGCCTGACATACTTTTCAGAAGATCAGACTGCAGTGTGGCCTTCCTTGTCCTGGGAGGACGAGACCATTAAGGTCCCAACCGGCTCTCCTTTTCACCCCTTTCTCTCCGTACCCGGAGGTACGAACTATTCTGAAGCTCTCACTATGGGCTGAGCATCCTCACCCGTCCTCTCCGTGCATCCATGTAAGACTCCCAGCCCGGGGGGCGGGAGGGCTTCGGTCCCCGGGCTCTCTGACCCTAACACTTCATGCAGCGTCAGGGGCACTGGATTCTTCTCGAGCTGGGTTCTAGCTCACTTGCCCCTCCTTCTTCATGCCTTTAAATCCCAAGAAGGCAACTGATTACAGATCGACTGGTCACCACTCATGACACCTTTTGCTTTTCTGGGAGAGGATACTGAAGCGTACCTCCTTGTTGAGATCGTGAATTTCCTAGAAGCACGCTTACAGGGAAAATGCAAAACCTGCAGAAGGAATACCGAGTCCACTGACACCACTCACTGTTGGCTTCTAATGGTGCTCTGTGTTAACGTGTTTGTCCCTAGTTGTACATTTTATCACTCGGCCCTACTTTTCTCCCCCTCCTATTATTTTCTATTTCCTGGTGATATAATTTTACACGTTTATTATAATTTTAGAAGTAATTTTAAAATTGTACTATAATTTTATATTTCCACGTCATGCTGAATCTAAACATTCCACATAACGCTTAATCCACTTCCCTCAACTTTTTATTACATTTGTTTTCAAACCTACAGACCAGTTGCAAGAAGGGACTCCTAGACCCCCATATACCCTTCACCTCGATTCACCGTTGTTCGTTTTGGCCACAGGCATTTGTCTTGAAAAGATGGTTTGGAAGTATTGTACTGAGGCCACGTGAGATCATTTACTGAGTCAGACTCCTGTGGTTGCCTGTTCATTTCCGTCCTTGGTGTTGTTTCACGCTGCCGCCGTTTCGGTCTTTGCACCGCATTTTTGATTCATCCCCTCGCCTCGTGGGTGACTTCCCTGGGATCTTTACCCAGAGAGCAGGTCAGAGAGTTCCAGCCTCGCCTTGCGTACCCCAGTGAACGCGTTTACAGAGTGAGGAGGAGCGGTGCGGCTGAGCTTCCTCATTGCTGGCCTGCGCTCGGGCGGGCGGCAGCAGGGAGGTGGTCCCCCGCTCAGCTTCTGCAGAGGGGGAGGATGAAACCAGGCGGGAACGGCATCTCTGGGACTGTCTGGGCTGTGCACCTGCTCCTTGGGTCCTTTGCAGGGCCCCAGGCAGGAGGGCCGAGCAGAAGGTGTGGTGGGCCCTGCAGGGGGGGGTTGCCGTGGGCACTGCACCCTCTTTGGGGGGCAGAAGCTCAGCCTGCTCACTTCTCTGGGCTCCCGGTAATGGCTCGTCTTCCCCCTTCCCTGCACGCTTTCCTGCCTGGGTCATGAGTCATCCTTGCTTGCTTTCTGTCTCCCTGGGGACTCCCTCTCGGTCCCAGAGAACGAGGCTTGGCTGTCACACAGCATGTGAGCCTCTCTTTGCTTGTCCTCAGGAAAGGGCAAAGCTGATGGAGACCTGAGTGTGTGATCAGCTCCGCCAAGGGGCTGGGAGCCCCCATGGGGATTCCTCTCAAAGTCTCTCTCTCTCGTTTTCCTCCAGGCAAGTGGCATCTTGGGCACCATGGCTCTTATCACCCCAACTTCCGTGGTAAGAATTCTTTGGAGGATTGGTTACCTGGGAAACAGAAAATAAAGGTCTCTGTGTTAAAGGACTCTATGAATGTTTAAGCCATCCTGCCCCTGAGGGACATCTCTCCTGAGTCAGGACACCTTCGTTCACAGGGTCACTTGGGTGGGTTTGAGGTGCCAGGGTTGCCTCTGTTTGCACATCCCTCTTGCCGGCACCTTTCCCGGCCCCCCTCTTTGGTGCCTGTCTACCCTTCGGGCTCCCCCAGCGTGAGGCCATCAGTGTTTTCCTCAACCCAGTCCTTCACGTGTCCGGGAACACTTGGCCCCCGAGAGGCCCCGCGTGGTAAGAAGTAAAAATTGTTTGATGGGTTCACTGAAGCAGGGGCTCGGGGGGGCAGTAGGGAACTCTGTGGGAAACTTCACACTGAAGCTTGTGCTGGAGAAGAGATGGGATGAGGGAGGGTCTCAGAAAAAAGTCAACACAGGGTTTTCAGGTCTCAGTTTGACCCTCACATCCTCCCTCCAATACCCCTCCACCCTCTCAAGCCCAATCCTGCCAGCCCTCTGCGTCCAGCTGAGATGCCAGCTCTCCTGAGAAGCACGTTGAGATTCCCGTCTCAACCACATCCCACCCCCAGCATCCAGGGGTAACTTTCTCTGATCCCCCTCGTGGGCTTGCTGATAATCCATCTCTTAGAGCTGAATCTCTACTTCTTATCCTCCCCCTCTGGAGGGCAGAATATATTCTTTTATCCCTCAGAGTGTCATGCAGATAGTAGATTTTCACCAGGTATTTCCCAGCGGTGTCCATCATCGCACTGGGAACAGGAGGTGTTCAAGAATTCTCCCCACTTCCTTCCACGCAGGGTTAATGCTAATCACAAGATGTTTGCAAATCTAGTCTTGCAGCCAGAACCCAACAAAGTGTTTTCTTTGCATACTACAAAGGGATATTAATCAAATCCCCTTTTAATTACATACTCCATAACACTGCAGAATTAAATCATGGAAAATTAAATTTCTGTCTTGGGTGTAAGAATGCAAGCTCATAGCCTAACCCATTCCTTCTCTTCCAGGGTTTGATTACTACTTTGGAATCCCATACAGCCATGACATGGGCTGCACTGATACCCCCGGCTACAACCACCCCCCTTGCCCGGCATGTCCACGGGGCGGTAGACCGTCAAGGTAATCCTAGCCAAGGCATCGGCTCTGGGCTCCAGAGCAAGGTGAAGTCCTGGGGGTGTGGTCCATCAGAAGGAAGTGAGAGAGACCCATGGGGAACAGTTACAATAGCAAAAAGGGATCGAGTACCTGGGACTTCTCTGGTGGCGCAGTGATTAAGAATCCGCCTGCCAATGCAGGGGACACGGGCTCGAGCCCTGGTCCGGGAAGATCCCACATGCCGCGGAGCAACTAAGCCCATGGGCCACAACTACTGAAGCCCCTGTGCTCTAGGGCCCTCGTGTCGCATCTACTGAGCCCGCATGCTGCAACTACTGAAGCCCGCGCACCTAGAGCCCGTGCTCCACAACAAGAAAAGCCACCACAATGAGAAGTCCACGCACCACAGCGAAGAGTAGCCCCCGCTCGCCGCAACTAGAGAAAGCCTGCGCGCAGCAACGAAGACCCAAATGCAGCCAAAAAAAAAAAAAAAGATCGAGTACCGTTAGTGCAAATTTAAGTGCATTATTTGCATGGAGTGCAAGAACACTTTTCATGAAGATGAGGTGAACAACATTTTTTTAATTGGCATTTTCCAGGTTCCTTGGACTGTTTAGCTCAGCTGGGGAGAGGCTGGTGCCACCCAAGGTCTCACGCAGTTGGCCTCCCTCCTCTGCCTGCTGGCTTTGCTCCTGGACCACTCACCTGGCCCTGACACTGGACATAAGGAAGGAGATAGAGAGAGAAAAAGTCCACGGGGCTCCCTATAAGCCCCACCCCCGCCCTGAAATAAGCCAGCGTTTCGACATTGGAATGCCGTGCAGGCACTCAACAGGATGTTTTAAAAACGTATTCAGTGAAATGGGAAAATGCTCACAATAGAATAGTAAGTGAAAAAAGCAGGAAACAAATCATCTACACTGTGACCTGAACCACCTCTGTATTTATGCCTTTAATAGCCCTAAAGGAAATACGCCAAAATGGTAACCATGGTTCATTCACTCTGGTTGTGGCATTAAGGAGTTTTCATTTTTTTCCTCTCCCGTATTTTCCAAATATTCTGTAATGAGCGTGCAGTACGTTTATTATCAGAAGAAGGTAATAAACCTTATTCAGGTAATAAAGCAGCCCAAACCAGGTGCTGTGCTGTTCAGACAGTGTACTGGGATTGTTTATAACGTCGCAGGTGTCTGAGCCGCCTGGGGAAAGCATGTCTCAGGTGGCTTATTAATAACACAATAGTTAGTATAATAATGGCCATTTGTTGAGAAATTGTTACATTCTAAGCACTCTGCGCTCTTATCCGTGATCCACCGGACCACTGAGTGAGGCAAGTGTTTCTCCTGACTGTCCAGGGAAGGAAGCTTACCTGGTGGCCCAGGTCACAGTGGAGTCATGAGAGGGAAGGATGGAGAGTCCCGTCTGGGCCTCTGAGTCTAGAGCCCAGGTCCCCTCTCTCCTGACCACTCAGAGGGTGGTCGCTGGACCCTCAGCGCAGGCATCATCTGGGCGCTCGCTAGAAATGCAGGTGTTCAGACCCCTCCCCGAGGTCTGCCTTTTCACGAGATGCCCAGGAGATGCAAGAGCCTGTTGGCAGTGGGAGGAGTGACGTCGCCATGTGAGAACCTGCCACTGCTCTCCTCACCGCCGGGCGCCTGGGGCTCACACCTGTGGCACCCCTGCCATCTCGTGCGATGACCACAGCCGCCTGGTCCCTTTTCCATCTGTGTTAAATCAAATAGAAGAAAAGTGTTGGCTGAAGGAGGAAAAGGGGGAGAAGGTTAGGGATGATAGAGCAGCCACAAGATCATCCAAAGCTGGAAGATTGGACACGAATGATGAGGTTAGCTTTGTGACACCTGGGACAGCGCTCTTTTTCTCTTTTTAAAAAATTGTGGTCCTTGGTGATTATTTACCCGTCTGACCTTGTCTCTTAAGCTTCCGGCACAAGTCTGTGTGCACATAGATGTGTGACGGGGGCTTTCATTTCTTCCCAAATTCTTCCCTGCAGCAGGAGGACAGTTTCCCTACCCAAGAGGCCCCCCGTGACCACCCTTTTCTCTCCATTGTTCTCAGCTTCTCTTCCGGTTCTCTGTGGCCCTCAGGACAGAGGGCTTGAGTTTTTATTGCATTCCTAGTATGCTGAGTAGTGGGAATGCTAACCGTTCCTTATCCCTGTAAGGGGCCTGGGCAACCCCGCACTTTCCATAAGGAAAGTCAAGCTCTGAGAGCTTAGGTAACTCACCCAAGATCACAGCCGGGGTCATGATTCAGCTGCTCTGCTGGGCCATTCGTATGTCAGATTCATTTCCATCTGTAAGACCAAGGGCTGAGTTTGTTTTTTTCCAGGAGATACACTTGGTTTGACCCTCACTTTTTCCAGTTGCTAAAGTTTCTCCAAATTCTCCAAACATGGTTTGAAATTCCAAAGTTGTTCCTAACCATCTGTCCTCTTGTCGGACATCTTGTCACACAAAGTCCTGATTGTTGACTTGGGAAAATACCAAGCGTTGTACCCCATGGACGGAAGTCATGATTTAAAGGGGTCTGTGGAAAAAAAACAGGGCTACTGATTGCCTCTGGGACTCTGCTGTGTAATGTAGTTTGTTTAACCTCAGTTTCTCCGCCAGCAAAATGGGTATAATCATATCCCTAGCTCAAAAAAGTCGTGAGATTTACAGAATGGCCAGGCTTGTCCAAGGAGCATACACGTCTATTCAAAGGGAATAGAAGAAGGTATTATATTGGTTTTGCACTTGGAGGAAATGGCAGACTGGAAAAATCATTTGAGGCCAGGCTATTAAGTGTTTGGTATTTATGAGCCTCAGTGCATTAAAGCGTTTTGTTTGACTCCATGACTCCTTAGGTCGTGGGAATGAGTGCTCTACCATCTGTGATTTCCACACAGGAACCTTGAGAAGGACTGTTACTCTGACGTGGCCCTTCCTCTCTATGAAAACCTCAACATTGTGGAGCAGCCCGTGAACTTGAGCAGCCTCGCTCAGAAGTATGCCGAGAAGGCTACCCAGTTCATCCAGCGGGCGAGGTGAGCCCCCCAGGGTTGGCCACCATGGCGGAGTTCCATTGCCTGACAAAGATGCATGCGTGCGTGTCTCCTGGAAATAAAGCTAGTAAACAGTCTGTCCTGGGGTCTCCAGGCCTGGGTTACAAGTGCCTCGGGTACGTTCCCAGGGTCCCTGCTCAGACCACACTCTGCCATCATTGTCAGGTGTCCTCTCCTGCTAGCGTATCACCTCCCTGAGGGCAGGGTCCATCCACTGTCTTCTGGGCATTCAAGGTGTTTGTTGAGTTCATTAGTTGACAGGCTATGTTCGTTTCTTACGGCTGCTGTTACAAACTGACCACCAACTTATTGGCTAAAACAACAGCAATTTATTCTCCTACAGATCTGGAGGCTGGACGTCTGAAATGCGTCTTATGGGGCTAAAATCAAGGTTATCAGAAGGGCTGTTTCCTTCTCGAGGCTCCAGGGAGGATCGTTTCTTGTCTCTTCCAGCTTTTGGTGGCTGTTGGCATTCCTTGGCTATGGCGACATCATTTTTTTTTTTTTTGGCGGTACCACTGGGCTTGTGGGATCTTAGTTCCCCAACCAGGGATGGAACCCGGACTCTGGGCAGTGGAAGCATGGAGTCCCAACCACTGGACCACCAGGGAACTCCTGGCCACATCATTTGAATCTCCACTTCTGTTGTTCGCTTGCCTTGTCCTCTTCTGTAGTCAAATCTCCCCCTGCCTCCTTCTTATAAGGACATTTGTGATTACGTTTAGAGTCTACTGGGACGATCCAAGATAATCCCCCTATCTCAAGATCCTCAACTTAACTGCATCTACAACGTCCACCCTGGGGACACTCAAAGATTCCAGGGATTAGACCCTGAGTATCCTTGGGGGCCAGTATTCAGTATAACACACAGGGGTCCAGCATCTACAGGGCCCAGGTGACCTGAAGTGGGAAGCAGGCTGACTTTGAGGCAGTAGAGAGTGGTGGGGCCTGCGGTGAATTTGGAGCACCTGTCCCATCTAAGGCCGCCTGCTGCTGCTTTGTGGGAATGGGGGCCTGGCTTCTCAGGCCTTTCCATTTCTCAAGAAAGACAGGCTACCTGGCCCTTGGCAAATCTCCTGATCGCTAACTGTTAGCAACCACTAATTGAAAATAACAAAAAGCAGAAACCCCAGAGCCATACCACAGTGGGTCTCTAGCAAGCTGTCTCTGTGCAAGAGCTGCTGGTTTACAGCCTCTGTCAGATCAGAGATCAGCACAGAGAGTAGATTGTGCGAGACCACAGTCAGCTCCCAGATGACATACACTGACCTTGGGGTGCATGTACATAGGTGGCGGGGTGCAAGCCCAGACACACACACGTGCACACACACGGTCACCCCACCCGCTGCCTCTCTCATGTGCACTGGTGCATCTTTCTCCCAAGATTGCAAACTCTCTCTCTCTTTTTTTTTAGGCCGCGCCATGCGGCACGTGGGGATCTTAGTTCCCCACCAGGGATCGAACCCGTGTGTTGGGAGCGTGGAGTCTTAACCACTGGACTGCCAGGGAAGTCCCAAGACTGCAAACTCTTCAAGGGCCGGGGAACAATTTCCAACAGGTCCTTTGGTATTTTCCATGGCCTTTGCCTAAGTGGGCAGGAGAACGTGTGCTGCACACCTGTCTACTTGCACAGAATTAAAAATAGACTCCACCTTGGGATAACTGATCTCATCATCTCCTTGAATGTGCAAGAATTCCCCCAGCCCCTCGCTCCACCACGCTGGACTTTTCTAGAGAGAAGGGCAGCTGGGAGGGTGGAGGTATAGCCATGTAGTAGATCCATTTCTGCTTGATCACACGACCTGCTAAAGGCCCACATTCTGAGAGCAGCCCCTTAGGGCTTCAGAGATTGCATCTGACCAGTTTTTCAGGGCTTTCTGAGAAACACTGTTGTGTTGGTTTGTTCATTTTTGTTTTTTCAGATGGTTGATATGAAAAGCGCAAAGCCCCTTCTCCCACCTGGGGGTTTGAGCACGTATATGCTCCCTGGATGGCTTCGGGCCCCGGTGCCCTATGACAGGTGGACGGTCTGTGGCTGGTGAGGAAGGTCTACCCCAGCTTTTGCAATGAAAGCCTGGTGTTCTCAGGGGACGGTAGCGGGTGGCAGCCGGCTGGGGACTGATTAACTCTGAAGAGGACATGGTGCTGTTCATCTACCACTTAATTAACCAGTTGAAAGACAAAGCGAACAAACTCTTTATCATAGGAAAGAGGGGAAGAGTTTGCTAATTTATTGATTAGTTATTAAGTGAAAAGTCCCATGAATCCTGTTGGCTTTTTGCTTGACAGAAAATAATCCTCAGGCATGCTGATTTCTTTAGGATCTGACTTGCCAATTCATCCATGATTTTTGAAGTGTCAGCAGAAAAGCCCCCAGATCTGTGCTGTTTTCTCCGCCATGACCCCTTACGCCACCTTGACTTGTTTGTCAAAACTACCGGGGGTCCCTGGAGTGTGGTTTCCTGCCCCTGCTCGGCGAGAGGGTCTTCTTTGAACGTTTTTCCTTGGGGCTTCACTTGAATTTAGACCCCTAACCTAGCGGTGATGCTGAAGGCTAATTCTTAAAAAAAAAATTTTTTTTAATTGAAGTATAGTTGATTTACATTGTTTTGTTAATTTCTGCTGTACAGCAAAGTGATTCAGTTATACATATATATACATTCTTTTTCATGTTCTTTTCCATTATGGTTCATCCCAGGATAGTGAATATAGTTCCCTGTGCTCTACAGTAGGACCTTGTTGTTTCTCCATCCTGTATATAATAGCTGACATCTGCTAATCCCAAACTCCCAATCCTTGTCTCCCCTACCTCCCCCCACCCACTTGGCAACCACAAGTCTGTTCTCTGTGTCTGTGAGTCCGTTTCTGTTTCATAGACAGGTTCACTTGTGCCATATTTTAGATTCCATATACAAGTGGTATCATGTGTTATTTTTCTTTCTCCTGAAAGCTAATTCTTGATTCGAGTTTTTTAAACAGCAGGCAAAGCTCCGAATTGGAAAAAAAAAAAAAGGAAAAGAAAGGAGGTAGTGGATGGCCTGGGCGTCTGGGCTTCTAGGTCATGGAACTAGCTGGTCCTCTGCTCCCTACCGGGTCTAGGACGGCGCATTGAACCTGAGTTGGGAATACAGGGCTTGATGGGCAGAGCGTATTGGGGTAGGTGTGAGGTGTAGTTGAGGATATTTGAAATCGGAGTGTATGGTCCATATTCCAGGGAATTCTGCACTTCGAACTAGGTCCTGGAGAGGCACAGAGGACAAAGAAGCCCCAGCCTTCCTGGGCTGGAGCCCGGGACCCACATCAAAGGCTTGATTCCTTCTCCTCCTTGACTCAGCCCCTCCCCCTGCATTGCTCTCCCCCTGCTGGTCTAAGCCTCCTGCCCCTCCTCATCTCCATCCTCACCATCTCCCACCTAAAGCGGACCACCTGCCACCCACATCACGGCTCCAGGTTCAGCCTGAAGATCATTCTGTCCTCCTGACCCCTTCTCTCTTCTTTCTCCTGTTTGGGTGTTCCGATGAATAACGGGTGAGGACATGAGTGATTGCATGCACCGCTGGGCAGTGGGACGGCCGTCCTCCTCCTGCAGCCTCTCCCTCTGCTGTTCTGTCCGCCTTGAAGGGCGACCATGCACTGTCCCCCTGGAGCCCCCCCGTGCTTCGGGCCACACTGTCTCAGAGGTGTCTCCCCTCTCCCCCTCACCCCCGACCAGCCTGGGTCCCCTGTTATGCTCCTCCACAGCACCCCGTATTTCTCCTCCGTCATCCCTACTACTTACTATACATTTGTAACAATGATCTGATTTATTTCTTAGTTACATCTTTCTCTCTCCTGTTTTCAATTGGATGTGAAGCTCCAAGAAGGTGGAAATCCTGCTTCTGTGTTTGTAGCTCTCTCCGCAGTGCCTGGGGCTTGGTTAGCGCTTAATAAGTATTCATTGAATGAGTGAATGAAGAGTGAGTTGCTTGATCTGGCGCCAAGCGTGTGCCGGTGTTGTGTTGGGAATACACACGTGGATTAGATCTGTTTCGGCTTTCGAGCGTCTCCCAGGCTAGTGGGGAAACGGATAATGTTCAAAAGCTGACTTTCGCGTAGGCTGCATTATCAATACTGATCAATTCTCTAAGGGAGGGGCAGAAGGGGCCAGGGAAGAGGAAGCCACCTATGAGCCGGGAGCAGAGAGGGATCTTGATGGCTTTGGAGTGGGATCTTAATGGATTAATGGATTAAGTGTTTGCAGGCAAGATACCAGGCAGGGTCCTGCCGGGAGAGGAGTGAACAGGCGCAGGAGGACGTGAGGTGGCCCTGGAGTGGGAAGGATGGCAAGGCTGGCAAGGCCGCGGATGCCGGGCTACGGGGTTTGCACTGCCCGCAGGCTCATGGAGCCCCGGTGGGCTTCTGAACCGGGAACTGTCAGGTCCAGTCTGGGTTCCAGAAGGTTCTCTGTAACGCTGAGGCCCAGAGGGTGACGGTGAGATTGGGGAGGCGGGGGCGAGTGGCTATTGCAGCGATGCGTTCCAGAGAGACTCCTGGACCGGTCAGCCCCGGGGGCCGCTGCGGGGGGAGCCGAGGCTGCCCGGCTAGAGGGCAGCCCTGCCGCCACCTCCAGGCCTGGATCTCCTGCCAGGAGCCCACTGGGGACATTTCCTGAGAGGTGGGCATCCCTCACTTGCCATTTTCTATTTCAGATCAGGAGATTTTCTCCAGACTTGGCTTCCCCAGGTCTCAATCTTTGTGCATCTCCACACCATGCCCCACCCTCCCTCTGCTGGAATGTCCCCTCCAGCGTCTTAATCCCTCTGATATCTTAACCCCTTTTGTTAAATCTGAACATGTTCTTCTAGCCTCCTTCTGTGTTGGTGAATAAACACACACACACACACACACACACGTATATATCTATATTTAAATAAAAATGAAATCATACTGCCTTATAACTGGCCTTTTTTTTTAAAAGCACCAAGTCTCCTCCACTTTCTTTTTTTTTTTGGCTGGGCTGCGTGGCTTATGGGATCTCAGTTCCCCAACCAGGGATTGAACCCGAGCCACGGAAGTGAAAGCCCAGAACCCTAACCACTAGGCCACCAGAGAACTCCCCATCCTCCACTCTGTATTTGCCATTCAGCACAGGGGTGGCTCAGGGGATAGATGCCCCCAGGGAGCTAGTTTGTGTGGTTTCTGCAACATGCCATCTTTATGAGTTCTAGCATGGTGTCAGGATGCATGGAGAGAGGTACTGCCCTGGGTACCATGGATGCTTACTACTGCAGACTCGTATTATTCATACTTATTAATAAAAGGGTACCACTTACGAAAAGCTTACTATGGCATTAAATACTCACAGCTGTATCGGGGAGGCATAGCTGTCCCCATTGTGGAGACAGAGGTGAAGTGAATTGCCCAGGGTCACACGACCATGAAATAAAATTCCAGGGATCCAGATGCCGGTCTCCAATGCCCGTCTTCCCTCATCTTCACAGCCCAGGGTGCTAACAGGATTTTGATAATGGGTGGGAGTTTGCAGGATAATGATGGGGGTGGGAAGAGGGTGGGTGATGGGACCGCGCCCCCAGCCCATAGGTGGTGATGAGCTGATAAATGTTTAACAACCAGCACTCAGGAAAAAAGCTCTGATTTGCCCATTTCTGTGGCGTAAATACTCTCACTGCGGCTGAATTCAAGATACCAATGAGATGTCGCTGACCGTGGGGTTGGGGAGAGATGTGCGGTAGGACCGCATCATACGGTATTCCCACCGCACAGATTCAGTGGCCGCAAAGTAAACTCCAGGGCATAGATAATAGTAAAATGTGGTAGAATAATTAGGATGTGATCAATCGTGCAAGTTTATTACCTTTGGTTTTCTTTTTCCAGTTGATTTACAATGTTGTGTTAGTTTCTGTTGTACAGCAAAGTGGATCAGTTATACACATACATATATCCACTCTTTTTTAGATTCTTTTCCCATATACATTCTTTTACGGAGTATTGAGCAGAGTTCCCTGTGCTGTACAGTAGGTCCTTATTAGTTATCTATTTTATATATAGTAGTGTGTATATGTCAACCCCAGTCTCCCAATTTATCCCCCCCACCTTTGTTTTTAATATCATTTATTTAATGGTAAGTTGACTTCATTTAATTTTTAATGGCAGCCACGTTTAAAAACTGGCCTGCAAAATTCCCGAAATCTGAGCCAGCTCCATCCAGCATGCTGCTGCCATGTGGTATCCACCTGCAGATTAGGACAAGGCATCCCCGCTGAGTGTATGCTGACCTGTGCCAGAGTGCCCAGCTCAGCCAGTGGATTGTGGGCTGGCATTAAACTCCTATTTGCTCTCTCAGCAGGATGTCCTCATGCTGAAATTGTGCACAACCTACACAACTGTACATGATCGTCTTTGGGAGATCAGGCAACAGACACTCTAAATCGGCACCATGCAATAGCGCTCTCTGCAAGGAAGAACGTGTTCTCTCTGTGCTGTCCAAGATGGTAGCCACTGACCTGAGCATTGGAAATGTGGCTCAGGCAACTGACACACCAGACAGAAGGCTAGAGAAAGAGATAGACATAGATAGATAGATAGATAGATAGATAGATAGATAGATAATAGATATATGATAGATGATAGATAGATGTAAACTATACATAGCATAAAATTTTCCTTTTCAATATATATATGTATAACTGAATCATTTTTCTGTACACCTGAAACTAACACAGCTTTGTAAATCAACTCTACTTCAATTAAAAAAAAATTTTTTTTAACATCTTTATTGGAGTATAATTGCTTTACAATGGTGTGTTAGTTTCTGCTGTATAACAAAGTGAATCAGTTATACATATACCTGTGTCCCCATATCTCTTCCCTCTTGCGTTTCCCTCCCTTCCCACCCTCCCTATTTTTTTAATTTACCTTTTTAAGTGTACAGTTCTGTGGTTTTAAGTACATTCACACTGTTCTGCAACCATCCCCACTATCCATCTCTAGAACTTTTTTGTCTTCCCAAACTGAAACTCTGTACCTGTTAAACAGCAGCTCCCTGTTTTCCCTTCCCTGCAGCCCCTGGCCTCCACAGCTCTACTTCCTGTCTGTATGAAGCAGACCACTCCAAGTACGTCCTATAAGGGGAATCACACCATATTTGTCCTTTGGTGACTGGCTTATTTCACTGAGCATCATGTCTTCAAGCCTCATCCATGGTATAGCATGTGAGACACTGAATTCTTAGCTTTATTTCATTTTCGTGAATTGAAATCAGAATAGCCACTCATGACTTGTGGGCATGGACAATACAGATTGTGAAATGTTGCAGGGGAATTGTTGATTAGAATGGGGAAGGAGCGGCCCCTGTCTGGGACGTGCATCTTCTGTCCTTCAAAGAGAGCTGAGTGCAGTACAGTCCCAATCAGGGGACTTTGGGAGTGGGGATGCAGGGGCGTCTCCAGGGCGAGGTTTGGTGCAGAGCTGAGGCTGGGGGACTCAGAGAGCTTGATGTGGGGTGGTGTGACTTGGGGGCAGCCAAGAACGCTCAGGCCAGTTTGAAAGTGGAGTGTCCAGGTGGCCTGGTGTAAAAGAGCCGCGCTTCTGTCACCACCCTATGGACTCACCTGAAGTTCCCCCCTTGCCCTCCCTGTGTCCTCTGAAAGACCCCCCACAGGGGTGGGCTGTGGGAAGGGGCTCCCCAAGGGTCCCTGCTGCTGCCCTTGACCCTGCCCCTGGCCTGGGAATGCAGGTGGGGAGCAGGAAGGAAGCAGAGGCCCTCCCAGGGGAACCTGCAGGATCAGAGCAGGGGCAGCCGGGAGCCTGGCCTCTACCAGGACCTTGATCTAGACGTTCCCAGCTATGGCCTTGGAATTCCCTGTGGTCCGTTTCAGTCATCCGTTCATCTCCTAGAAAGAGCCAAGGCTGGGAATGGAAACGATGGCCTGGATGCTGCGAAAGAGCAGCTGAAACTTAAAAATATGTTTGCACTGGACGTTAGAATGAAGCTGCAAAGAGCCAGGGCTCTGCTCTCAGCCAGACCTTAGTTTAAACCCAGACTTGGTCGCTTACTAACCTTGGGTAAGTCTCTCAGTTTCCCTGAGCCTCTGACGCTTCATCCGGAAAAGGGAACTTGGGGGGTTTTATGAGGATGAATTCAGGCAACGTGAGTCATGTTTAATAAGCTCTTGGTAAATGCTAAAGGGCAGAAGCGAGTATTACAATTACTCTCAGTCTTTAACTAGCTTTATCCCCCCATTGCCTTTGCAGGCTGTAGACGGATGTGTACTTCCTGAGCACACAGGGTGGAAGGGGTTCTGGGCTCTTCTCTGAGGCCACGGGACCCTTCTGGAGAGTCACCTCCGGCTCTCTCGTTTCAGTGCCAGCGGAAGACCCTTCCTGCTCTACGTGGGCCTGGCCCACATGCATGTGCCCTTGTCCAGGAACCTGCTGTCAGCGGAACCCGGGGGTCGAAGGCCGTACAGCGCGGCTCTCCGGGAGATGGACAGCCTCGTGGGCCAGATCAAGGACAAAGTTGACCTCACAGCTCAAAACAACACATTCCTCTGGTTTACAGGTGAAGTAGTAAAACCCAGCCAGCCTCACTCGGCTCTAATGGATAACCCCGCACACGCCCCACACGAGAGCAGAGTCTGGGCGAGTGACCCTCTTCAGCTGGGCAGGGGGCTTGCCTTGAACTTGGGGCCCTGCTCGCGTTCGTTGGCCTGCGTGCTGAGCACCCGTCCCTCGGGGCCACCAGGGCTGTGCCCCTGGAAAGGCTTGCACAGGAGAGCGGGTGCCCTGCTGGCCCCTTGGGTGCTGATCAGGGCCATCTGGGTATTGCCCTTAATTGTTAATGAGTGACTTTGACATTGTGGACCTCTGTAATCCTCGGGCAATTCCAGGAGTCCTTCTCTGCTGTCTTCCCCCACCCCAAAGGTTACCACCGGTCAGCAGGTCACGCCTCCTGGCTGAGTGGCGCTGGACTAGTGAGCTGTTTAAAGGGCCCACACAGGCATCACTGGTCTCGGGTCCCTGTCTGGAGCGAGGGTGGTGGACACTTGGGTTTAAATCTCTACTCTTGGGAAAGTTACTTTATTTTTTGTTTGTTTTTTATAAATTTATTTATTTATTTTTGGCTGCGTTGGGTGTTCGTTGCTACCTGCAGACTTTCTCTAGTTGCGGTGAGCGGGGGCTACTCTTTGTTGCGGTGCGCAGGCTTCTCATTGTGGTGGCTTCTCCTGTGTGGAGCACGGGCTCTAGGCGCACGGGCTTCAGTAGTTGTGGCTCGTGGGCTCAGTAGTTGTGGCTCGCGGGCTCTAGAGCGCAGGCTCAGGAGTTGTGGTGCACGGGCTTAGTTGCTCTGTGGCATGTGGGATCTTCCCCGGGCCAGGGCTCGAACCCTGGTCCCCTGCATTGGCAGGCGGATTCTTAACCACTGCGCCACCAGGGAAGTGCCGGGAAAGTTACTTTAACCTCTGTTAATCCTCTCCTTCCTCATCGGCAGAATCAAGCTAACAGTCAAATCTATTCCATAGCACATTGGGGCATCAGGAGATGATGTATGTGGAGCATTGTGTGCATCACAGGGGCTCAAGAAAGAGTTGCTGGGGCTTCCCTGCTGGTGCAGAGGTTAGGACTCCGCGCTTCCACTGCAGGGGGCACGGGTTCGATCCCTGGTCGGGGAACTAAGATCCCACATGCCGTGCGGCCAAAAAAAAACCCCAAAAAACAAATGGAAAGAAAGGAAAAAGTTTCTGGGCTGAAGATAATGGTAATGGAATTGCTGAGCCCATATCCAAAGGCAAAAGCCTCAGTGTGGGGCGAGCTCGGGGCAGGACAGCCCACCTCTCTGAAAGCCCATGGGAGGCAGCCCCCTCTAAAAGGTCCTTCAAGGGTAGGGTTGCATTTGTTTTCACAGGTCCTTTTTCTCTCCAGTCCCCTGCTGTGCACAGGGATGTGGGACCCGAGAGAGAGAGAGAACCGGGCGGAAGCATCCTCCAGCCTGTTGACTGCTGCGTGTTGCTTTTTTTGGTTTCTAGGAGACAATGGCCCGTGGGCTCAGAAGTGTGAGCTGGCAGGGAGCATGGGGCCCTTCACTGGATCGTGGCAAACTCGTCAAGGTAGAGGCTCACAGCTGGGGTTGGGACATCTCCCCGCGGGTGCTGAGTCCAGGCTGGGGCATGAGATCCGGCCTCTGGGAGGACCAGTTTATAGCTGGGTCTTGGGACATCATTGTGAAATAGGGACGGATTACTCACAGCCACTAGCTCCCAGAAAAGAAACAATTTGGAGCGGAGAAAGTTCATGTTCACCTGGGGCGGGGGGGGGGGGGTTCCCTTTCCTTCCCTCCCAGGGCATCGGCCCGCTCCCTGACAGGCCAGTCCAACAAATATGCTTCGCCTTTACCTTCATCCTGATGTCCTTGCTCTTCCTCCTTCCTTTCTTTTCTTTCCTTTTTTAAAAGTCATCCCTCCATCCATCCAAACATTAATTCATTTCATTCATTCAAAAAAAATTTAGTGCACAACTATGGAAGGTTTCTATATGCATTATCTCTAAACCTTAGTGAAAGGCAGGTAGTAATCACTCCATTTACAGCTGAAGAATGAGAGAGGCTAAGTAACTTGCCTAGAGTCACACAGTTTGGGAGGACGGAGCCAGGCTTGCTACCAAGTTAAAGTTGGTGATCTTCCCACTACACCGTACTGCCTCTCTTTATTTAAACATCCTTCAGCCCTCAGCTCAGCGCCCATCTGCTGGGAAGGTTTCCCCAAGAGGACCTCACCCTCTGAAAGAGCAGTCCTGCTGGGGACATTCGGCAGTATGGACCAAAGTCTTGAAAAATATGCATGCTGGGTGATGCATTAATTCCTCTTTTAAAGAACTTGTCTTCAAGAAATAGTAAGCCAAGTGCACAATGATGTGTGTAAAAGAATGCTCGTTGCAGTAGGTTTTTTTGAAAAAAATAGTTAGGCATAGCCCAAGTGTCCAGCAAGAGAGGAGTGCTCAAAGAAATTATGATACATGCATTTAAAGAAACACTAAGGAACCACTGAAAATGGTGCATATGATTGACCTGGAAACAGTTACATTAAATACTTTTCAGTGAGTAAAGCAGGTCACAAAACCATATGTGAAGTATGATTTTATTGTATAAAACTAAGTGCATGTATTCTCGGGAAAATCTTGAGAGAGGCAACAAAAGGTATTGATAACAAAACATTAGCAGTGATTACCTCTGGGTAGGGGAGGAAGGGTTATAAGTGTAGTTTTTCTCACTTTTTTTTTTTTTTACCAATTAAAAAAAATTTTTTTTTTTAGTTTTTTAAATTAATATTTTTTAAAATGAAAAAATTAAACTAAAATTTTCAGAAGGTTCTTGTATCCGAGGGGTTCAGAGGTGGACTTGGCAAGATTAGCCCCTGGGGCTGGGTTTGCCCTGCTGTCTGTCTGGCTTCTGACCTGCGGTCCCAGCTGTGTCCAAGTTTGGAGGACACGAATTCCCTTTCATATTAGTCTGGCAGAATATTCGTAGTTGCCTAGAAGCTAGAATTTTCGTGTGTCCCACGGCTAGCTGTGAGAAGGAAGTGCTTTACCCTGGCGTCCCTTGGATCAGATCCCTTGAGAACTTTCCAGGTGAGTGGCTGCTGAGCTGTGGCCACATCTCGTGTGTGGACATATGTGGTGGAAGTCAGGAGAACGGGGTGCTGCCCAGTGACCAGACGACTTCGTCCCGCTGTGTGCTGGCGTTCCTCTATGCGTGGATTGCTTTGGCCCATCCAGTTCTAGAGCGCTGTAATTTAGTTCTGGTTTCTGGAGAGCTGGACCAGGAAAAGACGCTAGGATCAAAAGTGGTGGAAGTCAGGAAAACAGGGTGCTGCCCAGTGACCAGACGACTTCGTCCTGCTGGGTGCTGGCGTTCCTCTATGCATGGATCTCTCTGGCCCATCCAGTTCAAGAGCGCTGTAATTTAGTTCTGGTTCCTGGAGAGCTGGACCAGGAAAAGATGCTAGGACCAAAAGTGGTGGAAATGTGTCCGGCAGCTGGCAGCCACAGCCTAGAGAAATACAGTGCCAACGGGGAGTGGTTTTTTTGCATTCGCTGATGATAATTCCTCCTCTCTGTACCTGGGGTACCCTCGGGCCAGGCTGCCATCTTCAGTGCTCAGTTAGAAGAGCCTGGAATCATTTTTACTCTCAAGAGTAAAAGTCCTAAAGGCACAGAGACCAAGGTTGAGGGGATAAAAATCTGTCCGTATGTGGCCCCTCTGTGGGGATCTTTCTGTTTCCTAAGAAGACGACCTCTGATCTCCTATCTGAGGACCTGCCTTATCTTTTCTCTTCTCCCCCTTAGGAGGCAGTTTTAAAATAGTGAACCAGTTTACAGGTGTGGACTGTAGCCCATTCTTCGAGGGACGAACTTTATGAGAAACACATGTATCAGCAGGGCAGTATCCTCCTTTCCTTCTATTTCCTTCTACTTGTTGAGCACCTACTATGTGCCAGGAACTGTGCTCAGTGCTGGGGACACAAAGATCAACAAAGCCCTGGCTTTAAAGAATGACGGTCTAGAGCAGTGTTTCTCAGACTTTAACGTGTAGATGGTCCCCTGGGGATCCTGCACCCAGTAGGTCTGGGTTGGTGATGCAGATGTTGCATTTCTAACCAGCTCCTGGGTGATGCTGGTGCAGCTGGCCCAGGGACCACTCGGAGAGCCACCAATTTGGGATACCCACATCTGGCGTCCTTCGAGTCTAGAACTTTCAGATCTAGACCAGGGGGTTATCAGGTGAGGTCCCAGGACCAGCAGCATCAGGCCCCCCTGAGAACTTGTTAGCAATGCAGATTCCAGGGCCTCACCCCAGACCTACTGAATCCAAAGCAACGTTGGGGATGGTGTGGAGAAAAAGGAGTGCAAGTTGGTGCAGCCACTGTGGAAAACGGTATGGACGGTCCCCCCAAAATTAAAAGTAGCGCTACCACGCAATCCAGCAATCCCACCGTTTATCTGAAGAAAATGAAAATACGAATTCCAAAAGATATATGCACCCCTATGTTCATTGCAGCATTATTTACAATAGCCAAAATATGGAAGTGACCTAAGTGTCCATCAATAGATGAATGGATAAAGAAGAGGTGGTATATATATATAGGGACATTTCTACTGAGTCAAAGATGATAAATAAAGGGAAGCGAGTGACGGTCTGCAGGAATCTCCCCGCATTCAAACAGTGCTAGGGGGGCCTCAGCGAGCTCTACTCCAACTATCTTGTTGGCCAAATGAGGGACCTGGGGCTGAGCAGGGCAGAGGGCTTCCCCGGGGCCAGCCATCGACTGAGGGGGCCACATGGTCTGACCACCACCCGGCTCATTCCTCAACCCACGTTATCACTATCCTCACGTCCTGTTACACCCGACTGACTGCTCAGCTGTCTGCAACGTCCTGTCTTACTTCTTTGCCCCCTCCGTGGTTGTCAGGGAGAACCTCATTAGCCCCTGTGACAGTCTGAGTCTTTCTAAATCTATGGGAGGCAGAGTGGAGAGATGGAGAGAGGGCTTTGGAGGCGTGATTCTCGACTCAGCTCAGGACCTGGTGCCCGGCGGCCCCTGCCCCTTCCAGCCCTGCGTCCTCCTCAGTGAGGGCAGTGGAGACCCGCCTCGCGGGACGGTGCAGGGCCAACTGGGACACTGGCCGGGAGGTGCCTCGCCTCTACTACCCCCATACAACTCCATCTCTTCACTCCCAGCCGAAACAAACTGGGGGGGGGACGGTTCCCACAAAGAGAATAATTGGAAGAAATGCCCTGAGAAAGATTTTCCTGCTGACGTACACAGGCACCTTAAACAACATAAGGATCACTTCCCAAGAGTTCTGGGCCTCTGGTTTGGAAAACTGTGCTCCGAGGCTGGATCTCCTTCATGTCAAGATGACACCCTTTGTGGGGGGCAGGGCCTTGCACAAATGTTGTGTCTGGATGTGGCATCTGTGGGACACAGCACTTGAATTTGTGGTGGGACTGGATCTAGTTACCTTTTTCTTTTCCCAGGAGATCCTGAAGACGCACTTTGCGAAGGGGTAAACACTTCCCCTTCCTCAGTCTCCAAACTGGCTTCCCGTCAACCTCTCCTCACTGCCCAGGCCACTGCTGGGGACTCTGGGAAGGCGGGCAGAGCCCTGGGTGGAAGGGGCATGGCCAGGGGGCCCGGGTCACGGGGGAGGGGCTGGGGGTCCCTCTGGACCACCTGCTCTTCTTCGAGCAGGTTCCTTGTCAGTGGGATGCCTGTGTATCCTGCTGTAAACGGGGCCAGTCTCGGGAGCTGGTGAAAGAGAGAAGACAGTCAGTGTTTTCGCAATGGAGCAGGACAAACAGTACCCAGAGCCCTGCTTCTTTCTCCCCGCAGCCGGCCCGGCGCATCAGGCCACACGCTGCCTTCCCCTGTTCCCAGGGCCCCCGGGCCGCCCCCCACCCCCTTTCCTGGCTGAGCCGCTTTGCTCAGCTGATGTGATGAGGCAGCGTCTCCTGCAGTCATCCCTTCATCCCATGCTGGAGTGAGGATGCTCCACCGGGCTTGGCTTGCGTCCTGTCGGGGTGAGGAGAGACTGAACCGGGGGCCAGCGGGCACAGCAGGGCCGCTGCCGACCCCGAGCCCACGGCCCCCCTGGTTCCCAGCTGCCGGCCCTCCCTTCCCTGCTCCAGACCTATTTCCTCTCCGGGACAGAACCAACACCTTGTTTGTCCCCTAACTGACGGCTCCTCTGTCTGGAAAATCTTTTCTTGTTTTATTTGAAGAGCAGAACTGTTCCTTCCTCCCCCCTGGTGATGAGGAAACATGCTGTTGAATTTGGCATCCTTGGCTTCTAGGAGACCTTGGTTGTAACTTGATGCTATCAGGTGGTTACATAACCTTTCCCACTGGGAAGTGTGCTCTACATCCTGGGCCTTCTGTCCATTTGGGGCAGCGGGTGGAACAGAGAGGGGTCGGGGTTGGGGGGACTGGGGAAGGGAGGGAGGGGCAAGGGAGGGGCTCTCGGCCCCGGCTGGGGGCAGGGCCAGCTACTGGGGACCCAGTGGAAGTCAAATGATGTCCCCTGCCGGGCTTGGAAGTCCCCATCCCCACACTCACGGCCGCCCCAGGGCAGCCAGAGTCCTTGGCCCCAACAGAGGCCTGACTGCCCTGTGTTTCTAGAAAACTAGTGTGTGCGCTCCGGGCAACCTTGGCAAAGGCATGTATTTATATTTAGAAATGAAGCCTGCTTCTTTAGAAGGTTATAGAACGTGTGCTCCTCAGAACACGCGTGTTCCATCCGAGTCACAAATATAAATGCCTCGAGGGGCCAGGCAGGTAGTGTAAACGAACAACTGTTTGTTTTTGTCCATTGTGGCCAGCATTAGGGACTCGGTAAATCGGATCGAGGGCTCTGTCTAATGACATTCAAATTTAGTTTAAAAAGAAATACGATTCGTGCCAAACCAAACTGTCAGGGGGCTGAATTCAGTGTATGTTTTGCCAGGTTGCAGCTTCTGCTATTTTCTATCTGTAGGTAATTTTGTTTTGTTTTTGTTTTGCTTGGGGTTTCTTTGGATGGCATTTATTGGGCGCTTCCGTGGCAGGCACTATGCCAAAGGACCTTGTTTGGAACTTTATATACATTATCTTACGTAACTTTCCCACCATCTCATGAGCTCAGTACAGTCATTTCCCCTTTCACGGCTGAGGAGACGGACATGCAGTGACATTAAGAATTCTGCTTGAGGCCTCACCGTGAGAAGGCGTCCTCCCGTTTCCCTTACTAATACTTCTCAACTTCTGGTCCTCAGAGACTGGTGTCAGAATGACTTGGAGTCAGACCCCACCCAAGACTTACTAAATCAGCATCTCTGGGTGTCCTTCTGGCGGCTCCATGTACTAAGAAGTTTGCCAACCTCTGTATTAGCCACACTGCCTTTCTGACTCAGGCAAGCATCGCATTTGGGTCCTTTCTGGGAAGGAGCCCTATTCCTAAGTGTAGGTCGTGGTGAGCCTTCCTCAGGCTGCCCTTTTCTCCATGCATCATGGAGTGGCATTTTCTTCTGTAGCCAGGGAAGAACAAGCAAGCAGTTTCATGAATCATGGTTCTGTTTATATTTTGGTTGCTGAGGCTAAATATTTATTGCTTTAAGTAAGAGGTTCTGCCTTAAGTAGAGTCATAACTAACCGCAAGGGCACTGAAATGCGTTTTCATGACCATCAGACTTGCGCTTCTCAACAGAAAGCCAAACGCAATGAACCCTTTTGATGTGCCAGTGCGGCTGATCAAAGTATGAAGGTTGCTCTCAACTAACGAGTAGCTTTTGAAATTAAAAAGTGCCTATTTGACCTTGTGGACTTAGCCATTGTTCTTACTCACTATAACATGTAGGGTCACATTCACGCTCCGATGGCGCAAAGTTATAAAGCTGTGGGCTATATACAACCTGTCATTAAAAAGCACATAAGCTACAATTAGTTTCAAAATGCATTGTGTCCACCTTCTGACTCTGCCCCTTGCTCTCTTCACGCTGGGCCTGGACCGGGCGCGCTCTACATTAACTCACCAGGAGAGCTTTGCAAGGTACTGGTATCCAGGCCCCACCCCCGGCCAATTTAAATCACAATTCTCTGGGAAAGGGACCTTGGCATGGGTATTTCTTAAAAGCTAGTGATTCGAATATGCATTCGGGGATGGAACCGCTGTCCTAAAAGGTCCTAGAAGGTTTAATGGCTGAGGGTGCTGGCTGTGTGGTTAGACTTGGATTCAAATCCTGACTCTAGTGTTTCTTTGCTGTGTGACCTTGGGCAAATTACTTAACCTCTCTGAGCTTCAACCTCCTCATCTGAAGAATGAGGATAACAGGGCTTAGCTCACAAAGTTGTGCTGAGGATTAAGGGAGATGATGTCGGGAAGCACTTAGCATTATAGGTAGGTGCACTTAGCTTGGTGCTTAGGAAGGGCTCAATCAATAGGAGAAATTATTGTTACTGTTATTATTGTGGTTAACGGAGGATGAGTTTCCATTAGTAGGAGCAGGTATCACTGAAGGGCATCAGTGGACCAGGGCCAGCTGCTGTGGGTTTCAGTGTTTGCTGGTGCAGATGAACCACAACAAACACTGTTAGATGTTTCTGATAATCAGATGCTTGGTTATCAGACATCAACCCTGGGGACCCACAGAGAATGCTGGTCGGATCTTTTAAAGTTGGCCCACCCCTAGCAGTGCCAATGAGATACTGGAATTTGGAGTGGGAAGGTGTCCACGCTCTGGGGGATATATTTTTTATAATTGCTTACCCACACTCTGGACTCTTTTAAGATAAATTCCTTTTGAGTACAAGGCTTGTGGGCATGGCTGGAATATATAATTGTGTCTTTCTGGTAAAGCCAGAACCCAAGGTACAGCCAGGTACCAGCTGGCCAGTCTTGACAACATGGAGGAGGGATTGCTCTCCGCACCCCAAGTGTCCACACCGAGCTGCTTCTCTCAGCCAACATTTTCCTCTCTTTGTCCCAGTTCCTGGTTCTTTGCAGGGCACTGTCCACTCTGTTGACGTATACATGTTTTATAACTGGCTGAATTCCTTCTAACCTCTCCAGCTTTCAACTCGCTGCTGAAATAAGGCAAACGCAGTGACATATTTTTCTCTGAAAACGAATTAGGGAAGTTAATCATCTGAAAAAGAACAGTACAAAAAGATTATGGCAAATGAGCAGAACCCCTAGTGGTGAAGACCAATTAGCAGATTTATTAATTAGGGGCTAGTGTACCCTTCTGGAAACACCCTGGAGTTGGAAACGCAATCCTGGTGCCGACTCTGGACTCTGGCGCCTGTGGCCCTAACACAGTGCAAGCCCTCAGCTTGGGCCTTCTGGTCGACCCTCAGAACCATTGGCTTGTTTCTTCGAATTGAAACCTTCGCTTTTCCTTAGCATCTGGCCTCAAAGGCTAAGCAAGTTCGTTTGAATTTTGTGCTCCGTGGACTTGCAAATAAATGGACTCCATATTTTCACCCACCTATTCCCCAAGCTTCCATAGAAACGCCCCTCATGGGTGGTGGTGGGGATTATCTGCAGAGTTCCCACACGTGCAATGTTAGATGCTCCCTCCCCGCTCCTTGGCCTTCAGCTGAAGCATAAGTCATGCATTCCAAGGCCACGTGGGAGTGCGATTTACGCTTGCTGTAGCTCTGGAGTCTCTGTTCCATATGCGTGAATAATTGGGAGTGGGCTCTAGGTATTTATGGGCGGTGTGGCTCTGGACGGGAAGAAGGTATTTGAGACATCTTGGGCCAAGTCAAAGAGTTTCCCATTCGCCCCCCACACAACTCCACTTGGTTCCGAGAGCCCCACCCCTAAACATAAACGGTCCATAGACATGAGTTGTTTTGTGTATCGTTTCTGACTTCAACACTTGGGGGGACTCCAAAGCTGGTTATGAGAAAATTCCAAGAATGCTGAGCATTTCTGGTGTCATGTGCTGGGCCAGGGACATCAAAGGTTCCGTTCGCTGCAGGGTGAGTGAAAAGTGACGCAGCCTTGGTCTTCTCGCCCCCTCCCTCCCCATCGTTGTTCCCGCCAGCCAAACATAAGGATGTTGCATGACCGTGGTATGTGTGAGACACACACAGCGTTTGCCTTGGAAGGGCTCTCTACACGCTAACCGTGTGGAATTCCTGGCTCAGCTGGGATGAGGTCGGGGTGTGTGTGGGAGGGATAGGGATGGTCATGGTTCATTCAACGCAACACGTACTCAGGATGTTTCCATAAAGCATGACCTCATCCCTTCCAGCCTGCTGGTCATCGTTACACTGGTGGTCACTTTTGACTTGGTGGTTACAAAAATAATTCCTTTAATTACCCAGTGGAAATTCGTAGATTGCACGTAGATTGTTCTTACCGCCCCCTGAGAGGCAAGAGGTCGGAGCTACCACAACATCGGAAGAGCTCATTCATTCAAAAAAAAAAAAAAAGGAAAACAAAAAAAGTAAAGCAGAGTGAACAAAATACAACAACAAAATCTATGCCAGATCAGTTGTTGGGCGGATCGAATAACTGGGGGAATTTCCGCCTTTATCTCATTTCAAATAGTTTTATGTTTCCATCCTAAACATGATCTGTAGGAAGACACATTCATTCATTCATTTATTCAACAGAGAGTTGTTGAGCACCTACTATGTCTCGGGTGCACAGGACTGATGCCAGTCTGTAAACAAGCCAGACAATCTGAAGTGGCCAAAGTGGCATGAAGAAACTAAGTGACGTGATTCCCTAGAGAGGGACAGACACAGCTAGTTAGGCGTGTTGAATCCGGTAAAATAAAAGCACGTATTGAAAGAGATTAACTACATGAATAAAAATAGCTCGTTGCTAAAGGAAGTCATTCTTTTGTTGGAATTATCAGAAGCTCTTAGAGAGTCCCCGTGGAGAAGGACTGTTCCCAGAGAACCAACTGTCTCCCCTCTTCTCACAGGGGGAAGTCCAGCCAAGCAGACCACCTGGGAAGGAGGACACCGTGTCCCGGCTCTGGCTTACTGGCCCGGCAGAGTCCCCGTCAATGTCACCAGCACTGCTTTGCTAAGGTACGAGACCCAAATTACCTTGAGATGTAGGAAAAAGTCATGGATGCTTGCGTGGCTAGAGACCTCAAACATCACCTGCCCTGGCCAGGTGTCCCCAGATACTTTCCGAACTCAGATTGTAGCAGCGTGGAGCTGCCTGTAGCAGTAGTGCAGTGGGACACTTTTCAAGCCATCCTCTGGGAGGCCTGTCTCTGGGAAGAGGGCGCTGGGTGGCCGTCAGTGCTGGGTCGTGCTGGTGTGCACTGAGGACAGAGTGGCTGCAAAGGGGCCAGGAGCATCCTCACCACGTTTGGCCTGGGCCAAGCTGACAGGGGTGCGGGGAATGGATCTATTGGGCCCGATGGATCCCTTCTCTGGGGGTAGGGCAGGTGTCCTGGGGATGGCTCTGTCAAGCACGTCACTGGTCATCAGGTGACGCAAGAAAGGGGTCTAGATGTTGACGTGCCCCCAAGGGGAGGGAGAAGGAAGCTGGATCCACCGGGCTGGGAAGGAAAAGATGAATCCTTGGGTGAGGATCTTCTTCCTACCTCTGGCAAAGAAGCTTCTTCAAGGAAGGACGATTGTAAACGTGAGCACATCCCATGATTACTCTGATCTCCTTATTAAGGCAGGCCCAGGAGGCCATCTCCTTGGCACAGAACTTGGCTGTGGTGTGCCATCCCAAAAGCAACACCACACAGCTCTGCAACCGTGACTTATAACGAGGGCTTCTCACTCGCCCGGAGGGCCCGTCCTCTCTGTGGTTCTGCCCTGAATCCATGGACAAGGGGGCCCCTCCGTAGACACAGGTGCTTGCTCACACACTCAGAGGTCTTATTCTGGTTAAAGACTAATTTCCTAGTTCCAAAGGTCCTTCACCGTTAACCAAGCGGGTTCTGGCCTAGAGAACACAGCCCAGTAGAGGAAAGCAGGCTTCACTGGTTTCCTCTAGCATCCCAGAGGGGAGGTGATGGGGAGAAGGCGGGGAGACTGAAGCCCGGGGTACAGGAAGGGTAAACAGCAGTGACAGCCAAAGTCAGGGGTGAGTAGGCACTGTCCCTGGCAGCCTCTGGGCCCCCAGGAACTCCCTGTCAGCCCCGTGCAATCGGGGGTGGGGATGGGGACGGGGTGCTGCCAGCAGCCGTGACAACAGCAGCTCCGGCTGGAGCCTGTGATGTCAGGCTGGCCGGGAAGAGGGCCAGGCGGGCTGCTTTTCATGGGCCTGACTTGCTGCAGTCAGGCCAAGGGTTCACGGGCTGGGCTGGACGTGCCGTCTCTCAAGTGACATCACCAGAAACCAAGCTCGTGCTTCTCAGTTGAGAATGGCGTTCTCACCTTCAGTCAACTACGGCTCCGTGATAGAATTGCATCATTTTGTTGATAATTCCGGGCTTCAGAGGTGACAACTGACTTAGGGGATATTTTGGTGAGTGTCCAAAGGAAGCCAGCCTTGGTACGAGGTAACATTTGCTGGGAATTTTACCAGGACACTACCGATACACCGGATCAGCCCCTCTTAGGATATTTTTGGTGTTAAATTAGTCCTGATTGCAGCAGGACAGTTTGTCTCCATACAATTCATCCTCTTGCTGTTTTCTCACGTGAATCCATGGAAAGCAAACTTGGGTGGAGCGCCCTGACTGCCAGGGCTCCCTCAGGGTCAACTCTCAGGAGAAGGGTGGTATGATCCATATTCAAGAAACTGATGCTATTATGCTTCATGTTCTTGGAAGCCCAGGCAGACACTCCCACGTATTAGGTACTTAATCACCTCTTCTATCACTTAGTCTACTACTTTATTCCCCAGAGGATATACATCTCCTTCCAGATCAGAGATAACTCCCTTCAGCCACTCTGAGCTGAGGCCACGATCCCTTAAACCAATATCCCAGTGGCCCTAAGGAATTACGGACACCAGAGAGTAGACAAGTTGATATAAATACTCACGTGAATACAGAAAAAGTAGAAAGGTGTGTTAGGGGGTCAGGGGAGAAGGGGTCGACACTAATCTTATTGGTTACCTTTAGACGTAACTAGTGTGTTAATAATCAGGTGTGCACCGAGGTGCCGTGATAAGATCAAAAGAAAGGTCTTACAGATGCCCTGACCCCAAAGCCCAGTGACACAACTGCAGAATGGGGGAAATTCATTTATTCAACGGAGATGAATTGTTGGGTCCCGTTATGGGTCAAGCATGGCTCCAGGGACCGGGGATGTAAGAACGGTTACATGGGACAGAAGGCTTCTGTTGTTGAGGAGCTGACGTCCCTTCGGGAGGGCAGCGCGTCTGGTGATTTGACCCTAAAACTCTAAAGCGGGGTATCTCAGCCTTGGCACTGCTGACATTTTGGGCTGGACCGCTCTTTGGGGTGGAGGGTATCCTGGGCATTTAAGGATGTTTACTAGCATCCCTGGCCTTCACCCACTGGATGCCCATGGCTCGCCCAGCCCCAGTTGTGACAACCAGAACGTCCCCGGGCGGCTCCAAGTGTCCCCTGGGGGGGACAGACTCATGCTGGTTGAGAATCACAGCTCTCAAGTGATTCCTCTTGGTCATGGACAAAAAGGGGCGGGGCCTGCTCTGCCTCTGAGCTGGGAGGCCCCCATCTCTGTTCAGAACGGAGGAACGCTGTCTTGGAGGTTCTTGGGGCAAGCCTACAGCGACTCGACGGGTAGGGAGGACTTGCAGTAATCTCATCTGAGAAACAGCTAAAAGTCTGCTTCGCCCGGAGAGCGGATGCCCCGCTGGGGGACCCCGAGGCTGTCTTCCCGTATCCCAAAGGCAGGCAGTTATGTGGAGGGCGATTCGGCTGGTTCTGGGCTGTCTTGAGGCACAGAACTGAGTCCCGGGAGTAGATCTGCAAAGAGACGATGCTCACGCCGGTGTCCTGTGGGCTGGGTGTCACCGCCCCCCGGTGAGGCCCAGCCGGCATCTCCTTTCAAGCCCCCCGCCCGCTGCTTTTCCGTATCTGGCAGCGGGTTATGGGGGGAGATGGGCAGTGGACCCTCCCTCACCCGCACTCCTGCGGCACTCTGCTCTGTAACGGACGCGCACGCTTTGGTGTTGGGGCTTCCTGGTGCTCTGGGCCCCCCTGTGCTCCCTGCAAAGTTGCTGCCGGGCCCTGCTGGTCTCCAGGAGGGACCTGAGGCAGGGGGCCTGGGGGACCTGCAGCCTCTCCAGTCTCCGCAGAGGGACTTAGGCCAGGAAGGGGTGGGCGCCTAGCTTTCCCCGGAGGTAACGCAAGCGAGTTTCCCACAGGAAGGAACTTACAGCCAGAGGCTAAGGAGCTCGCTCACCACACCCCAGGACCGTTCCCACTCTTCCACGGCCTGGAGGGGCTCTGCTCTCCTCTCCCTCACTCTAGGCCCGGAGCCCAGGCCCGCACACCCCAGTCTACACTCCAGCAGCCCTGGCCCTTCTCACTTCCCGTCTTCAGATCACACCGGCCACTTCCCAGATGTAATGTCCGCGCTTCTAGGAAACAGCCTCCCTTCCGCCCCCGGCACCCCAGCAAGCGCCCCAGTGCCATCGGCACGTGCCCTGAGATCCAGGCCAGCCCCTCGCAGCCCTGCAGCTCCCCGCATCCTCCTCGCAATTGCCCAGGCCCCACACGCAGGTTCTGTTGGCAATTCCTTGGATAAAAACACAAATATGCACACTTTCTCTGAATGGCCTTCAGCGCCTTGGGCTGGCTGGAGCTGCGTGTGCAGAAAACCTTCTCACGTGGGCAACAGAACCTGCAGTGCACGCCCCCTGGAGCCGACGCGCTCAGATGGCTCTCTTCTGGGCCGCCTGCCTGCCCGGCCGCGAGCGGGCTCTCGACGGCCCTTCTCGTGACCAAGGCCTCCAGAACCCAAGGCCCACTTGCCCATCAGGGCCGGAGGCGCGGTGCTGGGGGCGCACGACCTTTTCATTTTCTTTGAAACCAGAAGAAAAAACAAAAACTTTTAGGTTGAAGAAAAATGGCTTAATATTTCCTCTTTATATATTTATCTTTTTTTTTTTTAAATTTATTTATTTATTTTTGACTGTGTCGGGTCTTCGTTTCTGTGTGAGGGCTTTCTCTAGTTGTGGCAAGCGGGGGCCACTCTTCATCGCGGTGCGCGGGCCTCTCACTATCGCAGCCTCTCTTGTTGCAGAGCACAGGCTCCAGACGCGCAGGCTCAGTAGTTGTGGCTCACGGGCCTAGTTGCTCCGCGGCATGTGGGATCTTCCCAGACCAGGGCTCGAACCCGTGTCCTCTGCATTGGCAGGCAGATTCTCAACCACTGTGCCACCAGGGAAGCCCCTATATTTATCTTTATGTCAACAGAATTGTAAAATATAATTTTGAGTATTTTATATGGAATAAGGAACCACAAAGGCAAACGGACTGAGGTTCCATGAAAGTCGGAACGTGCCTTCCCAGGTATTAGAATGAACTGTGGAAACTTGAAAATTAGGTTTGGGGTTTTTTGGTCTCTTTCCCCAAGGTTTCCAAGACTCCTGGGACCAATTTCTTAGGGAGGGTTTGGAGTAGCGGGGTCCCTTTGGTAGCCTTTGCAGGACTGATGCTTTCTCCAAGTTCACGCAGGGGCCCAGGGCCTGGGGCTGTGTGTCCCGGGCTGTGTGTCCCGGGAGGATCTCCCTCCTGCAGGGCTCCCCTTGGGGGCTTGGTTTCCTCCTTTACGTAAGGGAGGACTCTTTGGTAGCCTGAGCTTGGACTGGCAAGTCCTGGAGATACAGAAGCTTTTCTCACGGACCCGAGCTTTCCTCTGTGCTCTGGAGGTTCCTGCCCGATTCTGAGACACTAGGACTCCATGAACATTAGACTCTGTGCTGTATAATGAGGATGCTAAGCCTCACGATGACGGAGGGGGGAATAAGACGGGAAAAGAAAATGTACCACACACCCCCAAATCTAAGGCAGATCCTGTTCTTCTGGCACTGACCTGACCCCTCTGGGAGGCACGCCTCTCTTAGGGGTGCAACTGAGAGAAAGCTCCAAAACAGCAGTGCCAGCCACCCCGGCCTCTTCAGCCTGCATTGCAGTCCTCCAGGCTGCCTGATTTGTGGCAGGGACCTTGGACTCTGGACAGGTTTCTGGACTGTTCTGTACTCCGCAAGGGCTTACTGCGTACTTCTTGCACTTGCATGTGCGTGGGGTGCCAGCTCCTGGAGCGTGCATCGCAAGAGATAAGCCACCGGCTCTGTGGACTGTGGAAGCCAGAGGCAGACCAGAGACGCTCTGTACCGTAGTCGAGGGAGAGATCCTGCTTGGGGCTGTAGACAGAGCCCTGGAGCAGAGGAGAAGGGGAGGTGGGCACGTGGCAGGTCCCTTCCGCAGCCCATCTTGGGGGGCAAGCCTCCGCTCCCCGGACCCTGGGCTGGGGAAGCAGCAGGTGGGGCCTGGAGGCCTCCCCATGAGCCCAGCCTCAGGTGGACCCTCTTTCCTGGGATGTCCAGCCTCGCGCGGGCCTGGCCCTCTGGCTCCGTCGAGTTCCACCGACTCTCCGTTAGCCTGGCCCTCAGATAAACAGCTCTGTTCTTGCCGAAGAGTCTTTGTCTGACCTGAGCACAGCAGGCTGGAGGGAGATGCGCCCTAGAGTAGAGGGAAATGGTACCACGTGACTTCAAAGAAAATCAAATTCACAAAATCCACCAACGTGTTCACAGTGGCTGCCTTCGGGTGAGGGGCTGTGTGTGTGCTGCTCCTTCATATTTCTGGATGTTATCCTTTTTCCCACCCTGAACACTGACTATTTTGTAACAGGTATAAAAGAGCTAAATGAAAGCGGATGGAATGTGTCACACATGACGGCATTCTAGACAAAGGCTAGCTATTTGCGACACGGAGACCCAGGGTGGGAAAAATGAAGTAAATGTTCTCTTGCAGACACCTGTCACACACTGTTCCCTCTCAGCGGGTGGCAGTGGCCTAGGTGGTGACAGGTAGAGCCCCTTGGTTCTATTTTTTTTTTTTTAACTTTTATGTATTTATTTTTAAATTAATTTTTATTGGAGTATAGTTGATTTATAATGTGTTAGTTTCAGGTGTACAGCAAAGTGAATCAATTATACATATACATATATCCACTCCTTTTTAGATTTTTTTCGCATTCAGGTCACCACAGAGCATGGAGTAGAGTTCCCTGTGCTATACAGCAGGTTCTCATTAGTCATCTATTTTATACATAGTAGTGTGTATGTGTCAGTCCCAATCTCCCAGTTCATCCCACCACCCCCCTTCCCCCCTTGGTAACCATAAGTTTGTTCTCTACATCTGTGTCTTTATTTCTGCTTTGCCGATAAGTTCATCTGTACCATTTTTCTAGATTCCACATGTAAGCAATATTATATGATATTTGTTTTTCTCTTTCTGACTTACTTCACTCTGTATGACAGTCTCTAGGTCCATCCATGTCTCTGCAAATGGCACTATTTCATTCCTGTTTATTAGAGCCCCCTAGTTCTTAGGTAGGTCTGCAGGGGTGTCCCTGTGAGTGATTATAACACAGACATCCAGTGAGCACTCTGAGTGCCAGGCCCTCTACGTGCATTACCTGTGTCTTTCATCCACACTGCCACCCAGTGAGGCAGGTACTATTATTATCATGCCCATTTTATTTTTATTTTTTTGGCCACACTGCGAGGCTTGCTGGATCTTAGCTCCCTGACCAGGGATTGAACCCGTGCCCCCTGCAGTGGAAGTGCAGAGTCCTAACCACTGAACCGCCAGGGAAGTCCCCTATCATGCCCATTTTAGAGAACAGAAAACTGAGGGCTAGAGAGATAGATGGCCGAGCTGAGATTTGAGCCCAGGCAACACCTGGCTGCAGAGCCTGGGTGCTGCTCCTGTAGGAAATCCAGGTGGGGCCTGAAGGCAGGACAGGTAGGCAGAGGGGGCGGGCTGTATGGGAGGCTGCCGGGGCTTGGTCTGGGCTGGTCTGGGCGGCTCTTGACCCCAGAACGGCCAGGGAGAGAGCCTGGGGACAGCTGGGACCAACACTGTCTTGATCTTCCTGCAGCGTGCTGGACATCTTCCCCACCGTGGTGGCCCTGGCTGGCGCCAGCCTGCCCCGAGGCCGACACTTTGACGGTCTGGATGCCTCGGAGGTGCTGTTCGGCAGGGCGCAGGCTGGGCACAGGGTAAGTGGAGGTGGTACGTGTCCCACCTGGGCTTCTCCAGAGGCGGGCCTCCTGCCCCTCATCGGGGTCTGGCTGCCTCTGCGCAAACAGAACCATCGTCAGAAGATGCCTGCAAGTGGCCACTGGAGATGCAGTTTGTCAGCCGCCGAGGGGTGATTCCTTTGGGATGAACGTGTCCTTCCGCTCCCGCCTTCTTCCCGAGTCAATCCAGTTCATCAGAGCAGATTTCTGTGCGGCAGTTTTGGTGTAGGGTGGGCGTCCATTGGGGCTTATTCCCTATACCGAATGACTTTTTTCCCCCCACCATCATTTAATTTTCTGACATGCCCTAGGCACGCGTCACATTTTTGTTGGATGGGGTGCATGACCTGTGTCTGTGAGTTGTGTATCGTGGGGTTCCCCCGCCAGAACGGAAGCTTCCCAAGGTCAGGGAGCTCACCATGGAATTCTCAGAACACCTAACACAGGGTCTGGCGTCCGGCCAGCGTGCAATGAACGAGTACTGGATGAATAAACAAATGAACGAAAGATGCCCTGGGTGGCAGGGCCGGTCCTGGAGGGCTCAGCACACACACGGCCCTCCAGCCCCCAGGGTCCCCTCTTCGGGGTGCTCTGAAGCCCTCGGTGGCAGCGACAGCCAGGAAGTGTCAGGCCGGATGACCTTTCCCTGTCTTTCTGTGTGTTTTACTTTTGCCAAAAGGAAGAGGAAGTGGGAGGAGGGAAGGAGGCCGGCGGAACCCGGAGCTCTTCTGGAAGGCCCCGTGAGCCCGGCTCCTCAGTTAGGGACCCACACATCAAAGGGTTTATTTCTGGCTTTACTGCGGGTCACATGGAAGTGAGTCAAATGTCCTGGGGCAGTTCCTGAGGCTGCCCTTCCCCACGGCCGGCACACTGGTCCTGAGCGGGCACCAGGGCTTCTCCACGATGCTCGGAGTGGCCCCTGGAGCAGGATGGCTCCTCCCGGCCTATCTGACCCCCTGGAGCTGCAGACCCTTCCAGGCCGAGCCCTGCTCCCGCAGGACAGCCAAGCAGGAAGGTGGCTTCCGCCTCTGGCTGGGAGTTCGCAGTATGTGACCCTGGGGGGTTATCGACGACGTCAGCGGCGAGATGCTCCCGCGTGTTTATGACCACGGCCGCGCACAGAATGATCGGGGTCACCAGGAAGCGCTTCAAGGACTGTGGGCTCCTTGACGTTGTCCGTCCACGGGGGGAGGCCAGCTCCCGGGCGCGGAACTTCCGCTTCCAGACGGCAGAGAGCTCGCCGTCTTCCTCAAGCCGCCGCCTTCCGCGGACCCACGGAGGCCCCACTCGGGGCTTCGCGGCTGCTGGTCTGGGCCCCCAGGGGACTGGGCCCAGGGACCGGCAGGAGAGCCAGATACGAGCCGCAACACCGGCTGGGGTTTTCGTGGGGACGTGTGATGTGTGTGGGATACCCCGTGGCCCGGGAGGGGACAGCTGCCACTCGCCGCTCGCCCAGAGCTCTGGTGGCACCTTCCAGGGTAGAGGCACGTGGGCACTGGCACCTGTGGGCCTGGCCCAGCCTCCCAGAAGACTGGACTCCTGCAGCGTTAGTCCAGACACCTTAGAGGTCAACGTAGGTCGCCGCTGGCCCCGGATTCAGCCGCTACGGAGACTGGAGTACGTTGTCTCGAGTCTGCTGGTGGAGGGCCAGGAGGGAAAAATATATGAGTGACTGTAGAAATATACATACCTATGCACACATATACACGTGGGTACACACACACGAGCACACATTCGCGTGCTTTTTGTCTTTGGTTTTTGGTTTTTGGTGCAGCATGCAGGATCTTAGTTCCCCGACCAGGGATCAAACCTGGTGCCCCCAGAGTTGAAGCGTGGAGTCTTAATCACGGACCGCCAGGGAAGTCCCTTGTTTTTGTTTTGGTATTCAGTAATCATTTATTGAGTAACTATCACGTGCAAGGCACTGTATCATTCTGGGACATCCAACTGTGTATAACAGCCTTAAAGGTTAGACTTAAACATTGCCACCTGTTTGGAACATTCCTTAATACTCAAATTAGAATATATTGATTAGTTCCCACAGCATACACATATATATTTTAATAAACACAGCTGTGTTCACCCTTAGGTATATGCTGGGCTTACAAGATTTGACTATGGGTTGGTTTAGAAAACCATTCCAGTTTCAAGAAGCTCAAAGTAACTCCTAGACCGTCATCTCAAAACAATATGCAAAAAGTCTCAGCGGTTGGGTTCTTCCCTATTTTGCAAACGAGTAACGGAAAGTCGAAGAGCTGAAGGAACCTAGGGCCACGTAAGCCCTGGCACCCTCCCCAGGTCCTGCGCTGAGAGGTTTACAAGCAAATGCTGGGCTGTAGGTCCTCCTGCTGAGTGGTCTCACCACCCACTTCATGGACAGCTAGGGTCGCTGATGCCATGCTGGGTATTCCTGCACCTGAAGACCCTACTGCTTCTGATCTGGAGGGGTCTGTGTCCAGGCAACGAGGGCAACCACAAAGGGGGAGAGGGGAGCGGGCAGGAGAGGGTGCACAGCCTGGGGACAGGCATCCCACTCTAGGCTCGCCTGCTTCCCAGATGGAATCTGGAGGTTGCAGCATCACTGCTGGTCAAGTCCTACCTCAGCCCCAGGTTGCCATGACCAAGTCCAGAAACTGTCAGCCGAGGGAAGGCTTCTTAATGGCTCTGCATCTGTCCTGTCACGACCAGTCTGGGGCTGTGTGGTCATACAAGGCTTGGTCCATCCCTGGAGACCATACATTGTAGAAACGGAAGTCGGGTCTTGGTCTCTGCACCGCTGATCACTTCTCTTAGGGATAAGGGAGGCCCCCTAGTGGCTAAAGATGCTGTCCGGAGCGGCTGGCACGAGGCTGACGGCTTTTGGAGACCTGGGTCTGTGCACCCCGACCTGAAGGGGTGGGAGACCCCTCCTTCTGGGGAGGCTACCCAGGCACCAGCCTCCAGAGAGGTAAGGAGATGCTCCCTGCTTGAAAAAACAAAACAAAAGAAAACAAAGCAAACTGGTAAGAAAGGCAACCAAGAAGATGCAACATGTTTGCAGAAGATAAAGTTATCTTTGAAATTCGGACCGGGTGTCCTCTGGAGAGGAAACGTCTTCAGCTGTGATTCATGTGTAAATTTGCCAGCCTCCTTCCTATGTTGATATAAACAAGAACGCCATAATCAGTCTGCTCAGAGGGGAAAAGAAGGGCATATACGAGTTCTCCAAAATCCATCCGCCCTCCTGAGAGCAAGCCATTGTGCTTGCTCTTGGATTCTGGAAGTGGCGCCTGGTAACACCAAATGAATATCCTGCACATGACAGCCCCCGCTTATGGAATTTCTGTTTCTGTTACTGAGCCATAATGTCAATGGCTCGAACCCGCGGGCCTGGACTCCCATCTCCTGGATGTCTGAGTACATCCTAGATCTGTTGACAATAGATTTCCCAAGTCCCCCACTTCCTGCCCTCTCCAGAAGGAAACAAAACAGCCTCCTGTGGTGAGAGGCTTGGCTTCCTTCAGGGTTGGAAGAAGTGAGGGTTTTGAGTTACGACTTCTCTTCCTGTTTGGAAGGAGCCTGCTGTCATCACGCCGGCTGGGGACCTGGCAGGCCCTGTCACGAGAGCACGGAAGCAGCAGGTGTGGGAGGAGCCCCACCCTCGCTGGCATCCTTTCAGAGCCGGGAAACTTGGGGGGACAGCTGTTTACCGCTCCAACAGATGTTTCTCATTTTTTTTTTTTTTTTTAGTTCCATGGAAACTTTGAATCACGTAAGCGCCTTTCCAGTGATATATATCGGTCATGATTCATACCAAGGCGGTCTCACGTTTCCAGCCCAAAGCCACCAACTTACCAAGGATGCTGGTCATTTATTTTCTACCAAACCTTGTCCTTGGGAACCCTGAACTAGGTGTTTCCATTCTGGAGGGTGATTCTTTTTATTTTATTTTTTTGGGGGGGCCACGCCACTTGGCTTGCAGGATCTTAGTTCCCTGACCAGCGATCGAACCCGTGCCCCCTGCAGTGGAAGCGTGGAGTTGGAAGGTGATTCCTTCATTGATGACTTGGTTGGTCTGAGTGCGGTAGGACGGAGTCAAAGGTGATCTGTGTTTGGAGGGAAGGCCGTGCCCAGTTCTGGAGAAATCACACGGAGACGCCCTCACGTGAGAGTTAGAGAGTCGACTGGATGCTGAAGAAGCCGTTTTTCAAAGAGATCCAAGGATCACCACCGATCTGTGTCAGGCTCCCTGGGAATATTTCTAAAACATGCAGATCCCAGGCCCCGTCTTGACCCTGAGGGGTGGGGCTCAGGCGGGGGCTGGCCTCCTGGGTGGGTGACCCCTGCTGTCACAGAGGGATCCGCACTTAGAAGGACCCTGTGTTTGCTTTAAAGCACATGTGCTGTGGCCACCTTGAAATTCTTAATTTGTGTGTGTGTGTGTGTGGGGGGGTAGTAATTAAAAGAAAATAGCTTTTTAAGAAATTTATTTTGGGGGCTTCCCTGGTGGCGCAGTGGTTGAGAATCTGCCTGCCAATGCAGGGGACACGGGTTCGAGCCCTGGTCTGGGAAGATCCCACATGCCGCGGAGCAACTAGGCCCGTGAGCCACAATTGCTGAGCCTGCGCGTCTGGAGCCTGTGCTCCGCAACAAGAGAAGCCGCGATAGTGAGAGGCCCGTGCACCGCGATGAAGAGTGGCCCCCACTTGCCGCAGCTAGAGAAAGCCCTCGCACAGAAACGAAGACCCAACACAGCCAAAAATAAATAAATAAATAAAATTAAAAAAAAAAATTTATTTTGAGACATCCCTGGTGACGCAGTGGTTAAGAATCCGCCTACCAAGGCAGGGGACACGGGTTCGAGCCCTGGTCCGGGAAGATCCCACATGCCGCGGAGCAGCTAAGCCCGTGCGCCGCAACTACTGAGCCTGCGCTCTAGAGCCCGCGAGCCACAACTACTGAGCCCACGTGCCACAACTACTGAAACCCACGTGCCTAGAGCCCGTGCTCCACAACAAGAGAAGCCACCGCAATGAGAAGCCCGCGCACTGCAACGAAGAGTAGCTCCTACTTGCCGCAACTAGAGAAAGCCCACGTGCAGCAACGAAGACCCAACGCAGCCAAAAATAAATAAATAAATGAATAAAAATTTAAAAAGAAAAGGAAATTTGTTTTGCTGAAGGATAGTTGATGTACAATGTTGGGTTAATTTCTGCTGCACAGCAAAGTGATTCGGTTATACACATATATACATTCTTTTTCGTATTCTTTTCCATTATGGTTTGTCACAGGATATTTAGTATAATTCCTTGTGCTATACAGTTGAAATTCTTAATTTTTGGACAAGGTTTCTCTCATTCTCATCTTGCACTGGACCCTGCAGATGACATGGCTAGTACTGGGCCTAGGAATCCAAGCAGAGCTGTAACCCACTCCGATTAATTGACTAGCAAAAGAGCTCTTTCACACAGGCTCCCGGGAGTTGGATGGTGTAGACCACAGGCCTGTGTCTGTCAGTGTTTGGGGCTGGGCTGGGTGTCAGAGGGTGGGTTTGGCAGGTGATGGGGAACAGGGACCATGACAAAGAAAGTAATGCTGAGACTTCCCTGGCGGTCCAGTGGTTAAGATTCTGCGCTTCCAATGGAACTAAGATCCCGCATGCCGCGCAGTGCGGCCAAAAAAAAGAAAAAAGAAAGCAATGCTTTCCAGGGAGCCTCTATCATGGTTTTCTTATTTGTAAGCCCTGCCCCCTTTTCCCAGGTGCTGTTTCACCCCAACAGTGGGGCAGCCGGAGAGGACGGAGCCCTTCAGACTGTCCGCCTGGAGCGGTACAAGGCCTTCTTCGTCACCGGTGAGTTACTGAGGGGCCCTGTCCCACCCGGACTCTCGCTCAGGCCTCCAGGATGATGTGGGCTGCCCCCTTTCAGGGTGCTCTCAGCATCTCCGATGGTGCCGCCCCAAACCCGGGCCCAGGAGGAGGGCTCAACACGCAAGGGCCCTGCCCAGGCCCTCTGCACCTACAGGTACGCTAATAAGGCCTTTCTGCTGTTCGCCTAGATCTCCAGCCAGCTCAGAGCTGGTCCAGCACATCCACAATGTCCACTTTTTCACGTGAAAAACATTTCATCCCACGGTTATGCTTTCAATGCCAGTCTGGCTGAACATTCAGTGGGAGCTTAGAGATATTTTGAAGCAAGAGACTGTTTCAGAAAATAGATGTTAGAGGTCTATTTAGCAAACCCAAGTCTCTCTCCTTCTTGGCTCACCCTGTGACCGTCTTAAACGTATATTTTAGAAAGGTGATAGCAGATCAGCATGGTTCTCAAAGTCTTGCAATGGCTTTTTGCTTCCAACTGAATTCGGACTCCCTCCACCCTGGGTCCCTGTACTTTCCTAGTCTTAGTTCTCCAAGAGCGACGGTCCTTTTCCTTGGCCTCCAGATTAAAATCCCTCTCGGCTTTTAAGGCCACCTGGATTGTAGAACTCCTTCTCGTCCTCCCAGCTGGGTAGGATATGGAGAACTCCGGTATTTACCACATTCTGCCATATATGCCAGTTATTTAAGTACATCTTTTATTTCTTCTAGTAGCTTTAAGCTCTCTAAACTCAGCCTCTGTAAGCTCTTTAATCGTTGTTGTCTTGACATGCTTGGTACAGAATCTTGCATCTGGTAGGAACCCTAACACTTTTTTTTAATGAATGAAAAACAAGCTCCCCCCAACGCCCCACACCCCCCCAAAAAAAACCCTCACCCAAATCTGGGATCTGATGTGGATTCCAATTTGATTCAGTTATTTATTTTTTTTAACTCAATTTCTTTTTTTTAAATGAATTTATTTATTTATTTATTTAATTTATTTATTTTCGGCTGCGTTGGGTCTTCGTTTCTGCGCACAGGCTTTCTCTAGTTGCGGCGAGCGGGGGCTACTCTTCGTTGCCGTGCGCGGGCTTCTCATAGGGGTGGCTTCTCTTGTTACGGAGCACGGGCTCTAAACACACGGGCTTCAGTAGTTGTGGCTCTCGGTCTCTAGAGCGCAGGTTCAGTAGTTGCGGCGCACGGGCTTAGTTGCTCCGCGGCATGTGGGATCTTCCCAGACCAGGGCCCGAACCTGTGTCCCCTGCGTTGGCAGGCGGATTCTTAACCACTGTGCCACCAGGGAAGTCCTGATTCACTTATTTAAGGTTAGAGCTTTCCAAAGAATTATATAATAAAGAAGAAAAATTTATTTGCCCTGAGGGTGAGTAAGTGACCCCAAAGAAGATGTGGCATAAAAACCAAACAAGTTCTTTGAGTTCATCACTTGAAGGATATTAAAAATGCCACAAGAATCTTCGACTTTCCAAGACCTAAAGTGCAAACCAGTGAGATGTTTGTTATTCTTTCAGATGGAAAGTGTCTAGATTACAGCCCTTACATTACTCTAAGAGGTATGGTCTCTCCAGGCTGAGTTAATTTCAGAAGTCATAACCCAGCCAGAAAGCCCTTGTCTTCACAGTGCTGGGATCATAAACACTACTATGAAGTAATAGGACTGTTTGAAATGATCACAGTCAGACAGGAATTATGATACCCAGGGGAGGTCTGTTCTTCTGAGGCATCACCAAACTCCCAGGAAAGTTAGCAAGGGAAGAATGGAAATCTCAACAGATGGGAGGCGAATAGGATGAAATAGGCTGAAGCCCGGATGTGCTCTGATTCCTCCTTTCCCCCACCCCCGTCCCTGAAAATCCGCGTGCTAATTACATAAAACTGCTTTGGGATAAGTGAGGTGAACTGACATGTACTCCATTAGATCAGAGAAAGATGTGTGTGTCCCTCTATGACGAGGGTGTGATTTTGGGGGTCGTGAACTAGGAGCAGCTTTAAAAGGCAGCTCGTCTGTTTTGGTGTGTGGCCTGGAATTAAGTGATCTTATTGTTTTTTCCTTTTTCAAAAGAGTAATTGAGGGAAACTTTACACACAGTGAAAGCCACAGACCTAAAGGGCACGATTTGATGAGTTATTATAAATGTATATACTTGCATAAGGACCCTCTTAATGCTGTGAATTACATCGATTGGTTTTCAAATGTTAGGTCAACTTTACATTCCTGGATAAATTCAGTTGTGATGTAGTCTTCTTTTTATATATTGATGGATTTGATTTGCCGAGATTTTGTCTATAATTTTCCTTTCCTGCAATGTCTGTGTCGGGGTTAGGTATCAGGGTTTTGCTAACCTTGGGAAATTAGTTGGGAAGTGTTCCTTTCTCTGTTTTCTGGAAGGGGCTATAGGAGATTGGTATTATTTCTTTCATGTCTGATTGAATTCATCTGTGAAACTCTTTGGACCTGGAGGTTTCTTGATGGAAAAGTTCTTGGTTATCAATTTAATTTCTTTAATAGGTATAGGGCTATTCCGATTTTTAACTTCTTCTTGTATCAGCTTTGGTGAGTTGTTAAAATAATTTGTCCATTTCATCTGAGTTGTCAAATTTACTGGCCTAAAATTGTTCATAATATTCCCTCATTATCCTTTTAATTAATCTTTAATGAAGCAACTTTTAGCTCTGTTAATTTCCTTTATCGTTTTCTATGTCATGATTCCTGCTTTTATTTCCATTCCTTCTTTACTTACTTTACTCTCCTTATTCTAGTTTACTAAAGAGGACATTTATATAATTAATTTTAAACCTTTCTCATGTTCAAATATAAGGGTTTATAGCTACAGTTTTCCCTTTAAGCATTGCTTTGTCTGTATCTCCCAAATTCTATGTTTTACTTTCATTATCTAGTTGGAAATATTTTCTAGTATCTTGTCTAATTTCTTCCTTGACTCATAGGTCATTTAGAAAGCTGTTGCTTAATTTCCAAATTTTGGGGGCCTTTTTTAGTTCTCTTATCTTTGTCATTTCTAATTTAATTTTATTGTGATCAGAAAACATACTCTGGAAGTTTTCAATCTTTTGAAACTTACTGAGACTTATTTTATGGCCTTGCAGATGGTCTGTCTTGGTGAACATACCATGTGGAAGTGAAGCAAATGTGTATTCTGCAGTTCTTGTGTATAATGTTCCATAAATTTCAATCAGGTGGAGGTGTTGATAGTTGTTTAGATCATCTATATCCCTCCCGGCTTTTTGTCTAGCTGTTCTATCAATTATTGAGAGAAGTGTTTTAAAAATCTCCATTTAGGATGTAGATTGTCTATATTTCCCTTTAGTTTTGTCTTCCTTAAAAACTGACTCTTGATCCTTGTGAAATATCCCTCGTTATCTTGGTACTCCATATCGTGAAGTATGTTTTGTCTAATGTTAACATAGCCACTCCAGTTTCCTGTGCTTACTGTTTGTGTGATATATCTATTTTGTTCCTTTCAACTCAACTGCCTTTGTACTTAAAATGAGTCTCTGTAGGCAGGAAAGAAAGGAATCTTGCTTTTTCACCCAGTTTGATAAGGCTCTGCTTTTTAACTGGAGAGTTTTGACCATTTGCTTTTCTCTATATAAGATCATTTCATCAACAAATAGAGGTGGTTTTACTTTTTCCTCCCCAGTCTGGATGCCTTTTGTTTCTGATTCTTGCCTAATTTCTCTGGCTAGAACCTCCAGTACAATGTTGAATAAAAGTGGTGAAAGTGGACATTCATGTCTTGTTCTTGATCTTAGGGAGAAAGCTTTCAGTCTTTCCTCACTAAGTATGATGTTAGCTCTGGGTTTCTCACAGATAAATTTTATCAGGTTGAGAAAGTTCCTTTTTATTCCTAGTTTCTTGAGTGTTTATATCATGACAGAGTGTGGGATTTTGTCAAATGCTTTTTCTGCATCTATTGAGATGATCATTTTTTTGTCTTTTGTTCTATGAATATACATTGCTTTACACTGACCGATTTTCATATGTTGAACCAACCTTGCATCCGTGGGATAAATCCCACTTGGACATGGTGTATAATCCTTTTTATATGCTGCTGAAATCGGTTTGCTAGTATTTACCGAGGTTTTTTTGTATCTCTATTGTCTGCAAGCCAGGGAAGAGAACCCTTGCCAGAAACCAAATTTTAAAGAACCTTGATCTTGGACTTCTAGCCTCCAGAACTGTGAGACGATAAATTTCTATTATTTAAGCCACCCAGTCTATGGTATTTTGTTATGGCAGCCTAGGCTGACTAAAATAGCATTTTAAGGCTTCTCCATGTCTTTTCATGGCTTGAGCTTATTTGTTTTCAATGCTGAATAATATTCTATTGCCTGGACGTACCACAGTTTATTTATCCATTCACCCACTGAAGAAAATCTTGCTTGCTTCCAAGTTTTCACAATTATGAGTAAACCGTTTTGACAATTATGCTGGAAACATCCACGTGGGGGTCTTTTTGCGGACATAAACTCATCTGAGTAAATAACAAGAAGTGTGACTGCTAGATCGTACAGTTAGAGTGTATTTATTTTGTAAGAAACCACCCAGGTGTCTTGCAAAGTCGTGGCACTGTTTCGCATCCCCCCCAGCAGTGAACGACAGTTCCTGCTGCCCCACAGCCTCACCAGCATTTGGTGTTGCCACTGTTTTTCATTTTGGCCACTCTAATAGGTGTGTCGTGGGGTCTTGTTATTCAGTTTGCAACCACTGATGACGTACAGTGTTGAGCACCCTTCCATATGCTTGTCTGCTAACTGTGTGTCTTTGGTGAGGTGTCGTTCAGGTTCTCATTCTCATCATCCTGATTGTTGAGATTTAAGAGTCCTTTGTGTATTTTGGATAACAGCCCTTTATCAGATATGCCTTGTGAAAAAATGTTCTTCTAGTCTGTGGCTTGACTTCTTGTTCTCTTGACAGGGTCTTTCTCAGGGTCTCTGAGCTTCCTTGATCTGCGGTTTGGTGTCTGACATGAATTTGGAGGAAATCTCAGTCATTATAGTTGCATAGATTTCTTCTGTTCCTTTCACTCATTCTTCTCTTTCTAGGGTTCCCATTACACTTTTTGTAGTTTCCTCACAGTTCTTGGATATTCTGCTCTGCGTTTTGCAGATTTTTTTCCCTCTTTGCTTTTCAACTTTGGAAGCTTCTTTTGAGATACCCTCAAGCTCAGAGATTCTGTCCTCAGCCATGGAATCTACGAACGAGCCCATCAAAGGCATTCTTATTCTTATTTCTGTTACAGTGTTTTTGATCACTGGCGTTTATTTTTTCCCTTTTTCTTAGGATTTTCATCTAAAAGATGACTCCCACCCCCATGGGGTTTTTAACTCTTAGACTCATTCACACTGAGCCTCCCGCCATTTGTTAATCACAGTTCGGGTTTCCCTACCAGGGCACTGGTTCCCAGAGGTGCCTGCTTGTGGGTTTCTACTCTGGTATGTTGTGATTCTCTGTGTTCACCTGTCTGTCTCCAGTTTGGGGGGCAGAGGTTTGCCCTGTGACCTCACTTCTCTGATGGATCTAAGAAGAGTCACTGACTTTTTAGTTTCGTTCAGCTTTTTACTTGTTAGGATGGAGGGCTGACTTCCAAAGCTCCACATGCTGGACCAGCAACTAGAAGTGTCCTATTGAGTAGTTTTTAAAAACTGGACATTGTGTGTGATGCATTGTAGAGACTCTGACTTTCAGTCTGAGGAGTGTTGACTTTGGTTCTCACGGGCAGTTAATTACTGCCTAATCCCCTTAAACTTGAGGAGGCTTGATTTTATGCTTTGTCAGAACTGGGCTCTGTTGGATTTTATCCTTAATCTTAGGTAAACGCCTTCATTCCGGGATACAGTCTTTACTCCTAGCATGAACCTTTTGGGACTTCAATGGAAAATATGAAGTGTTTATCAAGCCTTTCTAACTTAACAGAATTCACACTCTAAATTCTACCTTCCCTGCACTGGGTAGCACAGAAATGCGTGCTGGGCTCTTCAGACTTGTAGCTGTTGCTAGAATCTGTGCATGCCCAGCTCAGGGGTCAGCCAAGGTTTTGAAGGGAGTTTATTTGCAGATCTTAAGCCTTCCCCTCTCCGGCTCTCTCCTTCCCAGGATTTTGCCCACCAATTTTCATCCGTGGTGGCAGCTCTGAACTCTGTCCCCTGACACCTCATGCCAAAGAGACCGCAGCCCCCTCCTGGGGCTTTAGCTGCTCCACGCTGCTCTGACTGGGTGGGTAGGGGGGTGTCCCCAGGGGGAAACACTTAGACACAGACCCTGCCCCGTGCGGCCTCCTGCTTTCAAAAATCAAATTCCTTTCTGCCTGCATGGATGATTTTCTGGTGCCTTCAATTGGTTGGTTTTTTTCCGTATGTTGCCTAGAACTTAAAATTGTCATCTATGGGAGGATGAGTTTTATGTGAGCTACTCCACTATTCCCTTAAGTGGAAGCCTTTCATTTTTATAAGAGGAGTCAGTCCCCACCTTCGCTTGACTGATTGCCAGAGCTCACGTCACCTCTGTTTACTGGCAAAGAAGAAGAGCCAACTTCAACTCCAAACACTAGGCAACGACTCTTACTCTCTGTTGGACAAACTGAAATCCATCCCAGGAGGAGAAGCATCACCAGAGGCCTTCCTAAAGGCGGCGTGGTCTACCCATTCTTCCCTCTCAGTGTTTCACATTTTACGTTTCTGTTCGGATTGGCCCAGAGTGAAAGCTGCGTCCTCCCGTGGTGTGACTGTGGCTCCTTCGTGGAGATTTGCTTTCACTGAGTTGCACTTGGGCTTCAGGCTCTCAGCTTGTAGCAGGGGGTGGGATAGAAAGTTGTCAGCTGGACCGTCCTCATCACACAGCTGTGCTTTTCGTAAGGATGCTGTCGAGCGTTCCATCCCACAGGGTCCCCTGTAGGAGGGGCCGGTGGAAAAAATTCTCTCACCCCTCAGGGCTCTGCTTCCCCCTGGGCGGCTGGTGAATGTCTACCTTGTTCACGTTTCCCTGCTAAGGGGACCAGAGGCAAAGGAAGTGTTCAGGATTGCCTGTGTGTCCCAGGGCTGTCCTCTGCCTGAATTCCTTTTGTTGATATAATTATATTGTATTAATTCGTGTCAGAAGCTTTAACTACTTTTTGTACGGAAAAGGGGGGGGGGAAGTCATCTGAATCATTAACAGCCAAGGAGGCTGCCATCGCCCCAAACGTTTTCGTCACCTGTCTTCGGGGACCACCGTAATAGCCAGATTCTAACTCAGACAAGAAGCTGAACCGCAGCCCGAAGGGAAACGACTTCCCTGGCCTCCCTGCCTAATTTGCCAAATTGAGTGTCCTGTGGACTCAAGAAATCAATTTTCAAAAGACACATCACATTTACTCCCAGAGGGTAGAGGGGAAAGATACTTGAGTCAGTGTCTTAGCGGCTCTGAGGCAAGTCCCAGGAGAAGGTCCAGCTCGTTCTGGATGATGGAGCATCACGGATGCTCGAGGCAGTTGCTCTGGCAGGGAGAGCGGTCGCTGGAACACTGGAGTCCTGGTGTGTTTGCACTCGCTTGTAATCTGGCGCTGGGCTTGACGGGGTCTCTGTTGTCACCCGCTCCAGGTGGGGCCAGAGCCTGCGATGGCAGCGTCGGGCCCGAGTGGCACCACGAGCCCCCCCTCATCTTTAACCTGGACGGTGATGTGGCAGAAGCCGCGCCTCTGGAACGGGGTAGTGCCGAGTACCAGAGGGTGCTGCCCGAGGTCAGAGCGGCTCTCTCGGGGGTCCTTGAAGACATTGCCGGCGACAGCATCTCCCGGGCGGATTACAGTCAGGACCCTTCCGTGGCTCCCTGCTGTAATCCCCACCAAACCGCTTGCCGCTGCCAGGCCGCGTGACGGAAATACCGGGAAGCGAGACGGGCGGGTTCGCATCCCGACTGCGGTTTTGCCCACTTCGCAGTGATGTGTGCTTTAAAAATAAGGCTCAGAAGTTTGTTTTGAAGCCACCACTCCGTGTCCCCCCCCACCCCGTCCCTTCTGCGTGCCAGCTTGAGGGCATGCCGAGCCCGAGCTGTAAGAAAAGGCACCTGGGCTTTGGAGTCAGGAGTCAGACCAGGTCCAAGCCCCAGCTTTTGAACTTGGGCAATTATTTAACCTAACCCGCAGGCTGATCTTGAGGATGAAACAGGTGATACGTGAAAGCGCCTGCCTGGCACGTGACGTGACACCGAGCAGGCACTCGATACGTTTTGGTTGCCGTTTTTTTTTAACACGCGCCCAGTTTTGCCGGTCATTTGAACAGAGGCGCATCCCGGCTGGCATCTAGAGCAGCACCTCCCACTCTGACCAGGTGGGCTGGGGGGCCTGAGGGGCTCTGTGTCTGGGAAGCTCCCCAGGGGGATGCTGTGAGCAGCACGAGGGGTGCAGACCTGACAAGGTGAGAACTGCTTCCAGGTCACGAGCAGCAGGGCCCACAGAGGTCCGCGGCCCTACCCACCTGCCACCACCCCGTGCGACAGGTCAAACGGCTGTATTTTAAAGATTTTAGGGGTGCTTCCTGCTTTCTGAAACCACAAAGAAGTAAAGTTTTAAAGCCTCAAAAGTGCATTGCCATGGTTTTATTATCCGTGTCCTAAATGGGACTGAAAGGTCGTAAATGATTTATTCCAATCACTGCAAAAACCTTTTGCCTGGCTAAAATAGCCTCTCTATGTCATATACAAGAAATACCGTTCAGAGAGATTCTCCTGTAAGTACATTTTTATGCAGCATATGCTTTCGAAAGGATGCTCTTTGTAATATAAAATTAGGGTTATAGACCAAGATGGTTCGTCCGCGTGGACGCTTTGGCTGGGACACACTTTCAACAACGGCAGGATGTGGGTTCGCAGCAGCTCCCGCACCCACCGGCCACCGGGGCTGAGAAGAGCCTGCTGGGCAGCAAGCCGCGTCCCGGGTTCCTGACCCCCCATCCTGCTCACACAACCGCACACCTTGCATCCACCTTCGTGGTCGTCTCCAAACCCGCCTGGCAGGGGCGGCCCTGCTGCTCATCAGGACTGCTTCGTTTTGCCCTTCTGATCGCCGCGGCACAAGATTATCTACCGAAATCAAAACAGAACGGCCTTACTCTTTCCGGGAAGGGGCTGGCGGGCAGGCTGCACCGCCAGCAGACCTGTGCCCATGCGGGGTCGGCGGGGGCAGGCTGGGCCTGGCAGAGCTTTCCCGCCTGTCTGTCCACAGGCCAACCCTCGCGTATGGTCACGGAAGAGTCACCCGTCTTCTTTAGGTGTAGACGAGGTGGCACAGTTTCAGAAAATACTTTTTGTAAAAATATATGTGTGTATTGATATGTATATGGGTTGCTTTTTTTTTTTTTTTTTTTTTTTTTTTTTAAGGCCCATCTTACTTGTAAACACAGACTGCTAAATCACCATGAAAATGTCAGTAAATACCCTTGGTCCCAAGAGTAAGACGAATGTCAGAATATATGCAGACTTGTCAAGGTTGGCTTGTTACTGAAACCAAAGCTACTCCCTTCCTGAATACAGCATCTTTCTAAGGGACCAGAAATGATCAATTCTGTTTTCTCTCATTGTGCTTGGAGCAAAGTAAATCCCGAGGAGATGAGAGGGATCATACCCAGGTTAGCGTCAGTATATTTGAAAAAGAAGACCAGCAGTGATGACCCAGCGAGCCTCTCAGGAGATTATCCGAGCAAACCTAGGCTCGTGTCCGGGAGAAGCTGAGACCCCAAGATCCGTCAGGATCCCGGAAGGTGTTAAGGAATGTGGGTAGAGATGAGGATTCTGGACAGATGTTTGCAACAGGCATGACAGTTCAGAACTGAGGCAGAGAGAGGAAGTTGTTTAGCATCTCCAGCGGACTCTTACTGCCATTGAGGACATGACTAATATGGTCCCTCTTGCGAGAACATCCCGGGGGCACTCAGGCCCCTGATCCTTGTGCGCTGAGATGCAGAAGCCCACCCGCTACCCCATCGCTCTGCCTGCAGGCATGAGGGCAGGGCTGGGGTCTGATGGTCTCCGAGACCCCTACCACCGGCTCTGCACACGGGGGCTGCTCCGAAATTGCTAGGGCCTAGCGACCGTTCTGGGGAAGCTCGTTCAGTGATCGACACTCTCAATGGCAGGAAGCCTTCCTTCTACATAAAAATCGACGCAGTTTAAACCGACTTCCACTCATTTGGTCCTTACGAGGGAGACAGGACGAATGGCTTGTACCACGCTTCCTGGCACCGAATAAGCAAACAGGCCTTTCATTTTAGTGCTAGTTCTTAAGCGTCTCCAATTTTTTTTTTTTTTCTTAACTCCAAATGATCTGCATGGTGTACGTATTATCTGCTACAGGTTTTCTTTGGCAAGGGATCACCTTCTGAATGCCGATAGCCAAATTCTGTAAATACAAGAGGTTTCGAGGTCTACTCTGATTACAGTTAAGTATCTAACAATCTAATAATCTTTTATAGCAGTCACAGACTTTTACCAAAATTGCTGATTCCATTAGATTCCACATGTATACCCACTGCATCTGACCGGCTCTGGTTCCCGGAAGATACAACTTCACATAAATGACCACCAACTTTTGGGGGGGGGACAGAAAAGCCCCGCTATAGCGAGTAGGGGCAAGAGAACCCAAAAGCAAAACAACTGGTCTCTTGGGAGGTCTACTGGGAGACGTTTTTAAATGTATAATTAGTATTTTTAAGAATGACTGCTTTCCACCCCTAAAATGTAAACTTTACTGGTTGGCACTGTATTTGACAACCTATTAAAAGCCAGAAATGCCAATCTTAAGCTGCAACCCACAGAGCCCTTTGGGAAGTCAGGAACACGGCCCTGCAGTCCTGCACGAAGGGGCCCACAGCAGCTTTTGTTTTTCTTTTACTAGACTTACTAGATTGTCCTATGGATCTCTGCAAGAGAGAAGCCAGACCCGCACTCCATCCTTTGGCAAATGGAATCCAACTGACCCAAAATCATGACCAAGAGAAAACACTGCAGCCCAAGACCTATGCCCAATGGCTACTTCTCTCTGCTTCCAGGAGGGACAGTCAGCTGACTCTCCAAGCCTTGGCCTAAACACTGCTTCCATCTTGAAACGACTTCAAGTGGACCGTCTGGGCTGTTTTCCGACTGAAGCTCATAAGAGGGGTCCCTATGTTGCTCTGAACGGAAGCTTGAAGAATCAGAACCAGGGGGACAAGCTTCTCTTCACCCCAGGATGCTGAGAGGAGGCACGCCCAGCGCCCAGCTAAGCCTGGGCCCTCGCTGCCAGGAGGGCTGAAGCAGGATGCTGGGGAGCCCGGCTAGAGTTGCCCGGGGGGCTTCCCACCGCCGCTCCGCTCTCCGAGTGGCTGTTAACTAACAGGGGTCAGTCCCGCCAGAGCCGGAGGAGGGCGAGGGCCCAGCCCTGTCAGAGCATCGCCTTCAGCATCACAAGAGCAGCAATATTCTGCTCAGAGCGTCTCAGGAACCGCAGGAAACCAAGAGCTCAGACGGACAAGTTTCTCCCTGTGAGCAGCAAAGAGAGTGCTAAAGAAGCAAAGTCAAGGCGTCCGGGCCTCTGAATGCGGGGAGGCCGCCAAGGCTCCCTGGGCGAGTACGTGGTTATCCTAACGCTGTCGGGGGGGCTAGTCTGGGGGGTCTGAGGCTTCCCGGGTGTTAGGGGAGGATTAGTTGTTACAGACGAGACAACAGGGAAAGCACTCCGCCCCGCGCACAGGTGAGGCTTCTGTCTAAGCACACGGACTGGGCGCCCTTAAGGGTTCCCGATGCTCACAGGCGGGAACTCATTCTCATCATCAAGACACACTGGTCCCGTCGCAAACTCGTGTTCGGGGATGACCTCTCCTCGGAGCGCCCCGCCATCCTCAGAATAACCTGGAAACCAACAGTGAGACGTGAGAGAAGCCACGGGGTCTGTTCTTAGGCCGCGACCCCGGGGCCGGGCCTCAGCAAAGCGAGCATCCGGGGACCCACGGGACAGACTGTGCTTCCGACGAGTCCGAATCCTCACCGTTTACGGCCCGAAGCCCCTGGGCGGCTGGTCTCCTCCACCCGCCCGCCCCCGGCTCCTCCAACTTTCCACCTGATTACAAACCGTCCAGGAGGCAAAGGGTTCCCACTACTTGTTGGGGAGGCCACCACTGGGGGCTCTGCCGGCCCTGTTCTGGGACCCGCGTTTAAGGCTATGCCCACGGCCTCATCTGGAGGAGACACGTGGTTCAGGGGGAGCGCTCCGTCCACAGGCAGTGGTGACGGGAGAAGAGGGTCGTTGTCACACAGGTCCCCCCGTGCCCACTCACCTGGCACCGTGGAGGCTGCAGATGGGCTTGGTCTGGCTACAGTTGCTGCATAAGACTGAGGTAATGAAGGTCTGAGGTCATTTTCTTTATTCTCGTCGGCAGTTCCTGAGCCAAGCAAGCTAATTGCAGCGATGAAGGGGGGGAAGGAAGAGACAAAGAGGTCACCTCACGCCCAGGACACTTCCAACAGGCAGAGCACCCGGAAGCCCGTGCTGGGCCCCTGGAGTTCAGGGCATACACCTGTCAGTTCCCTGCCAGGTCAGCGTGGACCAGCGTGACCTTCACCTGCCAATCACGGGATTTCTCATCTCTGGCGTTTAGTAAACCGAGATCGGTCCTGTGCTCCTCCTGGCACGCACAGGCAAGGGCACCTGGGAGTCCCAGGTGAGGGGGCAGTGGCAGCTCGGGGCATCCTGTCCGCAGCAGGAGGTCGCCCTGCCCTTGGCCGCAGAGGTCAGGAGAATGTCTCAATTCAGTTTGGTACACGGCTCTGAGCGCCTGTTATGTCTGAGGGACCCCAGGAGGAGGAGGGCCCAGCAGGGAGATCCCATTTTGCATGCTATTGAGCCCCACGTGAGCCCAGCACCGAGCAGGGCCCCCTCTGGCTCTGCCCCTGGGCCCACCCCTGAAGGAGGAAGGGAAGCGAGAGCCCTGAGGCTGGTCGCTCTTCTGGGCTGAGGGGCGCACAACACAGCCGGCTCTTGAAAGGCCGGCTTTCTGAAAACTGGGCTCTTCACCTGTGGGTCTTGATTAAGACGCAGTCTCCTCCATCCTGAGGGTCCAAGTTGTAGATGTAAAGGTGTCCACTGGATGATGCCACCAGGAGCCTCGGCAGCTTCTGGATCCTAAGGGCCAAGAAGACATGTGCTGGGATGACAACGTACATGGCGGCAGACCCGCTTCCAGGGATGAAGCCTCCCCCCTCCCCACCCCCCCGGGAGCATCACCAGCGTCTTGTCCCGACATCCACGAACCCGCAGCCCGCTGACCCCAGAGTCTGGGTTTCTGGTGATTTCCTTGCGTTGTGTCCTAGTGATCTAGCTTGAGGATGACTTCTTGTCTTTGACCATAATTGTGTGGGTGAGACAAAAGGATATGCATACACCCTGCTGCTCTGTGAGGTTCCCCTGCCAACAAAAGCGTCCGCCTACCTGCCTTATGTGTGTCTCTGCCTTTAACAGCAGAAGGAAGGACGCAGGTGCAAAACTGGCCCCATCTTTGCTGGCTAGTTTTACAAAATTTTTCAAATGTTCGGCTTTAATAAACACTTTTTAATGTCTTAGATAAAATACCTGTTGACCCCATAGGTATCTGGACCTAGACTTTGGAACTAGAGCCTTTTTACATAATTCCGTAAAAATGGGAACTGTCTTCAAGACAGTGTCACTGGAACGAGAAGGTTAAAATTCCCATGCCAGCTTCCAGCTCAGCTTCTCAGCCCCCGGAGAAAGGGTCCCACCGGACGGGAAAACAGCTGGCCGGCCACGGGATGTGCCGTGGGTCCTGACCTTGCGTGCCCTTCTTGGCTCCCTTCTCTTGCCTTTCTTTTAAACCTGTGTGTGTGTCTGGGGCAAGTAAACCTGTGCTTTGGGGAAGCAAATCTGTAATGGTTTGTGCCTGATGAGGGGTGGCGCTGCACGTACGTAGAGAGGGTGCAGATGTTCCTGTGCCCAGAGAAGCCCAGGCGCCCGGTGGCAAAGGCCCTGTCCTGGTTCATCATGTCGGACACCTGGGTGGGGAGGTAGTTGGTCGCAGCCATGAACATCTTTCCCACGTAGCTGGTCCAGGTCGAGGGCTCCTCTGGTTGGCTGGGGAGCAAGGCACAGGCGAGGGTGAGGCCGAGCCGCCCCCTGGCAGCCGTCCAACATCCCCGGCCGATGCTGGGAGCCGCGCTCACCGCAGCGGGAAGGGACTGTGCCCTGGCATGACGTTCCGCCCACCTGAACGCTCGGGACGTGCCATTCCGGCCGTACCCAGAGGGCGTCAAGGGCTCGTGTGTTCTTTGGAAGAGCCATTGCCCGGCCGTTAAGAGGTTCCCAGTGCGACGGCCTTCCTGCATTAAGCAAGCTGAATCTGATGATCAGTCTGATTTCTAGGTCCCTGGAAGGGGGCTGGGCAGAGAGTGAGCTGGAATCAGTCCCTGGACTCTGTAACCTAAGCCCAGGCCTGTTCTGGGCTCACGGAAGAAAAGAACAGGCCGATCTCAGTGTCAAGGCCTCCCAGCCAGACTGCGTGGGAAGCAAACCTCCGGGCAAGATGCTTGGACAGGTGTTTGGTTACAGCCCTCGAGCCACCCGGGTGGGTGCTGGCAATGCACAAAGGTGGGGGGAATTCAGAGGGACCCGGTGTGCCCCCTGCAGTCCCCGCACCGCATCCCGGGATCTCTGGCAGACAAGGGGGACGGCTCTGTGGTGAGACGCGGGTGGGCAGGGTGGACACTCGCCTCTGCGCCGAGCTGCCCGGCGAGGACCAGGGTGGCCGCATGCGCCCCAGGCACCCCGGCCGAGAGGCCGCTTGTCCGGGGGACGCATCCTGGCGAGGGACACGGCCCGCAGCTCCGAAGCCCTGGGGCTTGTTCCTCCCTGTCGCCACCTGGACAAGCCTCCCTGGGCCTCGAGGTTCTCGTCTGGGGGCGACGGGCGCTTCCAGGCTCCCGCCGTCCCCCTAACCTCCTGAGCGTTGTGGGACACACCTGCGCGGCTCGCCCTGGCGCGCTGCGCTGAGGGTGGGGAGTCACCGGGAGGTACCGACCACACCCAGGTCCTGCATCCGAGGCGAGGCGCAGCACAGATGTAGAAGGGAGGAGACGTGAGCGCCCCAGGACAGGGCCCAGGTCGGGCGACTCCAAGACCGCAGAGGAGGGAGGGGTGGAGGGCGCTCCTTCCCCCCTCACATCCCGCCATCCTCACTGGGGATGACGGGGACCATCAGGGTCCCCTGCCCGTGACAACTAAAGCGGCAGCGCAGCGTGGGGCTGGCGCACGGCGAGTGCTCTCTCATAAGAGGGCGTCTCTGGGGCTGGCGGGACTGAAGAGGCTTGGGGGGTGGTCGCCGGGCTGGGCCCCGAGGCAGGTCTGTCTCCGAGCGGGGTGGGGGCAGCAGGAGAAGGGCCCATCAGATGCTCCGGACACGCATCCGAGAGTCAGGGCCACGCTGGGCCGGCCCAGGGGGCAGAGGCAGGGAGGCCTCAGCTCAGGCAAGGTGCGGCGAGAAAAGCCTCATATCATACGGCACTTCTTGTTCTCTTCCTGACTCACTTCGCTTAGTCTGACAGTCTATAGGAATCTAAACTGCGACCCAGATGAACTCATCTACAACACAGAAACAGATTCACAGACACAGAGAAGAGGCTGGTGGTTGCCGAGGGGGAGGGGGTGGGCGAGGGATGGGGTGGGAGGGTGGGATGAGCAGAGGCAAACTCTTGTGTACAGGACGGAGAAGCAGCAAGGCCCCACTGTAGAGCACAGGGGACTGCATTCCACACCCTGGGATAAACCAGAAGGGCAAAGAATATGAGAAAGAACGTGTGTGTGTGTGTGTGTGTGTGTGTGTGTGTGTGTGTGTAACTGAATCACTGTGCTGTACAGCAGACATTAACACAGCATGGTAAATCAGCTCTACTTTGGGACTTCCCTGATGGTCCAGTGGTAAAGAATCCGCCTTCCAATGCAGCGGACGTGGGTTCGATCCCTGGTCGGGGAACTAAGATCCCACATGCCGCGGGGCAACGAAGCCCACGTGCCGCAAATTACAGAGCCCATGTGTTCTGGAGCCCGCGCACCGCAACGGAAGATCCCGCGTGCCGCAACTGAGACCCGATGCAGCCAAAAATCAAAAAAACAAACAAACACTATACTTCAACGTGTATTTGATATCTCTATAGTGATTGAGAAAACAATAATGCAGATTAAATTTCTGTGTTGTGTCTGCAGCCATTACGTTGTGAATGCCAAAAACAAAGAAATATTCCTCTAGTTGTTTGGGAAAAGGGAGGGAGGGAGGGAGGGAGGGAGGGAGGGAAGGAAGGAAGGCAGGCCTCCAATGCCAGGCTGGAGGATCTGGGACTTTACTCCTGAGGGCAAAGGGGTATGAAGGTGTCTGAGGGCGCAGGGGCATGTTCCAAGGGTTAGTCCAGCAAGAAGATGTATGATGGTCAGAAGAGGCTACAAGGAGTGAGACCAAGGAAGGGAGGCCCGGGTCAGGGCGGTGGCCAGAGAGGCGGGATCGAGGCAGAGACAGAGTCGTCTCGTGCGGTACGAGCCATCGCTTCACGGCCGGGGCGGGCTGGGGGGATGTGGAGAGTGACGGGAAGGTGTGTTCCTGGTGACCTTAGACGGACAGAAGCAGGTGAGCCTGGAGGCGGAAGTGAGCCCAAGTGGCCATTTCCCACCTTAAGCACCAATAAGAGACTCGGATGGAGATGTGACCAAGGCAGCGGCGTGGGGTCCCTGCCGCCACCGGGGCCCAAACCCAGCACGACTGAGGACGGATTAAAGCTCCGGCAGAGAGCGGGGCCTATGGTGTAGAGGCTGTCCGAGAAGGGATAGAAACGTCCAGAAGACAGATGACATCTATTTAAAAGCTTAGAGGGCAAGCAGCGTGCTTTGGGGCACGCACACACGGGGGCGGATGCTGGAAGGGCTCCAGGCACAGTGAGGAGCGAGGAGGGGCAGCATCTAGTGTTTCACACCCCTGCGGGGCCAAGGATCCAGAGAGGACGCGAGAGCAGCCCCTGGCCAGCGGCTGGAGCCAGGGCCCAGCGGTCACTGGGTGCCCCAGGAGGGAGGGAGGGAGGGAGCTCCAGACGGTGTGGGACAGAGGCCGGCACCATGTCACACACACACACACACACACACACACACACACACACAGATACACACACAGAGACACACACACAGAGACACAGAGACAGACACACACACACAGACACACACAGACACACACAACGGGGGCCGGGTTCTGTACCTCCCTGAGCGAGTGGAAAGGCTCTTCCCGTGGAAGCCCCACTCGGGGCGGGGGAGCCGGTCTCTCGTGGTACCAGGCGAGGCCCAGCAGAGGAGGCCACACCTGGGACACGGATCTGAGCCGTCGCCGGAGTCGCCTCCTGGCGGGGTGAGATGCGGCGCTTTCACGTGGACCCCGGGTATGGAGACGGAGGCCGGCTCCAGGCGAGACGCGGAACTTCTCTGAACCCATCCCCTCAGTCGTGAGGCTCCCAGCCCGCCTGCCTTCTGGAAACGCCTGGGCAGCCAGGGGCCGGAGAGTGTCGGGAGGCTCCGCGGGACCCCGACAAGCGGCCGTGCTGCTGAGGCCACCACCGCTTTCTGGGCGTCCCTGAGCTAATCGCTAACACTTCACGTTTCCATTTCCTACGGCGACCCTAGAGGGAGGTGTCAGGAGACACGCAGTGTCCGAAGGCCCCCTAGGAAGGTGTGAGCCGTGTCCTGGGATGCGCGGGGCAGGGTGTGGGCCCCAGGGGCAGGCTGGGTGACATGGCACTGCCACGGCCGAGGCCTGGGTGGAGGAGACCCTTCACTGCTTTCCCGGGAGAAACAGGCGCTGCACACCTCTGCACCTGCACTGGTGCCCACACGACAGCGGGCGGAATCCCTAGGAGGGGCCCCAGGGTGCCACGGCCTGGTCCCCGGAGCCTGTGCCAGTGAGGAGGCCGCAGCCCCGTGACTGCGTCACGTCGTACGGCCCAGGTGACTGTGGGGGGAGATGATCCAGACGGCTTTAGCCAATCGCACGAGCCTTAAAAGTAGAGGGCGTTCCCCAGCCAGAGGCAGGAGGGAAATTCAGAGAAATCAGGAGCTTGAGAAGGAACCGGCGCGACCTTGCTGGTTTGAAGGCCGTGTGAGGAGGGACGGGGAGCCGGAGGCCATCGGGGGGTCAGGGGCTTCGCTGCTGCAACGCGAGGGCCTGAATTCCTGCCGATGACCAGGACGACCCGGAACGGGGAGGGCCCTGAGCTCAGGCAGGCGGTGGGCAACACCTGCACCGCAGCCTCGCGACCCTGAGTGCAGCCCGAGCCCTGCCACCCCGGGCGGCCGACCCTGCCTGGCAGCACCAAGGGGCCGTGAACGCGAGCTGCTTTACGCCATGAAGTTGGTGACGATCTATTGCAGCGGCAACAGGAAACAGACACGCGCACCCCTGGCTGCAGCTCAGCACACGCTTTACGCTGTCGACCCCACTCCTCTCCTCTCACGGGCACAGCAGCGGCCCTGGAAGGATCTGCCAGGCCCTCAGTGCTGGGGGTGACGAATACATGCAGACCCCGGAGACGCTGCGGGGTCAGCTCCAGACCGCAGCGATAAAGCATGTCGCACACGTGCATATAAAAGTGATGTTTACACTACCCTGCAGTCTAGGAAGCGTGCAGTGGCATGATGTCTAAAAAACAACATGCGGGACTTCCCTGGTGGTCCAGTGGTTAGGACTGCGTGCTTGCCTTGCAGGGGGCATGGGTTCAGTCCCTGGTCGGGGAACTAAGATCCTGCATGCCTCACGGCATGGCCAAAAAAGAAAGTACAGTACTTGGAGCCAGATTACAGAGATTCATATCTGAGCCCCATCTCAAATAAAGTCAATTTGATTAAAAAAAAAAAAAAATGTGCATTCCGTAATTCTGACCGTCATGTGGGCCTTCAGTGAGTCGTAATCTTTTTGCAATGGTAACACCAAAGATCACTGATCACAGGTTACCACGACAAATAGAATAATCATGAAAAAACTTGAAAAATGTTGAGGATGATCAAAACATGACACAGAGACACAAAGTGAGCAAAGGCTCTGGGGAAAATGGCACCGATGGACTTGCTCGAGGCAGGGCTGCCACAAACCTTCAGTTTGTAAAAAATGCAGACTCTGCGAAGCACAACAAAGCTCGAAGCGACAACACGAGGTTGGCCTGTGCATCACGGTATTTGTAGCGAGACCAGCAAACACTCTCTAGGGTTTACTCCGTGCCCGGCACGACACTGCGTGCCTTCAGTCCAGGCACTCACAACAGGCCTAAGAGGCATATATGATCATTAGTATTTTAGGTTTGGCGGACGAGGAAACAGAAGTACAGACAGATTAGATCACCTGCCCGAGGTCTCGCCGCTCACACAGGGCAGAGCCGGGCTGCAGACTCAGGAGGGCGACCCCAGCTCACATCACCTAGTCTTTGCTGACACTCACTCCCCACGTTGGTGGGGACAGAACAAGTAAAGCCAAGTCCGTGGCGTTGACAGAGAGAAGAAGTCACGTTCGCTGGCCGGACAGCCGGGACCTGACTCCTTTAGTGGAACGAGCGTTCCGCGTCCTACCTGTTGGCGGGGCGCTGGCCGGACAGCCGGGATCTGACTCCTTTAGTGGAACGAGCGTTCCGCGTCCTACCTGTTGGCGGGGCGCTGGCCGGACAGCCGGGATCTGACTCCTTTAGTGGAACGAGCGTTCCGCGTCCTACCTGTTGGCGGGGCGCTGGCCGGACAGCCGGGACCTGACTCCTTTAGTGGAACGAGCGTTCCGCGTCCTACCTGTTGGCGGGGCGCTGGCCGGACAGCCGGGATCTGACTCCTTTAGTGGAACGAGCGTTCCGCGTCCTACCTGTTGGCGGGGCGCTCCAGCTTGAAGATGTGCACAGTCTCCGTGTTGCTCGAAGCACAGAGGAGTTGCGAGTCCATGCTGAAAGCCAGAGAGCTGATCGTCACGTACCTGGAAGCACAGCCACACAGGGATGGGTGAGCCCGGGGAACGAGGGTAACAGCCTGAGAGTACAAAAATCAGCTTCACATACATATGTAAGAAAACCTAAATGTATCCCGAAGAGTTTGAGCACAGGCAGACCTCGTTTTTTTGGGCTTTGCTTTAGGATGCTTTGCAGATACTGCGTTTTTTTTTACAAACTGAAGGTCTGTGGCAGCCCTGCCTCGAGCAAGTCCATCGGCGCCACTTCCCCCACAGCCTTTGCTCGCTTCGTGTCTCTGTGTCACGTTTTGATCACCCTCAACATCTTTCAAGCTTTTTCATGATTATTCTACTTGTCATGGTGACCTGTGATCAGTGATCTTTGGTGTGACGACTGCAAACAGATTACGACTCGCTGAAGGCTTGGATGATGGTCAGCATTGTTTAGCAATAAAGCATTTTTAAGATTAAGGCATGCACATTTTTTTTAGACTCATGCCATCATCGCACACTTAACGGACGGCAGGATAGTGTAAACATCACTTTCATAGGTACGAGGAAACCAAGAAATGTGTGTGACGTGCTTTATGGTGATACTCGCTTTACTGTGGTGGTCTGGGATGGAACCCACACTATCTCCGAGGTCTGCCTGTGTTTTCTAAAATCCCTTCAACACTGTATCGTCCGTACTTTGAAATTAACATCGGAAAGAGTCACACTGGGTCGCTTCTTCAGGTGAGAAGAAACCAAGCATCGCCCCTTCCTGTCACGTTGGAAGTCTTCCGTCTGCGAGCCCTACAGCGGATAGGACCCAGACCATCACACTTTTCTATTCCGCGGGAGGAGGATCCGCAGTTACTTTCGGGATGCGACTCCCTCGCCCGTCTCATTTCTCCGCGACGGGCCGCCCTTGGGCGCGTCAAGAAAGGGCTCCCCAGGCTGGAGGCCCAGGTCACAAAGTCCCCTCGGCTCTCAGGTGTTCTGAATGCTCAGCGGGGCCTCTAGTCAGTCACCCGAGAAAGGACCATCATCCCTCCTCCCGGGCAGGGCGACGGGCGCACACAGCCCCTCTGTCCTCTCCCCGGACGGCTGCCAGCCGTCCGCCGCAGGACCCCTGTGCGTACTCTACAATGGGTTTTTACGACGAGCACAGACCTTTTCATGCCTCTCCGGAACTCATAGAGCTTCTGCCCATCGGGAACCGAGAACACCCGGATGACAGTGCCCTGGAAGAGAAAGCAGGTAGGCGTTTCGTACCGTGAACGGCTTCAGGCAGACACGTCCCTTTGGAGACGAGCTTGTTTGCTTGGCTTTGAGCATCTGTCTCAGGAGAGGAAGCACACAGGGCTGTGCACAGAGGCCCTTCTGCGTGCGTGCTGCATAAACCATTCTTGGAAGGTGAGTTGAACAGCCTCTGTCTCCCTGCCCCTCCCCACCCGAGCCCAAGGCGCTGGCGCGCCCGTTCAGTCTGCTCTGGCCCCCTCAGACATTCAATCTCTGCCCGTCAAAAATACACCTGTTTTCTGTGGCATCTGAAATTCAACTCGATCACCTTCCCTGGTTATTCCAGACAGAAGATGTCAGTCTCTCCTGCTGAACAGCCAAGCATTTTGTTTCTACTGTGTTTATGGAACGCGGCATCTCTCCGTATCTGTGATGGTGGGCACGCACGTTTCTTAATCAGACCGCAAGGTTCTGGGCAAAGCGGCTTGTGCCCTACACAGCAGAGGCCCTTGGTCGGCCGAGTTAATAAATGCAGCGCCTCACGCGGGGGCCGGAAGGAGTGAGGTCTGAGCGCTGGGGTCACCGGGCCCCTTCCACCAGCTCTTTGGGGCCCAGGGCCCCCGGGACCCGCCCCCCCCCCCAGCAGGAGGCGGGCGAGCCCCTGAGGAACTCACTTTCTCGGAGGCGCTGGCCAGTCTGGAGCCCGAGGCGTTGAAGGCAATGGCGGCCAGCGCCCCCTCGTGGGCAGCAATGGTGCAGACTGTCTTCTGTTGGCGAAAAGGAAAACGGAGGTTGATGCTGGGGCAGAGGGAGGACGCTCTTCGTCTCCTCTCCCTCCTCCTTCCTTCCGAGACACCCTCCCTCCTCTGCTGGATTCCCTGTTTCCCTCTTTCCACCAGGCCGTATGCACAGAAGCTGCACGTCGCTTCCCGGTGTATCTAGAGGCTGCTGCAAGGGCTGCTGCGTTTCTGTCCCTTTTCCTGCCCTCGGGGAGATGGGCGACCAGCCGCGTGGCCAGTGCGGCGATGTGACCGTGCTCTCCGTGATGCGGCTCTAGGGCCCGGCTTCCTGCAGCAATCCTGCCCGCTCTGTGAAGCTCGGAGAGCAGAGGGCAGGACACGGGACACGGCTGCACGCTGTCGCAGGCCGCGCCACGGCCCGGCAGGACGCACTCAACCCCGCGATGGCCCCCAGCTGCCACGGCGTCTGTCCGGGCCTGGCAGGCTGCCTTGTGGCTACGTGGACGGATGGCGATGAGGGCAAAGGGCATGACCTTCCCGTCCACACCCCACAGCGGTGGCCGGAGCTGCTTGCGCCTCTGCACCTCGCCCCCCGGCCACCGAGCCCGCCCCTCACCTGAAACTGACCACGCGGCCCGGCAGGGGGCTGGGCCGGCCGGGGTCACCGCCAACTTACCAGGGCGTGTCCGTCGTAGAGCACGATCTCGCCTGTCGTCCGGCTCCCAGGATAGGCCACGTAGGAATTGGAATGGTTGATGGACAGGGCACACAGACCTGGCGGAGAGCAAACCGCACGTGAGAAGCCGGCGTCCACGCCCGGGAAGGGCATCCGGACACGGCACGACCACAGCGCCACCTGCTGGCGAGGGGAGGAGCGGCCCTGCAGACCTCGACTCCCAGTTGATTCTTCTAATCCAAGGACCCTGATCAAGTAAATTCCCGGGACGACCTCGTGATTGGACACTGACCGTGTCCACGCCACAGCTGAGAGGTCGGAAGTGAGACTATTTTAAACGTTCTTCTTCGCACTGTGCCCCAGGGCCCTGAAGTAACATCTACTTTTCTTCCAATTCCGTTACCCTCTGGGCTACAAGCTCCTAACTGAAATAAAGGGCAGCTTGTGGTGGCCTTTCTGCAGGTGATTAAACGTCATTTCAAATTGGAGGGTGGGCAGGCTGGGTGGCTTGAGGGGAGGACCTATTTAGAAATTGTTTCAGAGCCAAATGTCCTGCCTCGATAAGGGAAATGGGCGCCTCCAGAGGGGAAAGTCACTTGAGGGCAGTGAAGACGGTATGTCTGCCGTCGGGACAAACTAAAGAAACAGGACATGTTGGATTTAAGAGGCTTCAACAATATTCTGGAAGAATAAACACCTGCCATCGGGACAAACTAAAGAAACAGGACATGTTGGATTTAAGAGGCTTCAACAATATTCTGGAAGAATAAACACCAAGTCAAACCACTGAACCAAACCTAAGCCATTTTTATTTACACGGGGATTGGAGGGGTGGGGGAGGATCCTAATAGCATTTAAGAAAAGGATTTTCACAACAATGGTTTCCATTCATAGGGGTGTGCGTGATAGAAGTGAATTCACGGAATTCCCGAACCAGAAGCATTACCAGAATAGGAACTTCGAGATCAGGCAAGAGAGGCCCTTTTTAAATAGAAAAGGTAGCTTTGTTACAAGTTAGTCTGTTAAATGGGTTTCTTGTAAAAGCATAAGAGAAACTTCAGATCAGGCTAAAATGGACCTGACCCTCATCTGTTGGGGGCAGAGCAGAGGTTAAAACAAAAGCAAACGTCGAGAATGGGAACCAAGGTCCGGCCTCCTGCTCGAGCTTTGCCGAGGACCCACCAGGCTGTGCCCTTATCACCAGCCAGGCAGCTGTGGGAGGAGGGTGACAGCCCAGCGCCCTTTCCTGCAGGCTCCCTGCAGCCCTCTCGCCTGTACAGGGTCACCCGGCCTTAGAAGAGACCACTCATGCCTTCTCAGTTTTGCTGAATGTTACAGCCCCATGACTTATTTTTTAACTGAAAGTTTGTACCTTTTGACCCCATTCAACCATTTCACACCTCTCTTCCCCCTGACCCCCAGCCTCTGGTAACCACCAGTCTGTCCTCTGCATCTGTGAGCTTGTTTGTTTTGTTTGAAGATTCCACATATAGGTGAGATCATATGGTATTTGTCTTTCTCTGCCTGACTGAATTCACGTAGCGTGATGCCCTCAAGGTCCATCCACGGCATTACAGTGGCAAGATTTCATCCTTTTTTATGGCTGAGTAGTATTCCACTATATCTATATGCCACACCTTCTTTATCCACTCATCCATCGATGGACACTTAGGTTGTTCCCATGTCTTGCCTGTTGTAAATATTGCTGCAATGAACACTGGGCTGCAGATATCTTTTTGAGTTAGTGTCTCCATTTTCTTTGGATAAACACCCAGAAGTGGGATTGCTTAATCATAAGGTAGCTCAGTTTTTAGTTTCTTGAGGATCCTCCACACTGTTCTCCACAGCGGCTGCACCAATTTACATTCCCACCAACAGTGCACGAGGGCTCCCTTTTCTCCACACCCTTGCCAACACTTGTCTCTTGTCTTTTTGATAATAGCCATTCTAATAGGTGTGAGGTGACCTTCAGAGTTGTATATTAAAATGTAAATATTTCCAGAAAGGAAGGAAGCTTAAACTTCTTCAGCTAACATGGAACTTCCTGTAACACCTAATGGAGAGTGAGTTGACACGAGATTCTGACAAGAAGGGACCAAGGATGGTGGCGAGGGCAGGTACACCCTGCCACGTAACCACGTGCCTGACAGCTCTGCCTCTGGCTCGCACCTCGGCCAGCCCACCTGAATGTAGCCAAGGGGCCGTGTGTACCAACCTTTGCAACTTAATGACGGTCCCCAGAGATGCTGAACGTGAGCTCCTTTGGCTTCCTGTGTTCCAGTTCTCAGACAAATCCACCCAGCTCTAAGAATGCACTTTATTTCTTGTGAAGCCCCCAGGAAAGTAGGAAGACTTTGCTATAGGCTTAGATATTCCCATTCTACTCGTCTTCTGTTTCTGTCACAAGTGTCCCCTGAAACCCTTTATAGGAAGGGAAATGAGCCTTTTCTTTTTTTTCTTTTTAAAAATAAATTTATTTATTTATTTATTTTTGGTTGCGTTGGGTCTTTGTTGCTGTGCGCGGGCTTTCTCTAGTTGCGGCGAGCGGGGGCTACTCTTTGCTGCGGTGTGCGGGCTTCTCATTGCGGTGGCTTCTCTTGTTGCGGAGCACGGGCTCTAGGCGTGCGGGCTTCGGTAGTTGTGGCTCACGGGCTCCAGAATGCAGGCTCAGTAGTTGTGGCTCACGGGCTCCAGAGTGCAGGCTCAGTAGTTGTGGCGCATGGGCTTAGCTGCTCCGCGGCACGTGGGATCTTCCTGGACCAGGGCTCGAACCCGTGTCCTCTGCATTGGCAGGTGGATTCTTAACCACTGCGTTACCGGGGAAGTCCCAGCCTTTTCTTTGATATTATTTTATAATATAAAAGTGACAGTATAAAAAATTTGTAGAGCCCAGAAAATATAAAGAAAGAGAAAAAAAAAAAAGCACCCATAATTCTAAAACCCAGAGGCTTTTCACTATGCTCAATATTTGAGTATATTTTTTTCCGGCCTTTTTCTTTTTTTCTTTTTTTCAAATATAAGGAGTTAGGTTTTGATGTGGCTTTTGGACTTCAGACTTGACACACATTTTCATAAATCATGGTCAGCTAAATTCCGCTGAAATGGTTTGGCTGTAATCCTTCTGCAGCTGGAGAAGAAAAATGCCTGATTTCCATTCAAGAACCAATGGCACCATTGGCTGGAATTACAAGGAAATCCTGTGATTCTAAATCATTCTTACCTTGGTATTTATAGTATTATATGTCAAAATTAAAACAAGTTAACAGTGATTTATAAAATGCAGTTCCCTCTGGGCTGATTAATGGAATATGCTTTCCAGTTTTTAAAAATAGAAAGGAGAGAAATCGTCTCTGTACTTACAGATGCTCTATGCTACCATTTACCCCACCTGCATTACATTTTCAGAAAGAGCGCTCGCTGGGGAATAAACGGCTACTCTGTCCCATTATACACATTGCTGTGTGGTGTAGACTGCTCCCCCAATACTCCGGGAAAGCCTGTAAGACCGACAGCATCCCCAAGTTCTGCCGTTGGCGGATTTTTTAATGGAGATTTCCACCTTCAGCTGCTCAGGGCAGACTGCTGTGCTAGCAGGAAATTAACTTCGAGCCCCGACTGGCCAAACCCTTTAAAGGAAGCAGCCTGCAGTCTTTGACACAACAGGAATGGGCATGACACAAACAGACAGAAGGAAGGAAATTTACAGCCGCGGCCGGTACTGAGCGTGAAGCAATCACAGGACTCTGTATATATCAGGTATTCGTAGTTCACAAAGTCAAAAGACATTCAGAATTTGTGTGGCTGAGCCAGTCAGCCAAGAGGCCCCATCTCCCTGTGTACCCATGAAGATTCATCAAATCAAGGGCCAGAGTTTCCATCTTACAGTTTTTTGTTCAGAAAATACACGAGAGGGTGGGAACAAATAAAGGAGACTCCTGGCCTCTGAGGATCTTATCTTCGTGGTTTTGGCCGCTCAGAGTCTGCTGGGGGTCCTTGAGCGAGGGACGGGTCATGTCACTGCAGGGAAACTCTGACCTGTCCCGAGCCTGCCCTCCTGGCTGGAGATGGACATGATGCACGGAACCGGCCGGCGGTCGAGCCTGGCTGAGCCTCGTGTGCCCAGCAGATGGGACTTTGCTCTCACCCCCTCCCCGCCCTCGGGGAATCCTCCCCATAATAACTCTGTGGGGTGAAAAGGATCGTCCCCATTTTACTGAAGTAGGAAGAGCTCAGGGGAAGCTGAGAGGATAATTATAAATGTCAGGATTTGAAACTGTCTTGGCCTCTCTCTCCAAAGAACGTCAGAGGTGTAATAAGACACTCGTTTTGGTCTTTCAACCCATCCCTGGTCTTTCACAAGGAAAGGCTAAATCTCTCCCCCAGCCCAGTGGTAATGTTTACCTGAGGACACCTCCCATCATTTCTAAGTTGTCTTGAGATAAAACGATTCCCTTTGTGAGGCGCACACATCCTAACAGGAAGCACAAATGGCCCTACACCTGCAAACCTCCTTTCTCCCTGTTTAAACTGCAAAACTGAGGCCATCAGTGCGTTTTCTGAGCGAAGACAAATGGCTGCATTTGCTCAAAGTTAAGAGGAGACGGGCTTTTCGCAGGAGGAACAGGTTTGGCCCTGAAGGCAGGCAGCACCATCCCCTGGGCTGAGTGGCTGAGGGTGTGACCGCAGGAGTGAGGGGGGCTGGCGGCTGCCCTGACCCGTGGGACGCCCGCTCAAAAGGCCGCTGACGGTGCCCGGCTCCCCTCCTTTCAAAGAAACGGAGAGTCACGGGCAGCTTGTGAGCTTTCTGCCTACCTGGCATGTCCACTGCCCACCTGGGATGTCCCCTGCCCACCTGAGCTGTCCCCTGCCCACCTGGAATGTCCCCTGCCTGCCTGGAATGTCCCTGCTCACCTGGCATGTCCCCTGCCCCCCTGAGATGTCCCCTGTCCAAAGCCGCCAGGGTCCAGCCCAGGCCCGCGGCGCCTGTGGGTTCTGCTCGGACCCCTCTCACCTCCCCCGCCCTGTCAGAAGAGCACATCTTCCTTTCAGCCGTCACCCCCTGGGTCCCAAACCTTCCAAAGACGCCAGGGCACTTGTGCACCACGTCCCATGGGTCTGGGGTTCCTGGTGTGTGGTCTGTACCTACAGTGCCTGCTATGGTCCCGGGCACGTAGCACGTCTGCAATAAACACTTTTCCAGGTTAGTTCAACCTCTCATTCCTGAAAAACAGCACAAAACAAAACTAACCCCCCGACCCCCGTCCCCGGCCACGGTTCCTTCACTTACCACCCTCCACCTCCACTTGTGAAACAGGCTTTAAAGTTGTTCTCTCACAGAGCTTTCTAACGGCCTCGATGGCTGTGATCTTTTCAAATACAGTACCGTTTTGTCAGGGCTGAAATTTTAAAGCACTGAAGGCAACAGCAAGGGCCATCTGTATAACTCAGATGGAGAGAAGGAAATGAGGCCAGAGGAGGAATTACTGCCCAGCAGGCCGAGAGCAGGTCACCGCCACAGACGCCACCCCTGTGAGACGGGGGTTACTATTCCATTTTACAGGTGAGGAAACTGAGGCTCAAAGAGTCTAGGTGACTGAGGTCGGGCCACAGGGATCTTGAAATTCAGTGAAAGTCAACGAATTAGAAAACTGCAGTGAACTGACGCAATCATTTAACGACACGAAGCTGGAGTGCGATTTACAAATACTGCCCTGAATCATTAGACCCGCAAACTGTTCTGGTTTGGTGGCTCCTGTCCCACCACACAACTTCCTTCTCGTTTACTCCTGCTGCCAGGGATTCACAGAATGTCATCGTCTTCCATTTCAACCTGACCAATCCCAGCTGCTCCCATTCTTAAATCAGGAAAATGTATTAAACAGTGTTACATCTGAGAATTTAATACAGTCCAACCTCCTAGCATATCACCCACGTAGAGAGAATTGTCTGTAACGTAAGAAAACACACTTCTTTTCAGTTTGGATTGTCTGTCTCCTGGTCAGGCAGAACCCACTTTTCATTATGACGTCTGCTCTATACTGAACAACCAGCAAAGATAACTAGGGGTGAACACCTTGCAACGTCAGATGCAGGACATCTCCTACATGTCTGCCTAAATGCTTTGACACGTTTGCTGAGAACGGGTCCCAGGGGAAAGGAGTTTCTCCCAGGCTACAGGGAAGGTCACACGGCCCTCCTGCAGGACGCATGGCCTAATATAATCTGAATCTGCCCCCGTTAAGACAAAGCTTCAAGGCAAACACCACGAAGATTTATAAAGCAATGAAGGACAAACGCTGCTTCGGGTTTTCAATTTCGGCGGAAACACAGCTGGTGCAAAGGAGCGCCCGGACACGAGATCTGGGGGCACCTGGTCAGGGCTGGGGCTCACCTGTCGGGTTTGGAGGAATATCCAGGATGGTCTTCAAAAGCTTCATGTCTTTAATGTTGTGAATGTAAATGGACTCCTCCAGGCAAACGAGCAGCCTCTGAAATCACACAGACCCATCAATCTATCGGGGCTGATTCCTCGAAAAGGGCCCGACCATCCCGAGATCACTCCTCTTTCCTGTGAATCCTAACTCGATTGTAAGCCGAAAGGGGGAGGAATTTTCACGCTCAATTTGAAGCTTACGTTACGTGCGCACAGCGCCTATACATCACCATCCACCTGGACAGAAGCACTAAATACAGGATCTTTGGAAATTCCACTTAGAAATTGAGATTTCCTTTTTATTCTATTTTTTTTTTGTACTTTTCCCTCTCCTCAGTCCAGGGAATTCTGGACACTTCCTGGTCAGACTCCCTTTGCCAGTGAAGACACTTTCGGGTAAACTTTTCGGTTCCCCTTCCCATCAGACGGGCCCCCTTCGATGTTCAGGGCCAAGTCCCATCTCGTCCGGATGTGGGTTCCTTGGCTCCCTCTGCATCTCCCGGGGTTACGTTCCCCCTTCCCAAGTGACGGCCAGCTTGAACTACGATCCACCCAAACGCTCGCCCAGACCCAGTCGTGCGCCCTCGCTCCAGGCCCAGTGAAGGGAACCCAAGACACCCTCCAGCCCTCACGGGACACCCCGCCCAGCGCCCCTGCCCCGCGGTCCCCCTGGGATGGGCTCCTCTCCCTGGGGCTCCCCCTCCCCAGTGCCCGGACACCCTTCTCTTTTTCTTCAAAGGAAACTTGTCAGGTTTCAAGTCTCTTTCCGAGGGCCCCGCGGAAGCAGGCCTCGGGGTTAAGGTGTCAGATGCCTAGAGGAGCAGAAAGTCCGGCTCAGCACAGGGCAGGTGCTGGGTGCGAGCGTGGGGCCCTTGGGAAGGGGCTTTTGGTGCAGGGGCTACTGCCCCTCCACAGCCCTCTGCCCCCCTGCTCCTGCCGCCTCGGCTTCCTTCAGGCAGGCGCTTCTCAGACTCCGATGAGCGCCTGGCATCCCAGGGGCAAGGCCTGGGCTCTGCCTGGAGACCCTCGTTCAGGGGGGTTTCAACACGGACCCCAGACGTGAGGACCACTGCTCCCGGGCCAGATCCTTTCATCCCAGGGAACAACTCTTGGAAAGGAAGGGACCTAGAAATACTACTAAGAAGCGGTGGGTTCTCCTTCTGGGAAAAGCCTGTGATGCTGTTTTCCCAGTAAGACTTTTCCCAGATCAGAATTTTTCGGGAGACTGTCACTTGAACCAAGCGGAAAGATAACATTGAAACACTTTTCTCAGGTTTATTTAAGGCTCTGTGGCCACAGCGCTGGGTGCAGAGGGGTGACAAAAAAGATTCTAACAGGGTCTCCAAATGGATGGCATATATCAGTGCTTCTCCGTAAAATATACAGTCCCTGATTTACCGCACCGCTTCGCCTTTCGCCTGCACTTGCTACGGTTTGGGCTAGAGTGCTCTATGCTTGTTGATGTTTGTGGGTTCGGGTTCGCTCCTGTGTCCCCGCCCTGAGCCCCACGTGCGACCCCAGAATACGGGGTCTTCACCATGCCCCTTCCTGCAAGGGCAGCCTCCAGTCCTAGCTTCTCTGGCCTCGTCCGCATCTTTCCCCACCAGCTCTTACAGCATCATCTGCTCTGTGGTCCATGCGGCTGATTTCAGGTCACCCCCCCACCCAAGGGAAACACAGAGAGAACAGTGAGGGGCAAAGAGGAGGCACTTGGTCTGTGTTTCACGTGAGGGCTCATTCCTGGGGTGAGCGCAACCCTGGCAATGGCTCCCTTTACTAACCAGTCTCCGGACTGAGCAGAACCCTGGGCGGGCCTCCAGCTCAGCTCATTCCCTGTCACCCTGGCTCTCACCTACTTGTCTAGGTCCTAGAAGTAAAAACGCCTTTTGACAACTAGAGAATTATTTACAGCGTCTGCCCTTGGAGGCTTCCATCCAATCAATCTCCATCTGGGTAACGAGGGCCCCTCGGAACAGATGGTCAAAGAACTGTGGACATTTACAAATCCAAATACATCTGGTTTATTGTCTTTATTCCACAGAATACCTTTCCTCTATTAGTAGAAGGGGATTAACAGCAACTAAAAATGAAACAGATCACAATTACTGAATATTCTTCTTTTCTACAGATTCACAGGATAATAGGGGTTTTCTTTCTTCTTAACTCCCCACACAAATCTTGGACTTTTTTCCTGTTTTTCAGAAAGGAACTGCACAGCCTGAGGACCTGATGAAATAGACAGAGCAGCCTCTATTTTCACATCCTCCGGGGGCAGGGGGGAGCGCCAGGACCCTGGCCTGGCAGGGAGGGGACTCTAGCAGCCCCGTAAACCAAAAGTGAAGTCCCAAATCTTAATGTTTTTAAGAGAAGCAAACCCCGAAGACTTCCCAGACCTGTTTCAAATCATCTTCTTAGCAGAAGAAATACTAAAGGAAGAGAGCCCTGCTCGGCCTGGGGTCCAGTTGGCTTGGCTGTGAACAGCGGAGAAGTTCTAGGTGCCGTGATGTTCTTTAGGAAATGCGGCAGGGGAACTTTGAAGTTAATGGGTGTTTTATTGAGGAGAGGGCGGCACCTAAAGGTTAACAGTCCCATTTGCTGATGAAAATATCAGAGAGCAAGCAAGAGAGACATTATACAAACAAATACCGTGGATACCATTTGAGGGTTCTGATCTTTACGGGACATTTGCCTAAACAGTCTTAATTTTTATACCCTGGCTATCAACGTATGCAAAGATAAAATGTCCTGCAAAGAAATTTAATGTGCAACCAAGAGATTTCAGAGACAGCACTGGAGCCAAGAACTGTGCTTAAAAGCCTTCAAGTTGAAAACCCTCAAACTGCCTTTCCCTCTCTTGCCAAGAACTGGGCTTATCTTCTTTATCTCCTGCTACTCCTTGCTTTTAAAAAACGCCGTATTCTATTTCTCAGGCCATTTTCTACCGCCCTGCTTTATACAGACTTGAACGGATAGGCAGTCAAAATAGTGGATCAACCCAAAGAAACAATCTCTTCCTTCTCATAAACTTAAGACAGCACTTTGTCTCATTTGTTTAAAAAAAAAAAGTAAGCACTTTATAGTTTAGGTACAAAGGAGAAAATGATGTCCTCAGTGAAGGCAAGGACCTCCAGCACCCTGGGAGTATTTAATTGAATACACAGATCTGCTCGGTCATATAAAGAACCGATTTATTTGTTTTTGTATTTAATAGGCAGCCAAGAAACAGATATTCACTGAGCCTTTTTCTACCAGGCACTGTCTTTTCTACCAGGCCTTACCGTAGTGAGTAAAATGGATACAGTCGCTGCCCTCAACGGATTTAAAATCTAATAATTCAAGGGAAACTCGGCTAATACCCCCAAATGCTTATTTAACAGGAACTTACAGTTTTCAAAAGAATGTATATTGCACGTTTGAGATAAGACTAATCCTTCCTCCAACAAAGAAAACACCACCAGAAATGTCTTCAAGGGTTAGCCGGGAGAAAGAAAAGGAGCGGCCTGGGACTCGGTCCCAGCAAGAGGAGGGGCAGTTTCACCGACTTTAGGGCTTCAGCACTAACCCAGGAGTCCCACGCTTTCTCTCCAGGAGCTTATTCTGACAGGCGTGACCACCAGCCGGCAAGGAATGCCACCATCTAGGGCCCAAACAAGAAGGGCGTCCCTCTGGTTTAAGGTGCCCCTGCAGTGGCTCACGGGACAGATTCTGAGCCAGGGTTCCACCGAGCCTGGCTCCAGGGGGACCGCGTTCGCCTAGCCGGTGGCGGCTGTTTGAGAAATCACACCAGGCGGAAGGACCGGGGCCCGGGGGCCGTCTCACCACCGAGACAGAGTGTGGTGTAGACTCAAACCATGTCCGCATAATCCTCGGCCTGAGTTTTAAAACCCCCGACAGAGCTGGATGCTGGCGAGAGATGAGCATCCCGAGAGGTGCTCCTCTTTTTCCTAGGTCCCCAGCGGCGGGAGCCTTGCGACCCGGAGGGACGCCCCAGCCCCTTACCTGCCGGTTCAGCCTGACGGACAAGACGTTACTGGAGTAGCCGTAGCTGCAGATCTCCGTGCCCTTCTTGAAGTGGTACACGTTCATCTGGCGAGGCTTCGTGCGGCTCACCACCACCACGAGGCTGCTGGAGAAGAGGCGCTCCACGATGCAGACGTCGGGGATGTCATCTGCGGGCGGGGTGGGGCGGGGAGGCGGCCGAGGGGGCGCACACGTCAGCCGGCGGCCTCCTCGGGGTCCTCCCCCCCCCGACCGCCTGCTTGCAGAGATTCCCCGCCCCTTCTCTCGACAGTGAACTTTTACCCATTTCCCAAGTTCCCAAGCCCTTTCCACCATCGACAGTCAGGCAGACCCCGGCGATCAGAACGTAAAGCCGGGCTTTCCAGAGCATCCCCTGATGCCCTCCGCGGCTGGAATCACAGCCCCGCCCCCGGGGCCGCTGTCCTCTCTGCAGAACATATCTGGGAGGTTTGGATCAATCCACTCTTTCTCCACGAGAGGTTTCAAAGGGGTAACTACTCTGTCGGGAGGCTCTGCTTTCGGAATTCTTCTGGTCCCTGTTGCTAAAAGGTACAGGTGCCGCCATGATGGGGGAGGGGAGGGGGCAGGAACACAGTGAATTCTGTGCCTCGTGCCCGTCTTGCTGTGCTCCCTGACTCTCTCCGGAATCCCTTTCCTGTTGGTAATACCCCGGACATCTGTGCTATGACCACGGAAGTCCTTCTGTACCCAGGAAGAAGGTAAATCAGGAAGCCTCTGGAGCGCCTGTAGACAGGAGGCCTCCGTGTCTTTCTGGGAACACTCTTTTCACACGCCTGCCTTTCTTGGGCTCCAGCAAGTCCCAGAGGGAACAACGCAGGACAGATACAGAGCAGAATCTTCACAAAAATGTTATAGTAAAAATCACATCTTACAAATGAATTGGGAGCCTAAGATATTATTTGCCAAGCCACTTTCTTTCCAGGGAATCCAAAGAGTGTGTTTTCGTCAATATGATGGTGGCATAAACAACAACCCTCCCTGAGACAATGAGAGAGGCATATTTCTAAGCTGGACCTGTTTTTAATATTCACTAGAAGTACTTCAATGTCTTTGATATGGACTCTGTGAATGGGAGACTACTGCTTTATTAAAACAAGGACAATACTTCCATGACTGAATGAATGTTACCAATATTCTACAGTGCCAATAAAAGGGCAAAAAAAAAAAAAAAATCGTAAGTGAACTTTCAGTTCAACAGTTATAAAAACTGATGACCGTGCATATGAGTATACGAAAAAGTGTCAACAATACAGTTTCAAAGGATTTCTTAATGTAAAAAGAGAATGTTACTTAAGCTATTGCCAAATCTTACTAGTGTTTCATGGTGGTTTTTTTTTTTTTAAAGCAAGTGGAAACAATGATTTATATTTAAATCTGAAAAAATACTGACTCTGTAAGTTTGAGGGTTAGTGGAGGGAAATGCAGAAAGCCGAGAAGCGCCCCAGCTTAGAGTCTAGAGGGTGGATTTGGTGCCCTGAGATTCTCACACACACACACTTACTGCTTCCATGGACGTGGTCAAGCTGCTCCACAGAACTCAAAGAAAACAGCTTATAACCAGATTTGGTTCCAATCGCGAGGGATCTGTGAAGGCAAGGACAGCCTGGGAGTGACAGCAGGTACTGGGTCCAACCACAGGTGGGTCTGAAGAGAGACACCCTCCGTCCCTCGAGCCTCATAGGGGACAGATAAACATACAGCCTCAGGAGCCGAGACATTTGATCACTTTCTAGATGGTGAAGCAAGCATGCCTTTTCAGGTGGGCAGGTCCAGTCGAAAGGAAGAAGTCAAAGACAACTACATACAAACATGTGAAATGGTTAAGAGACCTGAAACTGAATGGGCTCTATCATCAAATGAAACGTCAACCCCACCAGGGGCCACGCTTTCCCAGCTGGGCAGAAATAGGAAAAATGGCATGTTTGACAATATTCATCACAGTGCTACCAAGAGGTAAATTTTTTTTTTCCTTCCTTCCTTCCTTCCTCCCTCCCTCCCTTCCTTCTCTCCTTCCTTCACTTTCTTCCTTCCCTCCCTCCGTCCTTCCTTCCTCCTTTCTTTCTTTCTTTCTTGCTTAAAAAAGAAATACGTGGGGCTTCCCTGGTGGCGCAGTGGTTGAGAATCTGCCTGCCAATGCAGGGGACACGGTCTGGTCTGGGAAGATCCCGCATGCCGCGGAGCAACTGGGCCCGTGAGCCACAGCTACTGAGCCTGCGCGTCTGGAGCCTGTGCTCCGCAACGGGAGAGGCCGCGACAGTGAGAGGCCCGCGCACCGCGATGAAGAGTGGCCCCCGGTTGCCGCAACCAGAGAAAGCCCTAGCGCGGAAACGAAGACCCAACATAGCAATCAATCAATCAAGCAATAAATAAATCTTTAAAAAAAAAAGAAAAGAAATACGTGATGTTAGAAGACACAGTAGGTCATTAGCAGGCAAAATTTAATAGATGCTTCCTTCCATCACTTTCCATGAAAGCATCTCAGATACTTTATACCAGTGGTTCTCATCCCTGGCTGCACATTAAACTCACCTGGGAAGTTTTAAGAAGAATACTGATGACTGTCTACCCTGCTCCCCCAACCCTGTGCTTTTTATTTAATTGGATTTCTTTCTTTCTTTTTTTTTTTTTTTCAGTTCAAGTACTTTCACGGGCAGCCATGGTTGAGAACTCTGCTTTATCCTCGGCTCCACAAAGCCAGCACTGCAACCTACCAACAGAGCAAAATCTAAACCTTATCTGGGACTACGGGGGCTAAACGAATTTTGTCTTCTTTTTTTTTTTTTTTTTTAATTTTTTGGCTGCGCAGTGCAGCATGTGGGATCTTAGTTTCCTGACCAGGGATCAAACCCACGTCCCCTGCATCGGAAGTGCAGAGCTTTAACCACTGGACCGCCAGGGAAGTCCAGAATCTTGTCTTCTTAATTTTTCACTCTTCAACCGATAGATACACAGTGTGCACCCAGGTTTTCTTGGCCCCAGGATGAAAGCAAATGGGTCGGTTTTGTTCGGCAGCTGAGAATTCCTATCCAGCTCTCTCCTGCTTTGCCCTCAACACCTCAGCGATGACCACAATCTTACCCAGCGCATCCTCAGAATAAGCCATCGGACCCTGACCCCTGGGAAATGGGATGTCAGGGCTGAAATGGACCTTAAAATGGTCCTACGTAGACCTAACAATTAGTCCAACTCCCTCATTCAAAATAAACGTATGAAAAGGTGAGCTTCGCTCTTCACAGGGAGACATAGACTAAAATAAGCAGCTTACTGCTACAAGCCTGGATGGCCAAGGCTCTTGTTTCACTAGCCTAAAAAAGAGAAGGTCATATGATTCTCCCTGGAATTTTTTTTTTTTCTACCCTAACATTTGTTCTTCGCTGGGATGGCAGTTGACTTTTAATCAGCAAGGTGGCTGCTTCGCCCCCCGCACCCCCACCCCCAACCGACCTGCTGAGCAGCTAACCTGGGGGATTAGACGTTTGCATCAGGCAACAGTGCGCTTAGAACTGGGGCTTGGCTTCTAATGACAACAAACTCGAAAGGCCAGCCAGCCGCATCTTACAACTTCAAAATATACATACTCCATAGGGATCACTGTTCCTAAACCTTCTTCCCATAAACTTTTTTCACATAAATATGTGTGCATTTAGTTGCAAACCAAGGTTTCTAAAGCTTGCAAGTGAGGGAAAAAATGTTGTAATTAGAGTCTTATAATATTAACCAAAAGATCTGGCAACTTAAAATAACTTTCAAACCTATGCCCTGCTCCACACGAATTTTAAATATGGGAAATGGCAGTGTGATCACTGTTGTGCTTTAAATGGTTGATCAATGACCACAAAAAACTCTGAATCAAGGAATTCAGACTAAACCCTTACTTCATTCATAAGGCCTTTTTGTAGGAAGAAAAAAAATTCTCATCACCTCTCATGAAAATGGGATTTGGGACAAATACATACCACGAATCAAATGAAAAAACACACCCAAATTGTCTGGCACAGGGCCAAGCATGAAGGATGAGTGAAGACTGCTAAAGGTTAGTTGTCTTCTAACTAACCTTCTCCAGAAAAACTGGACCCTAAATTTGGCCTATACTTATAGAAAAAGACACGCTGACACTCCGAAATGTATTCGGCAAGGGGCTTGACTTATTTTAAAATCCAATGTCATACCCTCTGAGGCTCAAAGCAACTGACTGTGACAAAAACTTTTATTTATAGGTGCGACAGAGCTGCCCAGCAGAGCCAGGAAGACAGAACTGACCGTAGGGACTAAGGAAATTAACTTCCCAAGCACCCTACCGTTTTGAAAATAACATTCTTATCCAACTGCTATAGAAAGCTGGGACTTACCTCGAGTAAAAATTAACATCCCTTTAAAAAAATGTAATAAACAATGCTACAAAGCAGAATTGAGAACATTTCCTACTAAGAAGCAAACTAGCTAGCTCCCCTCCTTAACCTGCTTTCAACTGGGAAGGCAAACGCCCAGGCATTTCAACAGCCATCCTCTCTTGCAAAATGTTTCTTACAAAACATCAGAAGTGTATCTAGACCATCATATTTGTAAACTGTGGCTCTCAACCCATGAGAAAATAATTTAGTAAGCCACAAATGGCTTTAAAAAAAAAGAAACACAAAATACCAGAGGGTATTGCACACATTAAGAGTAAACAGCATGTTGTGAATTGCTTTTCAGTGATATTATACATATATATATGTGTGTGTGTGTGTGTGTGTGTATACACACACATCTATATCTGGATATTGGGTAATGTTGTAATATATATTTCTTATTGTGGGCTGTGGTCAAGGAAAGCTTGAAAGTCCGTCATCTAACCCAGTTGTCCAGCTACTGGATTACACGATTACACGTACAGCTTTTTCGAACAAAGGTATATTGTTTGGCATAGGGTGTTTTTAAACAGAAACACAAAGGGAATGGAAGCCAGGGTTGCTTATGGTACACGATGGCCTTAATTACACCACTGAATGTTCAGTATTAGCATAGCCCAGGCACAGACGGCCAACACACACCTGAAGCCGACTCCAAACAAGGAGCACAACAGAGACTGGTACAGCAGGAAATGGGAAACTGGGAAGAGGTCATCACTGCCTAGTGCTCTGGGTGCACATTCCAAAGAGATTATTCCATATGGTGCCCAGAGCTGGCATCTAACAATCCCATGAAAAGAGGTAAGGGAGCGGGAGTTTTCTTCTAAGGGACATCTTCCAGATGTCTGAAACACAGTTCAGCAACTCCCGGCTCTCTGGCCAAAGTCCCAATGGGAACATCAAGGTGAAACGTTAAAAATCCAGTCAAAAAGCAACAGAGTGGAGTTCGTGCTTCTCCCGGAAGGCAGCCTGGGCCGGGAAAGGGCTCCGGACTCCCAGGAGGCGGCTCGGCCTCTCCAGTGGTCTACGTGAAGACACAGTGAGAGCAATGGAGAGGTTCCTGACACCCAGATCCGGCGGGCGAGGTGCCCTGCGCTGGGGCTGGGATCGGGGCTGGCACCGGGGCTGGCCTGGCCGCAGGGATAGGCTGCCTCTGAGTCATTGGCCCTGCCCAGATGCCACGTTGAGATGCTCAAGGACAAATGGGAAAGTTTTTCCTGTACTCCCGTCTTCCTGGGCCCCAACTACCTCGCCTTGGGTCAGCTTGCAACTTCCCCGTCCTCTCCCATCTCCTTTGCTTTGGCCTCTGCCCCTCCTTCCCCAGACCCCCACTTTGGTCACTACCCCGCCCCCCCCGTCCCCCCACGTTCCTTAGCCTCCTTCAGCCCCACTCCCCCGGCTAACTCCCTCCTTCTCCCTCGGCCGGGCCCTCCTGGCTCTCGGCCGGCAGCGGGCGATGGGGGTGCTCAGCCCGCTCCTGGAGGACGGAGGGGGCGGCCCGGGGACCCGCACCGGTCCGGGCAGCACCGGCCGTCCGCCGAGGCCTCTGGGGGCGTAGGCCCGCACCTCTTGCACAAGTTGCCAACTGGACGACACCCCCGATCGCGACTTTTCTCCCCCACCTCCCGGCAGGGCAGGCGCCTCGGCTTACGTGCAGTCCTGGTTGAAAGAGAAGCAGCTGAGCGCCTCCTCGACCCCGCCCGAGGGGCCGTCTGCGGCCCCGGCCTCCATCGGGGGCTCGACCCGGGAAGCCGCCGCTCCAAGCGGGCGACAGCCACCTCAGCAGCGCGCTGGCGCCAGCCCCGCGGGCCGGGTTGCCCGCCCCCTCCGCCCACTCCGCCCCCTCCGCCCCCGGCCCCGCCCGGGCCCCGCCCGGGCCCCGCCCCCGGCCCCGCCCGGGCCCCGTGTCGCCCCGCCCCTCATCGCTCAGCTCCGCCCCGCCCCGCCCCCTCCTGCCGGTCCCGCGGACCCAGCCACCGAGAGGGCGGGGTCCCCACTGCCGGCCTCCATTGGTCATCAGCCCACGCCACGGCTCACTCTTGGCCAATTGACGACGGCTGTGGGCGGAACCGCCCTGCTGGAGACCCGCCCCCAACTCCGAGACACGGCTTGCCATTGGGCGAAGGCGCGTGACGCCAGGGCTGCAGGCCACGTGGCGGTGTTTTCATTGCCAGGGCGGCCGGGCAGAGCTGGAGGACGGAAGGGCCAGGCAGCTGGGCCCGGCCTGCAGGCTCCGGTCCGGCGTCTGCGTCGCGGCCGCGGCAAAGCAGACAGGCGGGCGCGCTCGTTCCGACCCCACCCAACCCCGTGTCCTGGGTAACACTCCGTCTATTAAACTTACAGTTTAGTAGAGAGCGTTGGACGCCAAAGCCCCACCTTCTCGTAGAGTCTTCTAGCTGCTTAGAAAACTGTTTCTAACAGGAGGATGCTGAGGCCAGATAGGTAGGACGTCATCTTATCCATTGTCCGTTGAGAACTCTTACCACAGGTCAAGCACCGTGTTAACAATGTGTATTATCTCGTTGAATTCTTACAAAACTTTGGGAGGAAAGCGTAATTATGCCCAATTTAAAGAAGCCGTAACTGAAGCACAGAACTGCTAAACAATTCTGCCTGAAGTAACACAATACATGGTAAAATGTGGTTTTGTCTGATTTCAAGACCCGTGCACCAACGACTCTGCTAGACAGTTTTTGGCAAAACCTATCTGATCTGTAGCTGAAAAAATGAAAGAAAATGTGTATAGGATGTTGTATTTTGTGAAAAGGATGAAGTCTTGAAGACAGCACAGTAAAAAACTCATGTAATTCGAGGTGAATCCAAACGGTCTCTCTTCCCAAGATGAATACATGTTGCCATGTAGAATTATCAACACAACTAATGAGTCAGTAGCTCTGCTAGTTTTGGATGTATATAATTACTGACGAATTTTTAATTCATGCTTTTCAAATTTTAAGACGAAATGATATTTTATTGTTGTTGTTGTACCACTGCATTTCAGACTGGTATAATTCAAATTTTCTATTTTGTGACAAAACTGTATATATATATAGGAAACTTGGACCTACAGTGGGTGAGTGAAGAGCACTGTTTCTCTTAAGCTTTTCTGGTTGACTCCTGGTTTTGGTTTTCTGAAATGCAAATATAACAGTTTCTTCTTTCAGTGCTATTATTCTTTCTCTCAACTGATGTAAAAATAGTTCAGCTAACACATCTACAGATGTCGATTGCTCTTTAGTTGACTGTGAGGTGTAAAAATCATCGTAAGGGAAGGAGCCGCCGCTTGGATGCTTTAACTGTGTTATCCTTGTAACGTCTCAGCTCAGAGGTGCTTTCCCTCTGCCCTCCCAGCTCAGGCAAATGCTGCAGTCCTTTTTGTTCTATTTAGAAAGCAAAATGTCTGACATTCTAGGTGTTAGGTTGTTGGGAGAATTACATAATGTGCACAATAGGTTTTTAAAGTGGAAGCTGTTATTATCAAGAATTTGGACTTTATGGGGTAGAGATGGGAGCTGGTGTTAGTTTTTGAGCAGGAGCGTTTCATGATAAAAGTAGTGTTTTAGGCAGATAAACTCGGCCAGGGTGTGCAGAGCAGATTAGAAGGGAGAAAAGCCTAGACTAATGTGAAATTTTAGGAGCAAAAGCATGTGAGAAACTAGGCTATAGGTTGGCAGCAAGGTCAGAAAGGTTAGGACAAAGCCAAGAGAGATTCTTTTTTCTTGAAATGTATTTGACACATAACTTTGTGTCAATTTAAGGTGTACAACGTGTTGATTTCGTACATTTATGTGTTGTAACCTGACTGCCATTGTAGCGATAATTAGCACCTCATCACATCATGCGAAGAGATGTTTTGAAGGGCGCTGTCCAATAGAGGGATAATGTGAGCCACAAATGTGAACCCCAAATGTGATTAAAATTTTTCAAGACGTATCATTTAAAATTTTCTAGACCCCATGTTAAAAACGGTAAAGAGAAATGGGCAAGTTAATTTTAATAATATTTAACTAGTTAAATATTATTTAATATAACCCAGTACGTCAAAAATATCATTTTAGTAGGTAATCCACGTAAAATTATTAATCAGCCAGTTTGGATTATCATTATTTTTTAGCATAAATATTTAAAATCCCTTGTGTCTTTTTCACTTACGGTATATCTCAATTCGCACTAGCCACATTTTAGGTGCTCACGTGGTTGGTAGCTATCTTATTGCCCAGTGGACTTCTGAGAGCATAAGCCTCGGGGCATGGCGGATGGGGAAGGAGGGGTGGCAGGGAAGAAGAGCGAAGACTTAAAGCCGATTCCATGGTCAGAAGGCGCGCTGTGCTGCTTTCAGAAACCAGATGTCTGGCAGGTATTTAGGAAGCTGCATTTAGTTTCAGACACGTTGAGGTGGTAGAACTGAATGCTCATTGGAGTTAAGGTTCAGACCTAGAGATGTAGATCTGGAAGAAAACAGGTCACCTTCCCAGCCCCACTTTTTCCTATGAATGATCTGCCTTGTATATTTCCTACTGGGTTAATGGTTCACATCCCCCAAGGACCCATGTGGAAATAACATCCCAGGGCTGCCTCATCTGGTTTTATTTTTCCCAAGACAATACAGAAATCTGTATTTTATGTAAATGTATATCTATAGAAATATTTATTTCATAGAAACCTATATTTTTACGTACAAATGTTAAACGCTGACAACTAATTCTTCTTTTTAAAAAACACTATGTGAGCCGAACTAAATACATCAGCTGGCTGGATGTGGTTTGTGGAGGGCCAGCTTATGACTTCTGTTAGAGGCAGAAGGAGCCACTTTGAGAGGTTCCTCCCTCAAAAAAAAAAAAATCCCAGAAATCCGTTTGGATAAAAGGCCAAGGAAAAGGTTATAAATAAATTCAGAGGTGCTGAATTCATTTAATGCCAGGCTGGTTTTTCTATTTTTAAGTCCTAGTTCTCGTCTAGATTCTATAGGAGTGGAAACTCCTGATTTGAATATCAGGCTTATGGCATCTTAATCCTTCCACATTCTTGGAACAGAGATTTCAAGGCTAAATATCAGAAGCAAAGGAATTTTGGGGGAGGGGCAGAGAACACACAGTTTACTGAAATGGGAACAGGATTTTGACTCTTTCTCTTTTTCCCAATTGGAATTCCTACGTGTCCATCTTTTCCCAGGCAAAATGTCCATTCTTTCTAGGGAAACAGTAAGTCAGCAAAATCGTGGGAGAATCAAGCCAGGGTCTGGGAATCAAACATCCTTTGTAAGACAAAATTGCAGGCCACAATTCAGCTAATGGGAAGACTTCCTATTTGTGTAACAGTCAGGTTGTAATTTAAAGATGCTGACCAGGGCATACACAGGGCATTAACAGGGGAAGTTGGAAATGAGAAATCCTGTCTGATGCAACCTTCCGGTCACTCAATATGGTTGCCTGTGACACCCAACCATCTATAATTAGAGTAACTACTAGGTGACTGAATACCACTCCTGGCTGCTGCTTCCTTTTATAAAATCCATTCTATTTTTATAAAATCAAGTCACAGGAAATAATCTCCTTTTTCTCTTCTTGTTGATGTGTTTCAGCACTCTGAATGTGAGCTGAGAAAGAGTAGAACCACAACGGAGAAGAGTGTATGGTAGTACTTGGAGAAAAGAGGAAAGGAGGAGGGGCAATAGAAAATAGGTAGGCCTTTGGGGTTGGGGAGAGGGAAGGGCGATGGGTTGTGACGTGAAGGAAGCTCAAGAAGTTAGCCCCACAGTTCTAAGTAGGAGAGGAAGGAACGGGCTGTAGGGTGATTTCTGGGAAAGGAGATGGTCCCATGGGATTGGCAATCAGGAAGTCCCCAGCCAAGGGTCTGGTTGAGCAAAGGCGCAACTGGGCTTTCTTGTCACTCACTGTGGGCACCGTCTTTGTGGGAGAGCATGGCTGCAGTGAGTGAACAGCCCCTGGGATGTGCCTTTGTTCCCCAAACGGAACCATTATTTCTGGGTGTTTTGCTTGAAAAAAGGGAGGGCAGGGAGCAAAAACTAACAACCTTTCTAATACTCCTTGACTTACGTACTTCCTCTCAAGGGTAAGAAACAATGATATTTCACTGAAGAACTGGTGTCTTTGTCTTCACCCCTTCCCCGATCTGTCATATTTTGGCTTCCAGAATAATCTTCCTAAAACACCAAAGCAAATCACAAGTTCTCCATAGATAGTTGCTGGTCAACTGACATTTACAGAGACAGTAGCTTTCTATGCCTGCATTTGCAGACTTACCTGGAGCAAATGGTCTATTATTCAACACAATGTGGGGAGGGTCAACCATCGCGTTTCTGTTCCCTGGGACATCTGAAGACCAGCCGAGATTACAGACATGGGTTCATCAGACCAGCCAATCACCCTGGCTTAAGTGTTAGAGTATCTGGAAATGGAAAACAAAGCTTTATAGAAAACTTGGCTTGAAGCCTCATACAGCTTCATGTAATGCTCACTCCATCTGTTCTGTCCAGGACATTTTATCCCCATCATGCAGCCGTGTAAACCCATCTTGAGAGACGTTGGATAAGTTTCTCAGGGACCCAGGAGATGTTGTCTTCACTCAGTTCCCTCCACTAGATTCTCGGGTCACCATTTCATGCTGCCTCTCGCATTGCTGTGGCTCAAGGTTGGAAACAGAGCTGGAATCTTAAGCTCTACCTCATTGGCTAGAGGGGCAGGGCAGAGAGGAAAAGGCAGGATTGTGCTAAGAAGGCCATTGGTCAAGCTCAAAGGGGAGGCGTGGAGTCCTGCAAATTTTCAAAAAGGTCCAAAGCTTTGCTTACGTTTACCAGGGTACTACTCCAAGTAGAGTTGGCCCTCTGTATCAGTGGATTCCGCATCCATGAATTCAACCAAACTTTGATCGAAAATATCCCTCCAAATTTAAATAAATAAGGAAATAAATTCCAGTTCCAAAAGGCAAAATTAGAATTTGCCACGTCAGTAACTATTTACATAGCACTTACATTGTATTAGGTGTTATAAGCAAGGTAGAGATGATTTGAAGTATTTAGGAGGGTGTGCCTAGGTTATGTGCAAATACTATGCCGTTTTACATAAGGGATTTGATTTTGATATGGGGCAGGGGTCCTGGAGCCAATCCCTGCGGGTACCCAGGGTCGACTGCACTAAAAATATCTTTTGCTCCCAAGCAAAGTGTTAACCTGTGCTCCTGGGTGGGAGTGGCTAGTTGATAAATGATGCTGTAGGACTCTGGGTTTCTTCCTGGTCTAGAGAGATGGCCTAGGGAGTGGTAACCATTCCTTGGAATACTTGTCTCTAGGAAAAAGGTGATTTCCGAGGTCTTAGGACGGCAGGGCGACGGCTAAGAATCCAACGATGCGTGGTGAACAGCGCCATCTAGCGGTCCACAGTATTCGGTTCCAGGCTGGTGGGTGGATTTTGAAGGAAAGACTGACTTCAGGGGAAAGATCTGGGGATTTTATTCTAAAACTTTGGAAGAAGAGTCCCCGAGGCTCCCCATGTGTTCTTCCAAAACCTCTTTACTGTCTGTACATCGAAAACACAGAGGCCCCACTCCCCACTTCCTATGCTGGAGGAGACGTTTGGAAGGGGTTTGCATATTCACTCATTTGACAAATCTTTATCAGGTGCCTATTATGTGCTTGCCACGGTTCCAGGCCCTGGGGATGCACCACGGGACAAAATCCTTAAAAATCCTGCCCAAAGATCTAAACAGACATCTCTCCAAAGAAGACATACAGATGGGCAACAAGCCCATGCAAATGTGCTCCATATCATTAATTATCAGAGAAATGCAAATCAATCAAAACTACAACGAGGTATCACCTCACACGGGTCAGAATGGCCATCGTCAAATCTACAAATAATAAATGCTGGAGCGGGTGTGGAGAAAAGGGAACCCTCCCACACTGCTGGTGGGACTGTAAAGTGGTAGAGCCACTATGGAGAACAGTATGGAGGGTCCTTAAGAAACTAAAAATAGAACTACCATATGATCCAGCAATCCCACTCGTGGGCATATATCCTGAAAAACTATAATTTGAAAGGTTACATGCACCCCAATGTTCATTGGAACACTATTTACAATAGCCAGGACATGGAAGCAGCCTAAGTGTCCATCAACAGAGGAATGGATAAAGGTGTGGTACATATGTATTGATACAATGGAATATTACTCAGCCATAAAAAAGGATGAAATAATGCCATTTGCAGCAACATGGATGGACCTAGAGATGACCACACTAAATGAAGTAAGCCAGACAGAGAAAGACAAATATCATATATCACTTATATGTGGAATCTAAAAAAATGATACAAATGAACTTATTTACAAAACAGAAACAGACTCACAGACTTTGAAAACAAACTTATGGTCACCAAAGGGGAAAGGTGGGCGGGAGGGATAAATCAGGAGTTTGGGATTAACATACATACACACTACTAGATATAAAATAGATAAATAACAAGGACCTACTGTACAGCACAGGGAACTCTACTCAATATTCTATGATAAGTTATATGGGAAAAGAATCTGAAAAAGAATGGATATATGTATATACGTAACTGAATCACTTTGCTGCACACCTGAAACTAACACAACATTGTAAATCAACTCTACTCCAATATAAAATAAAAATAAAATTTTAAAAAATAATAAAATTTTAAAGGTTTTTTTTAAAAATTAAAAAAGTCCAGCCCACATAGGCAGAAAGACCACAAAGAAAAAAATAAAATAAAGTGGAGAATACCTGAGATGTAATGAGTGCTGAGAAGAAAAATAAAGCAGTGAAAGGGCGTCTGGAAGAGTTGAGGAGGGGGTTGATTTCACGGAAAGAAAGCAGGGAAGGCCTCCCTGGAAGATTCCCTTTGAACAAAGGCCTGAAGGAGAGGTGGGAACGGTTTCCGCAGGCCCGTGGGGAAAAGCATTCCGGGCAGAGGGAAGGGAAGTGCTCACGAAACACGACAGAGGCCAGGGTGGTTGGAACAGAGAGAGGAGGGGGCAGAATCCGTAGGCAAAGAGGTCAGAGTGGAAATGCTCGGGGTGTGGGAGAAGTATGAAAAACCACTGGACGTTCTGACTTACATTTGAACAGAATCAGGCAGCTGTGTTGAAATAAATGGCCGGTGTTTCGGGAGATTCACAAGTCACCTTAGCGTGTTCAAAGCTCCCGAAAGCCCAGTATTGTGTTTATTTACCATTGTTTCACAGGCTTATTTAGATCTCTTGTTTTCCAGGAACACCCACTAACTTGTGGGACTTGAGAAAGTAAAAATCAGCCCCGATAAGCCGGCGCAGATGTTCCCGAGAGTCATAAACACGTCCAGTGCGAGGCCACAGTGCAGCTGCAAAGTGCCTGTGAGTGGCTCCTGTGTTCTTATCACTGCCTTCCCCAGAGGTGCTTTGCTCCTCTCACCCCCAGGACAGAGATTTTGGAGATACCCAGTGATTAAAGCACCCCGCTTCAGGACCACCTCCAACCCTGACCTGACTCCTGTTTCCCCTACCCTTCCCACCTTAGAATCACTCAGCACAAACCCAGGTCCTACAGAAGCCCCTTCCCACACAGCCTCTTACTGAGACAGCCCAGCTGGTGTACACCCGCCCTTGCTGCAGTAAGTGAATAAAACCAACACTGACTGGGCGAACCTGGTGGTCTTTACCTCGAACGGTTAGCAGACCCCAGTGTTTTGTAGAAGAAAGTTGGAGAAAAGCTGGACAAAATGATTACTTCCTACAGTGAAGTTCCTTGAGTCTAAAGCTGAAGTGTCGCATCCCACCTGAAATGTCTTATGTACTCGTTGGAAAACAGTGCGCGGTCAATGAAAGGGGTGAGGACTGTCAAATATTTTTAAATTTTGTCAAATATTTTAGAAATAATGAGTGGGTATTCTTTTCATTAGTTGTCTCTTGTCTGTCTGGTCCCTCCTGCTGCTAACATTTTTGGCTGAGCATTTGTGCTACAGACCCTCTTGGCTTGATTGGGGGCTTCATACCCACCCCTCCTACCCGGGGCATTTTTCAGACAACACTCGGATGTCCAGAGAAAGAGCAGAGTGGTTCTAGGCAAACACGTCCACGTCCACACCCGAGTCACAGGGAGAGTGTACGCAAAGGTGATTCGCAAAATCGGGCTTGCACCTTAGAAAGCTCATTGCAGAAGTCGAGGATGGCGCAGAGGCAGAGATCAGGCTTGAGGCTGGTCCATCACTCCCAGCTGGAGGTGATGAGACCTGAACTCAGGTGACAGCTCGGGGGGGGGGGGCGTAGATGTTTCAGGACTCAGTGGCCTATTAGACCAGATGCTGGTGTCCATTGTGACAGCACCAAAATTTCCTTGTTCCTTTCCCATACTTTTTCTGCTTTTAGTAAAATGATCATTTATGTTTTCTCTGATCTTAGGTTCATGGGGTGAACTACATTGATTAATTTTTTTAAATTGAGGTGAAAGTCACATTCGGTTAGCCCTTTTGTTTGTTTGCCGCACGATTTATTATCTGGTCATAGTATTGGGGTATTACTAGACATAGATTTAACACCATTGTGACTTCTCTTGAGACAGAACAACCCCAAAAGAAAACTTCAAAATGTGCAAGAGCGATAAATACCAAACTTTCTGATCTACAAATGTGTACATATAAAATGCCAGCCATTTCTGGAATCATCCAGCGACCACGTGTTCACGGCTAGGTGTCTGGTGTTGGCAGTGCTAATTGTTGGAACATGTCACATGCATTGGCCCCAATTATTTTTATGTCATTTACCAAACATGTTTGCAGGGATGGAACAGCCTGGGGTCCTCGGTGGGTGAAAGCCCTTCTTTTTACAAGCAGGAACCCCAAGAAGCTGGCTGCTCTGGTGAGCCTGAAGGTGTCACTGTCTTTATGCTTTGGTGAACAATCAAATGTCAATAGCCTCTGGCGACCAGGGCGGGACAAGACTGCAGTTTGGGTCGAATGTGTCTGGATCCATCCTGTTGACCCTAAACACGGACTAATTCTTCCACTTTCTCCGTGTCTCAATAGTCTGGTCCCGCAGACTGCTTCGGCATGACCACGTGGATAACAGTGAATTCATCTTGTGTCAGTTTCCACAGGTTTCCATTCCTCTTGCTGCATTAGATCTGCCAGCTGCAGAATGTGTGGCCAAGATCTCGTGATAAAACTGCACATCACAGCCCTTCAACCGCTGAACGCTGTGCAGCACTCAGATAAGCAGCTGCTTTAAGGCCCTGTTTAGGGGAGGAGACTGACTAGCGGAATTGATCGCATCGCTTTTATTGGGCTGATCTGCAGATACATTCAGCAAGGCATTGTTCTGGGGCGGGCGAAAGCAGGACAAAGCAGTCCCATGAATCTGCTCGTGAATCTGCTCTCACAGAGCGGGGTCGGGGGAGTGGGGGGCTTGGGGGTGCCGTTCCTGGCTCCCCTTGTAACCTCGGGCTAATTCTTGCTTCTTGAGCTGATCTTCAAAAACCAGAAACTGCTCCCATTCTAGCTTCTGCTGGCGCATCTGAGCAGTTTGCTTCCTTTCTGTCTCTGTCAATCTCAGAGGTGTCAGTTTTTTGGAAAATTTCAGCTTTATGTTTGTTTTGCTTTGCAAATATTCTTGATATTCCATGTTACATTTCTTTAAAAGGTCCCTTTTCACTTCATCTGTCCTTGGGAATGCAGCCTCCTTCAGTTTCTTCATAACATCCCGCTGTTCAGGTACTCCGCGTTGCTGGTAATCTTAGTACCTGGGAAGCCTTTCTACAAACAAGATAATAAATTGATTATAAAGAACAAAGGCATTTTCCAAGTTTCCTTCCTTCAAATACACAGATGCCATCCTCTCCATTTCTATTCCAGATATAAAGTAGCACCCCCTCCCAACAGACATGGAAAACAAACTTAACGTTACCAAAGGGGAAGGAAGGGAGGGGATCAATTAGGAGATTGGGATTGACATGTACACACTACTATATATAAAACAGATAACTAATAAGGATCTACTGTATAGCACAGGGAACTATACTCAACATTTTGTAATAACCTATAATGGAAAAGAATCTGAAACAGGATAGATATATATATGTATGTATGTATTACTGAATCACTTTGCTGTACACCTGAAACTAATACAATATTGTAAATCAACTATACTCCAATAAAAAAAATAATTACCAAAAAAAAGTAGTGGCCTGGAGTGATATTTTCATTGATGGTAACATTACAACCAAGGTTGCTCAGAACATGGACTCACTCTTCTGGGCTGAGGGAAACATCTCATTGTGAGGCATAGATAGCAGCTACTTTTTCCCCAGAATTCACAGAGAATTTCTGATCCGTGTTGTCCTGTCTAAAAAATGAAGGTGTTCACTGTTTCTTCTCAATTACGTCATCATATTACTTCAATCTAATCAGAAATATAGTGGGCCATAAGAGTTAGATCACCCATTTATTAGAAAAGGATGTAACTCAGGAACAGGCAGATGGAAGAGATGCTTCAGGCGAGGGATGTGGGAAGGGGCTCAGAGCTCCCCTGCCCTTTCCACACACTACGCTCCCAGCACCTCAACGTGTTCACCAACCTGGAAGCTCCAAAATTAACCTTTTTAAAGTGAACATTTCAGTGGCATTTAGTACATTCACATTACTGTGCAAGCATCCCCTGTATCCAGTTCCGGAACATTCCACTGCTCCAAAAGAGAACTCTGGACCCACTAAGCAGTTACTTCCTATCCTCCCTGCCCCCATCTCCTGCCCATTGCCAGCCTGTTTTCTGTTTCTATGGAATTACCAATTCTGAATATTTCACATAAATGGGGGTCCTACCATATGTGACCTTCTGTGTCTGACCTCTTTCACTGAGCATAATACTTTCAAGGTTTGTCCATGTTGGAGCATGTACAGTATTTCATTTCTTTTAATGGCTGAATGATATTCCATTGAATGTATATACCACAATTTGTTCATCCATTCATCAGCTGATGGACACTTGAGTTGTTTCCACCTCTTGGCTATTGTGAATAGTGCTACTCTGAATATGTGTGTACATGTAATTATTTGAGTACCTGTTTTGAATTCTCTTGGGTATAGACCTAGGAGTGGAGTTGCTGGGTTATGTGATAATTCTATGTTTAAAATTTTGAGGAACTGCCAAACTATTTTCCACCGTGTGGAACCATTTGACAGTCCATAACAATGTACGAGGCCTCCAAATTCTCCACGTCCTTGCCAACACTTGTTATTCTCCGTTTTTGTTTTTTTTTAAATTACTGTAGCAGGCCCCGTGGATGTGAAAAACACTGAAGTTTTGTGCCATGTCTGCACAGTTGCAAACACCTGGGACGTCCAAGTAGTGCTGGATCCCCCAGCTGAGCCAAAGCTGTGCTATATTCTCAAGTTTCCCATATCTATTCTGGGTCACACTCTGGGCAACAAAGCTTTGTGTCATATAGAAAGTCGTTCAGCTGCAACACGTAAATTCAAATGTGAATCCACGGGGCCAAGTCAAGGGACCAATATCTGAAGCAGATCCTGCGCTGCCACCTCTGGCCTGTTCTTTCCATTCTGATCTTTTATTCTCCAGGTAAATCCTCTTGATGTACCACTGATTCTCCAGATATGCTGGGATGCACTCCTCAGATAACCTGGGGTATGGTTGCATCCCAGCTTTGGTTCAGCCCGGGGATCTCTGCTCTGTAGGTTTCTTATTAGGGTGGAAAGTAGTGCCAATCACAGCTGATACAGGAGGACAAATCGCTTTGGGAACCAGAGACTTTGGTTCCTTTGACTGTAAAGATGCTGCGTGACATCAAAGAAGGAACGTCTTAGAGGTAGCAGCTACCTGTATCCCGGGCATAGGGTAGAAATATGGGATGGAGAGAGAGAGAGAGAGAGAGAGAAGGAGAGGGAGAGAGAGAGAGAGAACCAGATCGTTGGCAAAGAGGTAGTGGCTGAAGCCATGAGAGCAGGTAACGTGTAATGGAACATGTGTCAGTTGGTGAAGAACTGGAATGAAATGTCCTGGTTTGATGTTTGGAGTATTCCTTTAATTTTAGTTACACTATCAGGAGGGAGGCTGGCTTGAGTGCTGAGCCGGTCAGGGCAGCTCTAAGTCACACATTGCTGATGAGTGAGAACCTCTGTTATAAATGGAAATGTGAACTGTCATATGCACCTTGGCTGAAACTAAGTGCCGCACAGGATCGCCTATTTTCCTTATTGATTGCAAATACATGCAGGGAATAAAAAGCTGGTGTGTTTTCCAAAAACACGACTGAGAGTTTTCACGGCTGCATATCTGAAGTGGGTGTGATTTAGACGTTTCATGATTTCTCTGCCACCAGAAACATCCTTTGGTGGGGTTCTAATTTCTTATGGAAGTTTGGTTCCAGAAGCTATTTAAGAGCCTTTAGGAAAGACATCAAGTGGATAAGATGTATCTTAAAATATTGAAAGTGGCAATTTCCTAGGTCCTCAGTTCTTCCCTTTCTGGTATCTCCCCAGGGATCTGCTCCCACACTTGCCGGTTTAAGTCAGCCTCTATCTACAGTTGACCCTGGTCTGACCTCGCTCTCTGGAATTCTCTGCATGTCAACATGCACTCCGATGGCATTCCTGACGGGATCTCTTTCTCCTGAGCTCTTGAAAGAATCCTGCTTCAGCAACTCCCAGGGAATGGTGGGAGAGGTGTTTTTTAAAAAGAGATTTGTCACACACCAAGGACAGCAGTCATTTACTTTGCACCCTTTTATGCATGGACTATTTGCATGGTAAGCTGTTCATTTCCATTCTCCTATTCTCCCAATCCATGAACATAGTATAGATTTTGAGGTCTTCTTGACCCAGGTCTGAAATTTCTCATGAACACATAGCCCAATGCCTTACACCCCCCAGGGATTCTTATCACATTAGCCTGTGTATTTCTTTCAAAGCAGTTATCACAACCTGAAATTATCTTGTTTGTTTATTTGTTTACATGTTTACTGTCTATCTGCTCCATCTAGAAGGTAAGCTCCATGAGAACAGGGTCTTCTCCCAGCATCTAGAGCAATGCTTGACCACATAGTAGGAGCTCATGAAATATTTGCTGAATGACTGACTTACAGAATCAATAATTTTAAAATTATATAAAACTTATTAATTAAATTTATAAATTTATAAATTAAAGTTAAGCTTTCCATTAACTCATCATCAGTGTCTTTTTTTGTCTCTCTTAAACAATGATATTGTCCAAATTTAATTGGTATTATGACCAAATGTCAATTAACTATATTAGTGGCTCTCAAAATTTTTGGATTCCCTTGACACTCAACAATTATTGAGGGCTCCAAAGGGCTATTGTTTGTGTGGGTTATATCTATCATTATTTGGTGCAATAGAAATGAAAACTGAGAAGAATTCAAAATATTTATTAATTCATTCATTAAAAAATAATAAACCCATCATATATTGACATTAATACCATATTTTTTTCTGTTTCCAAAACAAACAAAAAATGGGGAAGAAGGGCTTTGTTCTACATTTTTACAAATCTCTTTAATGTCTGGCTTAATAGAGGACAGCTGGATTCTCATAGCTACTTCTGCATTCAGCGTGTGGTGACATCACATATCGTGTAGCCTTCAGCAAACCCCACTGTGCACTTATGAGAGAACAAGAGTGAAAAAGGTGAGTCATTCCTTGGTATTATTCTGAAAATAGTTTTGAGTTCACAGGTGCCTCAAGAGATTCTTGAGTGGCCCCAGGAATCCTTGAAGCACATTTTGAGAACAAATGAACAGTATTAATGGAGAGGAATATACTTTTCTTTGCCTTTGAACTGCATCACCTTTAAACACTGTATCTTCCTCTTCAACATCCGTAGCTTAGGTTAGTATTAAACTGCTTGTATTCCTCAAAAATGTATCATTGCCAAGGGCAGCCAGGATGCATAGTGAGGGATGAATGATGGAAAAGCGAGCCAAAGGTCAATGTTTATTGCACTCTGACTCATTCACACAGAAACAGAAACATCAATTATAAAAACATGAGCCTTTGCTGCATGCTCCATATTCTCCAAAGACTGTCTCTACTCTTTATAACAACACTTCCATGTAGGAATTACTAACCTCATTTTATAGACAAAGAAAGGAAAGCTCAGAAAATGTAAACAATGTGTCCAAGGCCACCAAGCTAATGAGTGATGGAGTGCTGACTCTGGTACTCCAAAAGCATTTAGTTTTTTACCATCAAATACTAGATTACCATCACATGGGGAGAAAAAACACCGAAGCAATGAAGAGTTCACTGTATAAATGAATCAAAGAATTTTAAAAATACAGTTTTTTCTTTCTCTTTCAATGATGTGTAACTAAAAAGAAGTCGATGCTTTTTTTTCTCTGATCTGAAAAGTAATACATCTACAGCAAGACTGAAGACCAACAAAATATCCATCGATAGAAGACAGGTTACATTCACTGTGGTCTGTGGATAGACGGACCATGATGCAGTCGTTAGAAGGAGGAAGGCACCTCTATGGGTACTGATAGGGAACCATCTCTGAGAAATGTTCTATGAAAAAATAAGGTAGTGCAAGGTCTGTTTCTATTTTAAAGATGTGTGTCTTAACATGCACAAGTCACCAGTGTCTTCCATGAACTCAATGAGAGGACCAACAGGAGACGGCTTATTTTTCTGTGATTCTAGTCCCTTTCTCCCCGATGTGCACACCTCGAGGTATTGTATGGGCAGATCCGTAACTTTTCAGGTCCTTCCAGAGAGTACAAAGTGTCCCTCTCACAGCCAGTTCAAAACCACCATCTCTGCTTTTTCTCCTTCCCCACCTCCTCCTTCCCACTCCATCTCCATCTTTTTCTGAGTTGGGACCAGGAGAGATTAGGGGACTGGGGTGAAGTCTGCATCAGAGACATCCCTGTAGGTTTCCCCCACCCCCCACCCCTCGCCCATTAGGGCAGCATCTCCAAATGCCTCCAGAAGCCTGTCTCTCTCAAGGGCCCCATCTGTGGTTACTCAGAGGGCCTCTCACGGGACCCCCGCACTACCTCCTTCCTGAACTGGGTGATGCGCTCTTTAGCAGACCTCCCATGGCTCTCCTCCTTGGCTTCTTCCCCCAGCCCCCATCCACAGCCTCTCTCTTCTGTTGCACGGTCAGGTGGCAGGTGGAGCCCTTCAAGTGGCTTCTGCCTTTCTTATCCCATACACACGACTATATATAAAATAGATCATCAACAAGGATCTACTGTACAGCACAGGGAACTCTACTCAATACTCTGTAGTAACCGATATGGGAAAAGAATCTAAAAAAGAGTGGACATGTGTATATGTGTAACTGATTCACTGTGCTGTACACCTGAAACTAACACAACATTGTGCATCAACTATAATATAAAATAAAAACTAAATTAGAAAAAGAAGAGATGGCTTCTGTCTTGACAACTCCTCCAGCCTCCGTTACTCCGGGAGCTCACCAGTCCTCACCTTGACACGGCTGGTGTAGAGACTTCCCCACCGCTACCCTCCCTCCACTCACCCTGCTGGTAAGAAGCAGGCACTAGGCTCTGTATGCCTCCATCTTTCTCTCCCATCTTCTAGGGGACCCAGGCCAAATTCCCAAGAACTTTCCCGCTCTCTCTGCTCGGACACACTCAGTTGGTCCTGAGAGTCTTCCCAACACAACCAAGCTTCCAACAAGGGCCAGTGACCTAATTTTCAGGACCCAGTGCAAAATGGAAATGCAGGGTCCTTTGTTCCAAAAGCAAGAAAAAGTACAGTTAAAGGCACTAAACTATAAAGCTCTTTCCTTTAAAAATGTTTTATTAGTTATAAATCATAATGGGGATAAGAAAGCTACATGAGTAGCAATGTAACTTACAAATAGCAAAAAGTACCATTCTGGGGTCATAATTTTATCTAACGCAATAATTTGCTAGTGTGATATCTTGATTGATCATTAGGATTTTCTGGCTCACTTTTCTGCAAATTAATTTATTAAGTCATCAAATGTTATACTTTTAGTAACTTCATTTTTAACTGACATAATTGAAAGTGATGTCAGTTGCTCTTGGCAAATGCCTGACTGTAAATATAATTTTTAATTTTGAGAAGGCTTGTTCTGTGGATGCAAGTTTCAGTTGCTTGTGTGATCCCCATAAGTTACAGGAGACATCAGATGAAACATTGAAATCGTTACTGTGTAAATTTACATTTAAACTTAAATTCAGACATACTCAGAAATGCTTAGCATGAAGAGATAGAACTATTGATCTAGGTGCTGATCTATAACATAAATTTACCCATCAGTTGGCCTATCTCTCTTGGATATGCGTTGTTGATTTCTGGAAAGAGGGGGTGATTTCCAGCTTGCTTCCCATTCCCAAAACCTTGGAGATTAGGAGGAATGGAGTGAAAAGGAGCTTATTCTTTTATTTGTAGGATTTGCCACTGTTTGGTTTTTTTTTTTTAATTAAAAAAAGGTTTAAAATTTTTGTTTGGCTTTTTTAACATGGGCATATCTTAATTGTTCAGTAAAAAAACTCGTTAACAAGAAAAGGAACTCTTTAAGCAAGAAATGCGCGGTGACTTACAATCTCAGTACTTGGTTGCTTATTGGTAATATTTTGATTCTTGCTAGTCTTTCGAACACCTTGAATGGTTACATTTTTATAGTACTCTTTTTATATTAGACGTAGCTATCTATAGTTCAGCATCTTCAATTCAGCTAAAAAATGGTAAGCCTGAAAAATTGCCAACTGTAGAGCATTGTCAGATCAAGTCTGCTTTCTCCTGGGGCTAAGTCTTTGGCAAGGTAGGGAGTCATCTGTCATTTTGGTGGTGTAAAGATAAGGTGTGTTTGCTAACGAATGAAGAGGATGCCACCAGAAGGTTATTTCCTGCGCTGGACATTCCGTGTGTGCATACAGGAAGAGTCAAGGGCTGGCTGCTCTGGACAGCGGTACCCCAGGGGCTGCGTGGTCTCTGGCTGCCTGACGTCAGGCACGGCGAGAAGGCTGGCACCAGGCAGGCAGGCAGGCAGGCAGGGTAGCCCATGGTCGCGTGCAGCAGGGGCAGCCGCAGCAGGGCGTCAGGTGCTTCCTCTCATAGCAGTTCCCCATCAAGGCCTCTCCGCTAGCTCCTCAAATAAAGACCGAAGAACACCGACATGCAAAATCAAAACCCCTGAGTTTTCCTATTTGCTTAAATAAAAAAATAAATAAAACATTTAAAGTGTCTTTTTAAAAAAGTTACAAAATCCAAGTCAGATTTATTTCTATTGATTTCCATTTTCATGGAGTATCTTTTTCCTTGCCCTCACTATCAGTCTGTATGTGTCCCTAGATCAGAAGTGGGCCATATACGGGTCTTGTTTTTGTATCCATTCAGCCAGTCTATCTGTGTCTTTTGGTTGGAGCATTTAATCCATTTACATTTAAGATAATTATCAATATGTATGTTCTTGGTGCCATGTGTTGATTGTTTTGGATTTGTTTTTGTAGGTTGGATTTATTTCTATAATGAAAGGATGGTTTCACATTCAAAGATCAGTGAATACGCTTAATGCAATTTTAACATATTAACGGACAAAGTAGGGGAACATAATCCTCTCGATAGATATTCTGGTCGATTGATAAATTCCAATTCATTCAGGATACGAATTCTCAGCTAGCTAGGAATAGAAGGGAATTTCCTTAACCTAATAGAAAGTATCTACCAAAGACTTCCAACAAATAGCATACTTACGGTATAAACACGGCAAGAATTTCCTAGGAGTCAGGCCTGCATGCCCTGTGTCTCTGCGTAGCAGTGAGATAGATGAGATAATCTTCATCGGTCAATAAAACCTCAGGAAACATAATATGAGCAAATAAAACAGGCAACAGAAGGATGGGCATAGCATGAAGCATTTCCTCTAAATTCTGTTTTAGCTTCAGCCCAGCCATTTCGATACGTATTCTTGTCATCCTGCTCATGTCAAAACATGTTCTAATTTCCATTATGGTCATATATATGTGTATGTGTATATATGTAAATAAATATTTAAAGGAATGCTAAAAATTTTACTTTCTTAGTATTTATATATGTATATATATATATTTTAGGAATACTGAAAAATTTCTAAACATGCCAAGTTTTTATTTGTTGTTGTTGCTATCTTTAGAGTGGATTTCAAATTTTACAGAGAACATGATGATGTCATGTTTATTTGGGGGTCGCTTGGTTTTCTTCTAGCTTAATGCATCTGTGTGTGTGTGTGTGTGTGTGTGTGTGTGTGTGTGTGTGTCCTGGTCAATTCTGGTAAATGTTTTATAGCATTTAAAAATAATCTGAATGCACTAATTGTTGGGTCCAGAGATCTCTCCATATGTTCATCAGATCAATCTTTGAAATTGCTCAAACCTTGTATTTTCTTGCTAATATTTTGGGTTGCTTGATCAGACAAATACTAGGAGACAGGAGGTTAAAAAATCACTTGCTATGGCTATAAATTGTCATCACATTCTATTTAGCATTACCAGGTATTTGTCGCCCAAAGGACTTGTGGACACCTAGTCTGTCACATTGGGGAAAGTAGAAGTGTCTGTTTTCTCCCTTCTTGATTATAAGAGAGATTTTTGGGGGAGAATAGATAATATATGCACATGGTTCATAATTTGAAAGTACAGAAAGACACGTAGAACCCCAGTCTCTCTCCCTGGGGGCATCTAGTGTTACCCATTTCTTGAGACTCCTTCCAGAGATTGCCTGTCTGTCTGCCTTTCTCCATGTCTAACATAGTCATTACCACTTACAGTATAGATGGTTCTCTCTTCTCTACCTTGTTTATATTTTTTATTTATTTTTTATTACTTTTTAAAAACATTTTATTTTTTTATATTTATTTTATTCTATTTTATTTATTTATTTGGTTGCACCGGGTCTTAGTTGAGGCTCGCGGGCTCCTTCGTTGTGGCATGCGAACTCTCAGCTGCAGCATGCATGTGGGATCTAGTTCCCTGACCAGGGATCGAACCCAGGCCCCCTGCATTGCGAGCGTGGAGTCTTAACCACTGCGCCACCAGGGCAGTCCCTCTACCTTGTTTTTAATCCTTTAGAGATGTTCAGTGAAAAAATCTCACCATATTTGCCTCATCTTTTGAATGGCTGCTTTTTCCATTGTGAGAAAAATATATATCTTTATATATTATATACATTATTCTATGTCTTATATCTTATATGTATTATTTAACTATCTCCCATTAACAGCTATTTGTAGTGTTTCTAATGAATATTCTTGCACCCATATCATTCCTGTGTGTATCTGGAGAAAGCATTTCTATGATACAAGCATATCAAAGGCACTCTTAAGTTTTTCTGGATGACTGGCCAATTGTCTCAACATCATTTATTGGGTAGTTCATTTTCCCCTCATCTGTTTGAAATGCTGTCTTTATTGTAAGTGAAATTTCTATGTGTTGGAGTCTATTTTGATATTTTTCTATTCTGAGCCCCTGATATCTGTGTTTGTGTGTGTTTGTGTGTGGGTATTGATGGGCCGTGCTTGGTAATAAATTAATATCTGGAGGGGCAGTCCCCCCCTCATTATTTGCTAGACTATTGTTAATTTTTCCAAATGAGCCTTAGAATTAGTTTGTCTACTTCTGCAAAACAAAATCAAAACATAAAACAAAACTATAAAACTTTGTGGTTTTTATTAGTTAAATTTAGAAATTTATTTAGGGGTCATCAACACTGCTGTGATGTTGCAGAACAATGAGATGCTTTCCATTTGTTCAAAGCTGCTGTGGGGTCCTTCAGGGGTGTTTCTAGTTTTCTCCATGTGGATCTGTCATGCTTCTTGTTAAATTGATCTGCAGGTCCTTCATGCCTTTGTCACGCAGCTTCATACATTTTCAGGCCATGTGGTTAGGGATGTACCAGTACAGAATTATTACCTCTTTTCTTTTCTTTGCTCTTTTATCATTATGTAATATATCTCTATTTCTAATACTATCTTTTTGTCTTAACTACTGTATTTTTCTCCAATATTAATAGAGCTGTATTAGTTTTTTTTGACTAGTATTTACCTAATATATCTTTTTCCCATTTTTGGCTTTCAACTTTTTAGTGTCATTTTTAGGTATACCTCTTTTTTTTATTGAGATGTAATTGATATATAACATTATATATTTTTATTTATTTTATTTTTTTATCGACGTATAGTTGATTTACAATGTTGTGTTAATTTCTGCTGTACAGCAAAGTGACTCAGTTATACACACACACACACACACACACACACTATATACTGATATATATATGTACATTCTTTTTCATATTCTTTTCCATTATGGTTTATCCCAGGATACTGAATATAGTTCCCTGTGCTATGCAGTAGGACCTTGTTGTTTCTCCATCCTCTATATAATAGTTTAGCATCTGCTAATCCCAAGCTCCCACTCCATCCCTCCCCCAACCCCCTCCCCCTTGGCAACCACAAGTCTGTTTCTTTCTGTCTGTGAGTCTGTTTCTGTTTTGTAGATACGTTCATTTGTGTCATAGTTTAGATTCCACATATAAGTGATATCATATGGTATTTGTCTTTCTCTTTCTAACTTACTTCACTTGGTATGATCATCTCTAGGTCCATATCCACATTATATTAGTTTCAAGTATACAGCATGATTTGATATTTGTATATATTACAAAATGATCACCACAATAGGTCTAGTTAACATCCATCACCACACAGAGTCACAAAATTTTTTCTGTGTGTGATGAGGACTTTTAAGACCTACTTTCTTAGCAACTTCCAAATGTACACTAGAGCGCTGTTAACTATAATGGCCATGCTGTACAGTACACTCCGCATTTATCTTATAACTGGAAGTTTGTGCCTCTTGATTCCCTCCATCCATTTTGCCTGGTTGGGCAACCACCAATCTGGGCTCTGTATCGATGAGTTTTTTGTTTTTGTTTTTTTTAGATTCCGCATATAGTGACATCATACAGCATTTGTCTTTTTCTGTCTGACTTTTTTCACTCAGCATAATGCCCTCAAGGCCCATCCATGTTGTTGCAAATGGAAAGATTTTCTTCTTTTCTATGGTTAAATAATATTCCTTATTTTCCTCTTTTAAAAAAATTTTAAATTGAAGTCTAGTTGATGTACAGTAATATTATATAAGTTACAGGTGCACAATATAGTGGTTCACAATTTTTAAAGGTTATACTCCATTTCTAGTTATTATAAAATATTGGCTCTATTCCCTGTGTTGTACAATATATTCTTATAGCTTATTTTATACCTAATAGTTTGTACCTCTTTATCCCCTATCCCTATATTGCAGCCCCCCCTTCAATCTCCCCACTGGTAACCACTAGTTTGTTCTCTATATCTGTGAGTCTGTTTCTTTTTTGTTATACTCACTAGTTTGTTGCATTTTTTTTAGATTCCACACATAAGTGATATCATACAGTATTTGTCTTTCTCTGTTAATATTCCTTATTTTCTTTGTCCACCTATCCATGGATAGATTCTTAGGTTGCTTCCATGTCTTGGCTATTGTAAATAATGCTGCAATGACCATGGGGGTGCAGATATCTCTTCAAGTTAGTGTTCTCATTTCCTTTGGGTAAATACTCAGAAGTGGAACTGCTGGATCACAAGGGAGTTCTATTTTTAATTTTTTGAGGAAACTCCATACTCTTTTCCATAGTGGCTGCACCACTGCACCCCACAGATAACATTTTTCTGGGACTATTTAAAAGGTTAATTGATCAGTTCAAGGGTTCCCAGACAACCCAGCTACTATACATTTGAGGCCCAAATCCACTTGAGGCTGGAGGTTTCAGGGGAAATTTTCCATTTTACCCAGAACTCAGAGGAAGACAAGCTTTGTCTTTCTGAGCTAATGGATAGTTTTTCTCCCTTTTACAGTGCGGGTAGACCTTCAAAGACCTCGCTTTTGTGCAGGGGTCTTAGTTTCAATTCCCTGCCTCATGTAGGTCTGAGGCTTCACCTCCCATTTCTGTGTAGGCTATGCAATCTAAGCCTGCTGTTTACCAGCTCTAATAGCCTGTCTCTCCCTACCAGTCATAGCATCAGCTCGCCCCCTTCCAGGTCTGCTCTTTTTGTTTGTACTTTTTATTTGCCATGTTTGCCTGTGTCATGTTTTGGCTCCTGAGGTTTCCCTGTCCTTATTGAGAACTTAGTCATACATTAAAAACGTTGTTATAGGGGATCCAAAATTTCCGGGTGATGATAATCAGAAAATTTCCCTTTTATCATAATCTTCCATCTTGATAGTTACTCATCCATCCAGCCATTCATTCATTTATTCATGTGCCTAATATGTGCCAGGCACTGGTGATACAAAGATGACAAGAATACATAAAACCCCAGGGGTTAAGAATCCTCCTGCCAACGCAGGGGACACAGGTTCGAGCCCTGGTCCGGGAAGATCCCACATGCTGCGGAGCAACTAAGCCCATGGGCCACAACTACTGAAGCCCGCGCACCTAGAGCCCGTGCTCCGCAACAAGAGAAGCCACCGCAATGAGAAGCCCACGCACCACAACGAAGAGTAGCCCCTGCTCGCCTCAACTAGAGAAAACCCGCGCGCAGTAACAAAGACCCAATGCAGCCAAAAAATAAATTAAAAAAAACCAAAAAAACCCAGCGTCACCACACACACACACACACACACGCGCACACACACACACACACGGTCACTACATTAGTTGATGGCTGTGTTAATTAGCTTGATTGTTTAATCATTATATAAGGCATACTTACAGCAAAACATCACATTGTACACCTTAAAAATATGCAGTTTTTAAATGTGTCAATCATACCTCCATGCAGCTGGGGAAAAAAAAGACGATAGAAGCTTGAGTTGACAAAGAAAGCTTTTTGGAGGGGGTGGAACTTAAGCTGAATCGTGAAGATGAAGGGAAAGGAGACCGAGGTGTATTGAGTGTTCAGTGTGCTGGGCGCTGCTCTAGGTGCCGAGGTACAAAATGGGAGAGAAGCTCTACCTTTAAGGAGTTTCTAAATGAGTGGAGAGAGCCGGAGATGGTCGAGGAAATAGGTCCTGGCAGTGTGGCATGGGCCATATGCTCCAGTGGAGAGCCATAGGCTGCCAGGGGAGCAGAGAAGAGGTCTTCAAGGAGATGTCTAAGTTGAATTTTGAAAAATGAGTGGCCATTCACAGGATGAAACCATAATGAAAGAGGCTAATAGTTTTGACTGCATACAATTGAAAATTTACATATGAAAATAATAATGGTTGATATTTATTGAGCATTTACTATGTGCCAGCTATAGGTTTTTCAGCATTGCGCTTTGTCAGGTTGAGGATGCTCTCCTTGGGTCAGTTTTAGAAGCTCATCAACTTAGACAGAAAGGGCTGATCATCAGAATAGTGTCCTCCAATAGAGAACAGACTTGTGGTTGCCAAGGGGGAGAGGGGGTGGGGGAGGGATGGATTTGGAGTTGGGATTAGCAGATGCAAACTATTATATAGAGGATGGATAAACAACAAGGTTCTACTGTAGAGCACAGGAAACTAGATTCAATATCCCGAGATAAACCATAATGGCAAAGAATATGAAAAGGGACATATGTATATTATAAGTGAATCACTTTGCTGTCCAGCAGAAGTTAACCCAACATTGTAAATCAACTCTACTTCAATAAAATAAATTAAAAAACAGAGAGAATAGTGTCCTTCACCAGAATGCAGCAAAGCACTAACAAATCGGTGGTCTAGTTTGTAAGAGACTGCTGAAATATATTAAGACATCACAGATACATCTGTTTTGCCAAGGACTCAAAGAGCAGCCTGAACTTTTGTGATTTGCTGGATTCACGGACGGATGATGGGCTGCCTCTCTGCTGATTAGATTGTTTTACCCACCAGACCGTCGTGGAGAAATCCGAGAAGAGCAGGAGCTTATGCACACGGTACTGTCTGTCTAGAGGCAAAGGTAAAGCTCAGCAGAGAAGGAGAGTAGGAGACCATGACCAGCTTCATTTCCACGAAGAGTTGGATGCCGGGTGACCTCTTAAACCAGCTATTGCTGTCCGCCCCAGGATATCACCGTAGACCTCGGAGCGACTGCATGTCCGTGGATTATGTTGTATTAATACAGCAGTGGGTTTGCTTTGTGAAAGAGGGAGGGCAGAGTAAAAGGGAGAAGACATCTGTTACTTCTAGTGAGTTAAGCCTTCTAAAAATATTTCTTTTTTAGTGACCACTTGTTCTTTTGACCCTTTGATCTTTTACTCTGGATATAGGGCCTTTTCAACTCCCCCACTTTTTCCTCTCTGTGTTTGTAAAATGGTGATAATGCCTGAACCACAGAAGGAGAGACTTCACTTTGCATCCACATTTTTTTGGAGCTGAGAGGTTGTGGGGATAAAGGAAGAAACCTTCTGATTCTTCTTGCAAAGACGGAAGAGCTTCATTCACAAAAATTGTGTTCATTCCATTGATTCTCAGGAAACACTCTTGAAGCTCCGTGATCAAGTCTGACATATTTAGTGATTCAGTGAACAGCTGATTGATCAGCATGAGAGAAAAGATTCTCTCAGGAACCAGCCAACTTTGCAATCAATTTCACATTCGTCAGGCTGACGTTGGGACTGGGCAGAGAAGACCCCTCGAGGTTTTGAAATGTCTTCATGAGTATGGAGTCTTGAGAGCGTCAGTGGCTTTCCAGGGGACTTGTGAAGGTCACTGGGCTGTAGTCTGCTATGATGTCAGGAGATGCACGCTCTTGATTTTAAGGAGTTGCTTCTTCTCTGTTTTCCTCTCTCTCTTCCTCTTCCTCTCTCCTCCCTTCCTTCCCCCTCCTTCTCCCCTTCTCCCCTTTCTCCTCTTCCTCCTTCTCCTCTTTTTCTTTCTTCTTCTTTTAAATAAGAGTTCCCCCTCCCTCTTCATATTCTAAGGATAAATTATGCTCACCGTGGAAAGCAACAGCACGGTATGGCTGTTGCTCCAGAATCAAGCTTGAGTTAGAAATCTGGTCCCATTATTAACGAGCTGTGTCAACTTGCAGAAGTCACTCATCTGGTCCACCCCGGTTACCCAGGTGTTAATGGGTGTACTCAGCCCAGTTACAGCCCAGAGCTGACGTCATATGGATTTCACCAGACGTTCATGTTCACACATATGTGCCAGGCACATAGCGAGAGCTCCAAATATTGTGCTATTAATAAAAAATCCAAAAAACACAGACAACTAAAGGTACCTATAATTCGATGGCTGGGAAATTCATTTTACCTGCAGGTACACTTTTACCATCTAAGGTTTTTAAATGAAGGTTAACCAAATGAGTTAATGAATAGTTATTTAGCCAGACACTCTGCTGTGTAGTGAGAGGCATGTAGTTATAATTTAGTCAACGTTTTCTGACTTTCTCCTGAGCTAATCATCTTTCTAGTAGTCATTCATTCATCACACCCTTTCAAAGATGTTTTTAGCACTTTTTGTGTACCAGATGCTATTCTAAGTATTGCAGACACAACAGGGATCAAAGCAAAAACTTGGCTCTTGTGAGACTTACATTTCTGTGTGTGTGTGAGAGAGAAGAAGGGGGAGAGACTAAACAAACTAGCAAAATATCTATAATAAGTCATACGGTGGTAAATATGGAGTAATTGTGTGTAGGATAGGCTTCGTGTTGGAGGTGGGTGGAAGGTTGCATTTGGAAAGACAGTCAGCTGGCATTTGAGCACAGACCTGAAGGAGGTGGGGCTCGAGCCCTGAGGCTGGGGGGGTAACTCAGCCTTTCAGGTGGACCGAACGCCAGCACCGAGGCGGCTCTGCCTCGTTTGAACAGCAGCAAGGACGGTGATGTGGCCGGAGGGTGTGCAGGCGGGAAAGCAGAAGGGCTGAGATCAGAGGGCCGTGCAGGCCGCTTTGAGTCTTCTCTGCCCCATTTCCAACCTCACTGGCCGGAGATCTGCTTTGACCAGTGAAACGCAAGAGGAACCGATATGGGTCTTTCCTCTACAGAAGCTTTAGGAGCTAATGCTTCTGTCCCGCTGCCAGGATGTTCTAGAAAGAGGCCACTTTTAAAAACTGAGGTCTGGTGTGAAGATAATATGGAACCATATTTCGGGCCACCTGGTAGATTTGTAGTGTGAGTGAGAAATAAACTTTCATATGGCTCTTTTTCCAGGCTGTTTCTGGATTGGGCTTGTCCTGAAGTTGCATTTGCAAAGCACTTTGTATAGCATTTTAAAAAGTTATATTGTCGATACCCAAAAACGAAGTGGGGAGAAGCTCCTGGAATCACTGGGCCCTCCCCTTGCCCCTCCCCTGCTTTCTGCAGCCAAGCCTGGGGGGTCATAGCCTCCATTATGTCAATAGCAGCCCAATTTGTCTCCCTGCCAGACTCTTCCCACACTGAAGCCAAAGTAACATTTCAACATGCAAATTTAATACTGTCTCTTTCCTATTTAAAGTCCTTCAGTGGAAAAGTAAAAAAATAAATGGAGAGTCTGAAAAGGTGAAGCATCAAAAATATTAAAAGGGAATTCTTCACAATGGTATGTGATCGTTTCTGGGTAGTGGGGTTGCGGGTGATTTCTAATGTCCTTTTTTGTATTTTTCCACACTAAAAATGTTTTTAAAAACCCCACATAGTCCAAAAAAGAAAAAAAAGCCCTTTACCAGCTCCCTGTTTCTAGACGTGGCAGATTAAAGATGGCCCAGGAGCTTTGACACTCCTTCCATTGAGAGATGGGCTTCAGCGCCCTTCCCTTTGGAACCGGGCTGGCTGAAGTCTTGTGTCTGACCAAGAGCATGTGGCAGGAATAAGTTCTGGGACTTCCGGGTGAGGTAATCAAAAGCCACGCAGATTTTGCCTGGCTCTCTCGGGATACTCTCTCTCTGGGAGCTCTGGGCCCTCGTGGAAGAAGTCTGGCATCTTGAGACGTCCGTCCTGTGAGCAAGGCCATCTGAATCCTTCAGGCCAGCCCATCCTCTGGCTCAACACCACCCAGTGACCTCAGTGGACACCACATGGAGCAGAAGAATCACCCAACCGAATTCTGCCAAGATTCCTGATCCACAAAATCAGGAGATACCATACCGCGATTGTTGCTTTAAGTGCTGGGTTAATTCGTTCGGTGGCGATCAATAACTAGAATTCCAGAAGACAAAGAAAGGCTTGTCAGCAGGGCTGAGGTCCTCCCACGTCTGGCTCCACCTACATTTCCCCTCCTCTCTCCCTTCCCCTCCTACTGAGCTCTCTGCTAATCTCGGACTTCTTATAGGTTCTCGAACCCGCTACGGTCTTCACTCTCCGTGCATTTGTCCATGCTGGGCCTCTTTTTTTTTTTTTTTTAACAACAGCTTTATTGACGTCTAATTGATATCAAAAAAAAAATGACATGTTTAATGTATGTGCATGTGTGGTAAGAAAGTTTAACATGAGATCTACCTTCTTAACAAATTTTTAGGTGCATAATATTTTAACGCCAGACACAAGGCTGTACAGTAGATCTCTAGAATTTACTCATCTTTAAAAAAAATTTTTATTTTATATTGGAGTAGAGTTGATTGACAATGTTTTGTTTCATAAGAACTTACTTGTCTTGCCTAACTGACCCTTTCTACCCACTGAAGGACATCTCCCCGCGTGCCCCGCCCCCACCCTCCCCGTTCTAGTCTCTGCTTCTATGAGTTTGACAGTTTAGATTCCTCCTAGCAGTGGCATTTTACATGCTGCGTGAAATAAGCCAGTTTCAGAAGGACAAAGCCAGACGATTCCACTTGCATGCTGGGCCTCTTTTCTCCTGTTTTCCATCTGCCTGGACTGCCCGTGCTAATGTTTTACGTTGTACCCGCTTCCGTGGTGCTCGTCTACGCATCACATCTGTTCCCAGGTCCTTCTCTTCCTTTGGTCTGTGTATCAGTGCCTGTTGCTGCTGTATCAAATTACCACAAACTTAGTGTCTTAAGACGCTGCAAACTTATCTGGAGTCCTGGATGTCAGAAGTCCTAAGTGGGTCTCACCAGGCTAAAATCAAGGTGTTGGTAGGGCTGCCTTCCTTTCTGGAGGCTCCAGGGAAGGATTTGTTTCTTGCATTTCACGTTGTCTAGAAGTTACCCATGCTTCTTGACTCGGAGCCTTCTCCATCTTCAAAGCCGGCAATGGCTGGTCTAGTCTTTCTCGCGTTGCATCTCTCTGACACCGGCTCCTCTGCCTTCCTCTTCTGTATTTAAGGACCCTTGTGACTACATGGGGACCACTCAGATAATCCAGGATAGTCTCCCTATCCTAAGGTCATCTGCAACCTTAACTCCATGTGGAAACTTGACTCCCCTTTGCCATGTGATATAAAATATCATAGATTCTGGGGAGTACCAGGTGGACATCTTTGGGGGCCATTATTCTGCTGACTACAGTCTGTGAGCTCTTGCAATACAGAGGCTGTGACTTCTGCGTGACTCTCCTCCAATGTAGAACAGGAGCCTGCTGTATAAGAGACACCCACGAATAGGTATTCCAGGATATGGACCTATAAATAAAATAAATAAAAGATGGGAGATTTGTCCAGAAGGAGCTTACATGCTAGAGCAAGGGTCAGCAAACTACGGTCTATCCTTTTTGAATAGCTCACAGGCTAAGAGTGATTTCCCCCTTTTTAAGTGGTTGAAAAAATCTGAATAATATTCTGTGAAATGTGAAAACCATAGAGATTCCAGTTTAAGCATCCATAAATAACGTTTTCTGAAACGTAGCCATGCCTGTTCATTTATGCATTATCTGTAGCTGTTTTGATGCTACATTGGCAGAGTTGAGTAGTTGCAGCAGAGACCATATGACTGCAAAGTCTAAAATAATTACTGTCTGACCCTTTACAGAAAAAAAGAAAGCCAATCCTTGCTCTAGACCCGTGTCATCCAATATAACTTTCGTGACAATGGAAATGTTCTATATCTGTCGTTGTGCAATATGGTGGCCACCAGCCACCTGTGGCACTTGACATGAGGCTAGTGCCAGTGAAGAAGTGACTTTTACACTTTATTTTAATTATAATTGATTTCAGTTTAAAGAGCCACCTGTGGCTACTGCATTGGACGGCTCAGAGCTGGGAGAAGAGGAGACGATAATGGGGATGAAGATGCCGATAATTCAGGTGCCAGGAACCCTACTAAGAGAACAAGGACGATGTTCTTCTAATGCCCATTTTACAGATGAGAAAACTGAAGCTAAGGAAAAGGAAGTGATCTGCCTAAGGTTACATGGCTTGTCAGTGTCAAAGGTAGAACCCAGGTAGGTTGACTGTGAAGTTGTCACCCTAACCACAAAGCCACCTCAGTAAGATGAGACATGTACACATGGAATTATAACGTGGAATGTACTGAGTGCTATGAAATAAGGGAAAACAAGGCAGGGAAATACATGAGGGAAGAACATCTGCCCAGGGAGGAAAGAGGCAACTTCATGGTGCCAAACTCCTTAAGCTGAGCTTTGACATTTGGGCAGGATTTTGACTGATAGCTATGTGCTTGTAGGCAATGACCTACCTCAGCGCGTGGCCTTGGGAAAGCAGAGGGCGCTAAGGGCCTGGAGGGCGGGGCCGTTGTAAAACCCATGTCAGAACTTCGCTAGCCAAGGGTCACAGAATTTTCTCGACAGATGGGTGCACTTCCTCTTTTCTATCAATAACAGCCATGTAAATGACCCTGTCTCCCTTTCTCTTTGACTGGAAGCTTAGCGTCAAACTTGAACTTGACAATAGCAGCAGTAGGAGAATCTTACAGCTTGAATATTTGTGTTTCATCTTCACTTTCCCCCCACCCAGCCTGATTTCTGCCCTTCATTATGGTTTTTTTTCTGATCTTAATATTTGTTCTTATTCATGTTCTAACATAATTTTGTTATGTGCTTATTTGTCGCGATGCTCTTTCAATCGTTTCATGAATGTGTCTGGGTATAAATAACAGAGTAGGTCCTAGTTGGATGAGGATAGAAGGTGAATTCAGAAAGTTAAGCTGGAAAAGATAAGTTGGTGTCAGGCCCCCCGGCAGTCAGGCTCAAGCAGGCTGCTGGCTGTTTCTGCCTTGAAGAAATAGCCGTGAGCCAGCCCGGTCAATCCCCTGCAGCCTTGGCTGCCATCCGGGCAGATCGCCACTCCGTTCTTAGAAACCTGGCAATTGACCCCCAAACCGTCGCGTGCTACTGCCCCCTTGCTTCCTGGGCTGGCTCTGATGTCTGCTGGCGTCTTCTTTGAGGGTTAACTCCCAAACATCCTTGATTTCAGCCTTGTTGTTGGCATCAGGGAACAGGAGGGCATCCTGTACTCTTTCTAAAGCACACCCTGATTGTGTCCCTCTCCTCCCTGAAGGACTCAGGTGAAAGCCCCGGTGCATTAGCTTGACTCAGCATCCTGGCTCACACCCCAGCTCTACCTTTCCTGCTATACATACAACTCGGGCAAGTTCCTTAACGTCTCCTGCCTCAGCCTCCTCATCTGTAAAATGGGAATAACAATAGTACTACCCACCCCAGAAAGTTGTGATGAGGATCGGCCGAGTCAGCCTGTGTAAAACTCGAGAACGGTCTGGGGCACAAAGTACGTCCTCTGTGTGTGTCAGCCTTATTGTTGTGAACTGCTCAGACTCATCTTTTGCTGGGTCCCCCATACAGTTTCTGGATCCACGCGTCCTAAATTACTTGCCATTTCCCAAATGCCCTCCAGCCGGTTCCCTCTCACCTCTGGGTGTTTTGTACATGTTTCCTCTGCCTGAAAAGTGTTCTTTCTCCGCTCGTCACCAGCTCTTCCTTATTCTTCTTATCTCAGTTTAGATGCCACCTCCTCTGGGAAGCCCTCCCTGCCTACTCTCCGCCCTCCCTCACCCATGTGTATTTTTCTGTCTCTCCCCCTAGAGACCAGGGACCATGTTTGGGACCCTTGTAAGGACGATCACAGTTCCTGGCAGAGTAGGTTCACATTAAACTGTCATTGAATGAGTGGTCAAGGCAAAGCATAGTAGAGACAAAAATATATGTGTTAGTTTGATGCAAATCTAAATAAAATGACCTAAAGTTCCAGCCGCATAATTTCAAAGCTGGAGCGAATCCTAAGCTCTGTTTATACTATTGCCACTTGGTGGTGCCAGTTTAGTTGGTGCCCGACAACACCCACCAGCCTTCCTCAGGATCAGTCTTCAGGAATTTGTGCTTTGCATAAAATGCTAACACCTTATACTCCCAACTAGGGCCGAAGAGAGATGGGTGGTAGAAAAATAGGGAAGAACAAGAGAATGCCAGGACAGGAACTCAGATTGTATCAAGGGGATGGGAGGATAAGACGGGTCTGTAAGAACATGGGCCAGGAGGCCAGCTAGCTGCAAATCCAGAATCCCAAACTCAGTGCAGGGGGCAGGGATGTCATGGGAGCAGGAGAGAGAGGAAGGAGATGATTGAGGATATACGACCAATTCAGCAAGAAGGGATAAGAAAACATTCAGACATGGGGCACCTATTTCCATCCTGGAATCCAAATCGAAGAACAGGCAGGGCTGGGGAAGCAAGCCAGGATTCAGTCCAGAAGGGCCAGCCATGAGAGCTGCTTAGTAAAGCTCACCCATAACCACGATTAAAAGGGTAGAATGTTTATTTCAAAGTGGAAAAGACACATAGGGTTTCTCAGCATAGGCATTGAAAAATTGTTCATGCTTTTCTCCAGCTTAGAGAGGAGAATTTTTTTGTGTTCGTCCTCTGTAGTGGAGATGGCCCCTGCACTGTAGAGTGAAGAGTTGTTCAGTGATGGCCCCTGATCGCAGCTCGCTTCTCTGGCTGCCACCTTCAGGAATGGGTGGATCAAGGGTTGACCAAAGTGTGGCCGGCCAGCCTGGACTCTCCACGCAGTTGTGACTTTTGACTGGATGACCACAGTCACCGTCCAGTGGTTTGTTTGTTTTTTTTCCTCTTGGTTGACATGAAGACTGTACATTAACGAATAGGTCATTTCCTAATTATCCAACAAGAGTCTGGAGAGTTTTATACTGTTATTTTCCAGGACAGGATAAGGGACATATCACTCAGAGCTCTTTTATGTAAGCAAAGAAACAAACCCTTGATGACATAAGTAGAAAAGGAATTTATTGAACGTATATTGGGTGACTCACAGGACTTCTGGGAAGGCAGGAGAACCAGGTTCCGGCAATGTGCCAGTTGGGGACAACATCCGAAATCACAGTGTAGAAGTGGTTGGGTGAGAACACCATTCAGGATTCCCTCCACGGGGATGTGAGTAGGAAAGCAGTTGATAGAAACAATGTAGCCTTGACATTCTGTGTATTTTCCCTGTGCCTTCCGAGGGATACAAGTTTCCAATGGCTTTCATCAGCACAATAGCCTCATGATTATTTATTCTCTAATCTCTTGCTGGCTGGTCATGCAAAGGAGTCCATGTGGAAAACAGCTCTGAGCATCCTTTCCCCCTTGATTGCAGGTCAGAAGTGTCATCTTGGTTCCCGGTGCTGTGAATTGCCCTGACTCTTCACTTCTTATTCTGTGTCTTTGCAGCATCTGTCTTCTTCTCGAAACACTTGCCCCCCTCAGCTTCTGCGACCCCCATTCTCTCCTGGCTTGCTGCCTCCTTTCTAACATCCCTTCTTCCCTTTATCTTCTTGTTCTTGGTCTTCCTCATGCCATCTTCCTTCTTCCCTTTGCTTCTCTCTCAACACCTGCTACCGGGAAGGATGTCATTCACGCCCATGGCTTTGAAATTAATAAGCTGATGATTTCAAAGCCCTTAACTGTCTCCTGAGCTTCCAACCAGCACACAACTGACAGCCCCTCGTGGATGACTCACGGCCCCTCACCCCACCCACCCCCGCTGCTCCTCCCTGCTTCTCTGACTCAGTGAAGGGCAGCAGCATTGATTCATTGGCTAAGACAGAAACCTAGGGGTCATCCTTGAGTCTCCCCTCCTCCTGATGCTCCACAACAATCCCTAGGTTCCGTCTCTCCTATTTCTTTAGTATTTCTGGAATAGGCCCAGCTCTACTCACTTGCATCAAAATTTTATTAGTTTAAGCCTTTCCCACCCCTCAACTGATTCTGGCAACAAACTCCAGCAGGTGTCTTTGCTCCAAGCTCCCTCATACACCCTGGGCCTGCCCTCACTTCACTAGAGGCAGAGTGATAAAGTGTGTACTTGACCATGTCTCTTCCCCGCATGCGACCATTGCATGATTCCCCAGTGGCTCTAAGAAGAAAACCCAAACTTCTAAGGCAGGGCTTGCCAAACTATGGCCTGTGGGTTGACTCTGGCCCATGATATGTTTTTGTACAGCTCACAAGCTGCAAATAATTTTTACATTTTAAAATTGTCAAAAGAAAGCAAAAGAATGTGACATGAAAATTATACGAACTTTATTCAAAATACACAAAGAACTCTTAAAACTCAACAATGAGAAAACAAACAACCCAATTCGAAAATGGGCAAGAGATCTTCATGGGCACCTCATCAAAGAAGATACACAGATGGCAAATAAACATACAAAGTGAAGCTGTACATCATAGGCTATTAGGGAACTGCAAATTAAAACAGCAACGACATACCACTACACACCTGATAGAATGCCTAAAATCCAAAACGCTGACAACACCAAATGCTGGTGAGGATGTGGAGCAACGGGAACTCTCATTCACTGCTGGTGGGAACGCAAAGGGGTGCAGCCACTTTGGAAGACAGTTTGGAGGTTTCTTACGAAAGTAAACATATTCGTACCATATGATACAACAATCGTACTCCTTGCTTTCGAGGGCAGGGCCATAGCTCATCCTTCACCTTCTCTGCATCCCAGGCATCTAGGGTCTGCCCTGTGTATGCTCAGGAAATACCTTTTAAGGCTTCTGAACCTGACGTCCAGGCACGGATGAGTGTCAGTATCTGTGGACCCACTGAAATCAAACGATAAATGTCATATGTGTGTATGCTTGGCATATTTTCTGGGGAGAAAGAAAGCCCTTGTTTTCATGAGCTTCTCTGAGGAGACCATGACTAAAATTTTTTTACTGAAGTATATTTGATTTACGATGTTGTGTTAGTTTCAGGTGTACAGCAGAGTGATTCAGTTGTTTTTTTAAAATTATATTCCATTATAGGTTATTATAAGATATCAAATAGAATTCTCTGTGTTATACAGTAAATCCTGGTTGCTTATCATCACTACTTTTTTTTTAAAGCCCTAAATCTGTGAACTACTGATTTCGGGTTAGCATGAGTTAAAACTAGCAAAGGCATAGGAGATCCATATCTGGGAGAAGAATATTTAGAAGAGATTCATACAAATATCTGGGCTAGACTTGACTCATGCTTGTGATGATTAATTTTTACGAGTCAACTTAGCTAGGCCCTGGTACCCAGTTTTCGGTCAAATACTAGTCTGGATGTCGTTGAGAAGGTATTTTTTGGACGTGATTCACCTTTAAACAGTAGTCTGTAAGTAAGGCACATTACCCTTTATAAACGCCTTAAGAGAAAAGATTGAGGTTCCCAGAGGAAGCATTTGGGCCTCCAGACCCTCTTCAGAGTCAAGGCTGCAGCGTCAGCTCCCCCCCGGACATTTGCCAGTGAGAAAAGCAGAAAGACTTTTGGCATTGGAATGCTTGCTGGAATTAGGTTATCTTTGAAACCACAATCTTGGGTTCCACAGGAAGCATATATACTCAGCACAAATAGCTGGTTATAGTCTGAAAACTACTCCTTGGAAACCTGAACTACGTGCATCTGGCCTCACCCAATGGAAACTTGAAACATAAGAAACACTAAGAAATGGCATGCCAAAATATTCCTTCCTTTTATACACTGGCTTTCTTTTTAAAAAAATTTTTTTATTGGGGTATAGTTGTTTTACAACGTCGTGTTAGTTTCTACCGTACAGCGAAGTGGAGTTCCCGTGCTATATGGCAATTTCTCATTAGTTATCTATTTTATACATGTTAGTGTATCCATGTCAATCCCAATCTCCCAATTCATCCCACCACCACCCCCTTCCCCCCTTGGTGTCCATATGTTTGTTCTCTACATCTGTGTCTCTATTTCTGTACACTGGCTTTCTTAGTTCAACTTCTGCTTACTAAATGCATAACTGATGTTTATTTTGCTTTTAAAATTGTTTGCTGTTGTTTGTTTCACAAACATTGTAACAGCAATTAAGGAATTTTGTTTTGAAGAGAAAAATTTACTTACAACGCCACTACCGTAGAAACTCATTTTGTGGAGCTTTTCCAAGGACACAGATTAAAAAAAAAAAGAAAAAAAAAAGGGCTGACAGACCTTGGAATCCAGGGCAGAAGGCCTCTGGAGAAGGAGAAACCACACAAACTAGGGTGGAACCACTGTCATTTCTGAAATGAATTTGATGATGAGTTGAAATTCTCGCAGCGGCACAGGCGGCTGCACTGAAACAGCATCCGCAGCATTGGGAAACCACCGAGGCTGTTTGGCTTTTCGCAGCAGCTGTCTCAGTGAACTCTCCCCAGCCTCGACTATCCGCTGCACATTTCCCTTTTTGTCTTTCAAAGCCCCAGCCTAGGAGGATTTGGCAGCTAGAACAAGGCTGAGTGCGACGGACACAGGAAACGACGGCCCGTGGCTGGAGTGGCGCCTGAATGCAGCTGAATGGGGACACACAGCCAGGCCTCAGCACGGAGTCAGCCGCCGCTCAAAGCACCAGGCTCAATGTCACCAGCTTGCTGGTTTCCCTATTCTAAGCGTCTTGACTCTCTTAGGAAGGTAACGCTGAGAATGGGACACAGTGCAACTCTGTCTTAACCTAGTAGTGTGGGTAGCCCCTGAGGAAGGGGAGAGCAGCGGGGAAGCAAACTAATATTTATCTATTGTATCCCGCCCTGTGCTGGGCACTTTCTTTACACACGTGCTGCAAAGGGGAGTGATTAGGCTCACTGCCTAGGTATGAAACATAGTAGTCACTTAACTGCTCCAGGCCTCATTTTCCTTCCATGACAATAACATCATAATAATACTGATGCTAGAGTTTATTATGAAGATTCAATTAATTATTATGAGTGAAGCACTTAGAACACGGCCAGGAACACAGCAAGTGCTATAGACGTGTGTGCCGTTATTATCTTTATTGCTTCATTTTAGCACAGCCCTGCTCATCCTTTATGATTGAGGAAACTGAGGCTCATGGGGATTAAGTCAATTACCGGAGATGGCAGAGCCTGAAGCCAAACTCAGATTTATCCGACTGCAGTGTTTTCTTCCCAGAACGCGACCGGGCCTGCTCAGTGCTATCGAATTCCCTCTCCTGCTTGCCAGCTTAGGGTTCAGTTTAATTAGCCTTTCTTTGTACTGACAAGGGTGAAATCGTATATACGACTGAGGCTGTGCCTATAATCTCCCATTCCACCCATCCCTGGCGAATGTCCCATGGGGGCGTAGGTGGGAGAAGAAACTTCCCCCCTACATTCCCCTCTTACAGGCCTAATCTAGCCTTTCTGATGTTGTCTATGCTTCTTCTGACTTTCAGAAAGCCCGTGGGGGGGGGGGGGGTGTGGAGCAGGGGGAGGGATAACCACAACTAAATAAAAGAAATACTTTGATAAGCAGGAGGCTTATCGTACTGGTGGATTTAGGGGTGCACCTGGCCTGTTAGGACAGTGATGTCCAACAGAAATACTATAAACACGAGTCACAGAGGAAATTAAAAATTTTCTAATAGCTATATTAAAAAGGTAAAAAAACAAAAGCGAAATTAATCTTAATAATATTTAACCGAATATATCCAAAATATTACGGTTTCGGCCTGGAATCAGTATAAAAATTATTAGAGGTATTTATATATTTTTTGTATTATGTGTTAAATCCATTGTGTATTTTACACATACAGCCCTAGAGCTATATACCCTAAGGGTACAACAGGTACCAGCCAGACACAAAGATACGTGTGTTCCAAGGGCCTTCTTTATTCATTTAGCGACGTCATATGTCCGAAAGCGTCCCCTGCCTCCCATCCCCTTTCCTCTTCCACGGGCGGATACTTGCATGGGAAAAAAAAATGGCTGAAGCAGTAAAGAAGTCGCTCCCCCGCCTTCCCCTCCATCATCCCCGATGAGGGCAGTTTTTACAGGCGGTTGAGATTTCTCGTGTGGTCACAGACGGTTTGTGCCCACCTGCACGTTTTGTACTTCTCATTATGCGGGGTCGGGGCGAGGATGGGGGCATTTCAGGAGCTAGAAGGACTCAGGCCTCTCTTGGACTCCGACAAAGTCCTTTCCAGCATTTTGTGCCCATAGGGACTGTGTGGCCTCCACTTGGCGACAGCACCCCCGGAGGGGAGAGCGGCCCGCTTGGCCAAGCAGACACTTGGCAGGGCTCGGATTTCCTGGACCGGATGGCGGCCCGGAGCCCGGAGGCCGCGGCGCTGGCCGAGCACAGGATACGCGGCGGGCGTGCGCATCCCGGGATCCGCCCGCGCTCGGCCTCTGGTGCAGCTGCCGCGGATCCGCCACCTCCTCGGGGCTTGGAAGCGGCAGGAATTCCCCCTTCCCGGCCCCGCGTCCCCCTCCGGCCGAGGCTACGGGGCGGAGTCGCCTACCTGTCATCCGAGACGCCCCACGTGGGTCGGCCTGGGTGGGGGGCGGGGGTTGAAGGCAGGGAGAAAAGGCGGAGGCGGCGAGGGAGGTGGGAGTGAGGGTGGGGAGAAGAGAGGAGAGGAGGAGAGAGGGGAGCTGCCCACAGCCGCGCGGAGAGCGAGCGAAGAGCAGCAGAGAGAAAAAAGAGGACCTGTGGCGTCCAGACTGGAACAGGTAAGGGGCGGCAGGTGAACAGAGGAGGGAAGCCCCGGGCTAGAGACAGTGAGGAGAAGACCAGAGGCAAGCGCGAGGAGGACTGCGGACGAGGGACGAGGCAGGACGGAAACAAGAGTAGAAGAGGGACCATTCTAGGCGGAGGAGGGGTGAGGGTCCTTCAACGAACGGCGGCGGAGGACCCGGGGCCGCTGCCCCTTTAAGGTTGCCAAGGCGACGGCTCTGGCCAGAGCGAGGCGCATTGACGTCAGCAGCCGGGCGCTGATTGGCTGCGGCGCGGCCGTTTCCGGTGGAGCCGCCGCGGAGCAGCTGTAGCCGAGTGGATCCAGGCTGGGAGGGGAGCGCTGAGGTAGCTCCGCCGGCCGCCGCCTCGACCGCAGTCCGAGCCCGCCGCCGTCCGCCCGCAGGTGAGAGGCCTCGGCGGGGGCCCCCGCGCGCCCAGCTTCGCCGCCAGCCGCCCGTTTGGGGGCGCCGGGCCGATCCAAGATGGCGTCGCGGAGAGCGACCTGCGGGGGACGGCCGCACCCCCTGCGTCTCCCGGCCCGGCGCCTCCAGAGGGCCTCCCGCGGGCCTCGCTCCCCGGCCCGGGTCTGCGCCCCCCAGACCCCCGGGGCCCGCTCCGGCCGCCCCGCCCCCGCGGCCTCCCCGCTCGCCCTCCCGCATCTCCTGAAGGACGGTGGCGAGATGTCCCCGGAATCCGCCGTCGCCCCCCGGCCTTTCCGGCTGCTCCGGGGACCCGGCGGTCCTCGTTTTCCTCCCTCCGGCCTCCTCCCCGGCCTCTCCCGCGGGCGCTTCCGCTTCCTTCCCGGGATTGTCGCCCTGCCCCCGCGGTGGTCGTCGCCCGGCCGCTCCGTGGCTTTCTGTCCCCTCTCCCCTGCCCCCCTTTCCCGGTCCCCGCCCCCCAGGTCTCCCCTTGGCCTTCCGAGCAGAGCGGGATGCAGGATGGGCCTCCCTTCCGCTCGTGGCCGTGACTGTGGCCTAAGTGGAGTGAAGGGCACTTCCGTGTCCTTGCCCCCGAAACGTGCGCGGTACCTGTGACCCGCCCCCCCTCCCCCGGCAGCTCAGTGCAGGCGCGACGCCGAACGGCGTCACCGCCGGAGGGATGCCCGAGAGATGGGTCTTCTCGGTGCTCCGAGGATGACCCCCGGGAAGGGCTCCTGGCTGGTCTGAGGGTCTGCGGCCTGAATCCGCGAGTTTCTCAAGGTGTCTGACATAGCGCCTCGCATGTGATCCCTTTGAAACGGAATTGTGTCACAACCGACTTTACGAAAGAAAGAATCTCAGTGTTTTCTTAGGAGGAGAGGCAATGCAGTGTACGTTTTGCAGCAGTTAAATAATTGGGGGCGGGGGGAGCTACATTGTTAGGCTTTTACAACCAAGTACGAGGACGGGCTTAATCTAGGTATATTCGATTAAAAAATTAAGACCGTGAAAAACGGATATTCCGGGGTTCACACGGTGACCTGACTGCGCCAGTCCTGGGGCGTTTATGTTAATATGCTACCTTATTTCCAGTGTCCTCCTTTCGGTGTTTTAAATACATTGTTGCAAACAACAAACCAGTCTCACCGCTTAGCCCCAGTTCTCGCATTTCTACCACAGACCTGATCTTCGAATGATGTCTCTGATCAGTTGAATACATGTATTGATATTCCTGAGATGGATCTGAATGTTTTGAAGCATAAAAAGATCTGATTGATCATTGTTCTCGGTGGCTTTCAGTCCAGTATTTTTTCAAATGCAGAAAATCCTACTGAAGTGGATGCTCAGTTCATGTGGTTGTCTGAGCTGGAAAAGAGGCTGGTGTAAATCTATCCGAAAGTAACGTGTTTTTTTGTGTTTGTTTTGTTTTGTTTTTTGTGTTTGTATTAGAGTGTTTATTTCTGAAGTAGCAGCATGAGTCTTTTTGTGTGGCCTCTAATTTACGTGCTTGTCAGGGAGCTACAGACTTTCTCATGGTCTGTTAATTAGTTTACTGGTTATTGACCCTTACCGTGAAAGTTGTCAAAACAAGATGCCTGACAGCACGGTAGCTCTTTACCCTGCTGATTCTTTCTCCTTTGAAATTTACGGTGTCATCGCAATGGTTTTGTGTGCATTATATTTGGAAAAGACCAATTAGTATTGAATTTAGTTGCAAAGTGGAGGAGACCTCACTTTTATCTTCTAATCTTAATTACTTAATAATTAGGAGTTGAAAGGAAAACAGTTTATGGCTCTTTTGTTAAATTAGTAAGCTTTTAATTCCAGGGTAAGGTTAGCTGCCCATTCTTGTATTTGTTTATTTTACTTCACATCGAGGTAGTTTGAACCGTCTAAAATTCACTAAATGCAGTTTTATCTATTGAGTCTTCATGTGAGTTTAAAACTTAATGTTTTAACATTTTCCTGTCCAGATGAATAAAATGTTTTTTTTTCTGTCCAAATCTTTTATCGTTTACTTGGTAAGGTGTTTTTTGTTTATGTGGTTTTTTTTTTTTTTTTTTCTATTAAGGATTTGCCCTCTTACTAGTGGGTAAGTGTGTTATCATCTAGAGCTGGAATCTGGTAAAAAGAGTCTAGGATTAAAAGTTGCTTTTATAACTCATCTGGGGTTTCTTTTGTGTTTTAAAAAATGTCGATTGCGCTAGTTGGCTAACCAGAGCCTTTGCTCCAGTGGTTGGCTGGGTGAGATTAGGACACTCCCCTGGGATCCGGGTTACGTATAGGGAATGTCAGATGTTCTGTCTTGTGCTTTCTTGCTTTCACTTAGAGCTGACTTGTGTGCCCTTGTAATTCTCTGTCCCGTTTGCCATGTACACACTTCGCACGGCATCATGATTTCTTTTGTAGGAGGAGAATTGAATGAAATTCCCTTAAGGGCCTGACGCCTCAGCACCCCGCCTCTGCCGGGGATAAGTGGCTCATACTTCCTCCCGGGAGCTGAGGTTCTTCTCACTGTTGCTGCCTGCAGAGCCTAGATCCTGTGCAGCAGGACCTCAGTGAAACACTACTTTGAGAGAATGCTATTTCTGTACATACTTGACTCCCTAGGCCTCACCTCCCTGTTTAAAAAAAAATCTGCTTAGAAAGAAATCCTTGTGAATCAGTTGCCTAGTGAATTTGTTAGGTCAAAGGCCAAATTGACATGTGCTCTTTGTAAACAGTTTTCACAGGCGTCTGTGTGTTTTCCCCATAGCGAGCCATGGCGTCTGGCAGCACCGCCAGCGAGGAGGAGCGCAGCCTCCGGGAGTGCGAGCTGTACGTGCAGAAGCACGACATCCAGGCCCTGCTCAAGGACTCCATCGTGCAGCTGTGCACCGCGCGGCCCGAGAGGCCCATGGCATTCCTCAGGGAATACTTCGAGCGGCTGGAGAAGGTAAAAATAAATGGGGCAGAGCATGAGATGACCCTGACGATTGTTACAGGGGATGCTGTAGCGTGTCGCTGATTTGTATCTCTTGGAAGAAAAGGAATTCTGACCGAATAATAATTTATAATCATCATCATCATCTAAAATAGAACTTCAGAAAAGAAATGTAGTTAACGCACTTGAAGTAATTTTTAACTTTGTAATCAGTAGAATTTATCAAAACCAATCTGTATGCTGAGTTTACTTGGCTAACAGGTTTTCGTTTTCCAAACATAGTTCCTTGTAACTATTTTAATTAGTACAGAAAACTGACTAAATGAAATAACTGACTAGATACAGTTGATGAGAAGTAGTGCGGCACTGTACAGCAGAAACTAACACAACATTGTAAATCAGCTATACTCCAGTAAAAATTTTTTAAAAAGTAGTACAGCAGTGGTATGAAGTGAGAAATTCTACAGTACTTGAAAGCATTTAATGCTTTTTTATTCAGCAAAGCAAGTGAACTTGTAAGTTTTATCCCACCTTTTGAAATCACTGTAATGAAACAGTTGAGTCTAGCTTGTGACTGATATTTCAGAAACTCTGAATTAGTGAAGTGTGTTTTACTGTAGAATATGTCTCAGGTGAATCGACTCTAGAGCAGAGAGATCAAGATTGACGGTTGTCAAAATTTTACAGATTTGGTCAGGACTTGTTTCCTCTTGAAAAAAAATTAGTGCAGTTCTTAGTCGTTGTTGTTCATCCTCATTCTGTGTATGTCAGTGGGACCTAAGCATGTGGTGTGTGCTTTTCTAAGCAAAATGATCATTTTTCATCAAGGTCGATGCTTCAGTTCACTTCCCTCAAAAAATGATGAATGAGAAAGTTTGGATTGTTAAATGTTTTGAGTAGTTTGTTTGATTTACTTCTGAAATTCAGCGAGATAAATTTACAGGTTTTCTTAAGCATATTGAAGTTTTGATGTGGTTCATAATGATTGTGAACCAGTTAGGAAGCATTTTCTTAGGTATATGATTGTTAATTATCTAATTGTATTGCAGAAATATTTGTAATGTATCCCACTGGTTTGGACAGTTTCTTAACCAGCATAACTTACTAGTAAAAGAGTCTGTTTTACTAATGTTTAAAAAATGTTTGGGTGGCTCAATGATCAGGAATTTTCTACTGTTTTCTTGAAAAGCTGTTTGTTGAAATTGGTGTCTAGTACCGTGATTAGAGTAATCAAAAACAACAACAACAAAAAACTAACCAGTCCCAATGAATGTAGCCTTGCTGTCTTGGAATTGTGGTAGAAAGTCTGGTTTTCTCTCATTTAAGCAGTTTCCTGATAGTGAAATACTGTAGCGCCAGGCTGCTGTGGGCCTTCCCTGTTTTGAAGTGAAGCGTGTTCCTGGAGACCTGGTTCTGAAATTGGTCACTGTAAGGTGATCCCTCTTCCCTCTGGACATCAGTAGAAGCCGTCTGATGAGGGGTGAGGTTGGTGAGACGTGAAGGGCGTGTCTTTTTATAGGGAGTGTTGAGTGTGTGGCGCTCATCTCAGAGCCTGTGCTCTCATGGCCCTGTTGAAGCACTGACCAAGGGGAAGACAAGAAATGATCATTAAAGTAGTTTCTTTGCACGTGGGATTTTTTAATTTAATGTGTGTTGGCTTCTTTGCCTTTTAATAAAAGTCACAGCTTGACACTTTTTCCTATAATTCAAGGATCTTTGTTCACTTGCATACATTCCTTTAGCCAGGGTTGAATGTAAATATCTGGACTTTCAAGTAACTAGGTTTTCGACTTTTCAACAGGTCATTGTTCTGTGCATTAGGTGTTAGGTTTTATGTGTGAAAATATGGTCACACTCTTGTCACCTCTTTCCCTATGTTAACCAGGGGCCATGTTTCTGCTACCCTCAACTGCTCAATAAGAAGTGCACCAAAAAACTCCATTGAAAGCTTGTGCGTTTTATTTCAGACTGTTACCTGTAATTTGAATCCTCTTTTCTGCATATATTTATTAGAACCTCCCTGTCTGATAGATCAGAGGAATTTTAATAGCTCTGACCATGGAGTGTCTTCTGTGTGCCAGGTACTGTGCGAGCACTTTACATACCTACATACATACTCATTATTCCAGATGTGTGAGGTTGATGATCATCACCATTTTACAGAGGTAGCAGGTAAAACTAAGAGAAATCAAGTAACTTGGCTGTGGTCATACAGGGTAGTAGCTTTACGTTGCAGTACCCTACGACCCCCAAATTTCAGTCATTTACTACAGGAGTCCTAATTTCTTGGTCATGTGCAGCTCTTGTGGGCTCAACCCATCTTCTCTCCTTGGCTCCATGTGTCTTGCTCTGGGGTCGAGTGGAAGGAGCAGCCATATGTAAAGCACGCTGTTCTCAAGGCGGAGGGGGATCAGATGCTGCAGGGGCCGGGGTCAGATCTTACAAGAGGACACGGTGTGGCGAGACAAGCCACGTACCAAGCCCCAAGTCCGCGGGACGACGGGACGTGTACTTCCCCTACAGGGAAAAATGGAACGGCAGGGGCAGGGAGGGGACAAATAGTGATGGTTGAAAGCATATTAAGTAAGCGGTGGGCACAGCATCGGAGCTTAATACTCGAGGATGTATTGACAGTAAGTGGACTGGGAGGGGTTCTTTTGTCTGTTTTTGTTTTAATAAGTGAGAGAACTGAGGAAGGAGGAGACTGACCGAAGAATGAATGACAACAGCAAGAAAACGGGCGTAAAAATGTATAATAGAAATCGGTGATCTCAGTGATGGCTCTGAGTCATCAGGATTAGGTTCTAGCTGACTGCTATTAAAGATGAAAACCCATGGAACAGTGTTAAAATCAAAATGCTTTTGGTACTTCAAAATTGTCTTAAAAATTCAGTTAGATAGAAGACAGTTCCAAATGAGATATTACTTGTGAAACTTTACATGAAATTTTTGTGAAATATCAGTGACAGATTTTGGGGGTAGAATTTGTGTTTTCATTTATACTCTTGAACTTTAGACTTTGGGGAGACTTGAGTTTTAAAGTTCTCTGTTACTATGGAATGGGAAAACCTTACGTGTTTACTGGAATTACCAGAATGAAAATGAAGTGGGTTTTCTTTAAAAATGTATTTTTAAAAAAAAATGGTTCTATATTGGCACATGGTTCAAAATTCTGCAGGTGCAAAAGGATATGACAGTAAAAAGTCTTTTTCCCACTCCGTTGTCTTCCTAGAGTGCAGCCTGTGTTCCAGGGACAGTATATGGGCACTTACAGATTCGTATCCAGCACGTTCTCATCCCGCATGTGCGTGGTATTCCGTTGTACGGATGTACTGCAGTTTATTTAATCACCACGTTGACGACCGTTTTGGTGGTTTCCAGTGTTTTACTATTAAAAGCAATGATACAATAAATAACTTTGTATATCTGTCATTTCACACACATGCATATTTTAGAATGAATTCCTGGCAGTAGACTTACTGGATTATTTGGTCAACAGGTAAGTGCATTTGTAACTAAATATGCAAATATATTAAAGTCGTTTTTGTTATAGGCTTTTCTTACTGTGTTTTTAATTGAAAATTAGAAAATCTAGAGAAGTGAGAAAAATAAAGCCAATTCCTCCCTCCAAAAAATAAAAAAATAAAAATCAAGCATGAGTCTGTAATAGAGATAAACACTATTAATGCCTTGATTGTTATCGTTCTAGACTTTTCTTGCTGCGTTTATATGTTCTTTTATTTGTCTTGATGCCAAATGCAGAGCCGAGTACCATGGAGGAGAAAAAGTAGGCAGCTCTTTAGTTTCTTTTTTATCAAAAAATTTTCAGAAATAGTAAATGCTGAGTTCATTTAGAATTTGAAAGACGGCTTAGAAAAATAATGGAGAGTGAGTCAGATGAATGAGAATGTAAATAGCTCACCATTCTTGGCTTTTTTCATTCTGATTTTACGTCAGGCATAACTCATTCTTTACTGAAGACCTGAGAGGAATTTCTTTTTAAGGCCCTAGATCTGAAAAATAAGAACGTTAAGTAGTTGATATCACTTTTAAACGGATTGGTTTAATAAGTTTTTAAAAGTGGGTAAACTTTTTTTTGTTTTAACTTCAAGTGTCAACCTTGACCATAAAGAATGCTTCCAGCTCTGTTAGGAGAAGTATTGTTACAGCCGATCTTAGTTAAATTCTAGGTTACCATCACATTTTATTATTTGTTTATACCTGAGACTCCAGCTAGAATGTGAGCTCCACAGGCTCAGGACTCTCTCCTATTGGTTTTTTTTTTTTAATAAATTTATGTATTTATTTATTTATGGCTGCGTTGGGTCTTCGTTGCGGTGCGCGGGCTTCTCATTGTGGCGGCTTCTGTTGTTGCGGAGCCCGGGCTCTAGGTGCGTGGGCTTCAGTAGCTGTGGCTCGAAGGCTCTAGAGCACAGGCTCAGTAGTTGTGGCACACGGGCTTAGTTGCTCCGCGGCATGTGGGATCTTCCCGGACCAGGGCTCGAACCCGTGTCTCCTGCATTGGCAGGCGGATTCTTAACCACTGCGCCACCAGGGAAGCCCTCCTATTGGTTTTTATATTCCCCTTGCCTAGTGTAGACTTGGCGTGGCAGATCCGGAGAATACATATTGAATTAATGGAGTAACCCAGTAATCTAGACATTCTTCTATCACTTTGCTATGCCTGAGTGATTATTCCTAGATGGCATTCTTGGGCGGGGCAGGGATCTCACACGAATTTCCCAGCCTTTTGTTTTGCAGTTCATTGCTGTTGAGTGCATTACAAATCATTGTCGGTATATTATCATAATGAGTATATAATTTTTTATTTGCATGTTACGTGCCCTGTACCAGTGGCTTTTGTTCATTAATGAATATAGCATCTGTTACCCTCTGAGAAACAGTAAAGTCCTTTCAGAGTATTTCTTTTCAAGCTTGACTCTCCATTCCCCCCCCCCCCCATTTGTAATTGACCTTTGCCCCTTAACTTTCACCTTGGTAATAGAGGGAGAGATCTGAAGTGACTGAGAAGGACCGTCATTGGAGTATGAGAATACCAGCTGAAGAATACCATGCTGAAGGGTCTCATTTTATAAACTTATAATTTTTTTTTTTTCAGGAGGAGGCAAAACAGATCCAGAATCTGCAGAAAGCAAGCTCTCGTGCAGACTCGAGGGAGGATGAAATCTCTCCTCCTCCACCCAACCCGGTGGTAAAGGGCCGGAGGCGACGAGGTGCCATCAGCGCCGAGGTCTACACGGAGGAAGATGCCGCATCCTACGTTAGGAAGGTAGTTTTGATACCTGAACACTGAGGAGATGGTTTTGGGACCCACGTGGCAGTCATCCAGTCTCCTTTGATGAATGCGTGCACTATTTCGAGTAGTAAAACACGAAGAGGATGGATCGTACTCCATTCTGTACAGTTCCTGGGTACTTGGGGAACAGGTTTCTGTAACAACATGCCATCAGAGGAAATAACTAACAGTAATTATAAAACAGTGCCTAAGTGAGTTTTGGGGGTTTTCTTTTGCATGTTGTTGTTTTACAGTAGAAGAGCAGGCAGTACTCCTTTTTCTCTTGAATCATGGTGTCAGTTTCTTGACATCCTGTAATTCATGTTGCGGCTTTTAACCTTTTACCCCACAAGCGTCATTTGTCTCAGTTGGCTCTTAGAGCCAGTCTGCCATTTCGAGTTATGCTGTTAGCCTGAAGGGGGAAGAGAATTGTGCTCGCAAGAGGTTGTGAGACTAACAGTACGTGATCACAGTTTAGAAAATGACCAGTTGTCATAAAATGCTTAGTTTTGCCTCACTAATCACCTTGGGCAAGGTGATTTTGGTTTGTTCCTTTAGTTGTTGACTAGGAACCAAATACTAGCCTTTAAATACAGGCCTAGATGTAGGCAAAGAGGATTATTGAGTCAATATTTGTTGAGTACTTTGTGGATCAAAGACAGTGTGAGAGTGTTATGTTGAAAATGTTTCACTCAGAGCAGCTTTGTTTAAATACCGTGATGTAGCTTGACATTTCATTGTAATTTAGGTTGCAAGCATGAAGTGGTCTTGCTTTATGGAATTGTCATTTTGCCTTTCTGTTCTTTCTTAGGTTATTCCAAAAGATTATAAGACAATGGCTGCTTTGGCCAAAGCCATTGAAAAGAATGTACTGTTTTCACATCTTGATGATAATGAGAGAAGGTAGGTACCGGTACTTTGTTATACTATTTCTCCAGTACAGCTGGTGTCCCAAACTAGTCTCATCACTGTTGCAAGTTTTAAGGCTCTTAGTAATTGTTCACCTGATAACAATCCAGGCTGAAAATCTGGGAGCTTTAATTCTAAGGTTAATGTTTGAAATCCACAGAAGCAGCACATGAAATGTAACGCGAGGCCTTCTCTCCCTTGCAGTGATATTTTTGATGCCATGTTTCCGGTTTCCTTTATTGCTGGAGAGACTGTTATTCAGCAAGGTAAGGGTTGCTGCTTTTATGGCACGCACTATTATTATTGAAGTTTGTTTTCCTCTTTAAGCCTACCATTTTCCTTCTGTTATACCACTGGATTTTCTTATTTCTTTTAATTAAAATCTTCTGAGCTAAAAGGCACACTTTGCCTAAGGGACTAATATTTCCCTAACATCTGATATAGTTTTGTTTATGGTAACTGTTAAAGGGAATTCATGCATTTTTACTTTGTATGGAATTCCAGAACCTCACTTATTTCATATATCCTTTATATTGATTATTAACCACTTACAAAGTAAAATAAAGTAGAAAATAAGCAAAACACTTAATATTCTTCATCATCTAGCCCGTCTCTTTATAAGGTTCTATGCCTTCTACTGATGCTTGCCTTTTTTGACCACATATAAGTAACATGGATCTCATCTTTTGGTGTCCTCTCTTTTTTCCTTTCTTATTTACTCTCGATATTTTCATGGGTCTTCATAATCCATACATTTTCTTGTTTAGTGACAATCTGATATTTGTTGCTTACTATTTGAGTTGTTTCTTGTTTTGTTGTTATAGGTGATGTAGTGTTTAGTGCCTTTGTACACACAAGTGGCTTTTTTTTTTTTTTTCAGAGGCATTCTTCACCACAAGATGACTAAAAACTCGATCAGTTTTATGACTTTTAAAATAAATTGCTGGACTTTTTTTCTTGAAAGGTTCTGTTAATTTGTAATATACTCTTTTCTCTCACAGCACCTCTCTAACATAAGTTCATTATTTTACATTAATTTGGTTTGATTTGTGCTTCTTTAATTAATATGCTTCTAACTTTTTTTACTCTCCTCGCTTTTAGGTGATGAAGGGGATAACTTCTATGTGATTGATCAAGGAGAGATGGATGTAAGATTTAATAATTGCAAAAATATGTTGATAATCTTAAAAGTCAACTGGTTGATATTTATTGCTTCTAAGAGTTTCTGAAGGGCTATTACATCCTTGTATGTTCGATTCCTTTTGCCAGATATTTTACTGACACAGATACTTTCTAAAGGTAATTTCTTTAGCTAGACCTACAGTTCAGAACTTCTGCCAGATTAGTGGTTAAGGCGCTTGTGTGTGCTGTGGAATAAGACAGGTGTCAGGGAGAGTCTGGACCGGTCGTGAGCTGGGAGACTTGGCACAGCTTTCTTGGTTCTGGAAGTCTTGTTGCTCCCATAAGATCATTAGAAAACTCGGTACCCCCTGCAGGTAAAATGCTGCTTAGCCCAGTGCCTGGCACAGTGCTCTGTAAACACATATGGTTAATATTAATGCTTAGTTCACTCTTTTTGCCCTGGTCATCCTTACAGAGGACCTTTTTCTTATCAGATAATTAAACTAGGTAAATTACAGACACTCTGAACTTACTTAACTCGTTGTCAGAAGTCAGCTGTTTTGCTCCGTTGTGTACCGAAAATGTAACACATTTTATTTTTTAAAACAAAGTTCAGGATTCTGACCTCTTAAAAAGGTTTGCAGGTTTATTAATACTTACGTATTTGTCTGTGTAGAAAAAAACAATGCTTTTGTATTTTAGGTCTATGTCAACAATGAGTGGGCAACCAGTGTTGGGGAAGGAGGGAGCTTTGGGGAACTCGCTTTGATTTATGGAACACCTAGAGCAGCCACTGTCAAGGCAAAGACAAATGTGAAATTGTGGGGTATCGACCGAGACAGCTATAGAAGAATCCTTATGGTAAGATACATGGGTTTTGGAGTGTGGCTCACAATCCAGACTGTGTAACTAATGTTTAAATAGCATCACCACATTAAAATGAGAATATTGTTTACTTTTAACGATTGAATGCTTGTATTAAGCCCAACTTAGCATTATTCATTATACTGTTTGAGACAGTGATATTTTAGAACAAAGCTTTGGCCAGAAATAACATGGGAAGCAAATGTGGTGTATACGCAGTGGTCAGCTTATGTTTGGGAATCTCTCCATTCGTCAGTCAGTGCATCTTCCCTTAGCTGATCTTTACACATTACAGTCGGCCTGAGAGGTGCTGCTTCCGAGTGCATGACGTTATTGAAGCCCACTCAGAAGCGATCAGCTTCTCTAAATGGAAAGGAGGTTAGCGGTGATGCAGGTTTCATGTCCCCTCTCACTGTAAAGGAATAAACGAAGTAGTAAAACCATTGGAACGTTCTGCTGATGTAATTAGACTCTATGAGAACTTTCTGACAAATTTATGGAGTAACTTGGGTGTTTAAGTCCCAGTAAATGGCATTAGTCATCTTAAATGGCTTTCTTAAATTTGTGTATTACATGTTTGGCTATTTGACAGTACGCGGTTGGACGTACTTAGAAAATTTTCTCTGCTGGGGGGATGGAGATATGTATATCTATTGTGTATATACTTATGTATATGTAATAGATACATATTATATAATAAATATTAAATACGTACTTAGAAAATTTTCTGTACTGGGGGATGGAGATAATGTATATCTATTGTGTATATACTTATGTATATGTAATAGATACATATTATATAATAAATATTAAATAATATAAATACATATTATATATACATATTTATAAGTATATAAATTGCCAAGGCAGTTTACTGTGTAAGGGATGTTTATTATAGAGGAACTGTGTGTTTCTCCCTTTCTGTCCCCCAGATATATTTAGCAAACCTTGCAGATAAGACATCTTGGTTTAGTTTGGGGTTACGGCACTTTTTTTTGTCAGGGTGGGATGTTGTTTATATGGTAGCAGTTGTATATCCTTCCTTCCTTTGGAGGATCGGGGTTGTGGAAAAGGACCCTGGGCTGGAAATATATTCAGCCGTAGTCACATATATTACTTGGGTTTTTGGTTTTTTGTTTTGTTTTTTTTTGGAGAACTGATTGTTTGCTTTTTTGACATTTCACTAATTCGTGAATTCTTTGGGCATATATGTGGTGTTTCTTTTAGGAGCAAGTTACTAAGAGCTTTTGATTGAACTGAACAGAGGGCTTACCATCTTCAACAGGAAGAAAACAATCATGTATCAAGCAGCAGCAGCAAGCTTTGACTTCTCTGTTGTTGTTGTTCATTTACTTGAAACAGTATTTCTTACTCCACAGCATTATGTGAATTACACTTTCTTTTTTCATTTATAGGGAAGCACGCTGAGAAAGCGTAAGATGTATGAGGAGTTTCTTAGTAAAGTGTCTATTTTAGGTAAGTTTTGGAAGATTGCATGGAGAATTGTTAAATTGAAGTGTTAGTAATGCTTAAGGAAACTGATTGTATTTCATAAAGATTACTCCAGTTATCAACTCTTTTTCTTTTTTTAAGGGTAACAAAAGCCACATGGAATGCAGAGTTGAAGTTTGACTAAGTTAGAAGTAATTTTAAAGTGTGTTTAATTTGCTAGTATATGACAGACCTCTAAATTAGAAATAAGTGTTACTTATTGCTCCTGGAGAGACAGAAAGACTGGAAGTGTTCTCCTGAGTGTGGACTTTCACAGTCATTCCCCCTGGGACTTGTTTCTCTGTTGCTCCATCAGTGAGTTTATTGGTTCAGGAAAGTGAGTATTTCCAAGAATGCACTTCCTCTGTAGAAAGAAAAGGTGTCATTTGCTTGCTTTCTCTGAAAAAATGCTAGAAGTGTGGGGGAATTTAGAGTAAAGTAGGGTAATTGGAGGCATTTCTACATATTTTGTTATGTGGACTTAGAGACATTATTACAAGCTGTTCTTCATTGGGAGGGGAAATGGCAATTTTTATAAGGTAATATAGTCTTGAGTCGTTGCTTTGTTATAGTGAATTGACTTTTTTGCCCTTATTTGTCCTTTCTCTGAAATGGTTACATTTGTTTAGTGTCTTGGGTGTTAGTTTGGCCTTTGGGAACAAAAGTTATTTTCTAGTTACTCTTGTTGGTTTTGTAAATAAATTCTACTGAGGATTTAAATTGATAAATTATTTCTCTTAATCTCTGGAACTATTACTTTTGGGTCCTGTAATTGTAGGTTCGATTTGCATTGATGGCAGTCTTTAGGAATACTTAACGATTACATTTTTCTTATCCCTGTACCATCGGATGCAGTTGGTATAGGTTAACCTGGCCACTGGGCTACTGAAAGAAAGCTCTAGGGTCATCTGTAAGTAACAGGAGGATCTTGGTGAGACGAGAGGTAGTTGAAGACGGGTGCCATGTTGGATTAGAGCCACTACTAGAGTATTTTGGTTGACTTCTTTATACCTTTTGTTTTGAGATTTTTAGCAATACCAAATAATGCAGAGAAATTCTTTTGATTCGTGCCTTTTAGAATCTCTGGACAAGTGGGAGCGTCTCACGGTAGCGGATGCGTTGGAACCAGTGCAGTTTGAAGACGGGCAGAAGATTGTGGTGCAGGGGGAGCCGGGAGATGAGTTCTTCATTATTTTAGAGGTGAAGACGGGCAGCACCGGCCGGGGAATAAGGGGGACACCAGTTCTCGTTTACAGCTGCCGTTCTTAAGATAAACAGTCTTATTTAAAAATGATCATTCCCTTTGAAATGTCGTTGTTTGGTTTTCGGCCAGGCCACCACATTTTAAATGAGGGCTTTGCATGAAGTAATAGCCGAATTCTGACCTACTCGAATTAATTCTCCTCACAGAAGCCAAACAGAACTCAGCCATTTAGCACACAGGCTGTGATGTACTGCACCGTTCTTGTTAAAATCATGCATTTGGGCTAATTTGGCAAACAAGGATCAAAGGCAGGTATTTAAATTCTAAATGTTACCATGTTTTATATCGTCACAATCCGTGGAAATGTATAGCAGATACTCTTGCCAGCCAAGGAGATCCACAGAGCAGATTCGCTGTGAATGGGGCTCAGTAGATGCTAATCGGTGTTGTTTAAACCAGGGGTCGAGGAACTCTTTCTGTAAAGGGCCAGACAGTAACTGATTTAGGCATTTATGAGCCATAGTGTTTCTGCTGCAGACTCCACTCTTGTCGTAGTGGGAAAGCAGCCATGGACGGTATCTAAATGAATTGGTGTATTGTTCCTATAAAATTTTATTTATAAAAGCAGTGAGCTTGGATTTGGCCCTTCTGCAGTTTGCTAACCTGCGTCTGAACCCTCGAAGTACCGCGGCGTGATGACAAGTACCTCCTAGCAGGAACTGCTGGGGTACATAAGGACCAAGCCTGTAGTGACTCTTTTCAATTACCTTTTATCACATGAACGCAGAGGATTTGAAATAACTGCTGAGTCCTTTTTTTTTTTTTTTTTTTGCAGAGTAGCTAAAATTGCATAAGATATTTAAAATGCCACCCAGGATTTGAAAGTATTAATGCGTTTTGCGTTTTGGTGATTTTGTTATAGGGTTCAGCTGCTGTGCTGCAGCGTCGTTCAGAAAATGAAGAATTTGTTGAAGTGGGAAGATTGGGGCCTTCTGATTATTTTGGTATGTGGATTTCCTCACAATAAACACGTAGTTTCTGTAAGTCACTTCTCAGTGAGCTATCACAGTCTTTCATAATCTTGTCTTTTCTTCTCCTGAATTTTATTTTTTATTTTAGTTTTTCGGCTCTCAGAGAAGTAGTGTGAGATTTTGACCTTGACTCAGTTAATAATTAAGTTATTGATTGTCTCATATCTGCCAGTTGGTTTTTTCCTGAGGTGCAGATGTAGTGTGGCCTGTACTGAGTTACTAGGAGGAAAAATACGGGTTTTCTTTTCCCCGGAGGGCGCCCCTCAGAAGATGTTGCTGAGGGAGCTAGCCTACTCTCAGCCCTTTCCCCTCCTCCAGGCGAAATCGCGCTGCTGATGAATCGTCCTCGCGCCGCCACCGTGGTTGCCCGTGGCCCGCTGAAGTGCGTCAAGCTGGACCGCCCGAGGTTTGAACGTGTTCTTGGCCCGTGCTCGGACATCCTCAAGCGGAACATCCAGCAGTACAACAGTTTTGTGTCCCTGTCCGTCTGAAAGCCGCTTCCCGTGCCTCCCTTCCGCCTCTCCCTGGCCAGGCTTCCCCACGCAGACTGCTCTCTGGCCCCTCTTTGCAGCGCCACGTGGCCACTGGCATCGCAGCTTCTTGTCGGTTTCTGTTAAAAGTTGCTCTTATTGCACCGTTTTTATTTTGGAGCATTAACTGAGTGCTCGTACACAGTTAAATAAATAGAAAGAGTTCTGTGGAGACTTGGCTGTTCCTGCTTCTCTCTGTGCAGTGTTAGTGTCCGCCCTGGGCCGCGCGTGCCGTGCTTCCTGGTGAGGGCAGACCCTGCGCCACGTGAGTTACCGTAGAGTCGTGACGTAACCGTGCAAGATTGCCTTTCAAGTGACAGAAGTTTCCTGTTATCAGAAGCAGATTCTAGACTGTGGCCACATATGCTATATTTCTTTATAGAATAAACGATTTCTCATTAAGCTCTGAGGATTAGGAAAAACAGATATAGAAAAATCTTAGTGTAGTAGAAAGACATCTGCCTGTATTTAAACTAGTTTAAGGGGGGGAAAAAATGCCCATTTTTGCTAATTATCAGGTGGAAATGATCTGTTCAGTTCTTTTTCTTTTTAACAAGAATTTTTATTTGTCAAGCGACTTTGCCTGGTTTTGTTTATATCTTGTTCTTAATGTTTCCTCTCCAATTCTAAAGTATGTTGAGGTGTGGCTATCTATACCTACCTGCCTTTTAAGGTTCACACCAAATCATAAGCTGCAAATATTGGGTAATGACTTAACTGCATCTGCCTCAGCTCACAGATTCTGATTCCACCGTCATTTACCCAGCTAGTGCCAAACGTTGATCATCAGATGCCGAATTGAGAATAAGAATTTGAGGTCTGCACTCTCGGTTGTTAACTTAGAGGTTTTGGTTAATGTATATCCTTCAGTTGAGTCCAGGGTAATGATCTCTTATGCTCTTTAAGCACTGATTCCAGGAGATTGGATTTACTGGGAATAGACAGACTGAATGTCGTAACCGAAAATGGAGGTGGGATTGCTGAAGGGAGAAATGGCAGGGGGACAGAGTTCAGCGTTGGGAGCTTTGCCCCACTCAGTTCACTGGGGCGGGAGGTTTGGGAAGAGGTTTTTTACTTTGCTTTAACCTTTCCTCCCCTTTTCACATCAACTAGAATTTATGGTGGGTTGGGGGGCGGGGTAGGATGTGTCTGTGTTTCAAATTGGTCTAAAAGGCCATCGTACTGAAAAGTTCTGCTTTCCTATCTACCACCTTACTTCTCTGGCAGAGTTTTTTGTGTAAACGTGTGTTTTGAGTCTTAACTGTATTTCAGTATTTTCCAGCCTTATCAAGGTTATGTGTTGTTACATTATTCCATGTGCACCAATGATACCCAACTGTTTATTTTTATTATTGTTATTTTTTGAAACAAAATTTCACAGTTCCATAATGTAGGCACTTTTATTTGCATTGTGATTTATATAGTATATAGGGTTATATTGGGGGTGACTGCAAGCGTTTTTTCCATCTGTGTGCATCTGGCTCTGAGTTTTAATCCCCTCTCCTTCCCCTTTCCCAGGTAATTTAAATTGGTCATGGTAAATTGTTTTCATAGATTTGAACAGCTTTTGGGTTGTTACTAAGTTTGGAGTATAAATCTGGGAAAGAGATTTTATTTACATTTTAGTGTGGGATAGAAAGCCACCTATTTCAAATTTTTTATTTTTCAAAATGATCTTTACTAAATGAGGATTTTCTGGTCTGTATTTTGTGTTTAGCTTTTTATATTTAAAAGATTAAAAATAAAAATTATGTTCTTATTAGCTTAAAGCTTGATTTGATCTTTGTTTAAATGCCAAAACTGTACTTAACTAAATTATTTAGAATGCCATAAATTTGCAGTTTCATATATGTATATAATCATGCTCATGTATATTTAGATTCATAACAATGCTTTCTAAATGAGTTTTGTTCTTAAGTCATTTGGCTTTGCTGTTTACTCCCTTTTGTAGTTTTTAATCTAAGAAAATTTAATTCTGAATTTAAACATGATCACATTTAAAGCTTTATCTTTGTGCAGTCTATGTGAGAAATCACGATTGGCATCATTTGTCTCAGTGGATATTCAGGGCTTTAGAAGTCATTATTTCTGGGCTTGGTAAGTGGATTTATGAACTCCACTGCTCTAGAAAGCATAGATGGCCAAAGGACCATTTTGTATTGTTTCCTGGTCACTAGCCTGATTATACTGTGTGTGCTAATATACCCTCTTCTTGTTGTTATATAGATTGTCTTAATGGTAGGTCAAGTAATAAAAAAGATTAAATAATTTAATTCTCTAACGAATCAGTTTTTCTTCCCTTTCTCCTTTGCTTCTCTTCTCCCTCTCCCCCCACCCCCCGAAGCTGCTAATCGGTGGGCACGAATGAAAATCGAAAGTGAATTAGGGGATCGGTGTTTTGAAAGAATAATATGTTTGTTTTCAGTGTTTTCCAATTCAGTTTGTCAAAGAATGAATCTAAAAACCTCACTTTAAGGGTAATTGAGATGCAGCAGATGGGTACTAAGCAATGGAAGGAAAAGATGAAACCAGAAGTCAGAGGCTTCCTGTGTGCCGAGGGTAGACTGGTCCTCTGGCTTCGGAACTTTCCCGGACGCAATGGGGGAAGGACATTTCTAGGTCAGCACGCTCTTTGGTTTAAATTTAATATGTGCATTCATATATTTAGGTATGCTTCTGTAGTTTGCATGCCTATAAAGTCATTTCTAACATTTATTTCTCAGATTTCTGAGGCGGGGACGATGAAATTGAATTCATTAGCATATTGGCATTAATTTCTTTATATCCAGTGAAGTTGAAGATAATGTTGTACTGCCTAGAACATTGCTTAAGTTGTGCTGCTTTGTAACACGTGCATTTTGTCCAGGTTCACACAGTAATCCCCTCCCTCAGCCCGCTGGAGTTGGAACCTTTTGAGTCACGACAGAATATAATTGAAGAAGATTTTCCTGGGTTGACTGTACTGGTTGTAGTTTAATTTTCCCTCTAAAACACTGGCTTATATGAAATCCCTTTTTGTTTTTTAGTGACTTAAATATTGACAGTGTAAAATTGAAGTAGTAAGATGTTAGTTTTCTTAATATTGCTTTATCTCCAACCAGAGATGAACAGCTGAACCCTTTCTGTATTTTTGTTAGGCCCTGACAGTGTATTTCTAGATGGGCTAAAACTAAAACAACATGGAGAAGCAGTGTGTCGATCACCATCATAATAGCCATCAGTAAAGACTGTGGAGAGGAGAACATAAAAGGGGGAATGGTAAATCTCTCCCTTCTTACCCTAAGGAATTTCACACAGCAGTCAGTGTTACTGTGTACATATAAAGTTGAAATCTGTGTACTGACAGAAGTCCCGAGCTGTGACTTCATCCTGATGCTGCCTAAAAACCCAGACCGCTAATGAGCAGAATTTTTTCGTTTTGCGAAAGCTCTCTGCCAGTGTAGCTTACGTAGCTTTGTGGTTTTCTAAGTCACCACTAGATGGAGGGCTTTTTATCATCTTTGTTAGCCTCAAAGTCAGTTACAGTTGGTCCTCATTATTCACGGATGCTGTGTTTGCGAACTTTGCAAATTTGCGTACTTGCTGAAATTCATTTGTAACCCCCCAAATCAGTACTCCTGGCACTGTCACGGTCATTCCCGGACTTGAGTGGAGAGGGGCCCGCGTCTCCCGACACGCAGGTGCCTGGCGGAGGTCAGACCAGGCACACTCTGCCTTCTAGTTTCAGCTGAAATCAGGCGCCCTTGTTTTGGTCTATTTAGTGCCCCTTTTTTGCATTTTTGTACTTCCTGTTAGTGATTTCTCTATTTAAAGTGGCCCCCAGGGAGTGCTCGTGCCCTGGCTGGGGTCCTGAGGGCGAGAAGGCTGTGGCGTGTCTCTAGAGGGGTGTGTGTTAGCCAGCTTCTCTCAGGCGTGAGCGGCAGCGCTGTTGGCCGAGCTCAGTGTCCGTGAAGCAACAGTGGATACTAACCGAGGTGTCTTCAACACACCATAACGCAGGAATCGAGATCGTTATTGGTTGGTTGACAGAAGTGTCACCAGAGGCTCAGCTCACAGGAACCTACAACCCTGTATTTCTCCTAGGGGCAGATGGTTGTCTCCGCCAATTCCGTGTCCTTGGTGACCTCGTCAACCATAAAACTACCACAGATAAGAGAATCAACTACCCTTTTTACCGTCTTCAGACTCAGATTGTCCTCCTGACTTTCGGGGAGGCTAAGTGAGTTCCTCCAGACCCCTTTCTCCACCAGCTCGTGGGCTGTCCGTTCCCTTTCATTTTTTAGTTTGCTAAAACTAAACATGAAAAGTTCTTACACAGAGACAGGAGAGTTTTTATGTCGTGGAAAATTGAACAGTGGTCCAAAATGAATGTGTTGGAAGAACTTGATAGTTCTAAGACTGGGGTCTTTTGTTTTCTGGTATTTTTGACAAATGGTAGAGGCTTAATTTTGGTATTAGTGAGAAAGTAATGGATGGGTGAATAATGAGATATCTAGGTACGCGACATACTGTGGTCAAACTCGGTTCTGTTACTCTCAGTCTGTAAAGTACGCCAGCATTTTTATTATAGGCCATCTGAAAACTAGTCTGTTGTCACAGAAGAGGCTGGGTTAAGGTGGAGCTGGACTTACCTTCCTGAGGCTCTGCAGTTTGGAATTTCAGACCATTTTGTGCAAGTCTTTGAACACCTTCGCCTGAATATTTTCCTCTCGTCCCACTGTGTGTAATTACCTGGCTCCTCCTCCAAAAGGAAATGTAGGCTTGAAGTAGAAGAAACCATTTGTGAAGTGGGAGGCCCTGAGCGGCAGTAGAGACACCGCAGTAATGCAAGGCTCTGGGATTAAGGTTCCTCTATTAAAGACTGATTTTTGTTTTAAAGCCAACGAATACAACTTCATAAATTGGGTGAGTTACTGTTGAGTTTTTGTGTTACAGTGGAAAGAACGCTTTGGGATAGTTTTGAATCATTAAGTTGCGTGATTTTAGTTAACCTTCCTGAGCCTTAGTTTTCTTGGAGGTACATTGGGGGTCAGGGATTCTGCCTGTCGGGGAGGATTGGAAGCCTGCGTTTGATTTTCGCACATGGAGAAGGAGCTCCGTGAATGGAAGTGATGTTAGTATCATGGGGACATAGGTTCGGGGCAGTGTACGAGTAATGGGGGCAGCCAGGGTGGGCCAGAAGCACCTCTGTCTCTGGGCACACGGCAGAAGTCTTGGATGACGTCTAGAGACATCTTGACCTGATACCCACTTTAGCGACAGCTTCTTCCCACCCCACTCGTACTGGTATTTGCGCCTCTGGCCTGTACCAGAAAAGCTGAGCTGATGAAATCAGCCGTTTTTACTTGCTGAGTGATTAATGTGAATACACGCCTATCCCGTGTGTTTTCATGGATTGTTGAATAAGAAACAGCCTCCTATTCAGACACGAGCAGGTCAGCAGGGAGGAGGTTGAAGAGACAGGAAACCCCTGAGATGCCCACGTTTGAGGGAGGCTTGGAAAGTAAACTTGACTTAGTCCTTTCTGAGTGAGCAGTGGAGGGGAGTGGCATCCAGAGTGTCAGACTTCTCCAGATAGCCTTGCTCCTCTTGGGGATGGGTGGGGGACAATTCCTGAATCTTAGGGGAAGGAGGGCTGTCACTGGTGGGCCCTGGTCGGCCCTGGCTGTTCTGCTGTCTCAGTCCAGGCTCATGTACCTGCTGGACCCATTCTTCCGCTGTCCCACCTTCAGGGCCACCCTTGTTTTGCCTTCTGTTGTTACTGGATGCTAGCTTTGACAGCCTTGATGTTATTTCAATTGATGTTTACTCTTTGGATTGAAATATCCCTTTTCTGATACTCTGAGCAAATCCCTATGTTATTTTCACCTCTTGTAATAACACTTCTGAGAAATTACTTTAGGACCAGTCAGTAGGGATTATTGTGTTCGGACTGGGCCACAGTGCTTAGAATATGAATAGAAAGTGTGCAGACTACTTTGAACCAGTTGAAGAGTTAACCATATTTAGGTGGTTTTTTTTTTTGGTCTGCTTGTGAGATGCCAGATGTTTATTAATCTGGATCGGGAATTATCCTTGTAGATATAATTAAGATCTGGGGGTGTCCATCTGATGTCCCGTAATTTTATTTGTTACAGTTAACGCTCTCTCCTGGGAGCCAGGCTTCCAGGCCGGTCCCGTGTCCAGATTTCCCAGTGGGCTCAGCAGGTGGTCTGTGGCCTTGAAGCAGAGCTTCTGGGGAGAGAGGGAGCCAGGGCAGTGCTCCAAGGAGGAAAGTGCAGTGGGTCCCACTTCTTTTGCTCTTTGGGAATCATCCCAGCGCCCTGCCTGCTTCCTGAGCTCCTGACCCAGGCCCCAGCCTGGCCGGGGCCCGCGAGGACACTGTGGTCCACACTCCAGAGTCCACCGTGGGCTCCAGGCGTAGTTTCCAAGGTTGGACTCGTCCAGCCCCTAGCTGGGGCCGGAGTCTGGGGCCGACTGTCCCGTGGGGCCGTTGGCCACGACGCTGTGCTCTCCGTGGGCCTCTATGCAGCCCCGCACGGTCCTGAGGACAGTCTGGAGTCTGCGATCCAGGGCGAGGAGGTGCGGCTCTGTGAGCACAGGGGTGAGCTGGTCTTGCAGCAGCGACTCCCTCATTACGTCGCTGAGTCTGTAGTCGGCTTGGGCCAGCAGCTGCAGGTGCGAGAGTGTTTTCCTTTTTATTCTGGAAGGACAAAGTCAGGGGACCAAGTAAGTAAACGTAAAGAAAGAAACTTCTCGAACTTACTTCCTTCCCTGCCGACAGTGCTGGGGGCTGACGTCTGGAGAGCCTTCGCCCCCAGTGTCTTCTCAGGCACGTTTTAATGCAAACCCGGTAAGAAGGGAATGGATGAAGGGTGACAGCTAGGACTTTGCGGTCCTTGGCCCAGTCGTCCTGCCAAGCATCTGTACTCTAACAGCTGTGACGCCACACGCATCGGATGCTCCTCGGGGAATCCAGACAGAAGTGCTATGTGATAGTGACTTCTCAAGGAAATTGAAAGCTAACGAGAGAAGTTTCCAGTAGGTGAAATGGTGAAGATGTGTGCCGTCTCAGAGGCCGCGGGTACCGCTGGGCTCCAAGTTGTTTCTGCTCGACTCTGTAATTCTGATTTCTCTGTGTCAGATTCTAAAATCAGGGCTGGAAGTGGGGTAGGGCCAACCTTGCCTGTAGGAGTCTGATTTCTTTTTATGTGGGAATGTGACTTGGACTCAGATGTGCAAGCAGCTTAGGTGTCCACGCATTGTCATACACAACTCCTGCCTGTCCTACTCGGGAGGAGAGGAAGGGGCTAGGGAGGGAGGCACACGTTAGTTACCCCAAGAAGTGGAGAAAGAGAGTTCCGGCTCTGCTCTGCGTTTTCCAGCTGGACATAGAGACCGTTCTGCTACGTGTGGACCACGTATTTCTAATTATCTCCGGACACTGCAGCTGAGCAGGTGGGCCATCTTGACCAGCTCGGCTGCAACACCGGAGGGGTGTAGGAGCAGCGTAGAGATTCTCTGGAGAAGTGTTGGCCAGGCAGAGGCCTGAGTGCTTCCTCTAATCTGACATGAGCTCATGGGGCTTCAGTCAGGATTTTGCTTAGCCGGTGATCAGGCAGTCATACTTATGAGCTTACGTGAGTGCGGGGCGCAGCAGAGGCCTGGTTAGTCCTGTCAGAGGCCGTGGGGCTCTTCGAAAAGTGAGTGATGATCTGAGTGTGTTATTAAAGCGGGCGACCGAGAGGTTTTAAAAGATTAGATCCTAAGTCATCTGCTGAGAGATGAGGGTGTGAGAAGTGCTGGGGGCGGTTCTGTGGTTGTGGCATAAGGAACGAGGTCGTGCCTGTCATTCCACCCACCCGCATCCTTGGCCAGTGAAAACGGATGCAGACCTGCGCAGCTTGGTGGCAAGCAGGACGAAGTGTCACAGCTGTGACCCGTCCCTGAACGGAAAGCTCACCGGCAGCACTGCGAGAGCGGCGAGAGGATGGAGATTTCGTCGTGGGAGTGCCGTCCGAACCTGCGGGGAGGAGAGACAGGCTTTCACGGGGGGAGCCGGGGGGCGGGGGCGGCGGGGGCGGGTGGGGGCGGGCAGGCACCACCTCCCGCCTCGGTGCTTCCTCCTGCCTCCCCCTCTGCCGTTTCTGAATCCCAGCTTGGGGTAAAATGCCAGGGGTCACGGCGGCTGCCTCTCCAGCCCTTCTCCTCCATCAGGTCACAAGAGCCTCCGTCCACAGCTGGCAAAAGCAAGCGTCCGTCCGTTCATTTATTCACCGGCCGCAGAGGGCCAAGGCCGAGCACGAGGGTGAGCCGTGCGCTGGGTCTCCGGGAGGGGAGCGTGGGGTGAGTTACGGAAAACGTGGGTCTGCTTCCTAGCGCTCTCAGGCTGGAGGAGAGTCAGGCGGTGCTCAGCCAAGATCAAGAGCAGAGGAAGCGGGGCCCGGAGAGCCCGGAGCGGGTGGGACGGGACCGCGGAGGCCCTGGCTCGGGCCTGCCGCCCCTGGGCCGCTGCACAGCGGCGCCGCCGGAGAAGGGCCGTGGGCACGCTCACCCCCTGGCGTTGTCGAGGTGAATCAGGAAGCCGTCGTCCCCAAATTTGCTGAACGTCTCGTAGTGGTGCCGGTCCATGTTTCCTGTGGAGGAGGGAGGCGTGGGCGCGGGCTCCCGCCCTGTGAGCCCCGCGGGGCACGGAGGCCGGAGCCGGAGCCGGAGCCCGACCGCCAGCTGTGGCGCCTCCAGCGTGGCCGGTGGCATCGCGGAGGGAGCAGGAGGGAGCCAGGCAGGCGGGCAGAGCCGGTGTGAGCTGCTGGCCAGTCGGGGGCTTTTCCCCGGCGCCCCCGCTCAGGCGCGGCCCGGGCTCCAGAAGCACACGGGCCCGCCTCCCGGGGCGCACGGCGGCCTTCCTGGCGCGCCTTCCCTGGGCGCCTCCCCGCAGCCGCCCGGCCGGAGGGGAGCCCGGCCTCTCGCGGAGCCCCGTACCTGCCCTCACAGTGACGTCCCCTCCCGAGGGCAGCCCGCTCACTCCTGTCCCCGGGGCCTCTACCACTTGGAGCCCGTGGGTGGCGCGAGGTTACTGAGGCCGGTGGCCCAGGCCACCAGGGTCCCCGCCCGGCCGGGCCCCGCGGGCAGCACCCACCCGTCAGGAAGTCGAAGATGGCCATGTCGATGATGTTGAGGAGACGGCCGCTGCTGCTGTGCGGGTAGACCTGCTTCACCGTGTCGCAGTAAAGAGGGTTGACTTCCCACCTGGGGGAGAAGAGGACCTGGGCTGCAGAAGCCGGGCGGCAAGGTGTCCGCGCCCGCATCCAGGCCCCCCGGTCCTGCCCGGGCCGCTGGCGGCAGGCGCCCCCCGGAGGACCTGGGCAAGGACCCGCGGGAGCCGCGGACTCGCTGGGCCGGGAGGGTTGGGGCCCGTTCTCCGCGCGTTTCCCGAGCGCCCGCCCGGCTGGGCACCGTACTGCCCGTGTGCCGGGGGGGCACCTGCTCCCTCTGCGGCCCCTCGCCCAGCCTCTCGGGCGCTGGCCCTCCGCTCTCCCGAGCCGCTCGCAGCTCCCCCGCCAGCCATCCTCTGCCATTTCTCTGCCACATGGGCTCCTCCGCCTAGAGCGCCCCCAGGTCCCTTTTCGTCTGGGGGGAGGGGTTCTTCCTCAGCTTTCACGAGTCCCTAAGGATCTGTCATGTCCCCCAGAGATTCTGGCCTGGTTACTCCTCTTCCCACCACGGTTGGGGTGTCTGGATCGACGAGCCCATTCATTCAGTCGCCTCGTATTAACTGAGGACCTGCCCTGTGCCCGGGAGTGTGCCACGCCCTGGGGAGCAACCGTGAGGTCCCGGCTTCACGGCGTGGGCTCAGCAGGCCCGGTGCCTCCCGCGGCCTCCCCGTGGGCATCTCTGCGGGACAGCAGGTGGCACTGCGTTCCCACAGCCTGGCCACCATCTGCCGCCCCGCTGGACCGCAGAGCTTCTTGAAGGGACAGCCCGGGTCTGTCCTTTCTGTCTCCCCCAGCATCTAGTGCTGGGTACGCAGTGGGCTCTTTATAACCAAACGCGTGAACTAAAGGGACGGAACGGACAGCGGGATCCACGGGAGACAAGGCAGAGGAGGACTGAGGCAGCGTCAGGGCTCCCCAAGCCAGGCGAGCAAGTTCTTGGTCCAGGGGCCCACTCACTCCTCTTTGCCCGCCAGGGAGTAGGAGCGGATCCAGGGGCTGGGGACGGACAGCCGGGGGGCCAGGTTGAGGGACGGCAGGAACGCGGACAGGGAGCCCTCCAGCAGGTGCGGGTTGCCGCACACGGCGTACTCCGTCTTGCACAGGTACGGGCACTTGGCGAAGAAACACACGTTGCTGGCTAGAGGCGAAGAAGGAGCTCAGTAAGAGGAGGACGCACGCCGTCCTCCTGCCCCACGAAATCCACGAGGCGGGAAGGGAAACCCAGAACCCGCGGCTCGGGGGGGAAAGGCTGGGGAAGAAGAAAACAGCGCCTTTTCCCGATGTAGGGGCTTGTGGATGCTGTTAAACTGAACATCCTGGGGACCAGCTCTCAAATGTCTCAGAGTAGAGACAGTGTGGGAGCAGCCTCGCTGCATCGCGCCCACGCGACCAGCCCGGCCTTTGTTCGGATGGGTGGCATCTGATTCGGGGGCGGCCGGCATCAGAGTTCAGGGCCCAGGCTGGTGAGCATCTCATGTCCAGCCGTCTCCCATCCCCACGTCACCTTGTGTGACGCCCAGGTGGCCCAGGGTGCGAGTGTCTGATGGCAGCATGTAGCCACCTGATAGGGGATGGGGCCACCAGCAGGAGGTCAGACCACACTGGCCAACCACATTCTTAGACCCAGAGTGTTGCTTTGGCCAGAAGCCTACCTGGAGAGATAAAGAAAACACTCTGCAGGATTTCATTCTTGGTGACCTCCAGGATTTCCTTGGTGACATTGACTAGCCTCCCTACGGTCGGTGGTACCCGTCGGAAGTCCAGAATCCTGAAAGAGGGGGAGCCCAGTTCAGATCTGGGGGATGATCGCCCATTAGAAATGGACCTGCTGTGAATTCCCTGGCGGTCCAGTGGTTAGGACTCCGTGCTTCCACTGCAGAGGGCACGGGTTCGATCCCTGGTCGGGGAACTAAGATCCTGCCTGCAAGCCAAGCGGCAGGATCCAAAAAAGAAAAAAAAAAAAAAAAAAGAAAAGAAATGGACCGGCCTTCTGACCACACCCAGCTGAGGGCGGGGTCTCCGCAGTGCAGAGCTGACCGTGCCGAGGGCAAGCCTGCATCTAAGGGGCTGGGAGAAGGGGTGGGAAAGGAATCCTTATCCCATGAGGCCTCCTGGGCAAAGCTTCCACCCTCCAAGCTGTGTCCTAGCTCAGTGCGTCTCACGCTCCAATGTGCACATGAGTCACCCGCGATCTTGTTCAGATGCAGCTCTGAGTCAGTGGGTCCAGGGTGAGGCTGAGAGTCTGCATTTCTGAAGAGCTCCCAGGGGGTGGCCAGGCTGCTGGTCCCCAGACCACACCTCGAGTAGCAATGACAGGCAAACAGAGGAAGCTAGGAAACTGAGGAAGGTGCTCTCCCTTTTAGTATCGTGACCTTGAGACCCTTTGGGGAAATGGCCGTGGGCACATTCTCCCCACTTTCAGGGCAGGAAACTAGAGCCAAATCACAATGTCAGGTTCAGGTGTAGCTTGGGCAGTCTGGCAGGGTTAGTTTTCTTACTAAGTGACTCTTTTCATTACATACAATAAAAGGCCTTGTGGGGCTTCCCTGGTGGCGCAGTGGTGAAGAATCCACCTGCCAATGCAAGGGTTCGAACCCTGCTCTGGGAAGGTCCCACATGCCGCGGAGGAACTAAGCCTGTGCGCCACAACTTCTGAGCCTGCGTGCCCTAGAGCCCGTGAGCCGCAACTACTGAGCCCGTGTGCCGCAACTACTGAAGCCCGCGCGCCTAGAGCCCGTGCTCCGCAACAAGAGAAGCCACCGCAACGAGAGGCCCCCGCACCGCAACTAGAGAAAGCCCGCGCGCAGCAACAAAGACCCAACACAGCCAAAAATAAATAAATAACAAAAAAGGCCTTGTGATTTTCGATCCATGGGGTTGGATGGGTCGTGTTGGGTTTGAAGGTGTTGGGACCCAAGAAGAAGATGAAGTGCCAGGAAGAAGTGGGGGGGGGGCAGTGTCTCCCTGGGGCGCCCTCTGGGGATTGGCCTCCGCAGTCAGTGCCGCCTCCCTGGGGCCAGACCCTACCTGTCCAGATGGAAAGCTGCAATCTCAGCATTGTGTCTCTGAAAATCAATGAAGTAGAAGAAGTCCTCAGGCGTCTCTTCATCTCGCAGCTGTCTGGAAGGAAGGAATCACGCCCTCGACTCAGACCTCAGCTGGGGGCCTGAGAAAAGAGCTGACACACATGACCAGACGGAAAGGAAGACGCGCTTTTATGCTTTTCAGGGAGGCATGGATGATGCGACAGCACATCAGGAACAGCCCGTGGCTCCCTCGGCTGGGGAGACCCGCAGGCGGGAGGAGCGAGGCTTCTTGCAAGACGCGGACCATCCTGGAGGCCCCCCGGTGCCAAGCCTCCTTCTCGAGCAGCTGTGGTGACGGCCGCTGATTCTCTGAAAAGCCCAGTGGTTGGAGGGAAGAAATCCATTCTTCCGCAGATACACAGAAGACAGGACACTGGCTAACACACCAGAGGTGTGTATACCCCGGGGCCAAGGATTAAGAGAGGTGGGGTACGAGACAGAACTTTATAAAAGGAAAAGTGCCCTACAGGTGCAATTTAGCATGACTGACACGGAAGAGCGAAAAGTTCTGGGTCTGTGAATCGACCGTCTACTCAGAGGCACCTCACCTGGGTCGTGAGAGCGGGTCCTGCCAGAGATTGAAGGGAGGCTAATGCAGAGGATATGTACTATACATTAAAGAATCCCTACTAGATTCCTGAAAAGCACCATCCTGCCTGGTCATGAAGAGCCGGCTGGGTATGTATGTTTAGGTGCCTCCCAGTAATATGAAGGGCATCCCGGCTGCTGGCCCCAGGTTGACTGGCCTCAGTGCTGATAATCCTTGGAAGAAGGATGATCTTCGAATAATTTTATAATCCACCGTGCAGGGCTGCACGAGGGCTGCGAAAGCAATGTGAATGTAAATCAGCGTAATGTTGTGTAACGAGCTGTAAGTACGCGGCGCCCGAAATGGAAACAGTGACGGGCGCTTCGTCCCAAATACCAGCCAGTCCTGGAAACCACGGCAGGGGGCTGCCCAGAGCGGGCACTCTCCTTTAAAAGGTGCAGCCACACTTAGAGTACGGCCCAGGCCTGACCCAGGGCTGCTTAGAGCATCGCCGAATGTCCAGGTCAGCAAGGACTGTCCATGTGTCCTCAGCTCGTTTGCAGTCCTGAATTCTGTATGTAAGAATACACAGTCTGGGAATTCCCTGGTGGTCCAGTGTTTAGGACTCGGCACTTTCACTGCTGCGACCCACGGGTTTAACCCCTGGCCAGGAAAAAAGAAAAAAAAGTAAAGAAAAAATAAAAATTAAAAAAAAAGAGAGAATACACAATCTCTGGGATGCCCTTTAGAATTTTCTAAACCATCATTTCTTCATTTTTGTATGGCATATTTAGGCATGATTTTAAATTTGAAAATCATTTCTCCTTTACGTCGGTACTTCCCAAAGCTTGAGAAGCACAGATGCATTTCTCGTTGCATCTATTGAATTATATTACATTAAAAATATAATCTTTGTGGTCATAGTTTGTATTACCCAAAGATAAATTTCTACTTTCCTTTTTTAAAAAGGGACAAATGCTGTTTACTTTACATTACTTGTAGAAAAAAAATGCATGCTTTTTCAAGAAATACATTTTAAAATGATACTTTGGCTTGGGGCTAAATTTTAGAAAATGCAGATTAAACTTTGTGTTACGGCGTGAGCGTAGATCAAATGGCTTTTGTGACCTAATGTGGGAAGCTTTTGCATTGTACTCAGGGAGACAGCTGGTTCAGCTGCGCACTTTTTGCGTTTTGTTCGTAATTGACAAGGCAGAGAAGAGATTTCAGGCTGTTACTTCATGGGCTTTCTTGCAAATAAAACACTACAAGTGTGAGTCGTTTTTCCTCCCCCAAATAGAGCTCATCCACTTTCTATTAGCTTCCAGTTTTTAAAAATTACAGACATCTTAATGTGCCACATATGAATTTTGCTCAGAGAACGCAATTCGTGGATCTGGCGATAAATGGTGAATTTGCAGATTTTTCATTATTTTGACGCTTCTCTTTAACGTCTCGTGTTTCTACATCAGTGTTCCTTCTGCTTCCTCTCTAGCTACATTAAACGTGCACGACTAACCATAACGATCATTTAAAACTCTCCAGTGGCCCAAACACGACGGTGGCTCTGTGTTCAGCTGAGTGGCACCCAAGACTCTTGTGCCTGCTTCTGGACCTGGGCTGATTGCCCTGTGTGCGCAAAGCTGTCGCTCTCTTTTAAAAGGAACACAGTTCTTTTTAGTACTCGATAGGCTTGAATATAAGATGAGACCCCCCTCCCCAAACTGTCCCTCAGAAAAGGGAGTCATTCCATATTCAAGGGCTCCCTCTCAATTTCTTTATTTTGTTTGGGACAGATTCATTCAGCTGAGATGCTGCTTTTATTACCTGACTGAACTGGTTAAAACAGGCTGCTGGTGGTGACGGGGACAGAATTTAACATGGATTTAACATTGACCCCAAACTCGACTCCAGTGATGCTGAGGACCAATGTCAAAAATTTTGGACAAGTGACTTGTGAGACTGGGGTAGGGGGGGAAGCAATATTTCCAAATCTCTGTATTGTTTTATATGATGAGTTTTTTTTCCATCGGTAAATTAAATACAGGCAGACATTCCCTCGTTTCATGTACATCGTTATATATTTATTTATTTTGTAGTACTCCATCTGTTTCTTTTCTTTTTTGAATTTTATTTCTTTTTAATACAGCAGGTTCTTATTAGTTATCTGTTGTATACATATTAGTGTATATATGTCAATCCCAATCTCCCAATACATCATTATATATTTAAATTGACCAAATAACTAGATTTTTAGATTTTCCCATGGAAAAATGGAGGATCTCCTTGTGTGGCAGTGGTTTTCAAGGCTGTCCTTGCCTTGGGATTAGAGGGGGCCCCCAGACCAATCCTATTGGACCCCCTGAGGGTGGGATTCAGGCATCGGGGTTTTTCAAGGCTTCCCAAGTGATTCAACGCACAGCTGATGTATTATAAAGCTCTCCTTAGTACTTTATATGCCTAAGTATGTAAGTGCTTCGTGCTTCATAAGGGTTTTTGCTAGGGCAGTGCAGGGATCAGAGCTAAGACTCTTTATTTAGTGCTCTTTCGACCATCAGACCCACCTACAGGGCCTTCAGTATGCCTCTCCGTTGACGGAAGTTTTGGAATCTAAGTCAGCCGAATGGGATTCCACCGGAAGACCATGCCTTCTGGCAGAAAGCATGACTTGGGTAACGGGACCCCCTCCTGGGCCATTTTCTCTTGGGCGTGTCGTGTCCAGGGGACCATTCCTGATTCAGGAATCTCAAACCTCTGCTGCAGACCCTTTGGGGGCCAGGAACCCATACGCACACCAAGCTCTGTCCATAGACTGAATACATATTATTTCACCCACATAGACACACTACAAAATTTTAAAGGCATGTGTTTACTGTTGTTACGAATAAAATAGAAATTAATTTAAAAGTGTGATTGGCTGTAGAGAACAAACGTATGGACACCAAGGGGGGAAAGCGGGGAGGGGGGTGATGCTGGTGGGATGAATTGGGAGATTGGGATTGACATGTATACACTAATATGTATAAAATAGACAACTAATGAGAACCTGCTGTATAAAAAATAAATACATAAAATTAAAAAAAAAAGTGTGATTGGCTTCAGGGTAGCCTTTCTTCATGGTCTAGTTTTTCAATCAAAACAAGTATTATTATGTAGATATCTCTAACCTTTTTGAGGGTCCTAGCCCTGGAAAAAAGCGAGGCTCATTTCTGGAGGTAGAGTGTGCATTTGGCAGTCCAGCTGCCTGGTTTGAATCCTGCTTCCACTGCTTGCAGCTGGGAGGTTGGGGCGAGCTGGCCTCTCCCGGCCTCAGTGTCTTCATCCATAAAGTGGACATTATTAACAGTCCCCGACTCAAAAGATAGTTGATGATCCAAAGGCACAATGCATGTCAAGTGTGTAGCAGAAATACTAGCAAAGACCCAGCTCTTACTATTTTGAATCATTATCACCAAAACAGTTGTATGCTTGTGCAGATGGCCCCAAAGAGAGTCTATAAATGCTTGGCTTAAAGATTTTAGACCACTTTTATTCATTTTTGGTCAGAACTCCCCCAGGGCTGCCACAGCTGTGCATATGGAGGTGAGGGAAGCAGTCACTTACCTCATAGGTTTGAACATGGCCTTCCCGAAGTCCGAGAACCTCAGAACCAGTTTGAGGTGGACCCCACTGGGTTTCACGACTGTTTGGGGAGAAGGGGGAGTTAACGATGCTTCTGGGCCCAAGCTCCGGGCTGTGATCATTTCCTCATTCAGTAAACCCAGCCCATTGCTTCTCCTCGCCCTTCTTACTTGAGACCCTAAAGGGCAGGACTTGCTCTCAGAGCCTGCAGGGTACAGTCCATCGGGTCAGGCCGTGGAGAGTGTGTCCAGGGACTCAAGACAAAACTTCCTCTGCTGTTACAGGGAAAGGGCAAGACAGTGCAGCTGTCCCCAGAGGGACACTCGCTGAAAACCCCAAAGGATGTTTTCCTAAGAAGAGCTGACCCCTTCCTCTTTGCTTCAGCTGTGCCTTAGAGACTCTGATTATGCCCCCTGTTACACGGCATTAGACTTGGTTATTGATATCTCTTCCTACGTAAAACTGGCCACCTGGGCTGTGATGGGGCTTGGTGACACCTGAGGTGCACGTGCATGATCTTGACAGTGGGTACTGCCTCCTGATGTGTGTCCTGGGCACCGCACTCGCCTGGCCCTGCCCCGGCCCTGCCGTCAGCCCCGCGAGGGGCGGGATAATGCCTCCCTCACCTTTGCCTTCTAAAAAATGGCAAATGGCAGGGGCGAAACTAAAGAAAACGGAAGCCCCAGGCCCTACAAACCTGTGTCTTTAACAAGTCGTGACACACAGAAATTTCTGACGTGTGCTCAGTTCATCGAGGTCACTGGAGGGGGCTCCTCGTGGCCGGCAGGGACTGGCGGGACCTCAGTGTGCAGGCACACCTGTGCCCAAGTCACAGCGCCCTGGCAGGGACCGTGCTGTATCTCACGCCTATCTTTTTGGTTCTACTCATCATTTACCCCAGGGGGTGTCAACCTCGGCTGCATGAGGGTCACCTGGAGCGTTTTTATATAAAATGCTGATGCCTGGGCTTCCCCCTGGCAATCGAATCAAAACCCCTGGGGTGGGGACCAAGACGCAGCAATTTTTAAAGCTCCCTGGGTGACTACTCTGCCGCCGGGTTGAGAACCACCGTCCTGCACCATTGCTTCTTAAATCTGAAAATGTACTCTAGTCCCCTGAGGATTTTGTGAAAATCCGGATTCTGACTCAGAAAATCAGGGCGGGGACTGAGATTCTGCATTTCTGACAAGCTCCTGGATGGTACGGAAGACGCTGGGCCAAGGACCACATGCCGCCCAGCAGGGTCCTACCCAAGAGCTCCTCTTAAATGCCGTTTCTTTTGTGCGGGAAGGTGGGGAGAAATGTAGGTTCTCAGAGATGAGGCAGAGGGACTCATGCGCCTCAGCTCCTGACGGATCCCCGTGGAGGGGACAGCTGGACCTCCACGTTGCTGCCAGGTACTGGGGTTCACAGGGCAGTGAGGGGAGGGAGGGGGATGGAGGTGGGGCGGGGCCACGGTTGGGCCAGGGCATGGGCGTGGCGTGGCTGGGGCGCGCGGCCAGGGCCGGGATCGGCGACGGGGCGGGGCCAGGGTCCGGGGCGGGCCGGGCCAGGGTGGGGTGGGGTCGGCGATGGCGCAGGGCCAGGGCCCGGGGGTGGGGCGTGGCCGGGGGTGGGGCGGGGCCACGGCTGGGGCGGGGCCACGGCATGGGCGAGGCGTAGCCGGGGCGCGCTGCCAGGGCCCGGGGCGGGGGCGGGGCCGTGGATGGGGCGGGGGCGGGGCCAGGGCCCGGGGCGGGGCCAGACCACTTACTCTGCGTGCAGTCGCAGGCTCCAAGCAAGGCTTTCTCGTCCTGACTGTAGTCTGTGAAGGAGGAGCAGGGCGCTGAGAACCCTCGACTCCGGTTCAGACACCAGAGGGGGAGCCTGGAAGGCAGCCTGGGGCCCTTGCGCATTCAATAGGGGACCTCCCCGAGCCCCATTTGGGGCCGCAGCCTCCCAGCCTGCTCCATCCAGGCCCCATGCTCTCTAGCCCTTCCGTGGACGCTCCAGCAACGGCTGGTGGGGAAACCGGTGCTGGCTGGTGTCTGCAAATCCCTCAGTGTGTCCCTTAGGCTGGCGTAGTGCTCGAGGCCTCAGGCAGCAGGCCACCACTGGGTCTTCGGCCAGGTCACTTTTAAACTGTCCGAGCCTCAGTTTTCCCATCTGTAAAGCGGCAGTGATAATGTCTACATCATGAGATCACTGTGTAAGAGGGAGTCGCCAGATTCAAAAGGAACACTGGATCAGTGGTGGCCATCACCGTTCTGTAAGCTACGGAACACCTCCTGTGCCTCCCTTATGGGGTTGTGATGAGATCACGGTTGTAAGATCTCTTTCAAAGGGAAAAAGATCACTGTCTGTGTTTTTCTTCTTCTTTCTCTCTTGGGTGTCAGAGTCAACCCTTTACTCTTTCACCCTGGAGCCTGGCCTGATTGGGGTTTACCCAGCCTCTGGGAGAGAGTCAGTTCATCCCGCCTGGTCCTGTGACCCTCACCAGCGCTGATGGTGGGAAGGTGCCTCATGTCGTGGAGAAGTTTGCTGACGACAGGACTGGACCGGGAGTACAGGCCGTGGCGGCTGATCCCCAGGTGGAACTGGACCCAGCTGGTCTCCAGGCGGAGCTGCAGCGGGGGATCCAGGGAAGTGAGATTCAGCTGCTCTTTGTATATCTTGTGTCGCCTGAAAGAGCAGGAAGAGTTTTTCTTCAGCTGGGGGAACAAGGGCGCAAAGACCTGCCGAAGCCCCTTGTCTGGACTCTCCGTTCTTTCATTCATTTGGCAAGAGTATGAAGCACCTGATATGCATGAGGCTTGACGCTGTGCTTAGGGTACCATGGGGGACAAAGCGGCCACAGGGCTTCCCTGCCCTCAGGGAGTTTACAATCCAGTGAGCGAAACAGGCAAACAGTTACACAGTGCCACACACACATCCACAAATACCTAACCACAGACCATGACGAATACTGTGAAGGAAAACGGCAGACGGTTAAGAGGCAAATTAGGGGCCTCGTATAATCTGGGATCTCAGGGAGTGATCCTGGGCCTCTTCCGGCACTTTCCCATGAAAAAGTCTGTATTTTATACTTTCCAATATTTCCTGACCTTAGGAGTCAGGAGGTAGGAGAGAGAAGGTAACTGATGAGAATGAAAAGAATGAGGGTCAGGATTGTTAAGGAGAGCTGGAAGCCGAGTGAGATTAATCAATACGTCCTATAAGAAAAGAAGAATTGGGCTTCCCTGGTGGCGCAGTGGTTGAGAATCTGCCTGCCAATGCAGCGGACACGGGTTCGAGCCCTGGTCTGGGAAGATCCCACATGCCGCGGAGCACCTAGGCCCGTGAGCCACAACTACTGACCCTGCGCGTCTGGGGCCTGTGCTCCGCAACAAGAGAGGCCGCGATAGTGAGAGGCCCGCGCACCGCGATGAAGGGTGGCCCCCGCTCGCCGCAACTAGAGAAAGCCCTCGCACAGAAACGAAGACCCAACACGGCCAAAAATAAATAAATAAATAAATAAAATTTTAAAAAAGAAAAGAAGAATTAATTAGCCATGTACTGTTGTTTCTGCCCAGGACACTTTTCTGCCAGGGTAAAAAGAAAAAGCTGAAAAACAATGTCACTGCCATGCAGAGGCTCAGAGCCCAGTCTGGGAGACAAGAAGTACATCTATGAAATCATCAGAGCAAAATACAAGGCAGTTGTAATCAACTGCTGGACATGTGTTCAGACAAAAACGCCTTAACATTTTGGGGAAGGGAAAGACGATTATATGGTGAAGTAGTCAGAGGAAGACTCCGATGGGAGAAAGTGGACTTCAGCTGGATCCACATGGGCGGTGTTTGGATTGAAGGGGAGATGCAGGGTGTGCTCTTGGATTGGGGACAACATGGACATTACAAGAGGCAGGCGAGGGACAGGTATATCTGAGGATTAGAGAGGAAGGATGGAGAAAATAGATGGCTGAGTGAAAAGATGGACGTCTTCTGACTGGAAAGCAAGGCAAGTCGGCACACGTCATCGGGCGAGGTGAAGCTGACCGGGACGGGCTAGGTGGGATTATGGGGCAGGGTTTGGGTGTCCCTATACATCCATATTTCTCAAACCGTGATACCTTACCTCTGAGGTCTGTGATGGGGTACATAACAAAACAAACACGGCCGACATTCTTGGCGTGTCAAATGTTCTCACTGGTAAATAGTTTTAAAAATTACTTTTATATTAAAATAAATATAGACACGTTATGGGGAGGAAAATGAAACAATCATTTTTAATAGAAAACAGTAGTTTTCCAAGAAAATTTCACTTGGTCACCTCAGACTTTACCTCCAAGAGTCCAGACCCTCAGGAGGGAATGGAGTTTTTGTTTTGTTTTCTTTTGTTCTGCACTCACCTCGCCCTGTGTGAATACAGTCAAATAATAACGCTGTCCTGGGTGAAAGTCATTTGTCTTGAGGAAGAGGCTCAGTTTTATAAACTGATGTGGAAGGATGGATGTCTGGCAGCTCTTGGTCCTAGCCTTCTTGGTACCTGCTCCAAGGTCCTGGTGGCCTCTGGGTGCCCCTACTTTTGGAGACCTTCGCCTTATATCATGTCAAACATATTAAAATCCACCCCTCATTCAATATTTTTTGCTATCCCTTTTGAAAGTTTTGTTTTATCATTCTGAATCTGTTAAGAATAAAGTATCAAAATAAGCAAACAACAACAACAAAGAATAAAGTATCTAGTAATATAACCAAGTCAACAATACTGGGCCAAAGTCTTTCTAGAGCTTCCATCAAGGAGTCCTGGCTCTATCCCCTGGATTTATGCAGAACAAATTCCTTCCTTACATTGTAGCCTTGTAAATATTTGAAGATGGATGTCACGTGACCTCAGTTCCCATCTTCAGGGTGAGTTTCTGCATTCCCTTCACCACCTTCCCAGGCCACGGTGTGAATCCATTTGTGATTTTGGTTATGTGGATCTGTTTCCCTCTTCTTTCTTTCTTTAAATATTTATTTATTTATTTATTTATTTGGCTGCATCGGGTCTTCCTTTCGGCACTCGGGATCTTTCATTGCGGCACGTGGGCTTCTCTCTAGTTGTGACACATGGGCTCTCGAGTACACGGGCTCAGTAGTTGCGGCGCGTGGGCTTAGTTGCCCCGCGGCACGTGGGATCTTAGTTCCCCGACCAGGGATCGAACCTGCGTCCCCTGCATTGGAAGGTGGATTCTTAACCCCTGGGCCACCAGGGAAGTCCCACTTCCCTCTTATTTCTGACACCCAGAATGAAATGCAAGAGCCCAACATGGATTGCCCAGTGCAGAGCAGAAAAGGATAATTACCACCCCCATTCAAGATGTTTTCTTTCTATTAAGGTAGCCAAATAATGAATAAATGTGGAGAAACCACATCACATATCTCTGAGAAAATAGAGACGTTGTGGTTGGAAGAATTCTAGAACTGGCCTTCAAGGTTCCACGCCCTCATCTCTAGAACCTGTGAACATGATGACCTGTCACTCTCAGGATTATTCTATGTTGCGTGGCACAGTTAACCGGGGATGAGGAGATTAAGCAGCAGGGCCTGATGTAGTTACGTGACTCTTGAAAGCAGAGAGTTTTCTCTGGCTGGTAGCAGAAGGAACCGAAATGTCTGTCGATGGATGAATGGATAAAGAAAATGTGGTATATACACACAACGGAAGATTATTCAGCTTTAAAAAAGAAGGAAATCCTGCCTTTTGCAACAATTTCAGTGCACCTGGAGGACATTAAGCTGAGTGAAATAAGCCAGACACAGAAAGACAGACACTGAGTGATCTCACTTCTATGTGGACTCTGAAAAAGTCAAATTTAATAGCAGCAGAGAGGAGAACAGTGGTTGCCAGAGGCTGGAGGGCGGGGTAAATGGGGGGATATTGGTCAAAGGGTGCAAAGTTTCAGTTGTGCAGGATGAATAACCCCTGGGGATCTAATATACAGCATGGCGACTCTAGTTAATCACACTGTACTGTATACTTAAAATTTACTAGAAGTGTAGGAGATCTTTGTTCTCCAAAAGGAGGTGAGAAAAGATGGCTGGGACGTCCCCCCAAGACAGCAAGCTCTGGGCAGGCAGCCTTCCAGCTGGGGGTGGAGGGGAGGCTTGAACTACTGGTATAATTATCCGAAGTGTCTCATGTTAAACTGCTTCAGTCCTAGCAGTTTACTAGGTCTGCAGGCCACCGGCCAGCTCTTCCTTACTTTATGCACATTTATTTTTATTTTAAAAGAGAGTCGGGCCAGGCTCTAGTTCCCAAGGCTACTTTGAGGCTTAAACTCTGGGACTGCGCAACTCCCTTGGGAGTCTGGTGGAAAGACTGCAAAGTCCTGAGCTGAGTTAGTCACCCTGAGCTAGAGCAGCAGAAAGAGAAACAATGATTCTGGGATTTGGGAGCGGGGCTGGGGAAGAGGTGGAGTTTTCTTAAGTGGAGCTGCAAGCTGATGGGTTCCAGCTACAACAACAGTCCAACAGTCGGGGCTCCAGCCTCCAAAGAGAAAAACAAATGTGGCAAATTGAGTGTAACTTCCGCAGAAGGACAACTCGCTCTTGAAAACGTTCATATTTACTGTTGGGTGGGGATGCATAGCTCTCTGGTTAGCGATTCTGCCCTTTCCAGGGCCAGTGTCACAGCCTGGGCGGGGGCGGGGGGGGGGGGAAGCATAAAGAAAGGACATCACGGGGGTCCTTCCCCCTGGGTTTTTTGTTTGCTTGTTTTTGGGTTTTTTTAATGGTTAAGGTAGAGCTGCTCAGAGTTGTCTATTTTTTTCTTTCTTTCTTTTTTAATCTGAAACATTGTTTGTGTGCCCTTTGTTCCTTGGGGACAGCCGGCAGGGGTGTGCTGGAGCTGGCTTGGACAGGTAGCTTGACATCTGCCGTCGTGGGAGAATTTACACCATGGAAACTGGCAAATGTGACAGGTCGGGGCTTTTTGGCCCCCAGAGGAGAGCCCCTTCTGCAGCACACTGGCCTGTGCTCCGATGATGGTTGTGTGCTTGCAAACGTAACAGTGGTAAAAGAGATAACCAACAAGGACCCACTGTACAGCACGGGGAACTCTGCTCAATATTCTGTAATAAGGATCTAAATGGGAAAAGAATCTGACGAAGAATGGATATATGTATCTGTATAACTGAATCACTTCGCTCTACACCTGAAACTAACACAACATTGTTAATCGGCTATACCCCAATATAAAATAAAAATTAAAAAAATATGGCGAATACAGAAATTACCTGCTTTTTTTTTACCAGTTTGTTATACCCAAGGAAAAAAAGAAAGTAGATTTCTAAAAACGCAGCTCAATGTGGCAAAAGTAAATATCACTATATTTAAAAAATATTATATATATGGGGGGAGGGATTGTTATGTAGAGTATCAGCCAAGATAATCCTGGTCTTTAAACTAGCCTTACTTTTAAAGGAAGAAATAAAGTAGATACCAAAAAATAAAGCACAAAGTATTGATGGGATGTTGCTTTCATTCATAAAAAGAAAACCTCGGTTACAAGTCCCATGGCCTTAAGGTGAGGAGTAAAATCCACTCTGCTCCTTACCCTCTGAAGTACTGGAGTTTTCCACAAAAATTGTTTTGAATAGGAAATATTTACACGGTTCAAAATTTTTAATTTCAAAAATCTCCCTTCCATCCCTGTCTGCCCGTTCACTGACTTCCATCTCCAGAGGTAACTGATGTGGCCAGTTTTTTCCCTTGTTTCTCTCCCCTTTTACCCTTATAGGTTTTGTAGCATAAAATCCACGCTGTCCTGAAACTTGCTTTGCTCTCGTCACTAGGTTTTGGCAACTGTTCCAATTCAGCACCCAGAACGCTCCTTATTCCTTTGTAAGGCTGCATAGTACTCCAGTGTTTGGGAATCACAGAATTCACCTTATTCCTTATTGGTAAAAATCTAGGTTGTTTGAAATCTTTTGTTACCACAAGCGATGTTGTGAAGTCTAACCTGTACCTGTGACGTTTCCCTTGTGCGGGAGGATGTCTGTACAGTGAAATTCTAGAAGCATAATTGATGGGTCAAGGGTAGGTATTAATACATTTGTCATTGTTACAGAAATTACCAAGCTGCCCTCCTCCAAGGGTGAGCAGTGTCTGAGACTATTTTCACGAAGCTTTGCCAACAGTGTTACTACACTTTTTGATCTTTGTCAGCCTAATAGGTGAAAAATGGTATCTCCGTGTAGTTTAAATGTGCATCTCTATCTTGCTAGGAGTGAAGCTGTGCTGACCACTCAGCAGAGCATCTTTTCATGTGTTCAAGAGTCATTTCTATTTCCTTTGTCCCTGTTTGTGCTGGGTTGTTCATCTTTTTCTTATTGGTTGTGCACGTGTAGAAAATCAGCTCTTTTTCCCTACTGCGATTTGCAAATATTTCCCCCACCCCAATTTTTGGACTTTATTTGGGATGATCTTTTTCATGCAAAAATGTTGATTTTTATAAGGTTGAAATGACCACTCCTTTTATTCAGGCTCTGACTTCTACATTACACTTAGAAAAGCCAGTCTCACTTTGAAGTGACAGGAATACCAAACCAAATCAAAGCAAATCATGGTTCCTTCTAGTATTTTCTGGTTTCATTTTTTCCATTTAAATATTTAGTAAAAGGTATGTAAAAAATATTTAGTATGGTATGCACCTTTTCCCCCGCTAGCTAGCTAGCCAGTTCTCTAAAAATCATTTATTAAACAGTCCATTTTAAAAAATCTCACTGATTAAAAACGTCATCTTTTTTCACACAATAAATTTCCATTTATATTTTTGGGTCTGTTTCTGGGCTCTCCATTCTGTTTCATGTTCTGTCTAGCCATGCTCCGGTATGACAGTTTGAACTTTTTAAAAACTTCATAAAACACTTTAATAGCTGGTAGGGCTAGTCCCCCTTTATTGCTCTTTTTAAGAGTTTGCCTATGTAGACCAACTTGTGTAGTTACCTACATGAATTTTACAATTATAAGATGCTTTTAAAATGGAAACTTTAAAAGGGTTTAAACAGGCTTATTGAGTAGCATCGAGTATAATGCTTTCTTGCATTATTGATGAAAGCATAATTGGCACATCTTTTCAGAGGGCAACTTTCCATTTCAAAATTTATAATGAGTTTACCCTATGACTCAGCAGGTGCCCAAGGATGGTTGCCATTTTTAACTATTATTACTGCTAGAGAGCAGGCAGATCATCACATTTGCAGTGGGTCACTAGAAACCACCGGCTTCACAAGCCACAGCAAAATCCTCGGAACATCCTGTAAGCAAGGGAAGGACCTCTGTCTTACCGCTGCGCTACACACTGCCCTTCGCCTGCCCCGGCACGTCTGCAAGGTCACGGATCATCCCAGGGACCCGGGAATCCCACTGTGGCTCGTCTGCGGTCTGCAGGTGTGCTAAGGAAGCAGTGGCCAAGTTATCTTCGGGGCATTAGAGAAAAATGCTCTCTCCATCCTTTGACTGTTCAGGCAGGTCTGGCCTGGGGCTGGGTGGGAAGCCTGGAGCCGGGCACCTCAGCTGCTGCTGCCCAGCTAAGTGAGGGCCTGGGTCCTCTTCCTGGGAGGTGGGGAGCCAAGAGCGTGTGGAGGATGCCACCCCAGGCTCTGGTCCCTCCTGGGATCCTCAGGGCAGAGCCCCTGGGGTGTGGTATTCAGGGGCCAGGTGCTGTGAACACATCTGGCAAGGAGGGGAGACAGCTGTGACTCAGAGGGTTCAGGAAGGACCTGGAAGGTTCTCAGAGGCTTGGGCGCCACCCTCCCCCGCCCCACGCTCCCAGTCGCTGAGCGCACGGCTTCAGGCCTGAAAAACTTCCTCGGTTTCTCGATTTCCGGTCTGAAGGAAAGACAAGGGGAAGGATAGACCCCCTCCCCACACTTGGTTTCAAGGTGTAGATGCCTCCACTGTATTTAGGTTCCTCATGGGGCGGGGTCAGGCCCTTTGGGGATAATTTTGGCACCAGACTGTGCAAATAAATATGCAAGAATACTGTCTGATGGCCCATAAAGCAGAGAGGCTGGGGCTGGATCAGGAGGGCCAGTCGAGGCCCCATTAGCTCTAGGAACAAGCTAGTCACTGCTCAGGTGACCTGGCTGCGAAGCGCAGACATCTCTGACTCGTGTCCCCTCCAAATCGTTCCTCAAACCTGCAGTTTCACCTCTGCAACCTCTACAATGTTCCCTTTCCTCCTGCTGCCCTGCCACCTCAGCCCTCACACCTCGCCTGGAGCCTGCAGTGGCCTCTTAATTGATGTTCAGGACTCAAGTCTTCCCCCTCGTCTCTCCAGGCTCCGATCTCGGCCAAATTATCTGGAAATCAGAGCTCCAACCACGCGTCTCCCTCCTGCAAAATCCTTCGCCATGTCCTCGCTGCCGGTGAAATCTGGTCCAAAGCCCTGATTCTGGTGTCCCCCAAGAGCCCCTCTGACCCTTTCTAGTCTTCCCCCCCCCCATTCCCTTCCTACCTAAGCACTATGTTTAAGGCTCCCAGACCTTCCTCCCCACCTCGGGCTGTTTCTCCCATGGGAATGCCTACTTCCATGTTTTCATCTCCAGATTCCAGGGTCCAACTCCCAAGGAACGTCCTCTTTGAAGCTTTTCCAATTCTGCACCTGGATGTGAGCTTTCTCTCTCGCTCCTGCAAATCCGTATACACCTCCCATCTCTTCTGTTGTTCTTGCTGTATGCAACAGGTGCTCAATAAAGTTTGGGGAACCAGTGAATGTGCTCCTTATCTCACCCACACTGGGTGAACAGCTCTGTAAGAACTACCCTCTGTATTTTTCTGGAAAGACAATTAATGGGAATCACAGGCTTACTTAAGAGCAGCTGATTTGCATGCTTTTTGGATAGCGTATGTTTGCTCTAATGCTAAAGTTTCCAGAAATCCTGCCTGCCGCCCTTCTTCTTTCTAACCGTAGCATCTCGTAAATTTCCTGGTTCTCCTGAGTCAGGACAGACTGAACTGATCCTGGGAATTAATTTCTGTCCTTTCCGGCTGAAATAACTAGTCTCTCTTTGCCATCTGGACACACGTTCCCTGCCAAAAGCAACGATGCCAAGCCCTCGCAAGCAGAGCTATTTCAGCTGCATGCCTGAGAATTTATATTTTGCTACATTCTCTCGTTATGAAGCTGTGATGAGAGATGACATACTCTGTGCTTTAAGGGCTCACACTGAGGTCCCCTGGGGAGGAATCTGGTGATAATCCATTAATTATTTTCTAATTGGCTGACCCTCTGCTTGTTTTTTAGAGCTGTTCATTCCCAGCATGGCTGGGAGATGCCGCGCCTGGTGGAGAAGTGTGATGGGGCTCCCCGAACCCCATCACCTGGCTTAGGACAGATCATCTGTGGAGGTTCACAGAGCCCAGACCATCTGCTCCCAGCATCCTGAGCAGCCGGAGGGAGGCGGGGCTGTCAGGCACTCAGGCAAAATTCCCTCTTTTGGAAAATCAGTTGAGTGGTCCTTGTGCTGTAGCATCGGGAAGGAGATGGGGCGACAGTGAAAGATTTCAGAGCCATGTGGGTTTTCTTCCCAACAAAGCTCTACATTTCTCGAGGGCCAGAGCCTGCCTAAGATTTTTACATCTTCCTTAGCATTTGACAAAGTGCTCTGCGTGCAAGAAATGTTCTATAAATAACTGATTCTTAGATGCCTGAACAATTTTCCTGCTGCAAAAACTCCATCAGACTCCAAAATACTAGTATCAAAACTTGGGGTGGCGGGGAGCGAGAATCTCTTGAACACAGGAATTGCACTAGAATTCTGTCTCTGTTAGAAGGGAACTCATAAGGTTACTTATTGACTTATTTATTATCTTACTCATCTTATGAATTTCCCAAAGCACTCTGCCATGAAGAAAATTATAAAAGCATGACAGTGAGCCTCTAAGGGACTTGGCTTTCGACCTCAATCTATGCCTCTGTTTGATCCACGGGTCTGTTTCAATATTCTTAGCCTTGACCTTGGTCTTAGAAAGAACACTTTCCCAGAGTTGCTTCGTTTGGGTGGTGACGAGTTTGGAAAAGCCTTCCTTCGTCTTGTCCTATTTCTCCGGTGAATAAGAAGGAGCTGGGATCAGTGGGACCTGACGCTTACGCATTTGGAGGACCACTTCTAGGAAGAAAGAGTACAAAACTGTGAATACAAAATTAGACATGCGAGTGACTATTCCTCTGGAATGAGAAAAGATATCAACAAATCACTAGTGCCCTGAGGATTTAGATCCCTTCTCCCTGAGATTTCATACTTAACGTAGAAACTGCCTCTTCTTCCTAGTCAGCACCCCACTCACCCCGCTCACAGATTCCTGCACCCACAGGGGAAGCAAGAGGCCCTGGGCTGAAGCTTTATCAGCTTCGTGGTAGACCTGCCTCAGACGGGCAATGACACAATTCACAACCCAGAGCTTTGGACTGAACACCTGGTACGAATATCACGGGCAGGCACATAACTTTAGGGAACTCAGGGCTTTATGTAAAGGACCTCCTTGCTTCTCCTAGCCAACACTTGATAGGAGAACATTAGCACAACAGCTAATGAGGACAAGT